>NC_072414.2:10625000-11250000 GCF_028858775.2 Pan troglodytes
ATGGGAGGCTGAGGCAGGAGAATCACTTGAATCCGGGAGGCAGAGGTTACAGTGAGCCGAGATTGTGCCATTGCACTCCAGCCTGGGTGGCAGAGTGAGACTCCATCTCAAAAAAAAAAAAAAAAAAGTCAACCTGGCCAAAAAAAAACCACAATGTGTGTGTATAATCAGATGTATATCACTGATTATTCAAGGAATAAAAAACTATAGAACTAGCTGAATATCATTCCTAAATTTGTCACAAGGAGTTTTATAATTTTGGAATTATTCCCTGCCACCCCTTAACATTTTTATAGTAGCAACATTCTTCTATAATTACATAGATTTTTAAAAGTCAAATTACAAATAAAAAGATGAGGAATTTATAACTTTGGGAACAGTTTGTTATATTGTCAGGCTTATGTTGTAGAATGCAACAAATACAAGTTTATGCTATATTTTTGTAGGATGAAATCAGAACATCAACACTGGAAAAACAAACTGATTGGACAATAACATCAAGGTTGAAGAGAGTTCCACTGGAGAAAAGGGAGCATAATGCATACAGGAGGGATGACAAAGTTTCTCCGCTTAACCAAAATTTACTCAGGCTTCTCCTCCACCCATCTGTGGACCTCATTATAAAATCTAGTTTTAACAAGGAAGTCTGTTTATCAAGAACTCTCTTCTTGGCCGGGCAAGGTGGCTCACCCCTGTAATCCCAGCACCCTGGGTGGCCGAAGCGGGCAGATCACGATGTCAGGAGTTCGAGACCCGCCTGACCAACATGGTGAAACCCTATCTCTACTAAAAATACAAAAATTAGCCAGGTATGGTGGTGCACGCCTGTAATCCCAGCTACTCAGGAGGCTGAGGCAGGAGAATCACTTGAACCCAGGAGGCGGAGGTTACAGTGAGCCGAGATCACGCCACTACACTCCAGCCTGGGTGACAGAGCGAGACTCTGTCTCAAAAATAAATAAATAAATAAATTAATTAATTAATAAATATAAAAAAGAACCCTCTTCTCCTTGATATCTGATCACCCTTGATATCTGATCAGGTTCATCTTCCACCATCTTCCAAGTGATACATGACCACTCTGGCCCATCTTTAACAACAATCTTGTTAGTTGTCAGTTTAGCCAGAATCCCCCTTATCCCTGATGTTTCCTTTTAGTAATTTTGCATTCCTTCACCCCCCACACCCCAACCCTGCTTCTTGGTTATAACGTCCCTTTTTCCCATGATCTATTTGGAGTTCAGAGCAATCTCTCTATTCCATTGCAAAATCCCATTGCATTGGTCCCTGTATCTATCACAATGGTCCTGAATAAAGTCTTCTTTACCATGCTTTAATAAGTATCACTGAATATATAATTTTTTCAGTTATTCATTTTTGGTCCCCTGGAACTCTCACCCAGGACCTCAGTGTGCACCTTTGAAACCTTGTCTTTATTCCTAATAAGTTGATTGGGGATCCACTGGTGAATTAGACTCTGGAGCCATTGATTGCTCTGGACAAGTGTCCACTGAAGCTTGTAAGGATAGGTTTTAATTTTTTTTATTTATTTTTATTTTTATTTTTTTGTGCGTGGAGAGGATCTCACTATCCTGCTATGTTGCCCAGACTGGTCTCAAACCCTGGGCTCAAGTGATCGATCCCCTTGCCTCAGCCTCCCAAAATGCTGGGATTACAGGCATAAGCCACCACACCTGGCCTTGATTCTTAAGAATTCAGAGTATAGTCTGAAGCTGGATTAGACTCCCAGGCATCTTTTGAAAGGGACTTCCTGGAATGGAAGGTCTTTTTCCTGGCTCTTTGTAGGGTGAAAATTATTTCCTGACCGTTGGGCTGCACATCTGTTCTTCCTGGCTCTTGTGGGAGGCCAGAATATGCCACCCTAAAATTGGAAGCATTGTTGAGCTGAAGACAATTAAGAAGAAGCAGATGCAGGGAAGTTTTTTGTTCTTCCTTTACTGGCCGAAAAGCAAGATATAGAGTTGCGAAGACAAAAGGTACCCTCTCCCTCCCCACTCTCCACACTCACACTTTTACCAGGGAGAACAAAGGCTAACCAGTGAAGAAAACTTTAGACCCTGGTCAGCCTGGAAATGATACCAAAGGAATTTATAGCAACATGCTTATTAACTGAATTTATCTGCAATTTATTTGCCTTTCCATAAGTTGTCACCCCTATGGACACAATCTCCCCTTTTTTTATCTTTTCACTTCTCTAAAAATGTACGGTTCTCTGCTGAAGATGCTATATATGCTGGAATTCAAAGCACTTCTTTGATAACTATTCATTCTCTGGGTATTTTCCATGTGTAGATGAAATACGCACATTAATAAACTTGTTTGCTTTTCTCTTGTTAATCTTTATTTTGTTAAAGGGGTCTGTTTGGACTAAAAATAACCTGAGTGTTATTTTTCCCCATACTCTTTTTCTTTGTTTTTTTTTTTTTTTTTTTTTTTTTTTTTGAGACGGAGTCTCACTATGTCACCCAGGCTGAAGTGCAGTGGCGTGATCTTGGCTCACTGTAGCCTCTGCCTCCCACCAGGTTTAAGCGATTCTCCAGCCTTAGCCTGTCAAGTAGCTGGGATTACAGGCATGTGCCACCACGCCTGGCTAATTTTTGTATTTTTAGTAGAGGTGGTCTTTCACCATGTTGGCCAGGCTGGTCTCAAACTCCTGACCTCAAGTGATCTGCCCACCTTGTCGTCCCAAAGTGCTGAGATTACAGGCATGAGCCACTATGCCCAGCCCTTATACTCTTTCTTGAGTGGGCATGATTCCTTAACTCCCTGAGATAGAATATTTTTCCTCCTGGCTCTGTTTTCCTGAGTATCTTAGTCCATTGTACTGCTATTAGCAATACCTGATATTGGCCACGCACAGTGGCTCACGTCTGTAATCCCAGCACTTTGGGAGGCAGATGGGGCCAGATCACCTAAGGTCAGGGGTTCAAGATCAGACTGGCAAACATGGTGAAACCCTGTCTCTACTAAAAATACAAAAGTTAGCCAGGTGTGGTAGTGCATGCCTGTAATCCCAGCTACTCAGGAGGCTGAGGCAGGAGAATCACTTGAACCCAGGAGGCAGAGGTTGCAGTGAGCTGAGATCACACCACTGTACTCCAGCCTGGGCAACAAAGCGAGACTCTGTCTCAAAAAAAAAATAAATAAATACCTGATAATGAGTAACTTATAAAGAACATAAATTTATTTGTCATGTTTCTGGAGGATGAGAGGTCCAAGATCAAAGCAGCAGAAGGAGGTCTAAACGGGGCTGCTGTCTGTTTCCAAGATGATGTCTTGTTGCTGCATCCTGTGGAGGAGCCATGACTATGTCCTCACATGGTGAATGGGGCAGAAGGGCAAGAAAGTACTCCCTTTAAATTAATACACTTTTATAGAGATGTTAATCTCATGCATTAGAGCAGAGCCCTCATGGCTTAGTCACCACGCAATTGCCAAACCTCTTAATACTGTTGCATTGGGCATTAAATTTCCACATGAATTTTAGAAGGGACACCATTATTCAAACCATAGCACTCCACCCTTGCCATGACATGAGAATTCATGTCGTTCTCACCCACAAGAATATGTCCATTCCATCTTAGTAACTCCAAAATGTCTTAACTCATTCCAGCATCAACTTTCAAGTGTAAGTCGAAAGTCGCATGTAAATATCATCTAAATCAGATATAGGTGATGCTCAAGGTACAATTAATCCCGAGACAATGGCTCTCCAGCTGTGAACCTGTGAAGTCAAACAGATTATGTGTTTCCAAAATACAATGGTTGGACAGGCACAGGATAAACATTCCCTTTATAAAAGTCACAAATAAGCCAGGCATGGTGCCTGCAGTCTTAGCTATTCAGGAGGCTGAGACAGGAGGATCTCTTGAGCCCAGGAATTTGAGACCAGCCTGGGTGACACAGCTCGACCCCATGGCAAAAACAAAAGGTTGGTGGAGGAAATAGGCAAGAAGATAGGGGTAACATGTCCCACATAACTTCAAAACCCAACAAGGGCAACAAAATTCAATCTTGAGGTGTGAGAGTCAGCTTTTTTGATTCTACCTCTCACCTTACAGAGACACTGGGGTAGTGCTTAGGTTCCCAAGCCCCCAGGGGACCCTGCTGCCATGACTGCTGGAGTCAGCCCATGCCACAGTTCTACAGGTTGTAGTCAGGTGTCTATGTCTATCACAGGTTGGAATACGCACTACCAGATCTACAGGTCTGGGTCTAGGAACTCAGGGGTGGCCCTGCCCCTGTGGCTCCACTGAGTATTGCCCTACTGAGGGCACTCTGTGGTGGCCGCAACCCAATAGTTCTGCTGGACATTGCCCTAGTGGGAACTTTCTATGGCAGCCCTGCCCCTACAGCAGTTCTCTGATTGGGCCCTGAGGCATTCTTCAAGGCTTCCTTGGAAATTAGGTGGAGAAAGCCATGCCTTCACAGCTGTGGATTTAGCATGCCTGCAGTTAGCACCACATGCATGCTGCCCCATGTTTTACTACTTGTGTTTTCTGGAGGAGTGATCTGAGCTGTACCTGGGCCCACCTGAACCACAGATGGGGAAGCTTTGCTTGACTTCAGGGAGCAGATACGTGAGGCAGCATAGTCAGTGAGCCCCAAGTTCCCACAGGCATCTTGGGTTGCACTGGAATCCTGGGCTCCTTCCTTAAAATTGTTATTCCCTCAAGGACCTGGCACTTTGGGCCTGTGATGGTTGTAGCATTCTCAGTGTTCTCTGAAATGTCTTCAGGGTCATTCTCCCATTGTCTTAATGAATAGCATCTGACATTCTAGTCATACTAATCTCCTTATCAAATGGTCAGTTGGCCACACAGTTGGTTTTGTCTCCTGAACTTATTTAAAAAATTCTTTACAAGGCCAGGCTGTTAATTTTCCAAATCTTTATGTTCAACTTCCCTTTAAAAATAATTTTCTTTGGCGCTTTCCAGCAGTGACGACCTACCCACAAGAACATGCTTCTTGCAAAGGATCTCCTTCATCCCTCTCCAGAAGAGGAGAAGAGGAAACACAAGAAGAAACACCTGGTGCAGAGCCCCAATTCCTACTTCATGGATATGAAATGCCCAGGATGCTATAAAATCACCATGGTCTTTAGCCATGCGCCAACGGTAGTTTTGGGTGTTGACTGCTGCACTTTCCTCTGCCAGCCTACAGGAGGAAAAGCAAGGCTTATGGAAGGATGGTCCTTCAGGAGAAAGCAGCACTAAAAGCACCCTGAATCAAGATGAGTGGGAAACCATCTCAATAAACACATTTTGGATAAAATAATGATAATAATAGTCTTTGGCCAGGTGAGGTGCCTCACGCCTGTAGTCCCAGCACTTTGGGAGGCTGAGGTGGGTGGAACACGAAGTCAGGAGTTCGAGACCAGGCTGGCCAATATGATGAAACCCCATCTCTACTAAAAATACAAAAATTAGCCGGGTGTGGTGGCGGGCACCTGTAATCCCAGCTGCTCAGGAGGCTGAGTCAGGAAGAATCACTTGAGCCCGGGAGGAGGCGGAGGTTGCAGTGAGCCGAGATCGCACCATTGCACTCCTGCCTGGGCGACAGAGCAAGACTCCATCTCAATGATAATAATAATAATAATTACCATTTTTTTTTGAGATGGGATCTCACTCTGTTGCCCAGACTGTGGTACGATCATAGCTCACTGCCGCCTCGACCTCCTGTGCTGAAGCAACCCTCCTACCTCAGCCTGCAGAGTAGCTGGGACTACAGGTGTGTGCCACCATGCCCAGCTAATCTGCTTCCCTTTTGATTAGAAGTCCTATCTTTAACTCGATTTTCTCTTCTCACAGTTTACTATAAGCAGTTAAGAGAAGCTATGCAGTACCCTGAAAACTTGGCTTAGAGATTTCTTCTGCCAAATGACCTAGTTCATTGCTCTTACATTCTACCCTCCAAAAAACTATTAAGACACAGAAATACTTCCACCAAGTTTGTGGCAGGGCAGGCTCCCATTAGCAACCAGAACAGTCAGTTTCCACTGACCCTCTATTATAATTCTAATGAATGTATAGGTTAAACATTAAAGAACTGGAGAAACAGGTGACTGAGCATGAGGGCTGGAATATTAAAATAAACCCATTAAAATGGGCTTTCTTAGCCTAAAGTCTGGTTGAATAATAAAAGCATTTTACACAGATACCTTGTTCCAGGTACCCACTGAAGATTAAAAAGCTTTCCCCTTCTCCCTGCCCCAGCGCCGCTGTGCCTGCTGGTCTCTGTTGAGCTGTGGACGCAGGTCTCTGTTCTGCAGGATGGGGTTTGTTAAAGTTGTTAAGAATAAGGCCTACTTTAAGAGATACCAAGTGAAATTTAGAAGACGATGATGAGAGGGTAAAACTGATTACTATACTCGGAAATGCTTGGTGATACAGGATAAAAATAAATACAACACAGCCAAATACAGGATGATAGTTCGTGTAACAAACAGAGATATCATTTGTCAGATTGCTTATGCCCGTATAGAGGGGGATATGATAGTCTGCACAGCATATGCACATGAACTGCCAAAATATGGTGTGAAGGTTGGCCCGACAAATTATGCTGCAGCATATTGTACTGGCCTGCTGCTGGCCCGCAGGCTTCTCAGTAGGTTTGGCATGGACAAGATCTATGAAGGCCAAGTGGAGGTGACTGGCGATGAATACATTGTGGAAAGCATTGATGGTCAGCCAAGTGCCTTTACCTGCTATTTGGATGCAGGCCTTGCCAGAACTACCACTGGCAATAAAGTTTTTGGTGCCCTGAAGGGAGCTGTGGATGGAGGCTTGTCTATCCCTCACAGCACCAAACGATTCCCCGGTTATGGTTCTGAAAGCAAGGAAGTTAATGCAGAAGTACACCAGAAGCACATCATGGGCGAGAATGTTGCCGATTACATGTGCTACTTAATGGAAGAAGATGAAAATGCTTACCAGAAACAGTTCTCTCAATACATAAAGAACAGGGTAACTCCAGACATGATGGAGGAAATGTATAAGGAAGCTCATGCTGCTATACGAGAGAATCCAGTCTATGAAAATAAGCCCAAGAAAGAAGTTAAAAAGAAGAGGTGGAACCATCCCAAAATGTCCCTTGCTCAGAAGAAGGATTGGGTAGCTCAAAAGAATGCAAGCTTCCTCAGAGCTCAGAAGCAGGCTGCTGAGAGCTAAACCAAACAATTTTCTATGATGATTTTTCAGATACAGACAATAAACTTATGGACAGCAAAAAAAAAAAAAAAGATTAAAAAGCTTTCCAAGACTCTAGAGAAAGATTTCCAGACCCTAGGTCCTAGTTAAAGTTTAGATATAGATTGAAGGAAACACTCCTGCTTGGAGGTGCAATTCCACTCCTAGCATGGGAGCTTAAAATGTATATAAGCACTAGAAAAAAACTTGTAACTTTGAGTTGGTATGGTGAGTTACTCCGGCCTTCTCCCTGTAACCAGCTGCAGAAATAAACTCCCTTCTTTCCCAGACCTTGTTCTTTCCAGGAACAAATCCTCTGCCACTTTGTAACAAGGATGGCTTTTCCTCCAGTTTCCAATAAGATATCCCTCATTTCCATCTAAGACTTCATCAGAATGTCCTTTACTGTCCATATTTTTTCTAACATTCTGTTCACAACCACCTAGATAATCTCAAAGACGGAGGCTTTCTCTATGGCTTTTCATCTTCTAAAGCCTCGTCAGAATCGCCTTAATGCATGGCAAACTAGCCTTCTTCTAGCATGCACTTCCAAACTCTTCCAGCCTCTACCCATTACTCAGTTCCAAAGCAGCCTCTACATTTTTAGGTATTTGTTATTGCAACACTGCCACTTCTCAGTACCAATTTCTATCTTAGTCAGTTGTGCCGCTAAGCATAATAACTGAGCCTAGGATATCTATAAAGAACAGAAATTTGTTTCTCACAGTTCTGGAGTCAGGAAGTCCAATTACGCCATCAAGTCACTGGCATAATTTGTGTCTAGTAAGGGCTGCTCTGTGCTTTCTTTCTTTCTTATTCTTTTTTTTTTTTTTTTTTTTTTTTTTTTTTGAGATGGAGTCTAGCTCTGTTGCCCAGGCTGGAGGGCAGTGGTGCAATCTTGGCTCACCACAACCTCCACCTCCCGGGTTCAACTGATTCTCCTGCCTCAGCCCCCCGAGTAGCTGGCATTACAGGTGCCCACCACCATGCCCAGCTAATTTTTGTATTTTTAGTAGAGATAGGGTTTCACTGTGTTGGACAGGCTGGTGTCGAATTCCTGACCTCATGATCTGCCTACCTTGGCCTCCCAAAGTGCTGGGATTACAAGTGTGAGCCACCGCACCTGGCTTACTCTGTGCTTTCAAGGCAGTGTCTTGGCCAGGTGTGGTGGCTTATGCCTATAGTGCCAGCATTTTGGGAGGCCGAGGTGGGAGGATCACTTGAGCCCAGGAGTTTAAGACCAGCCTGGGCAACATACTATTTCACTGAAGATTACATTTCAACATGATTTTTTCTTTTTTTTGAGATGGAGTCTCGCTCTGTCACCCAGGCTGGAGTGCAGTGGCGCAATCTCGGCTCACTGCAAGCTCTGCTTCCTGGGTTCATGCCATTCTCCTGCCTCAGCCTTCCAAGTAGCTGGGACTACAGGCGCCCGCCACCACACCCGGCTAATTTTTCTATATTTTTAGTAGAGACGGGGTTTCACCATGTTAGTCAGGATGGTCTCGATCTCCTGACCTTGTGATCCACCTGCCTCGGCCTCCCAAAGTGCTGGGATTACAGGCATAAGCCACCATGCCCGGCCTCAACACGAATTTTTGAGAGGGCACCATCATTAGAACCATAGCAGTGGGGATTATTCCCTGGATACTTGGCCTGGAAGTCCTTCCTCCATAGGTATTATTCCCTGACTTCCTGGGCTGCGATCTCTTATTCCCAGCTCTATTTAAGACCGATCCATTCTCTATATTGGATTCTGCTTCTCCCTTGGGATGTTCTCTGTCATCTGAATCCCCTCTTCTCAAATCCCTGCTTACGATATGCTTTGCCGACTCTGTCCACCTCTTTTTGGCATTATTTTACCCTTCAGTTCTCTTGCCTCCTTTGATATTTCCCCCTTCAAGCCCCTACCTGCTTCATCCTCCCTCCCTCTGCCCTCCCCTGCCAGCCTTTTATCTCCTCCAGTCCCACAATCACTTGAACTTTAGGGCCCTCTTCTCCTAAGGGACAGAAGATCCTGCAAAATCAACTACCTGAGTCAGAAAAGAAAAAAACCTAATTAGAAATAGACTGGATGACAACTTCTAGATGTCTGCTCAGCCATTCACCTAAAATTTCGTTAATAGCCTCCGTAAGAATGACCTCTGATAATAGGCACTTACACCCCCTTGAGTCTCTGTAAATAATGCCCCCAAATATGGCACTTCAGAAATTGAGATAATAGATGCAGGAAGCACACTCTTTGACCTCTTCCCCCTGAAGTGGGTCATAAAAGAATTCTCTGACCTACCTCCCCTGAAAGTAGGTCATAAATTCCTCACTCAGGAGCGGTCCTTTTCTATACGCAGAGACCAAGAAGAATCTGAACAGATCTGGCTAAGTTCTCCTCAGATTATTGCCACTAGGTCATACCCATTTGTTTTCCAATCACACATTTGCATAGCTCTCTGTAAAAATAGATTTTTCCAGCCATGTACGGTGGCTCATGTCTGTAATCCCAGCACTTTGGGAGGTCAAGGTGGGTGAATCAGTTGAGCTCGGGAGTTCAAGACCAGCCTGGGCAACAAGGCAAAACCCCACCTCTACAAAAACAAAACAAAACAAAACAAAAATTAGCCGGGTGCGGTGGCACCCACCTGTAGTCCCAGCTACTCGGGAGGCTGAGGTGGAGTATGGCTTGAGCCCATGGAGGTGGAGGTTGAAGTGACCTGAGATCGTGTCACTGAACTCCAGCCAGGGTGACAAAGCCAGACCTTGTCTCAATTAAAAACAAAAACGAAAACAAAAAAACCCAGGATTCTCCCTGGTTCTTTTGATCTTCATTTCTAAAAGCTCCCATGTCACATAATACTTTTAGTAACTACATTTGATATTATTTTTCTTATTAATATGTCTTTTGTTATAGGAGTCTCACTCGTTAACCTTGTAACGGGTGATGAAAATATATTACTTTTTTGTTCCTACAGTTTCAAATAAATCACCTTTGTGTCTGTTGCTGGGTGGGCCCCTCAGGAAGTTCACCAGAACACTGGATGTCATCACCAAAGACATACAAGCTGTAAACTAGGAAAACTCATTAGACTGTCACTGCCTTCCTAACTTCACCATCTAAAGATAAGCTCAAGTCTAAACAATCTTGACTGGCTGATCTCTGGACTCAGAAGCTGAGTTTACAGTTTATTCCAAATATTAATCTTTGTTTTTCTTTTATTTTCACTAAACTAAGCTCCTCTCATTAAAAGCCTGGCAGCTACGACCACCTAGCAGTTATGTTCTACCAAGTCCCAACAAATGTTACAGCTGATTCTTAATGAACAAAACACAACTCATCGACAACAAAAAAAATTGACTAACATTATTAAAATGAAATAATGTGTCTTTTTTTTTTTTTTTTTTTTTTGAGATGGAGTCTCACTCTGTCACCCAGGCTCGAGTGCAGTGGCTTGATCTCGGCTCACTGCCACCTCCGCCTCCCGGGTTCAAGCGACTCTCCTGCCTCAGCCTCCTGAGCTGCTAAGACTACAGGCGCATGCCACCATGCCCAGTTAATTTTTGTATATTTAGTAGAGACAGGGTTTCACCATATTGGCCAGGCTGGTCTCGAACTGCTGACCTCATAATCCCCCCACCTCGGCCTCCCAAAGTGCTGGGATTACAGGTCTAAGCCACCGCACCCGGTCCTCCCTGTTATTTTTTAACATCTATCTTAAAATCGGATGGGATTTCTGAGCCAGTCAAGGAAGAGTTCTTGAGCTAATTTGGTGGATTTAATTTTTAATTTTTTTTTTTTTTTTTTTTTGAGACGGAGTCTTGCTCTCTCACCCAGCCTGGAGTGCAGTGGCAGGATCTCAGTTTACTGCAACCTCTGAATTCTGGGTTCAAGCGATTCTCCTGCCTCAGCCTCCCAAGTAGCTAGGATTACAGGCACATGCCACCAGGCCCAGCTAATTTTTTTTTTTTTTTTTGAGCCGGAGTCGCCCTGTCGCCCAGGCTGGAGTGCAGTGGCGCGATCTCGGCTCACTGCAAGCTCCACTTCTCGGGTTCACGCCTTTCTCCTGCCTCAGCCTCAAGAGTAGCTGATGCCCAGCTAATTTTTGTATTTTTAGTAGAGACAAGGTTTCACCATGTTGGCAAGGCTAGTCTTGAACTCCTGATCTCAAGTGATCCTCCCAAAATGTTGGGAATACAGAAGTGAGCCACTGTGCCCAGCCAGGATTTTCTTTCTTTCTTTTCTTTTCTTTTTCTTTTCCCAAGAGGGAGTCTTGCTGTGTTGCCCAGGCTGGAGTGCAGTGGCCCGATCTTGGCTCACTGCAAGCTCTGCCTCCCGGGTTCATGAGATTCTCCTGCTTCAGCCTCCTGAGTAGCTGGGATTACAGGCGCGCGGCAATTACAGGCGCGCGGCAGCATGCCTAGCTAATTTTTGTACTTTTAGTAGAGACGGGGTTTCACCATGTTGGCCAGGCCGGTCTTGAGCTCCTAACCTCAGGTGATCCACCCGCCTCAGCCTTCCAAAGTGCTAGGATTACAGGCATTAGCCACTGTGGCCGGCCTGAACAGATTTTCTAATAAAATATGAACTATGCATGTGTGCCATTAAAACATACTCCTGTACATCCATGTTTGTAATTGAAATCAGCCTAATAGGGTTCTCATCAACTGTTAACTGTAGTATATGGTATTAAAAGTGGTTACGGGGCCAGGCTTCCCTGCATTTTTACTGTGCATTATCCTGAATTGTGTTCCCTCACACACTGCAGCAAAACATAGCATTGTTTCAGTTTTGGAATATATTTAAAAAAATATTCCTGCTGAAATGAACTTAGTCGTTTCTATGTTTCTACCCATCTTTTTCCTTTTTCTTGCTCTGATCTTTTTTTTTTTTTTTTTTTTTTTTTTTTTTGAGACAAGACTTTGCTTTGTAGCCCAGGCTGGAATGCAGTGCCCAGACCTCAGCTCTGCTCACTGCAACTGCCACCTCCTGGGCTCAGGTGATCTTCCCACCTCAGCCTCCCAAATACCTGGGACCACAGGCGTGCACCACCACACACAGCAATTTTTTTTGTATGTTTTTGTAGAGATGGGGCTTATCCACATTGCCCAAGCTGGTCTCCAACTCCTGGACTCAAGTGATCCACCCTTCTCTGCCTCCAAAGTGATGGGATTACAAGTGTGAGCCACCGCGCTTGGCCCTGACCTTTCTTCTTCCAGCTTTCTGGGACTATCTCTCCCATTAAAACTCAGTAATATCCCTAGCAGCTGCTTATACCAACATTCTGTAAGCTTTTTCATGGCCTCTTATTTTCTTGATACCAGATGGTTCCACAATCCTGAATCCTATAAACCAAATGAAGTTTCCATTGGAAAGCATGAATGCAACCTGTGCTGAAACATTCAAGGACTGATTTGGGATCCTGCATAGAGTGGTGTGAGTGGATGAAGAGAATGATGCAAGTTTTTGACCGTTTTCCTTGCAACCATTTCCTTTGGCCCTTAGGATGTTTTGTTTTTGTTTTTGTTTTTTCTCTGCCAAACCCTCTATGCTTTTGCCTGTATAGACTCTTTCTCTAAAGCCAAAACTTTGGGTTAACCACTTTTCAGACACTGGGAAACCAAAATTCTCAATTTACAGTCATATCTGTGGAATCCCTATTAGGAAGCTGCAAACTGTAGCTAATGAATGTATCTAAATATATACAAAATCAAAGAATTAATGTGCCATCAAGTATCCTCAACATCCAGCCCCAGCATATGCTTTCAGATTGATTCAGGTAAATAAAATAATCTGTATCTGTGGTTCTGAGAGGTGAAGCCAGCTGGGCTTCTGGGTTGGGTGGGGACTTGGAAAACTTTTCTGTCTAGCTAAAGGATTGTAAACACAACAATCAGTGCTCTGTGTCTAGCTAAAGGTTTGTAAATGCACCAATCAGCACTCTGTAAAAATGGACCAGTCAGCACTCTGTAAAATGAGCCAATCAGCAGGACACGGGCAGGGCCAAATAAGGGAATAAAAGCTGGCCACCCGAGCCAGCAGTGGCAACCCACTGGGGTCCCTTTCCACGCTGTGGAAGCATTGTTCTTTTGCTCTTTGCAATAAATCTTGCTGCTGCTCACTCTTTGGGTCCACACTACCTTTACGAGCTTGTAACGCTTGTAACACCGCAAAGGTCTGCAGCTTCACTCCTGAAGCCGGCGAGACCATGAACCCACCTGGAGGAAGGAACAACTCCGGGCTGAGAGCTGTAACACTGACTGCAAAGGTCTGTGGCTTCACTCCTGAAGTCAGCAAGACCACGAACCCACCAGAAGGAAGAAACTCTGGACACATCTGAGCCTCTGAAGGAACAAACTCTGGACACACCATCTTTAAGAACTGTAACACTCACTGCCAGGGTGCGCGGCTTCATTCTTGAAGTTAGCAAGACCAAGAACCCACTGGAAGGAACGAATTGCAGACACAGTTCCTGAAATAGTTCATCATCTGTTCATACTTAGTTTCTTTCCTGGAACAAAAATCCATTTTTTCTTCCCTGATATGTATTTTTTTAAGTTACTACTATTTATTCTTGTCTCTAGTCATAATTTTCTTCCTCTAGATAGCATTCCCTGACCACTTAAATTTCAACTACATTCCTATACATCTGAAATTCCCCAGTAGAATGCATAGCCTAAATCACAAATTTTATATCCAGAATTAGTTGCTTATTTGTTTGTCTGAATTCCCAATTCACAGATGCCTCAAGTACAGGAAGAAAGCTGAATCTTTCATTCACCTCTCCATCTACTACATGCAACAAAGAACATGATCACTCAAATTTTGTTCACAAAAATGCAACGGAAATGCTATTTCCATTTTCCCCTCCCAAAATCAGGAACAATTAAGCATTTATGCAATACCATTCTGAAGTCCAAAAATAATATTGGATCTTGTCTTACGTTACAATTTCTCAGTTTCTCTTATTTACATAGAAGGAAAAGAACTTGTCTTGCCTATCTGTTCCTCCTCATTTCTTCCTCCACAACCCCATTTACAACTCTATGAACAGATCATTCTGATTCCTTTGTAATTGGTGCGCCATGTCCCTTCTCGCCTCATTACACTTGTGAATTTTTCTGATTTGCATGTCCTTTCCTTCCTATGTTCTGTGCGCTTGGAATCTGAATTTGCCCTTGAAAATTTAACTTAGTCATTATTTTACTTCAGAAACTGATGTTGACTCCTTATGTTGTTTAAAGATAGTTAATCTTCATTATTCTCAGGTTACATATTTGCAAATATGCCCACTCACTAAAGTTTATGTGTAACTTCAAAATCAATACCTGCGGTACTTTTGTGGTCATGCACAGAGTGGCAACAATTTTGTCACCAATTGAGCATATTCCCAGGTAAGGTAGAACACGATGACATTCTTTTTTGTCTCAGTCATACAAACAAGTGTTCTTTTCATGGTCCGTGTGGTATCACTCTGCAACTGTGAATTGACTTAGGGTTGAAAGCTAGGTAGGCATCTGTTGAACATTTGACTACCAGACCCGGAACTTTTCTTGATATAGAGATCAAACAATACTCTAAGTACACTTCTCATCTATTTCATTCTAGGGACCCTGTGATCAGTTAGCTACCACCGAAGTCTTCTGTTTGCCAAAACATTCTGATTACTGGTACATCCCTCACTGGCCTTTAAAACAAATTGTACATTGTGTCTTTGGCAAAGTTATCACATAAGCAAGATGTTTGAGCCCTCTTCCTCTACCTAAGACGGCAATACCAAGGAATACATCTAACCAAGGAGATGAAAGATCGCTACCAGGAGAACTACAAAATAAATCTTTTTTTGTTAATTTTTTGAGACAGGGTCTGGCTCTGTTGCCCAGGCTGGACTGCAGTTGCATGATCACAGCTCACTGCACCCTCAACCTCCAGGGCTCAAGTGATCCTCTGATCTCAGCCCCCAAGTAGCTGGGACTACAGGTGCACCACTCTCACTGGCTAATTTATTTATTTATTTTTTGTAGATACAAGGTCTCATTATGTTGCCCAAACCGGTCTTAAATTTATGGACTCATCTTATCCTCCTGCCTTGGCCTCCAAAGTGCTGGGATTATAGGTGTGAGCCACATGCCTGCAGCACAATAAATCTTGAATCCCCAGTAATAGCACTGAGATTAATTAACCCAATCTACTGTTATATTTTGTCCTCCTTAGTATAACAGCCTTAGAATGCTCTTCCAACATTTCCCAGGTTTCTTCCAATATATGTCACAGTTCCTTTTGCATGTAGCTGTTTCCTACAGGTCATAGTGTGTACCTATCCCTTAGGAATAGGTTGCTATTCAATCCTAGTTATGGGGTCTAGTCATGCTACTAGCAAAAAGTGATGATTTGTAGGGGACTTTAAGAAAAATGGGCATCCCCTTTAATGGTATCTAACCCAGCTTTTGTGCAAGGGAAAGATATTTTCTTCAAACAATAGAGACAGGCTACTTAAACTGGTAAGAAAGGCTCAGCCTGACTTTCTGTTTCCAGATGGTCAGTTTCAACTGAGTCTAAACAGATTCCCCCATTCCAAGTTTCCTGACCCATTCCAAGTTTCAGGATCTCATTCTTGGTTTTGATATTTAACAATATCAGCCCTGCAGCTACAACAAATGAATTTCCTTTATAGTCGCCATGGAAGTTCTCAGGTTTTCAAACCGTGGCTTGAACTGAGAATTAAGGAACCTAAGCTTGTTATTTTCTGTTCATAATCACTCAAGGACCCTCAACTGAATCCATTCCACCCCACAGTCCTTACAGTTATCTTGACTGCCATAACATTCAGTGCGGCAGTCACTCGGGCTCCCAAGGCACGTGTTTCAGTTGGCACTTTGCCACAATCAACCACAGGTCATTGCTTGATTAATTGTGATACCACTGCATGTCATAGGTTGCTAGTATCCCATTGCACATTGACAAGGAGCTGCGGAATGTGCCCAAACATAAAGGAATGACCAACACAACCTCCCAGATTCATCTCTGTGGAAATATCTCTTGGAACAATGCCAGCATTAATTCTTTCAGTGAGGGTCCAATCAGGAGGCAGACAAAACACAAGAATTTGAGGAGGTAATGTTTGAAGTGGACATTTATTTACTATAAGTGGATTGCAATCCAGAGCTTGTTAGAGGCTACACAGAATAGTCACAGTGTGCAGCACCAGTGGAACTTTCCAGAAATCTTCCCACTTAGGTGCCAGGGAAAGGTGTTCACAGGTAGGTGTCTTATTGGAAGCACTACACTAGAAACCACCTAAGGGTAGGGGATATAGGAAGTGGCTGACCACTAGTGCTGCTCACTGTCATGCGTTGTAGGAGCCTGATGCTAGAAAAGCCATTGTTGCTGCAGGATTGCTCATGCATACTGTAGAAATATAGTGCTGGAGAAAGGCATGCATGCTATGGGAAACGGCTGAGAGACCACAGTGGAATCAGAAAGGAAAATCTCTTTTTACGATGTCCAACCACCTTCAATTACTGACAAAACTTACTGTTGCAACACAATATATTTTTAAGGGTATCTGACTCACTTTTCACAGAGCAGGCAATGAATGATTAATTTTGATCTAAAAGGCAACAGCTTATTAATTGGCATACAGTTCTTTTAATTAAAGGAATAATAAAAAATTAAAACATATCTTCAAACATAGTGATGGTATTTACAATATTTTAAACAGATCATTGATTTTTCCATTGATGTTTGTAATAGAAAGTGTTGGGAGAAAAGCTGAGTGTTGGGAGAGAATTTGAGGCAGGGCCTGCATGTCTGACATAATGTAAAAGAGTCTTGGAACGTGTCTGGGGTCCAGGGTCTAAAACCCCTTGTGGCCTTTGGAACGTGTCTAGACTTGTTGGCTCCTTGCTTCTAGCACTCCCATTATCTCAAGTAGCCATATGTTTCAAAGAAAATGCTAAACCATCACAGCTGTAGCTCATTTGCTAGATACACCACTTCCTTTCAACCCCCACAGCCTCGCCACCTGTTTCTTTGTTTGATCACCAATAAATAGCATGGGGTCCCAGAGCTTGGGGCCTTTGCAGCCTCCATACTAGCATTGGCCCCTGGTCCCAGTTTCTCTCTTAACTTGTCTTTTCTCATTCCTTTGACTCCGTGGGACTTCATCGCCCCCACGGCCTGGTGTTGGGTCCGATCACCCCAACAGAAAACACTTAATTTTGATTCATACATTAAAGACAGATTAAATTGATAGTTGAGTTTGTAATAACACATTTTTCACCTGAACTCTGAGCTTCTTTTGTCATACACAATTCAAAGTGGTTCACCCCTTTATACTTTCAATATATACTACTATTTTTTTTTTTTAGACAGATCTCACTCTGTCGCCAGGATGGGGTGCAGTGGTGCGATCTTCGCTCACTGCAACCTCTGCCTCCCGGGTTCAAGTGATTCTCCTGCCTCACTCTCCTGAGTAGCTGGGACTACAGGAGCCCGCCACCATGCCCAGCTAATTTTTGTATTTTTAGTAGAGACGGGGTTTTACCATGTTGGCCAGGATGGTCTCGATCTCTTCACCTCATGATCCGCCTGCCTCGGCCTCCCAAAGTGCTGCGATTACAGGCGTAAGCCACCACGCCTAGCTCAATATATACTACTTATATGCCAATGAGGCCGGATGAAATGACCTACATGATGTGAACTGATCAGAACAAACTATTTTTTTTAAAAAGCTTGCATTTTTGTTCAGAAATGTTTGTCTCTGGTTTTTGTTTTTGTTTTTGTTTTTTTTCCAAGTGCTTCTCCCACAAGACTCATACATGTCAGGATTTTTGCCCCTATGGTGTTAGCAGTCCAAATGAGTAATTGCCATTGATAAGAGGGAATTTAGATACCATTTACCAAGAAAATGCTCTTGTAGTGCCTATTTGATCTTCCTAACACTAAAGGGAAGACACAGAGTGTAGTTCTACATATTTAGCAACTTTTTTTATTCGTGTATTAATACATTAATACCGGGTGTATTAGTTGATTCTCAGCCTGCTAATAAAGACATATCTGAGGCTGGGTAATTTATAAAGAAAGAGGTTTCATGGACTCACAGTTCCACATGGCTAGGAAGCCCTCACCATCATGGAGGAAAGCGAAGGAGAAGCAAAGGCACATGTTATATGGTGGCAGGCAAGAGCGCTTGTGCAGGGGAACTCCCATTTATAAAAGCATCAGATCTAATGAGACTTATTCATGACCAAGAGAACAGTATAGGGGAAACCACCCCCCATGATTCAATTATCTCAACCTGGCCCCACCCTTGACACATGGGATTATAATTCAAGGTGAGATTTGGGTGGAGACACAGCCAAACCATATCACAAGGTCTCACTTTGTCATCCATTCTGGAGTGCAGCGGTGTGATCATAGCTCACTGTAACCACGAACTCCTGGGCTAAAGAAATCTTCCCATTCAACCTCCAGAATAGCTAGGACTACAAGCACACACCACCACACTCGGCTAATTTTTTAATTTTGTAGAGACAGGGTCTTGCCACGTTGCTCAGGCTAGTCTCAAACTCCTGGCCTCAAGTGATTCCCCCCACCTTGGTTTCCCGAGATGCTGGGATTACAGGTGTGAGCCACCACATCCAGTCAATTTAGCAGTTTACAACAATGTAAATATATTATCTCCATTCCTGTGGGTCAGTGGGCACAGGTTAGCTGGATTTTCAGGTGAAATATTTCACAGGGATTCAATCAAGGTGTCAGTGGCCTGTATTACATTTTTGTTTTTGTTTTTGTTTATTTTAGATAGAGTCTGGCTCTCACTCAGGCTGGAGTGCAGAGGGGTGATTTTGACTCACTGCAACCTCTGCCTCCTGGACCCAAACCATCCTTTCACCTCAGCCTCCTGAGCAGCTAGGACTACAGGTGCATGCCACTGTGCCTGGGTAATTTTTGTATTTTACTATAGAGATGAAGTTTTACCATGTTGCCCAGGCTGGTCTCAAACTCCTGGGCTCAAGCAATCTACCCACCTCAGCCTCCCAAAGTGATGGGATTACAGGCGTGAACCACTGTGTGCAGACTCTGTTGCTTTTTAAGCTCATTTGCTTGTTGGCAGAATTCATTTTACAATGGCTATAGAATTCATGGCAGCTTGCTTCTTCAAAGGCAACAATGAAGAGACAGAGTCTTTTCTATTTTGCCTGACATCAGGGAAGGCCTAGGAGCCATTTTTTTTTTTTTTTTTTTAGATGGAGTCTCGCTCTGTTGCCCAGGCTGGAGTGCAGTGGCATGATCTCGGCTCACTGCAAGCTCTGCCTCCCAGGTTTACCCCATTCTCCTGCCTCAGTCTCCCGAGTAGCTGGAACTACAGGCGCCCGCCACCACGCCTGGCTAGTTTTTTTGTATTTTTAGTAGAGATGAGGTTTCACCGTGTTAGCCAGGGGGGGTCTCGATCTCCTGACCTTGTGATCTGCCTAGGAGCCATTTTAAGTGGCTCATCTGATAAGGGGAAGTCTACATAGGCTATTCTGCCTTTTAATGAACTCAAAGCCAACTGATTACTTTAATTACGTCTGCACTATATCTTCACTTTTGACATATAACATAGCATAAACACAGTAACGATATCCTTTGCCACATGCTATTGGCAGGTTCTTCCCACACCCAAGGAAAGGGAATTGAATGAGAGTGACTAATTGTGGGTCACCCTAAGGTGTTTCCACTACTGTCACCATGCTTCAGGCACCACCTACTGTACCTCAGGGCCACATCATATCTCTCATCAGACCAGCTGGTAATTTCATGCTTCATCAAGTTTTTCCTGTTCTAACTTGGGTTGCAATTTTGCTCTGCTAAGGATATACCTAGAAAGAACTAATGTGTTCTGTGCATCTTTAACTTCTTCCTAATAGCTTGCCCATGCAAGTAGAACTCAACATGAACCTTTCATAGCTGAATTATTATTAATATTATGTCTTAAGGTCTTACATGGGAATAACACCTTTAATACAAACATAGGCCAAATCTGGCTTGAAAGACCTTGTTCTCATATTTTCCTTTCCATGTGCATCGCTGTGACTATGTGGTGTTCTGCAAACATAGAGTCTGTCTTGTCATTTCTACCCTTGGCTTAAGGCTCTCCTGGAGCAAAGGATATTCAGGAAGGCTAAGAGTAGATGTAAACAAATCTATCTTCAATATATGGACAAAGGATAAATTGCTACAGGGCTGGGAGAGAATGCAGAGTAACACAAAGAGAGTACCTTTGTAACGGCAGAACGTTTTCATACTGAGGTGTCTTGTTTATACTGTTTAGCATGCTTATCTCATGAGCCAGATATGCAACTGAGGCATGGGTGTTAAATGACCAGCAGCCATCAATTTCCAATACCAAATGCCATCTTTCAGCTTGACCAGATATGTGATGGCAATTTCAATTCTCTTTTTGACTCAGTCATCCAAAATTAAATGTTTGAGGTTAATCAATTTTAAGATAGTCGTAGGGAATGTGTTGTCCGTGTGTTTGTGTGTGTGTGTGTGTGTGTGTGTGTGTGTGTGTGTTTGGGTGTATTTTTTCTGTAATGCTCTGACAATATATTCAGGACATGCCACCCCAAAATATGGAAACTTGGCATAATGAATATTTTAAGCTGAAGGAATTTCAGAAACCAAATGTGTAGGAAGGACTTTCTCACCTTTCGCTGAAAGAGGTCATAAAACCTGGGAAGGGCTTTTTGACTTTCTGCTGAAGCAAGTAATAAAACCTTCATGTGAGAGCTGCCACGCTTTACCCAGAGGAAAAGATCTTTATCTCTGAAGACACAGGGACACTGAGAGGAATCTGAATGAATAGCCCTTGCTGTTTCCCCCAGTTTATTACACTTAGCTGACACCTTTTGGTCCCATTACATTTCTCCATGACTCTTCAGTCTTCATCAGACCAGCAAAAAAACCACTCAGGTTTAACTGCTTCTTTTGGGCTTAGTTTTCTTATGAAGACTCATGTCACATAAAACATACAGTAAATCAACTTGCATGATTTTCTCTCATTAATCTGTCTCTTGTTACAGGGGTACAAGCAAAGGAATGAGAAGGGTAGAAGTTTCTGGCAATGAGAAAGGGACAGCTGGGACACTTCATTCTGGAGTCTGCAGGTAGGATTCTGGAAAACAGACACAGGCCTGTGCAAAGTGAGAATTTTCACCAAAGTCAGCTCTCCCAGATCTCTGTCAGTAGTTCCTGGTCAAGAGAAGAAAGTAAAAACTCCTTGTCCCTTATTTTCCCAATGCAGATGGATAGGAAAAAAATTATAAAAATTCATTATCTAGATTGTGACTGTAGCTTGATTTTGTGGTGCCTATTGGTTATTGATCCTTTCCCTCCCAGGAGCAGCTATTGCTTTTCTGTTTCTGTCATTTTGTGTCAAGAATTTGGCTTTGTTTCGGCTGGGCGCGGTGGCTCACGCCTGTAATCCCAGCACTTTGGGAGGCCGAGGCGGGCGGATCACGAGGTCAGGAGATCGAGACACATCCTGGCTAACATGGTGAAACCCCGTCTCTACTAAAAATACAAAAATTAGCCAGGCGTGGTGGCGGGCGCCTGTAGTCCCAGCTACTCGGGAGGCTGAGGCGGGAGAATGGTGTGAACCTGGGAGGTAGAGCTTGCAGTGAGCCAAGATCGCGCCACTGCACTCCAGCCTGGGCGACAGAGCGAGACTCCGTCTCAAAAAAAAGAATTTGGCTTGGTTTTCCACTTGATGGGGCATACAAGTTGTTGGTTCTTGTGTGTGCAAGCAGCCAACCATCAGGTTGGGGGGCTGTGGGAATACAGCTGGACAGACATATGGGTTGCAACCCATTTGCAGCTAACATCTATTGCCAGCTCTCAGGGGGATTATCTAGGCCTGCCTTTCTTTTGGCTATCTTTGAGAGTGGTTTGGCATCTTTAGAGGGCTGCATTTTTTGCACCCTCTTTGAAGATGCCTCTGCATTCGTGGGTAAGTCATAAAAGGCTTATGGATTGGGTTTTTTTCCTTTTTCCTTCAGTTTTTCTTTTCTTATTTTTTACCTTTCTCCACCTTTTTCTCTTTTCCTTTTTGTCATGTCAGACACATAATGATGTCATAACAAGGACTGAGGGAGGCACATCTCACACATGAATATGAAAACCCTATCACCATACCGATAAAGAACCATGAAAGAATCTATGGATTTTGGTTCCAAGTCACTTGTAACGGGTACATTTTTTTTTTAATGGGAATGTACTATCAGGAATATTTACCTTTTCTCTTGACCAAAACCTGATAAGATATTTGAAAAAATATATATATATTTGAGACAGTGTCTTGCTCTGTCACCCAGGCTGGAGTGTAGTGGCGCAATCACAGCTCACTGCAGCCTTGACCTCCTGGACTCAGGTGATCCTCTCACCTCAGCCTCCCGAGTAGCTGGGACTACAGGAGCATGCCACCACACCCAGCTAATTTTGTTTATTTTTAGTAAAGATGAGGTCTCAATACGTTGCCCAGGCTGGTGTGGAACTCCTGGGCTCAACCAATCCTACTGCCTTAGGTTCCCAATGTGCTGGGATTACAGGCATGAGCCACGGCACCCAGCCTGAAAGGATTTTTTAAGACCTCTATGATCAATAGTTGGCCTAATGGGAAGCTGATAGTTACAGACTTATAGGAAAAACTTTCTTTTCTTCTTTTCTGTTTTTTTTCGTTTGTTTGTTTGTTTGTTTTGAGACAGAGTCTCACTCTGTCACCCAGGCTGGAGTGCAGTGGCTCGATTTCGGCTCACTGCAACCTCTGCCTCCCAGATTCAAGCAATTCTCCTGCCTCAGCCTCCGAATAACTGGGATTACAGACGTGCACCTCCATGCCCAGCTAATTTTTGTATTTTTAGTAGAGACGGGGTTTCACCATGTTGGTCAGGCTGGTCTTGAACTCCTGACCTTAGGTGATCTGCCTGCCTCAGCCTCCCAAAGTGCTGGGATTACAGGCATAAGCCACCACACCCAGCCAATAGGAACAATTTTCTTAAGTCCTCTCTGTTCTCTCCTTTTGATCCGGATCTTCCCATGTAAACTTATCCATTGACAAAAACCCTTTTCTTGAACCTCTGTTGGCTATATGCTTTCACAATTCTGCCTACCTCCCTCTTTTTGGCATGATTTTGTTAAGGATATTTATTTATTTATTTGTTGAGATGGAGTCTCACTCTGTCACCCAGACTGAAGTACAGTGGTGCTATCTTGGCTTACTGCAGCTTTCACCTCCCGGGTTCAAGCGATTCTCCTGCCTCAGCCTCCCGAGTAGCTGGGATTACAGGCATGTGCCACCACACCCAACTAATTTTTGTATTTTTAGTAGAGATAGGGTTTCACCATGTTGGCCAGGCTGGTCTCAAACTCCTGACCTCAAGTGATCCACCACACCCGGCCTGATTTTGCTAAGGATAATTTGGAGCTTCACTAGCCTCTTTGGGGAATTTAATATCTCCCCCAGCTGGTTCCCTTAAGACCTCTTCCTTCCCCCTCTTTCTGTTCCTCCTTCCTACTCTTGCCACCTTCAATCTTCCATTCAGTTCCTTTGAGTCCTGGATATGATCCCTTCAAACTCCTACCCTCTCCATCTCTCTGTCTTCCTCCCCTGTCAGACTTCTTCTCTTAAACTTTAGTCCACCCTGCTGTCAAGGGACTCAGAGTCCTCCAAAAGTAAGTACCAAGGCTGAAGACGAAAAAAAGACTATTTGGAAATAGACTGGATATTTTATCCACTCAGATGGGTGGTGGAGACATTTGGATAGCTGTTAGATGTCTTTGCAGTGACTCATTTAAAATTTAGTCCACAGCCTTCAAAAGGGCTTCACAGGGCAAATGAAGATCTTAAAAACCTTCTCCATGAATACTGGTAAAAAGCATTAGGCCTCATATTTAGTACATAGCCTTAACTTGTCCCATTTACCAGGGACAATAGGGAAAAATATGAAATGGAGAAAATATGAGAGATAACTGTTATATATAAAACAATGACTTTGTATTACTATATGTTTCTGATTCATGGCTAAGATTTTAGAATGATAGCTAGAAGATCTCTTTTGATATTTGCCTGTATGTTTATGTATGTCTTTCCATCTGTGTGAAATTTTTCTACCTCTGATGGTATTACCAAATTAATTTATAAAATATCTTAAAAGAAATTTGCCGGGTGCGGTGGCTCATCCCTGTAATCCCAACACTTTGGGAGGCCGAGGAGGGTGGATAACCTGAGGTCAGGAGTTGGAAACCAGCCTGATCAACATGGTGAAACACCATCTCTACTAAAAATACAAAAATTAGCTGGACATGGTGGCGGGCGCCTATAATCCCAGCTACTTGGGAGGGTGAGGCAGGAGAATCGCTTGAACCCAGGAGGCAGAAGTTGCAGTGAGCTGAGATTGCGCCATTGCACTCCAGCCTGGGCAACACAGCGAGAATCTGTCTCAAAAAAAAGAAAAAAAAAACTCTACTGGGCCCAATGATACTACCAAATTAATTTATAAAGTTCCTTAAAAGAGGATTTAATTGACTTAAAGGGAAGTAAATGCTTACATAACTAAGTATTCCTAAAACTTAGAAATACAGAAATTAACCCGAATATTATTTTAAGTTCACATAATCTTGTATAGTCTTTGGTAAATAAAGCAACGACCCTGTCTCAAAAAAAAATATGCCATTTTGAGACCTTGTCTCAAAAAAAATACCATTACACACCTGTATTCCCAGCATTTAAGGAGGCGAAGGCGGGCAGATCACTTGAGGCCAGGAGTTTCAGGCTAGCCTGGCCAACATAGCAAGATCCCATCTCTACTAAAAATACAAACATTAGCCAAGCGTGGTGGTGCATGCCTGTAATCACAGCTACTGGGGAGGCTGAGTCCCAAGAACTGATTGGACCTGGGTGGTGGAGGTTGCAGTGAGCCGAGATCATGCCACTGCACTGCAGCCTGGGCGATAGAATGAGACTCTATCAAAAAAATAAATAATAATAATAATTTTTAAAATGGCATTTTATCTATTTCTCCATATGTTGTGATTATTCCTGACAAGCCAAAATGCATCATGGCTGACATCCTGATTACAAAAGACAGATTTGCAAGAGAAAAACATAATATGTTTACTTAACGTAAGTTTTACATGACATGTGAGTCTTCAGAAATCAAGATGCAAAGGCCAAGGGATAGGTGGGGCTTTTTTATTTTTTTTGTTTTTGTTTTTGTTTTTTGAGACAGAGTCTCGCTCTGTTGCCCAGGCTGGAGTGCGATGGCGCGATCTCGGCTCACTGCAACCTCCACCTCCTGGGTTCAAGCGATTCTCCTGCCTCAACCTCCTGAGTAGCTGGGACTACAGGCTTGTGCCACCACACCCAGCTAATTGTTTTTTGTATTTTTAGTAGAGGTGGGGTTTCACCATGTTGGTCAGGCTTGTCTTGAACTCCTGACCTCGTGATCCACCCGCCTCAGCCTCCCAAAGTACTGGGATTACAGGTGTGAGCCACTGCGCCCAGCTGGATAGGTGTATTTTTATGGACAGTTTTGAAGAAATAGCTTTGGGGAACAAAGGGTATCATCTAATAGTAATTACCTGGGGAGAAATTCATAAGACCTGTTTGTTCAGATCTTTGTTGGTATCCAGGGATAGGGCAGAACTCCTCTGAAATGAGGGTCCCGTTATGACCTACTTTCAGGACAGGTAGGGCAGATAATTCTTTTATGACCTGCTTCAGGGGAGAAAAGTGGGAGCAAATCAGAGAGTGGCCTTCCTGCTTCCATGGTTTTCTCAATTTCCTTCAGCTTAAAGTACTCAGTATGCCTGGGCACCGCAATTGAGGATATCCTTTTTTTTTTTTTTTTTTTTTTGAAATGGAGTTTCAATCTCACCTAGGCTGGAGTGCAGAGGTGCGATCTCAGCTCACTGCAACCTCTGCCTCTCGGGTTCAAGCCATTCTCCTGCCTCAGTCTCCCGAGTAGCTGGGACTACAAGCGTGCACGACCACACCCGGCTAATTTTTGTATTTTTAGTAGAGACGGGGTTTCACCATGTTGGCCAGGCTGGTCTCGAACTCCTGATCTGAGGTGATCCACCTGCCTTGGCCTCCCAAAGTGCTGAGATTACAGGCGCGAGCCACCACACCCAGCCAGGGGTATCCTATTCTGATCCCCTGCACTACCTATGAAACAACAACATGAACATGTAGGGATGCACATTCAGTCTGCAGGAAATGAAGCCCAGAGGAGTCGGCCTTTGCATGATTGATCCACAATCCCATCCCTGGTTCACCTCTCTTAAGAATTCGTGTTAGGGCCGGGCGCGGTGGCTCACGCCTGTAATCCCAGCACTTTGGGAGGCCGAGGCGGGTGAATCATGAGGTCAGGAGATCAAGACCATTCTGGCTAACATGGTGAAACCCTGTCTCTACTAAAAATACAAAAAAAAATTAGCTGGGGCGTGGTGGCAGGCGCCTGTAGTCCCAGCTACTCAGGAGGCTGAGGCAAGAGAATGGCCTGAACCTGGGAGGCAGAGCTTGCAGTGAGTGGAGATCGTGCCACTGAACTCCAGTCTGGGTGACAGAACGAGACTCCGTCTCAAAAATAAAAAAATAAAAAAATTCATATTACTTGCTACAGACTAAACCATTATATTTTAAAATAAATCAAATTTTCTCTTTCTTCTAGTATAAGAAACTTCTCGGCTGGGCACGGTGGCTCACTCCTGTAATCCCAGCACTTTGGAAGGCCAAGGTGGGTGGATCATCTGAGGTCAGGAGTTCGAGACCAGCCTGGCCAACATGGTGAAACCCTGTCTCTATTAAAAATATAAAAATTAGGCAGGTGTGGTGGTGTGTGCCTGTAGTTCCAGCTACTCGGGAGGCTGAGGCAAGAGAATGGCGTGAACCCCAGAGGTTCAGGTTGCAGTGAGCCAAGATTGTGCCACAGCACTCTAGCCTGGGTGACAGAGCGAGACTCTGTCTCAAAAAATAAAAAAATAAAAAAAGAAAAGAAACTTCTCACAGACGCATAA
Source organism: Pan troglodytes (assembly GCF_028858775.2). Taxonomy (NCBI): domain Eukaryota; kingdom Metazoa; phylum Chordata; class Mammalia; order Primates; family Hominidae; genus Pan; species Pan troglodytes. Next base: position 10,652,262 of record NC_072414.2, read on the forward strand.
AATTTCACAGAAACAGAAGAATGTCAAGGATCTTAGTAAATGATGAACTTACTTGCTGCTTCTCAGAACTTTAAGAGCCTGTATATGCCTACATTGATTGCAGTACGTTGTTCTTGTGTTTACGAGGAAACTAGGTTAATTGTGCCAGGCTCCAATATTAAAATTAAGCCAGTAAGAGGGGTAGCATGGTTGACTATCTGTAGGAAACTGCTCTTCTGTATTTATAGTTGCCTCCCTGGCTGATTGATGCTTTTACCATACCAAGAAAGGGACTGAATGCAGCAACATCTAGGAAAATAAGGTCCCATTTTGTTAAGATGTGATGAATGTCTGATAATTACTTTTGCATTCTTACACGCTGAAAAAATGTACTTCTTTCCTTACAATAAAAGAAAAAAATTGCAAAACAAAACAAAAATAAACTATTACAAAACTGATGTTGTGTAGGAATACATATGTTAAGAAAATATAGTTGAAAGTCATTCCTGGCCAGGCGTGGTGGCTCACGCCTATAATCTCAGCACTTTGGGAACCCGAGGTGGGTGGATCACGAGGTCTGGAGTTCGAGACCAGCCTGGCCAAGACAGTGAAACCCGTCTCTACTAAAAATACAAAAATTAGTTGGACATGGTGGCGGGCACCTGTAATCCCAGCTATTTGGGAGGCTGAGGCAGGAGAATCACTTGAAACTGGGAGGCGGAGGTTGTGGTGAGCCGAGATTGTGCCACTGCATTCTAGCCCGGGCAACAGAGCAAGACTACATCTCAAAAAAAAAAAAAAAAAAAAAAGTCATTTCTAATATATTTGTCATTTTATATTATGGTAAAATATATGTAACCTAAAATTTACCTTTTTAGCCATTTTAAGTGTACAGTTCAGTGACATTAACTAATAATAAAATGATTAATACTTTTTACATTGTTAGGATTACATTATGCTTGGCTCTTACTTTCTCTACTGTCCTATGACTTAATATAAGTCCTCAGGTCAGTCCATCCATGAGCCTGGGGGGTCCTCTCTGCCTGACTCCACCCTCACTCTTTCCCAGACCCTATCCCTCTTGGCAACATCCAGGGACCTCCCCAGCGGACACAGACCATCCTCACTCATTCGGCTTCCTGGCATGCAGACCTCATGGGCTGGGGTATCATTTCAAGGAACAAGAGGCCTCCCTTGTCTATCCCAGGTCTGATGCCTGTCTTCTCAGCCCCCAAAGGCAGCTACTCCACCTATAGTTTAATTTTCGGTTACATTTTTCTGAATCTCCAATGTACACAAATCTCAGAGAATGTGAAAATTTTGTCTAAATTGTTTACCTGTGAGCCTGCCTCGGCCTCCCAAAGTGCAGGGATTACAGGTGTGAGCCACCACACCCAACCCAAACCTATTATAATACATGGACTGATGCTCATGGCCAGAGACAAAGTTCAACTCAGCATTAAGACCTCAGTGAGGCCAGGTGTGGTGGCTCATGCTGGTAATCCCAGCACTTTGGGAGGCCGAGGCCGGAGGATAACCTGAGGTCAGGAGTTCGAGAGCAGCCTGGCCAACATGGTGAAACCTTGTCTCTACTAAAAATACAAAAATTAGCCTGGCATGGTGGCGCATGCCTGTAATCCCAGCTACATGGGAGCCTGAGGCAGGAGAATCGCTTGAACTCGAGAGGCAGAGGTTGCACTGAGCTGAGATCACGCCACTGCACTCCAGTCTGGGCAACAGAGCAAGACTCCGTCTCAAAAAAAAAAAAAAAAGACCTCAGTGTGTGCTCGTGGGGATATATTGCTATAGGACCGGAAGATGATACAGAGAACAAAGGAGAAGATAAGATGGAGAAAGGACATTTAAGGGGTCAGTAACTATGCCAAGTGCTTTGAGATGACAATGATACTTAACGATTAAAAGCCAGTTTGACTGTGTCTGATTATGTCACTTTACATCCCATTCCTGCCACTTTGGGTAAGGTCCCAAGTAAAGAGGATGTGGCCACAGTTAGTCTTACTTTGTTCATATCTAACATGTGAAGAAGAAATGTAACATTAGGAGTTTTGGAAAATGGAAATAATAAATGCATGTGAGAAATAACTAAAATGAATGATAATTTTAATTGAGTCCCTTTTTAGGTGTGCAACTCTGCTCAAAGTCATTGTCATAAACGACGTCATGTCACAGCTAATGTGTGCTATGGCTGGACCCATCTGATGGCTGACTAAATATCAGATGGGTCTCTCCTGAAGAAAATGGTAAAGCCCGACACTGAACCTACCATTTTACTGACAGGAACATAAGTGGAACAGGGACAATCCTTACCTGGAGAAGTGCCCCACGTGGCTGCTAGCTGTGTGGAGATTTGATGGGAGTCCCAATTACCTTCGTCAAAGTATCTGTTAAAGAAAAAATCATATTCAATGATACGTGTTAATGCACAGTAAGGAAGACTTTATTCAGGACCACTGCAATAGATTTAGGGACCGCCGTAATGGGGCCTTGCAGTGTGGGAGAGAGTGAGACTCAACTCTAAGTAACTCTAAGTACAGCATGGACAAGTGGCAATTTATAGCCAAGGAACAGGGTGGGGACTAGTGGTTGGAAAACTACTAAGAATTAACATCAGGGGCAAGAGGGATTCTGGCTAAATTGATCTAATAGGATTCTTGCTGAAGACAAGCTGGGATGATCACTTAAGGGATGGTGGAGGATGAGGAACCTGATAAGATATAGAAGGTGATCAGATGTCTAAGGTGTGGGGGTCTTGCTAAACTAACTTAGCAGTGCTCTTGTTAAAACTGCATTTTACAAGAAAGTGCATGGATGGAGTTAAGAGAACGTTCCGGAGCCTGACTAATGTTTGGTTAAGAATAAAATTTTTTACACATCCTCCAAAATTGGAGAAAGAGAAGTGAAGCTATGTACTGAGAATGCAGAAACAGAAACCAGACGGATGCTGGATCCATGAGGACATTCTTGAACTTTGAAGAAGAGTTCTGGTCTGTTCACACTATTATTTTGAAATGTATATGAAAAATAAACTCATTGCATTTGTATGCAGCTGTGTGTAAGTGTGTTTTATATCCTGATAGTAAAAATATGGCCATGCAACACGTGGGCTACAGGCTAATAAAAACAATATTCACACACCCAGACACACACACACACACACACACACACACACACACACACACACAGCCTCACAGCCTCAGATTCCTTCCTGGAAAATCCTTCGTTCTCATCAGCCTCTGCTCTCTCCACTGGCTTGCCTGTCCCTCTTTGGTTTTAGGCGTGGGAAATGATACAATGTTGCAGAGATGTGGGAAAGACTCAGGCAAGGAAAACAGAGAGTAGCAAAATAGCTAATAAAAGCAAAATGGTTAAATTATTCAAACAAATTTATAAATGAGGTGATACATCATATTTTATAAACATAAAACTGTTTCCAAGTCTATGTAGAAAAATGAGCCAAAGATAATCATGCCATCTCACCAGGTGAGAAGTTTCCAAAAGCAATTTGGCAGTGTCTAGGAAGATTTTAAAGGAACACCTTTTGACCCCACTGTTAGGGAAGCAGGAGCTGGTTAGAGCCAAAGTAATGGCATTTTAAGTTCAGCTCCATCTTGAGATTAACTAAGGCACATTCCTTGCTGGTCACAACCCATAGTCATGTTTATAACTGAGGAAACAGCTTAACAATACCTAGGCTACCGGTGCAAGGACACACTCCTAGAACAACACAAAATCCAGATGTCCCAATACCCATAACAATATATGCTTTCAAGTTACTTACAGTTATGGCTTTGATGTACTTACTAAAATGTCAAGGACCATTTTCTTTAAATCAACAGAATAGTAAATTTTGTCATGCTGTCAACCCATCTGCACGTAGACACAGCTTAGTTTAGTCTTTACACAGACAAGACACTTACATAAAAAAACTTAAATACAAGGCATTTCTCCTCTTGCTTTCTGAGGATGCTCTACTCTATAGCTGAGTAGCTTTCAATAAACTCTCTCTTTTCAGTGCACTCTGCATCTCGCCTTGAATTCCTTCCTGCTAGAGACCCAAGAACCCTCTTTTGGGGTCTGGGTCGGGGCCCCTTTTTCTGGCAACACTATGAGTCTCCACTACAAACATTTTGAAATTGGCTTATTTATGTCTAGGCATGATTATTCCAACATTGTTTCTCATACCAAAATAAGAAAAAAAATATAAAAGTATAATAGTAAATGGAAAGTAACTGTGGCCTATCCATATGAAATACTATGGAAAGCTTTAAGAGAACAAAATTTAAAAGAATCCAAAAGAAAGCTATCCACACCAAATTACCCGAGGCTTCAGAAGATCATGCTGGTGTCTACATACCAGCACAGTGGTGAGAAACGTGGTCTGTGCAGAGCAAGGATGGGCTAAGTGTCATGACATCAACACTTCATGCCTTCCTGAATTTGTACCCAATCTCTCCTTTCCTCTCTGTGAATTTATACTACACAATGCATACCTTTACACCAAGTCTTATTTTTAAACTATGAAAAGCACAATCAATACCAGGAATATACTACACCCTTTTTGTTTGTTTGTGTTTTGAGACAGGGTCTCGCTTTTTCACCCAGGCTGAAGTGCCGTGGATCCATCATGCCTCACTGCAGCCTTGACCTTCTGGGCTCAAGCGATCCTCCCACCTCAACCTTTCAAGTAGTTGGGACCACAGGCATGTGTCACCATGCCTGGCATGTGTGTGTGTGTATATAGATCTTTTTTTTTCTTTTGTAGAGGCAGGGTTATGCCATGTTGCCCAGGCTGGTCTTGAACTCCTGAGCTCGAGCAATCTTCCTGCCTCAGCCTCCCAAAATGCTGGGATTACAGGTGTGAGCCACCATGCCCAGCCCTACATTTTTTTTTTTTTTTTTTAGACAGAGTGGGGCTCTGTTGTCCCAGCTGGAGTGCAGTGACACAATCTCAGCTCACTGCAACCTCCGCCTCCCAGGCTCAAGCAATTCTCCTGCCTCAGCCTCCCAAGTAGCTGAGACTGCAGGCATAAATGCCCGGTTAATTTTTGTATTTTCAGTAGAGATCAGGTTTCGCCATGTTGGCCAGGCTAGTCTCGAATTCCTGACCTCAAGTGATACATCTGCTTCAGCCTCCCGAAATGCTTGAATTACAGGCATGAGCCACTGTGCCCAGCTTCAGCCCTACATTCTTGATAAATACTAGTAGTAACTAATATTATTATAATCATATAGTAAATATAAAACATATATCCACAAAGAAGCACAGATATAATTGCACATATTTTTCAAGACTTTATCTGAAATGATAGAGTGTAAGATATTGCCAATGATGCCTGTTACTATCCAAAGTGCAATTGCAGGTGTAAAGCCTGGTGGAGGATGCAGGAACAGAGGTTGGAGTGCAGTGGTCAAGAGTGGAGTGTGTTTGTTGAGGGGGTAGGGACTATAAAACTGGCCCTGAGCCACCCAGTGGGTGTGCCCATCTTCAGCCCCTGTGGGCTACTGTCCTCCCAGACAGCCAGATGACCTTTCTATAGTGCTCTAGGGTGAGCCCGAGGCTCTGGCCAAGGTGCCTTTCCTGCAGGCTGATGTACAGGGCTGTGTGTGCTAAGTGGGCACATCCTGGCAGAGACTGCCCACCGCAGACCATCCAAGGAATACGCTTGGCCTCCCTGCTTAGTTGGCTGCAAAGCCGCTGGTTTCCAATTTTCCTGGCTTCCTTCTTGACTGTCCAGAAGTTGGAATTTCACAGTACAGATGGTCCCCAACTTAAGATGGTTCAACTTACAATTTTTCAACTTTACGATGGTGTGACAGTGATAAGCATTCAGTAGAAACTGAACTTTGAGAATTCACACAACCATTCTGTTTTTCACTTCCAGTATTTAATGAATTACATGAGATATTCAACACTTTATTATAAAACAGACTTTGTGTTTGATGATTTTGCCCAAATGTAGGCTAATGTAAGTGTTTTGAGCAAATTTAAGTGCTCAAGGCTGGGCCAATCAATGATATTCAATAGATTAGATATATTAAATGCATTTCAACTCACAATATATATATATGTATATATATGTACATGTATATATATATGTATATGTATATGTGTGTGTATATATATATATATATATATATTTTTTTTTTTTTGAGATGGAGTCTCGCTCTGTCGCCCAAGCTGGAGTGCAGTGGTGTGATCTCGGCTCACTGCAACATCCGCCTCCTGGGTTCAAGCGATTCTTCTCCTCAGCCTCCTGAGTAGCTGGGATTACAAATGTGCACCACCACGCCCAGCTAATTTTTGTATTTTTAGTAGAGACAGGATTTAACCGTGTTGGTCAGGCTGGTCTCGAACTCCTGACCTCATGATCCACCTGCCTCAGCCTCCCAAAGTGCTGGAATTACAGGCGTAAGCCACCGTGCCTGGCCAACTTACGATATTTTTAATTTATGATGGGTTTATTGGGGACATAACCCCATTGTAAGTCGAGGAGCATCTGTGCTATGAAAGTGGAAGAAATCACACACTCTTAGTCTCTGTGATAGTATTCATTGTCAAAATTTTTGAAACTCATTAAATAAAAATCATGCTTGCTAAAATGTTGCAAGTAGGATGACCACATAAACTTTAGGTAGTTTTTTTTCCTCCCTTTTAGCCAAATTTTATGTAAGATGTTTACCTTCAAAAATAAATTTTAATTAAAATCTGAATCTAGAGTAACTGAATTTTTTTTTAAAGGCTTTGTAGCAAAAACGAAAGTTAGAGATTACGAGCCTGGAAAAAACAAACAAGTGAACTGACATTTGTATTTAATATTTAATCATTCACACACAGAAGAACATAAAAATTCAAAATCAATTAGCAGAACACCTACAGCTTGGAGAAATGATACACTAAGGATATGAAGAGGCAGCTAGAATGTGGTTAGGGAGAGGCCTTCACAGTCTACCTCTGAGAGCATCGGGGAAGGTGGAAGTGGATGAGGAGAAGGCTGTCAGTTGAAAACCCATGGCCACTTCAGATAGGAAGGATATCTTGTTCCGCCTCTAGCGCTCTTTTGCCTGCCCAGGATCTGATCCTAAAGCCAGGCTTTGTTCTGGTACCTTTCAGATAGAAGACTTGACGATTATACATACACATTCCTAAAACTGATACACCAAATAAAGCTGAGGAATAACTGATAAACCCAGAACTCATGAATATTGCATGAAATGACTTCAAAATCTAGATGCGCTTTATATAATTGTTAATATTTCCACGGTTCTTCGATTTTTAAATACTCAGGCCTATGCTGGAACACGATTTTTTTTTAGTTTTTGTTTCACTCTGCTAGGGTGCCTTACTGTGACTTTTCTCTCTCTCCGTCTCTTTCTCTCTCTCTCTCTCGATGGAGTTTTGCTCTTGTTGCCCAGGCTGGAGTGCAATGGCACAATCTCAGCACATTGCAACCTCTGCCTCCCAGGTTCAAGCAATTCTCCTGCCTCAGCCTCCCAAGTAGCTGGGATTACAGGTGTCCACCCCCATGCCCAGCTCATTGTTTTTTTTTTTGTATTTTTAGTAGAGACGGGGTTTCACCATGTTGGCCAGGCTGGTCTCGAACTCCTGACCTCAGGTGATCCAGCTGCCTTGGCCTCCCAAAGTGCTGAGATTACAGGCATGAGCCACCACATCCAGCCCTTACTGTGACTTTTTAAACCACACTCTTGATAGCAATGAAAATCACCTCCATATGCTTGAATTCCCTCTTGACTGCATTACCTGGGGCAGCAGTACCTTTCTATGCTCTGAACACCTGCCTATCTTCCATGCAGAGCAGAGGACTTGCCCTGTGGAGGCTCAATTTTTTTTTAGTTCATAAAAGTGAAATGTAAAGCCTGCATGGACCGTCATTATTCAAATGTCACACAGGTAAAAGAAATATAATTTTGTTTTTTGTAGATTAAAATTTGTTGGGCCCAGGCGTGGGGGCTTATGCCTGTAATCCCAGCACTGTGGGAAGCCAAGGCGGGAGGATCACTTGAGCCCAGAAGTTCGAGACCAGCCTGGGCAATGTAGTAAGACCCGGTAGTGAGGCACAAGAATCGCTTGAACACTGATGACGGAGGTTGCAGTGAGCCAAGATCGTGCCATTCCACTCCAGCCTGGACAACAGAGCAAGACTCTGTCTCAAAAAAAAAGGCGTAAGTGTTAAAATGAAGAACTTGGGTTGAATGTCATATTTTATGAGTATAAATATGAATTTATGAGCACATATTAATTTTTTTTATTTTGGCTTCAATTAAAAAATTCATCAGGCTCCCATTAGGGTTCCATTTTCAGGAAAGATAAAGTATTTTCTGCCCTGTCTCTCCTACTGAATATAGCTATAAAACTTGGATAAAATGTATGGAACAGCTGTTTGAGGACTAAGTAGTAACAGAAATGAAGGAAAAACACTGGACTGTGAAGTACTACTAAACTGGTGATGAATTTTAATTTTTACCTCTCACTTATCCCCAGGCCTGAATTTAAGACAGGCAGAAACCCAGAAGTGAGGCGGTGGTGCAGACTGCGGGCTCCAGGAAAAGTTCGAGGATTGAAAACGGAACTCAAGAGTGAAGAATCCCCCTTTCCTCCCGTCCCTCCACCACCATCCCCCTCTTTTAGAGCCAAGGTCTCACTCTGTCGCCCTTTTCTCCAATCTCTTCTACTCCACCTCTCAGGCCATCATGTTGTCATGACAGTGGCAGCTCAGGGAGTTCACAAGAACAAAAACTAAAAGTGGGAAAACCTTTCTCTGCCAGGAGTCGTCATAGGTCCAAGACAGTGGGTCCAACTTCACCATTTTCCTTTTTTTCTCTTTCCTCTGACCGCCTACCCCAGAAGTAGAAAAATATTGGCCAGAGGAGACATAAGGAAACGAAAATTACTGTGAAGCTATGGAAAGAAAGATGCTTGGGAAATGGACCTCTTGGAGTTGCTGATTAACTCACAGGTTCACCCACTCCTCTCCAACAGCCCAAGTGTGAATCTCATCCAAATTAGCATACCAAAGACTGAATTGCCCCAACACCAGACAGAACAGTGGGTGATAGGAAGGCTAGAGAGTATATAATTTTGGTTTTATGGGTCACTCTGTCTCTTGCAACTACTGCCATTGAGGCATTAAGGCAGCTATCGGCAATACAAAAATGCACAGCATAGCTGTGTTCCAATAAATATTTATTTAAAAAAGAAAGCAAACATGCTGGGCAGAATTTGACCCTCAGGCCATATGCAAACAAAAAAATATGTGATGTTGTTCATTCCAGCACAAGGGTGACAGACATGGTCTCTGCAGAAAGAAGATTGGTTTTGTATTCACACTTCGCCACTAATTGCTGCTTTGAAAAGGCAAATGCATTTTACATTTATTTTCTCATCTAAACAATGTTTCATTTCATAGAACACATTACACATATATTTTCTGTGCTTCAATTAAACGTATAATTTCTTTCTTTCTTTTTTTTTTTTTTTTTTTTTGGTAGAGACGGAATCGCGCTCTGTCCTCCAGGCTAGAGTGCAGTGGCGGGATCTCGGCTCACTGCAACCACCGCCTCCCAGGTTCAAGCAGTTCTCCTGCCTCAGCCTCCCGAGTAGCTAGGACTACAGGCGAACACCACCACCCCCGGGTAATTTCTTTTGTATTTTAGTAGAGACGGGGTTTCACCGTGTTGCCCAGGCTGGTCTCGAACCCCCGAGCTCAGGCAATCTGCCTGCCTCGGCCGCCCAAAGTGCTAGGATTACAGGCGTGAGCCACCGCACCCGGCCTAAATGCATAATTTCAAAAGAATACGTGGCGGAAAATAATCACTTAAAAAGTACTAGCTGAAAGTAGTATTGTCCTTATGCATTCCGGAGGACTATATTTAAAAATATATTTTTAAAATATATTTTTGAAAATTCAACCTTGTATAATTTTTCTTACAAGAAAAATTACAAATTACAAACATTCTATAATGAGATACTAAAACTCTGGGTTTCGAAAGTGTGACCCTGAAGCCTCTACAAGTCCTCTCATATTAAAGGTATATTACTGGAAAAGATAAACAATAAAGAACATATAAAGAATCTTAAGGACAATGCAGAAATGATTAAAGTATCTCATTTCTTAAAAATGACAAGTTCAGCATTTTTGAAAAGGATTTCGTTTTTTTCAAAGAACGCAAAAAAGATAAAATTGTTAATATTGAGAGGGAAGGATATACAATTACTGGTCAATGTTTATGTAACAAGAGGAGGGGCAGTTACAGAAATACAATACAATTTTTCATGGGAAACCAACAAGCAAACTCAAGGCTAATGCACACATAAAGTGCAAGACCAGAACAATTATACGAAGCCTAGAGGGCAAATTTTTACGAGTAAAACGCAGGTTAACGCTTGCGACGAAAGGGAGACTCTCGGCGGGCGCCATAAGCGGAACAGACCCTCGGGGCGCACGGAAACGGAAACCGGAAGGAGAAGAGGCGCCCCAATTCCGCCTGCGCTGTGCAGGCGCGCAGAAGATCGGCCCCTGCGGGCTGCCGTTCTCCCCAACTGTCAGGTGACCTTCCCGTAGCGCACTGCGGATTTGTCAGCCGCTCAGAACGGTGGCGCATTTCTTGCGGGCTGCGTAGCAGCGGTGGTCGCGCTAATAGCCATGGGGGCAGCAGTGAGACCCGTGGGGCTTCAGGAGCCCCAGACCCGCCACGGAGACTTGAGCGAATACGCCAGAGCTCTCTATCAGATTGGAAAACGTTTTAAAGAATAACTTAACAAGGCTTTAACCTAAGAAGTCCCGTTCATTTTGTGAACTGTAGTGGTACTGAATATATGTATGGAAACACACAGTCATTTACTCAAGGATTTAATGTGTCACAGTTAAGAGTCAACTAGTTTTACAATCAAATTTTATGTGTTTGTCCATGGTAACACAATCGTGTACATCCATGTTTGTAAGTGAAAGAATCAGCCACTAGCACTCACATCGTTCTTTAACCCGTGCACTACTTAAGAGCAGGTGACTGGAAAAGTGAGCATGGGCCAGGCTTCCCTGTATCGTTGCTGGACATTATTAGATTGCATTTTTTTTCTTTTTTAGACGGAGTTTCGCTCTGTCGTCAGGCAGTGGCCCGATCTTGGCTTACCGCAACATCCTCCTCCCGGGTTCAAGCGATTCTCCTGCCCCAGCCTCCCGAGTAGCTGGGATTACAGGCGCGCGCCAGTGCGCCCGGCTAGTGTGTGTGTGTGTGTGTGTGTGTGTGTGTGTGTGTGTGTGTGTGTGTGTGTGTGTTTTGTAGAGATGTTTCACCATGTTGGCCAGGCTGGTCTTGAACTCCTGAGCTCAGGTGATCCGCCCGCCTTGGCCTCCCAAAGTGCGGGGATTACAGGCGTCAGCCACCGCGCCCGGCCTAGGTTGCATTCTTTAATTCCACAGCATCTATGCATTATGTTTAAGTTTTAAAACAAATTGTAAAAATCCTGCTCAAATCAGCAGTCATTCTTGGTTCCTGGACCCCACCTTTTTTTCTGTACTTATTTAAGTTGCCATTGGTTCCTGTTTCTGTTGATGCTAGATGGCACTGTCAGCACATGGTTCTTCATTCCCTAAAGCTAGTGTAGCACGTGCTTCTGAAATACAAATAAGGTGACTTTAAGGCATGAAAGCAACCTGGACTTGGAGCTGAAATGTCCTTTTCCAGGTGGAGGGTTCATTATTGAACTAGCATCTTTCGTAGGGAGATCTAACTTGAAGAGTAGATTTTATCTGAAAATACGAAAATTTTCTGTGGCCATTTTTCCTGGACCTCAGTCTGTCTCACATTTTCCCCACCCATACTTTTCCTTTGTCTGTACAGAATCTGAACCTAAACCCCATATATTTTCTTCTTCAAATGTATGAGACTCAAATTCTCATTTTACAATTTCAACAGCTGTATTCCTAAGTGAGCACGCCCTAGCTAATGTCTGGAACTACAGAAAATTATAAAATACCAACACATTGACACGGCATTAAATATCTTAAAAATCTAGCGCTGGTATATATTTCTAGCTTCCTTCAAGTGTACTGAAATTGCTGCTCTCCTTGTGATGTCTCAATTTTTTTTGCATTCTATACATTCCCAATCTCTACCTCAATACTAATCATCCTTTGTATTTATTAGTTCTAATTTACATGGTTTTCAGCTGCTTATTCTTCATCTGTTCAATCACAAACTGCCTCTTCAAGGAAACCTTCAATTACCACTTAAATTTGGGTTGTATGCTCATGCATTTTGTGGATTTCAACAGAGTAATGCACATTTCCTACTACAGCATCTTTTTTTTTTTTTTTTTTTTTTGAGATGGAGTCTCACTCTGTGGCCCAGGCTGGAGCGCAGTGGAGCAATCTCAGCTCACTGCAACCTCTGCCTCCTGGGCTCAAGCGATTCTCCTGCCTCGGCCTCCTGAGTAGCTCGGATTACAGGTGCGCGCCACCACACTCAGCTAATTTTTGTATTTTTAGCAGAGAAGAGGTTTCACCATGTTGGCCAGGCTGGTCTGAAACTCCTGACCTCAGGTGATCCACCATCTCAGCTTCCCAAAGTGTTGAGATTAAAGGCATGAGCCACAGCTCCTGGACCTACAGTATCTTTAATCTGATTTTTATTGCCTATTTGTTGAACGTCTGCTTGACTTGTGCTTTAAATAAAGGAGAAATGTATTTTGGGTTGTAGATGATACTTATGTGGCCAAAGGAAAAAAAATGTACACAAGTGATAAAGACATTAGTCTGCAAGACAAATTAAAAACAAATATTAAAAGGCAAGATTTGAAGCTGCATAAGTGTTAGCAAGTAGAGTGTTGAACACTCCTTATTTTTAAAATTTTTATTTTTATTTTTATTTTTTTTTTGAGACAAAGTATCGCTCTGTCGCCCAAGCTGGAGTGCAGTGGCACAGTCTCGGCTCACTGCAACCTCCACTTGCCAGGTTCAAGCGATTCTCCTGCCTCAGCCTCCCGAGTAGCTAGGACTGCAGGCATGTGCCACCATGTCCGGCTAGTTTTTGTATTTTTGGTAGAGATGGGGTTTCACTATGTTGGCCAGGCTGGTCTCGAACACCTGACCTCAGGTGATCTGCCCGCCTCAGCCTCCCAAAGTGCTGGGATTATAGGCATGAACTACCGCACCCGGCCTAAAATTTTTATTTCTGTAGAGACAGTGTTTCGCTATGTTGCCTAGGCCTTTCTCAAACTCCTGGGCTCAAGCAGTCCTCACACCACAGCCACTTAAATTGCTGGGATTACAGGTGTGAGCTACCATGCCCAGTGGAAAACTCTTATACATACATATTAAAGTTCAATGGGGGAAAATCGATTTTTCTATCAATGTTCTAGGAAATTGAATATCCTTCTGTGGGGGGAGGGGGGAGGGAATAAAAATCTCACCTTTGACCTCACATTACATACAAAATGATCACCAGATGGTTCATTGGCCTGAACGTAAAAACGATTTAATGTAGCATTTAGATTGAAATTGAGAAAAATAATTTCATGACTATTGTGTAAAGCACAATTTCTGAAACTAGACTTAGGATATATTTATCATATAAAAGAAAAGATATTCTAACATAGTTGATGTAAACAACGATTCTGGAGACAGACAAAATCAAGCTCAGGTTTTTCTACTCTTTTCCTGTAAGGCTTTAGCTCAGATTCACAACTGGAACTTGGGAGTGGTAATATTGCCTACCTCTTGAAATGTTGTGAGAATTGAATGAACTAATAATACTTAAAACCTGTAGACTAATAGCACATCTATACTAAACACGAAGTCAGCATTTTCTCATACAGTGTTTTCTAAGGAATTGAAATAGTTATTATTTGAGTCAATTGTAAAATGCATCATTATTTTATGTCACATATAGGAATAAATTCGTAGACTATAGGACAAATACATCTTATCACTTACAATTTTATATTATTACTGAAAAAAACTTTCAACTACTATAAATGCAGGTATTAGTCTTATATCACCTCTATGATGACAAAGATGGAAAATATAAGCAGAATACACTAACAACAGCATTCCTAAAATTCCTGTCACTCAGATCAAACTCTTCTGAATCACCTTCAACACACCCTGTCCATGATTTACCCCACATTATCATCATCTTTGCTAATCAGGAACTTTGGTGACATCACATTTCTTGACAGAGTCCTACTCTCCTGTTTGTGAGATTATCTATTCAACCTACTGACAGCATCTCTGTAAGTTTTGATGGTGATCATATCACCAGAAGACGTCAATCTAAGGTTTTTAGATCAAGTTCATGCATGTGCAGACAAGGACAGCCATGTTATGACTAGATTCTGGCAAACTTTGTTTTTACAATGTCAATTTTAAGATGCATCTGTACTTGAACGTTGTTAAAAGGTGCACTCTAACATCAGCTGATTACACTATTCTTTCATTTACTGCCCACTTATCAGTATAAACCCACGGTGGATAGACAGCTTTGCATCTACCACCTTTACTCTAAAGCCTGAGAACCAAAGCTCATCAGCCCTCATTTTCCACTCTGACATTGGTCACTCCTACTCCAGATTGACATATGGCTCGTTTTTGGTCTGCCACTCTGCCTTTTTTTTTTTTTTTTGAGACAGAGTCTCACTCTGTCACCCACGCTGGAGTGAAGTGGCGCGATCTGGGCTCATTGCAAGCTCCACCTCCCGGGTTCATGCCATTCTCCTGCCTCAGCCTCCCAAGTAGCTGGGACTACAGGCGCCTGCCACCACACCCAGCTAATTTTTTGTATTTTTAGTAGAGACGAGGTTTCACTGTGTTAGCCAGGATGATCTCGATCTTCTGACCTCGTGATCTGCCAGCCTCGGCCTCCCAAAGTGCTGGGATTACAGGCGTGAGCCACCGTGCCCAGCCGCCTTTTTTTTTTTTTTTTTCTGAAGATGAATATTTAAGTGAGTTTGTTTTTTTCTCATGGAGTGAATGAAGTATGCTCTGGGAGGTGTGAGGTTTCTTGAATTGCAAATGTCCAAATTACTAGTACATACATATTTGCTATTCTGATCTCAGAAGTGAGAAATGTGGTCTAGATCAGCTGCATCTCTCACTCCAGGTCATCAGATCCCAGGAACTAATTTCCTCATTGAAGGTAGGAATGAGATGTGGAGAATATACTCCGTGATTTCAGACCATAAAAAGAAGAGTCGGCCAGGCACGGTGGCTCACGTCTGTAATCTCAGCACTTTGAGAGGCCGAGGCAGGTGGATCACGAGGTCAGGAGATCGAGACCATCCTGGCTAACACGATGAAACCCCGTCTCTACTAAAACTACAAAAAATTAGGCAGGCATGGTGGTGGGCACTTGTAGTCCCAGCTTCTTGGGAGGCTGCGGCAGGAGAATTGCTTGAACCCAGGAGGCAGAGGTTGTAGTGAGTCGAGATCATGCCATTGCACTCCAGCCTGGGTGACTGAGCAATACTCCGTTTCAAAAAAAAAAAAAAAGAAACAAAAACAAAAGAAGAGTCTTGATTTTGTGGTTGTCCCTGGGACTGTGGTATGTAGTCCCATGGCTTTGTAGACTAGGTATGGTTCCTGAACACACCCTCTTGCTGTCCAGCAGGTGATGTCGTTGTGCTATGGGAATCCCTGTTGCTTTTTTTTGTGGGCAAGGCGGGAGTAATTGGTAAGCTGATTCTAAAATTCATATGGAAATTCATGAGATCTAAAAGAACCACACTGGTAATGAGAAGCAGAACAAAGTTGGATTATGGGATTTCAAAACAATATAAAGTGATAGTAATGAGGACATTGTGGTACTGGCATAAGGACAGTGATATAGGTCAATGGAATATAAGTGACTGTCCAAAGATTAACCCTGACATTTATGGTCTATGGATTGCAAAAGTTGCCGAGGCAATTCAATGAGGAAAACTATTTTTTTTTTTTTTTGAGACGGAGTCTCACTCTGTCACCCAGGCTGGAGTGCAGTGTGATCCGCCCGCCTCAGCTTCACAAAGTGCTGGGATTACAGGCGTAAGCCACCGCAGCCAGCATTTTTTTTTTTTTTTCGAGACGGAGTTTCACTCTTATTGCCCAGGCTGGAGTGTAATGGTGGGATCTCAGCTCACCACAACCTCTGCCTCCCAGGTTCAAGCAATTCTGCTGTCTCAGCCTGCCAAGTAGGTGGGATTACAGGCATGTGCCATCACACTCAGCTAATTTTTTTATTGTTAGTAGAGACGGGGTTTCTCCATGTTGGTCAGGCTGGTCTTGAACTCCCAACCTCAGGTGATCTGCCCGCCTTGGCCTCCCACAGTGCTGGGATTACAGGCGTGAGCCACTGCGCCCAGCCTAAACTATATTTTCCAAAAAAAATGTATTTTTGACCGGGTATGGTAGGTGGGTGGATCATCTGAGGTCAGGAGTTTGAGACCAGCCTGGCCAAAATGGTGAAACCCTGTCTCTACTAAAAATACAAAATTAGCCTAGTGTGGTGGCAGGCACCTGTAATCCTAGCCTCTTGGGAGGCTGAGGCAGGAGAATCGCTTGAACCCAGGAGGCGGAGGTTGCAGTGAGCTGAGATTGTGCCACTGCACTCCAACCTGGGCAACAAAAGTGATACTCATGTCTCAAAAAAAAAGTTATTTTAAAAATGTATCTTCATGGTCTGAAATTAATGGTTTCTAAGATATAACACAAAAAACACACGTAACAGAAGCAAAAGTAGATAAATTGATCTATTTTTTAAAATGTTTGTCATTCAACATATACTATCAAGAAGTATAAAACAACCCTAAAAAGAGGACAAAAGGCCGGGCGCGGTGGCTCACGCCTGTAATCCTAGCACTTTGGGAGGCTGAGGCCGGCGAATCATGAAGTCAGGAGATCGAGACCATCCTGGCTAACATGGTGAAACCCCGTCTCTACTAAAAGTACAAAAAAATTAGCCGGGCGTGGTGGTGGGTGCCTGTAGTCCCAGCTGCTTGGGAGGCTGAGGCAGGAGAATGGTGTGAACCGGGGAGGCAGAGCTTGCAGTGAGCCGAGATTGCGCCATTGCACTCCAGCCTGGGCAACAGAGCGAGACTTTGTCTCAAAAAAAAAAGAGACAAAATATTTGCTAGTCATATAGGTAATGAGGGTCTACTGTTCAGAATATATAAAAGATTGTCACATCTCAAAAAATAAAAGACAAATACCAACTAAAAATGGGTAAATTGTATAAATAGACATTTCTTCAAAGAATATGTATCCCCAAAGGGCACATAAAAAGATGATCGACATCATTAGTCCTTCAGCAATGCAAATCTAAATCACCGTAAGATATACTTCATAAAATTAAAGGCATATTTTTAAGTTAAGGAAGCCAGTTTGAAAAGATGACAGACTGTGCAATTCCATGTATATGACACCCTGGGAAAGGTAAAATAATAGAGATAGTAAACAGATTAATGCTAACTAGGGACTCTCCAAGGAGGACAGTGAAATAGGTGAAGTAGATGGAATTTCTTTAGGGTAATAAAACCTTCCTGCATGGTCGCTACATCATATTGTTTTTGAAACCCTGCACAACTTTATAATACAAACAGTGAACCTAAATGTATGGAAATTAAAAATATTATTTGTAAGCCAGGCATGGTGGCTCATGCCTGTAATCCTAGCACTTGGGAGACCGAGGTGGGTGGATTACCTGAGGTCAGGAATTTGAGACCAGCTTGGCCAACATAGTGAAACCCCATCTCTGCTAAAAATACTAAATAATTAGCCGAGCGTGGTGGCGCGTGCCTGTAATCTCAGCTACCTGGGAAGTTGAAGCAAGAGAATTGCTGGAACCTGGGAGGCGGAGGCTGCAGTGAGCCAAGAACACACCACTGCACTCCAGGCTGGGTGACAGAGTGAGACTCTATCTCAAAAAACAAAGAAAGAAACAAACAAAAAACCAAAAAAAAAATTATTTGTAGGTTGAGGGATCCCATAGAGGAATACAGAGAAAATAAGAAAAATGAACAAGAAATGTATGATATAACCTCACTAAAGGAAGCTGGGAGGCGGGGGAAAGAACTGACCTAAGTAACTTGGGTACAAAGTGAAGATTCTGCATCTAAAGGTCCAAGGAGTTGCTATGAGCACTGTTCTTGAGTTGGTAATGTTGTTCTTCATGAGAGTGTGGATGAACAATTCTGAAGCCACTATGCATGTAGCCTGTAACTTGGTGATTAAGTTAACAAGGCCAACTCACTGTTAGAGTGGGGGTTACAACCAAGTAGTGGGAATGGGGAGATTGATTCAAGTTATATTATATTCATGTAGTGCTGGAGACATTAGTAGGAATTTATGTTTAAGTTAATCAAGTTATATATGAACATATGAGGAAATATTTACACATATGTGTATATGTGTGGGTTAGTATACACAGGTACGTTTCATTGTTTTGTCAGCTGACTACTCCTCAAATCGACAGATGACCCAGTATCAGTGAATATACCTGGGTCTGTATCTTTGTTTTAAAAGCCATTTTCCAATAAAAGAAACTAGGACCCTTGAAGAAATGATGGGTACCAGGCTTGGGCACGAAATAAACACAATTGGCCTGGAGGACCCTGTAGTGCCTGAAAGTAAGAAAATATGAAACATTACAATTGAACCACCAAACAAGCAAAATCTAACCAAAATAATGTGGCTATTTCAAAATGATATGGGAGCCAACTGAGAGACCTTCCAATGGCCAACAATGGAACAATTCGAGCTATGAAATAAAGGAGTATAAGGGAGATGTAAACAATATATATAATTTCATATCATATTCAATATGGTATAAATAAATGGTATGAAATAATGGTGGAGAACAGGCCAACTGTATACAGTAAAGAGTTCTCAACTCTTGTTTTAGGTCCTCAGTTCATAAGGAGGTAGAGCATAAATTTCTTGTTCTTAAGTATGTGCTATGTATGCTGACTTATTTTCAAAAAGTGAAACAGGGAAAGTGGAGAAAGAAATAATTTTACAGTAAAGAAATTTGACAAAGGCTAACTTGTCCAGGTAATCAAATTGCTATCAACAGGCATGAATCATGTTGATAGTAGACACCCGTGATATGATGTGGTTACAATGGCATTTTCTCTCAGTGATCTTCCTTCCCCAAACCCAACTCCAGTATAATCATGAGAAAAATGTCAGAGAAATCCCAAATTGGGGATGTTAATGTCATCAGTAACAAGGAAAGTCTGAGAAACTGTCACAGGCAGAAGGAACCTAATGAGATGGGATTTCTAAATGTGATGTGGTCTCCTGGAGGGAATCCTGGAACACAAAGTGTTCATTCGGTAGAAGAAAAATTCTAAATAAAATGTGAATCATAGAGAAGGATAATGTATACTACTGAATTATGAATTGTGACAAATATCACCCACTAATGTAAGGGATTAATAATAAGGGAAACTATATGCTAAGCATAAGGAAATGATCTGTATTATCTTGGCAACTGCTGTGTATATCTAAACTATTCTAAAATTTAACAAGTTTCTTTTTTATAAATTCCCTTCCCAGTATAATAAGCCAAACCTTGTCAATATTGTTGAATACCCCTGAGTGCATATCCCCATTTTTTTTGAGACAGGGTATCACTCTGTAGCTCAGGCTGGAGCGCTGTGGTGTGATCATGGCTCACTTTAGCCTCGACCTCCCGGGCTCAAGACATCCTGCTGCCTCAGCCTCCCTAGTAGCTGGGACCACAGGTGTGCACCACCATGCCTGGCTAATTTTAAATTTTTGTTGTTGTGGTTAGAGATAGGGTCTGGCTATGTTGCCTAGGCTAGTCTGGAACTCCTGGCCTCAAGTGATCCTCCCACCTCGTCCTCCCAAAGTGCTGGGATTACTGGTGTGAGCTATTGCACCTGGTCTCTCCTTTTGTATTTCTAAGTAATACATTGTTCAGTTTTTCTTAACACCCACATACATGTGTCTAAATTAATGCATATCTCTATTGTAATAATGAGACCCATGAGACTAATCCATTTTGTAGGACATTCCACAAAACACCTGACTGGTACTTTTCAAAAGAATTCAGGTTATACAAAATAATTGAACACTGAGAAACTGTTGCAGGTTGGAGAAGATCTGACACAGCAGGCAGACCCTAGATTGGCACCCAGTGATTCCCACCTGCTGGTGAACACAACCTTGCATTCTAATCCTCTCCCTGTAAGTGTGGGCAGGAACCTTGACTTATTTTGAAACAAGAGAATAGAGCACAGCTGAAGGTACATCACATGGGTAATTATGCTATGTAAAATCATTATTTCTGTCTTGCTAGCAAACTCTCCCCTTGTAGCTTTGATGGAGCATTCTGCCATGTGAGAGAAGCCAACATGGGAAGGAGCTGAATGCAGCCTCTGGACAACAGCCAGCCAAGGAATGGAGGACCTTAATCCAATAGCCAGTCCCTAAATTTACAGTTAATTCAAACTCCCTTTCAAATAACACTCTATCAGTTCACAAGTAGTGTGAGTTGCCTATAATAAGGAAACAATAGTCATTTGTACTTTGGTAATTTGTACTATTGCTGTCATTCATTGCATTTATATATGAGCATTCATGCATATGTATATGTGTGTATATATATATATATACACACACACACACACACCCATATACATGCACACACACTAAAACTATAAACATAAGAATACCTCATCAAATAAATGGCTACAATTTTTGTTTTTAACACACTATTATCTGTTATATCAACTAAAATATGAAAAAGTTTTTATTTCATATGGCAACTACTAAAATATTTAAAAATAAAAAGAAAATATAATGATATGCTAAGAAGAGAAAATTGGATCATATGAAATTCTCAATTAAAACCATAAAGGGAAGCAAACAAATGGAAGACAGGAGGAGGAACAAAGAACAAGGGCAGCAAATGAAAAGCAGAAATAAACATGGTAGATAGCAATCTGCTATATCAATAATCACATTGACTGTCAATGGTTCAAAACCACCAATGAAAAGACACAGACTGTTGGAGTGGATCAAAAAACAAGACCTAACCATATGTTCTCTAGAGAAAACTTATTTAAGGCCGGGCGCAGTGGCTCAAGCCTGTAATCCCAGCACTTTGGGAGGCCGAGGCGGGTGGATCATGAGGTCAGGAGATCGGGACCATCCTGGCTAACATGGTGAAACCCTGTCTCTTCTAAAAATACAAAAAATTAGCTGGGTGTGGTGGCGGGCGCCTGTAGTCCCAGCTACTCGGGAGGCTGAGGCAGGAGAATGGCGTGAACCAGGGAGGCGGAGCTTGCAGTGAGCCGAGATTGCACCACTGCACTCCAGCCTGGGCGACAGAGTGAGACTCCGTCCCCCCCAAAAAAAAAAGTATTTAAATATAAAGACAGATATAGGGAAATGTAAATTAAAATCAAAATGAGATATTATACCTGTTATAAGGCAATTATTAAAAAGAGTAAAGATAACAGGTGTTGTAAAGGAAACCCCTGCACACTGTTGATGAGAATGTTAATCGGTACAGCCATTATTGAAAAAAGTATAGAGGCCCCTCAAAAAATTAAAAACAGAACTACCATAAGATCTAGCAATCCCAACGCTGGCTATATATCCAAAGAAAATGAAATCAGTATGTTGAAGAGATATCTACACTCATGTATATTTTAGCATTGTTCAAACCACTATGAGGCAGAAATTGTTAAAACAGGAAAAATAGATGAATCCACTATTATAGTTGGTGACTTCAACACTCCTCAATGAGAAGTGTTTAACATTGTTCACAATAGCAAACATATGGAATCAACCTATGTGTCCATTGACAGATAAAGAAAATTATATATATATCCCCAATGGAATACTACTGAGGCATATAAAAAGGAAATCCTGTCATTTGCGACAACATGGTTGAACCTGGAGTACATTATGTTAACTGAAATGTTAAGCATACAAAGATAAATACCTCAAGATCTTACTCATGTGAAATCTAAAAAATGTGATTTCGTACAAATGGGGATGTAGAACGGTAGTTACCAGAGCCTGGGGTTGAGGGTGGGGTTGGGCAGAAGTTTTGTGGATGGATACAAAATTTCAGTCAGAGAGGAGGAATAATTTCAAGAGATCTATTGTACCATATGGTTTCTCTAGTTAAAAACATAAGTCTTATTTTTAAAACGCTAAAGATTAGCTGGGCATGGTGGTGTGCACCTGTAGTCCCAGCTACTCAGGAAGCTGAGGCAGGAGGATTGCTTGAGCTTAGGAGGTCTACACTGCAGTGAGCTGTGATCAAACCACTGCACTCCAGCCTAGGTGCAGAGCGAGAGCCTGTGTCTATTTAAAAAAATGCTAAAAAAGTGGATAGAAAGTGTTCTCTCCACAAAAATGATAACTATGTGAGGTAATACACATGTTAATTAGCTGGATTTAGCCATTCCACAATGCACATTATTATTCAAACCTCATGTTATACATAGTACATACATCTCATTTTATCTGTTATTTAATAAAAATGGAGACACATATTAACTGAAAGTAAATAGATGGAACAAAATATAGCAAGCAAATAGAAAAAGCAGGAGTAGCTATATTAATTTCAGAAAAAGCTGACTATACAGTCAGAAAAATTATCAGGGAAATAGAAAGGCATTACATAATAATAGTGGGGTCAATTTTCCAAGAAGATATAATAATTCTAACATGTAGCAACAAAACATAAAACTACGAGGCAGAAACCGTTAAAACAGGAAAAATAGATGAATCCACTATTACGGTCGGTGACTTCAACACTCCTCTATGAGAATTAAAAATAAAATCCTAAGCCCCCCAACTGACTGAACAGACGGGACCCCAGGGAAACCGTACAAACTGAGTTTCCAGTCATGATGGGACAGGAAGTGGGACATGCCTCGTTATCATCTGTCTGTTTTGCAGTTTAGACACAACAACTGACCAGCATTCATATTAAAATAGAGATCATAAGAATGAAGGAATGAACTCTTCTTGGTGGCAATAAGATATCAAATTATAAACAAGACCTAAGGCCATGACGGGCAAGGGTTAAGTCACTCACCCCTATAGTTGAAGAATAAACTATGTTCTAACTGACAGGAGGTTTATCTTTTTCTCTAGCAGCTAAGCAAGCACTGACTTCCACATAAACAATCTTAAAACAATTTGCAGCTCATCCACCGCCAGACGCTAACTCCAGCCTCTGTTCCAACAGCCATCGCTACAGCCTTGATTGCACAAGAGACTGATTTCAGTAACTTTCTGCTGATAAGAGCCCACCAAACATGGACTGGGTCTGACTGGTTTCTAGAGATTGTGTACTTGTCTGCCTTTGTGTCCTGAAAGGGGCTTTTGTGTGTAGGGCCTAACTGTAATACATTTAAATGTTAAGTCTCAGCTGGGCGTGGTGGCTCACACCTGTAATCATAGCACTTTGGGAGGCCAAGGCGGGTGGATTACCTGAGGTCAGGAGTTCAAGACCAGCCTGGCCAACATGGTGAAACCCTGTCTCTACTAAAAATACAAAAATTAGCTGGACATGGTGGCAGGTGCCCGTAATCCCAGTTATTTGGGAGGCTGAGGCAGGTGAATCGCTTGAACCTGGGAGGCAGAGGTTGCAGTGAGCCATGATGGTACCATGGCACTCCAGCCTGGGGGACAGAGTAAGACTCTATCTCAAAAAAAAAAAAAAAAAAAAAAAGCTCAGTCTCCACACCAAGGTGAACATGGGTCATAGGTTACATGCATGTTTGTTCAGTATACATGCTGTAGGGCTACCTTCAAGAACATTTATAGCTGTTTTCCTTTCCAAATTTATAGATCTCATGATTTTTATGTTAACAAATATATACCCTAAAACCCCAATAAAATTAAGATAGAAATCAATAAAAGGCACATAACTGGTAAACTTCAAAATACATGGAGATTAACTAACACACTTTTAAATAACACATGATGCAAGAAATCTCAAGAGAAAAACGACATTTTGAACTAAGTTTAAATTAAAATGCATCTTATCAAAATTTGTAGAATGCAGTGAGGGAGCATAGGGGGAAAATGTATCTATTAAAAACAAAGCAAACAAACAAAAAAAAACATTGGCCAGGCGCAGTTGCTCACACCTGTAATCCCAGAACTTTGGGAGGCTGAGGTGGGCAGATTACCTGAGGTCAGGAGTTGGAGACCAGCCTGACCAACATGGTGAAACCCTGTTTCTACTAAAAATACAAAAATTAGCTGGGCGTGGTGGCGGGCGCCTGTAATCCCAGCTACTAGGAAGGCTGAGGCCGGAGAATCGCTTGAACCCAGGAGGCAGAGGTTGCAGCGAGCCGAGATTGCGCCATTGTATTCTAGCCTGTGTGACAAAAGCAAAATTCCACCAAAAAAAGAAAAGGGGCGGGGCGCGGCGGTTCTTGCCTGTAATCCTAGCACTTTGGGAGGCCGAGGCGGGCGGATCACAAGGTCAGGAGATCGAGACCATCCTGGCTAACATGGTGAAACCCCGTCTCTACTAAAAATACAAAAAAATTAGCCAGGCGTGGTGGTGGGCGCCTGTAGTCCCAGCTACTCGGGAGGCTGAGGCAGGAGAATAGTGTGAACCCGGGAGGCGGAGCTTGCAGTAAGCAGAGTTCACGACATGGCACTCCAGCCTGGGCGAAAGAGAGAGACTCCCTCTCCAAAAAAAAAATAATAATAAAATAAAAATAAATAAATAAATAAATAAAATTTTTTAAAAAAGAAAAAACATCTAAAAATCAATAATCTAAATTTCCTCCATAGGAAACTTAAAAGTAGAGCAAACGAAATCCAAAGTAAGCAGGAGAAAAGAGAGAGTACTGTAAATAAAGTGAAAGCTAAGTAAAAGATAAAGTAACTGGAATTTTCAAATGAGTATTGAGAGTTTAATAGTTTCCAGAACACAGATGTGTCCACAGTTAACTAGGAAAACAGAACACCCTAAACTGAACTCCTGATTCTGAACATGCAGGGGTGGCTCCCCCTGAAATGAGGAGACATGAATCTTCAGGAATGATTAAGCAAACATATACAAAGCAGGGCAATTCATTTAGTTATTAAGTTGGAAAATACTGTAGCTATGAATAATCCACCAATAAGGAATTTTGGTAAATTTTGCTAGGTACACATGAAAGGGTACATGTGGTAGAAAAAAAGTCAAAATACATGTTATGGTCTCAGAATAATGAGAAATTCATGAGGATTTTGTAAGAATGTCAGAACACCAAGAGGACATGCAGACACAGATGCGTGCAAATCTGTATGTCCATGGAAACAGTGGCCTACAAGGCTGCACACTGCCCACCACCGTCATTGCTGCCACCTCTGCAGCCCCCTGCCAACCTTGACTGAAAGTTACCTGATGTCCTTCTTCTGTGCAGCTGGGAACCCCCCTTATCTGCAGTTTCCTGTGAGGCCGCTCTCACCCTGTGATGCAAGGTGGCCATGAGCCAGCCACTGTGAATTTGTGATCCAGTGATCCAACCTACATCTGCAAAATGGCTGAGGGGACAGAAACTTCTCTGCCCTTCCCCACCCTTGCCCCTCCCCAACACCAACCCCTCCTGGTAATGCTACTGCTCCTTCCCATCAAACAAGGACTATCCTTACTTGTTCCAACTGTCTTCCTTGTCAGTAGATCTCATGGATTGTGAGTAACACTTAAAAGAAGAAAAGGCATTCGAACTCCTCCCCACAGAATGCAGTCCTCAGGGAGCAGCCTCTGCATCACTTCCAAGCTGTCCTCCCTCCCCTGCTCCGGCCCTTTATGGTCTGTCCTTCCTGCTTCTGCCTCCTCATATATTATTCATCCCAGCGATCCTTCCAACCCACTGCCCTTATCTCATGCCCTGAACTGTGCCAGACACACTGTTTCCTCTTCCTTTTCCCTCCCCTGTCTGGTGGACCCCCTGCCCCTCACTCTCCAGCATCTCCTCCAATGCTCCTCCTCCTGAAGACCCCTCCTGTCCATCCCATCCCAGACCTGATGCCTGTCCCCTGAGTTCCTAAGGGCAGCTCTTGCACTTGCAGTTTAGTTTCTGTTAAGTTTTCTGAATCCTCACTGGTCTTAAACACCTGAGAATTTGGAAACTTTGTCTATATTGTTCCCTGTGAGCCCCACACATGCAGTGGACAAACAGCAACACAGAAGATTTTGGTTTTTTGTTGTGTTTCACTAATGAATCAGTGACTCTCCTTCCCCAAATGCTTGCCTACTTCCCTAGACACTCCATCTCTCTTTCAATCTGAAGAGGATTTGTACCTGAAGATGAACCTGTTTCTTGTGCTCTCTTCTGTTCTCAGGTCAGGATGTGAGCCCTGATTCTGCCCAGCCTTTTTGCCAGCCTCCCCACCCTCAATCCACTGCAGAGCCCCTCTCATGGGCCATGCTGCTTCTACCTCATCTGTCCCTCTTCTGTTCTTCTGGACAGTTTTGTCCTTGCAGACCTAGGAAAAGTATTTTGTTCTCTAAAATTCGCTTACATTAATATGGCTCCCTTGATAAATATTTCCAATGTTATTGTCATAGTTCATCATTTCTAGTCTATTTTATTTCAAATTTTATTGCAATAGCTGTTAGCCTAGTGGTAGCCATGACATGCTTTTCATTGTTTGCATGAACTTGTGCTGCGACCCGCTGTCATTTCTTACAGGATCGCCTGCAGCAACACTTACAGAACAGGTGTGAACTGGAATGGTGCGAATTGCACAGAAAATGCTGCAGCCTCTTTTTTAAGAAATATTTTATTGCCATCAGTCTTCATGCCACACAGTGTGATTAAGATATCCAAGATTCTGCATTAAAGTCTGGTTTAGAACTATCATAAGCACAATTTCAAGATATCTATTGATTTACTTATGAATTAATTTCAAGATTGTTTATATTTTGATGTGACTAAAACTTATGCTTTTATAACTATGGAAGGGCTTTTAAAATAAATATTAAATCGACCCTTATGTGTTCATTAGTCATGGCTCTCAAAATGATATTTTATTCTGTCAAGGAAAGACAACATATAGGAGGGTACTCTCATAAGATTATAATTGACCTGAGAACTTCCTATCACCTAGAGATGTCAAAGCTGTCACAATGTCATAGCACAATTACTTTAGTTTTAAATAAATTAAGTGTAGCCTTAGTTTACAGTGTTTCTAAAGTCTGCAGTAGCATACAGTAATGTCCTAGGTCTTCACATTCACTCACCACTCACTCACTGACTCACCCAGAAGAACTTCCAGTCCTGCAAGCTCCAGGCATGGCAACTGCCCTATACAACTGAACAATATTTTTTGTTTCATACCATATTTTTATGTTTTCTATGTTTAGATAGGTTACATGTTTAAATACTTATCATTGTGTTACAGTTGCTTATAGTATTCAGGACAGTCACATGCTTATAGGCTTATAGCTTGGGAGCAATAGTAAGTACCATGTAGCCTGGATGTGTAGTAGGCTATGCCTTCTAGGTCTGTGTAATGCTCTCCATGTTTGCATACAGATGAAATCACCAAACAATGCATTTCTCAGAAGGTATTTCCATGATTAAGCAATGCATCACTGTACTTTGACAGAGATATTATCCTTTTATTTATTTATGTTTTTGAGATGGGGTCTCACTCTGTTGCCCAGGCTAGAGTGCAGTGGCACAATCTCAGCTCAGTGCAACTTCCACCTCCCAGGTTCAAGCAATTCTTGTGCCTTTGCACTGCACAGCCACCCTGCAACAACCCCAAGGATGAAGGGCAGCCCGTTAGAAATGAAGGAAATGGGTATAATAGGTTGAACCACCTCACCTCAACCCAATCCCTGCATTTCCTATGATTTGTTGTTATTTGTGGCTGGTAAACTTATTACATTTTATAATATATGGGCTTCCTCACTTGCTATGATTCAACTTAAAATTTTTAAATTAAATAAAAGCAATACACATTAATGGAAACTATACTTTGAGTGTCCAATCTTTCTGTTTTTCTGTTTCAGTACAGTATTCAATAAATTGCATGAGATATTCAACACTTTATGATAAAATAGGCTTTGTGTGGACGATCTTCCCAAACGTTAGGCTAATATAAGTGTTTTGAGCACACTTAAGGATGATAGGCTAGGCTGTGATTTTAACTAAGTTAGGTATATTCAATGCATTTTCGACTGATGACATTTTTAACTTGTGATGGGTTTATCTGGAAGTAACCTCATCATAAATCAAAAGCATCTGTAATTTAAATGGAGCTTTGTATTTATAAATGAACAACACAATTCTCATTAAAATAAGTAGAAACTGGTAAGTCTTATCTCCTCCATTTGTTTCCCACAAAACTTCCAGTTTCCTTTAAATTTGGGAATCACCTTGTCTCTTTTCTTCACTAAATAAATACCACAGTTTGTATCAAGTTGCTCTCCATATGCAAGAAAATTAAAGTTAATGGTGTCAGATCATAATACAATAAAAGAATGAAAGAGGTAATTTTAAAAATTTGATTATTCATTTATTTATTTTTATTAAGGTCTGCCCTTGACATTCTCTGTATGGAGGACTGAAATCCAGAGCCCCTGATAGCAGCATTGCTTGGCAAACAAATGTCCATCTGTCAGAGGCATGTGAACCAGAGCAACTCCATCTTGAATAGGGCTGGGTAAAATGAGGATGAGACCTACTGGGCTGCATTCCCAGATGGTTAAGGCATTTTAAGTCACATCAGGAGACTGGCACAAGATACAGGTCATAAAGATCTTGCTGATAAAACAGGCTGCAGTAAAGAGGCCGGCTAAAATCCACCAAAACCATGACGGTGACGAGAGTGACCTCTGGTTGTCCTCAGGGCTACACCCCTCCAGCACCATGACAGTTTACAAATGCCATGGCAACATCAGAAAGTTACTTTATATGGTCTAAAAAGGGGAGGCATGGATAATCCACCCTTGGTTTAGCATATAATCAATAAATAACCATAAAAATGGGAATCCAGCAGCCCACAGCGCTGCTCTGTCTATGGAGTAACCATTCTTTTTTTGCTTTACTTTCTTGGTAAGCTTGCTTTCACTTTACTCTGCAGACTGGCCCTGAATATCGGCGACCCTCTCCTGGGGTCTGGATCAGGACCCTTTTCCTGTAACACATCTATTAATTTGGAATAAAAATGTCCATAAAGTATCAATGCTGTTAGTCTGTTGGTTTCTCACATCTTATACGTCTTTAACAAATGCCCCCGGAATTGTTTTTATTCCATTAGACTGAGGATTTCATTACTTGTATGAAATTTGCTAGTGAGTCTCAGGGACTCATCCTGCAGGAATGCTTCCTTCACTAGAGAATGCGTTCCTCTAGTGGAATACAATCTTGTTGGCATTTGTACAATTTATAATACAGGCCCTAAATCAATCCTGGTCTACTTTTTTTTTTTTTTGGATTGAATGGTTGGGAATAATGCTCAAAATCCTAAGGGAGATTGAACACTCAAACAAAGGGTTCTTAGCAAAGCAATTTTACTTCTGTGCAGAGGGGTGCTTCTCCTTGGCCAGTCGCCATGAAAGCACACCAGAACAAAGGGGCACAAGAGTCTTTATTCCTGCCCCAAGTCCTGCCCCTGTACCCTTTCCCCATTGGCGGAGGTCAGGTCGCACAGTCTGAACTAATCCTGGTTGGCTAGACAATTGAACTTTCTTTAGATAAGGTGGGCACATAAGGGAGAGAGGGGAAAAGGGGAAGGGGTGTCTGCAATGAGCTAGAGAGCTAGTCTCCTTTCCAAATAAGGAAAGGAATGTGAGCTGGTACTGATAAGCCTGCTACTGTGGCATGTCCGGGCATGCAACAAAGGCAGAAAGAAAAAACAGAAAAAGGAAAAGGGGGTGGGGGTGGGGGTTACTATGAATTAAAGAATAAAAGACTGATCAGGCTATTTGAAGAGAAACCTCATCATACCCCACAGAGTCTTTCTCTGTCACCCAGGCTGGAGTGCAGTGGCTCGATGTTGACTCACTGCAACCTCAGCCTCCCAAGTTCAAGCAATTCTCCTGCCTCAGCCTCCCGAGTAGCTGGGATTACAGGTGCATATCAGCATGCCCGGCTAATTTTTGTTTTTTTTTTTTTAAGTAGACAGGGTTTCACCATGTTGTCCAGGCTAGTATCAAACTCCTGGCCTTATGATCCACCTGCCTTAGCCTCCCAAAGTGCTGGGATTACAGGTGTGACCACTGTGCCAGGCTCCTGGTTTACTTTTTGGAGCCCTAAATTGTTTCTTCAGGAGGAAACCCATGTTCAATTCAGGTTGAGGAATTCCATTTTCACTACCCAGGACACTAAGCCATCAATTTGAAACCACCTTTGCAAAAAATCATAACTGAGAAAATTATTACAGTGAAAGAGATCTGACCTAACTGACTCCATCTTGCTTCTAACCTCCAAGCTGCCCTTGTTCATTCCCCGCGAACTCCAGGAGGAATTCGGTTTATAGTTTAGCTTTTAAATGAAGACAGTAACAGCCCTTTCCCAAAACAACCCCCCTCCATCATGCCTTTGTAGGAAAAACAAATCAGCTACAAGATTAGAAATTACGGCTTAGGATTCATCCAGCTGGAGACTGCAGGACTCTAAACCGCCTTAAACTGCTCCTGGGGATAACATCACTATTGTGAAACCTAAGCTCAGTCAGTGCTTGAGATCTATTGCAGGCCCTGCTCCCGAAGGATCAGCTGATACCACCCAGATCAATAAACTGACTCATCTGATCTTATGGCCCCAACCAGGGAACTGACTCAGCACAAGAGGACAGCTTCCACTCCCTGTGATTTCATCTCCAACATGACCAATCAGCACTCTCCACTTTCCAACCCCCTACCCACCAAATTATTCTTAGAAACCCCTGATCCCCCTACAGGGAGATTGATTTGAGCAATAATAAAACTATGGTATCCTGCACAGCCGGCTCTGGGTGAATTCTTGCTTCTCTATTACAGTTCCCTTGTCTTGATAAATCGGCTCTGTCTAGACAGCTGGCAAGGTGAATCCCTTGGGTGGTTACAAATTCACATAAAAACTACCTCAGAGGAGTGTCAAAGGTTCAGCCTAAACAACAGACATCGACCCAGATGACCAATACAAAGGTGTTAAATTATTGACAGAGTTAAAAAAAAAAAATTCCCAAATACTCACAAGCATGAAAACTTAAAAAATGCTAACTAATAACAGAAAATCAATAAGGACTGTAATTTCCTTATTACAAGATCAGATTATAAAACTATATGCTACCTGGATATGGATGACAACATTTTCTGAATGATATTTTTGATTCACTGAAAACATTAAAAAAAACCCAAAATATTAATCATTCATCAAATACTAAGAAAAAAATATATATCTATATCATTGGTTATCTGTGCAAACATCATGCCGACAACTACAAAAGCAAGTTGGGAAAAAAATCAAAGACTCCACCCAATGTCTACAGTTTTGTGGTAAGGAGAAAAGCAAACAACATGACGACATTCCTATTTGCGCAGTGCAGTGACTGTCTCTACGTTTAGAATGGGAGTCGCAATGTTCTGCCTACACAAATTAATTCTTTGTCTACCTTTTACAATTAGAACAAGCTAAACAATATAATGCAAATAATCACAGCCTTTATTAAAGCATGCAATTCTGAGCATATCTGATCTTGGGCCTCACATAAAATTTTGTTCCTCTCCTTTTCAACCAGAGATGTTTCATAGGAAATTTCCCGACAACACTAAAAACCGCGTGACATCTGCTTTTCCTAATAAAAGTAATATTTCCATTGCACTGGTAAAGAATGATGATGGAAAAGATGAAAATAACTGACAAGATATTTTGAAAAAAAGATTATGAATGTATTTTTAAATACAAAAACGAAAGTTGTTAATACAGAATGCGAACATACGAAGTTGGTTTTAGATGATGTTTATGTGAAATTATAAAAAAGAAAACTGCATACAAGTGTTAAAGATATTTGGACCTTAAAACAAAAACACAAAAGCAAGAATGAATATTACCAGGAAAGCCTGAAGCTGTTAAGTGTTCTTGATCAGCAAGCAGAATGACTGGAGAGAAAAGCCTTTCTTATGCAAAAGAACTGCATTCCTCAAACAGCTCCAGAGGAAAGACAGGGGGCAGCTGGCCTTGCCACTGCAGACCCCACAGAAGGCTCTGAGCTCAGCTGCAGTGGATGTGGCCCCGCCCTTGGTGGGCGTGGTCTGCAGCAGGAGGACGGCATTCATGGTACAACTGCGCTTGCGCAAGAAGGATGTCTGCAGGGGTTTCTGCCACCTCTGGTGGTTGCTGGGTGGGTAGAAAATCCCAAAGGCTTCAGAAGGAGGGAATCCTAATGAGGAGTGCTGACATCTCATAAAATCCACCAAGAATGGACTAAGCAAATAAAGCAGGGAATGATGTTGTGGGGTTGTCTAAGATTCACAAGAACATTAAAGACCTAAGTGTCATCAGTAATAGTGAGTTCTAAATTCTCCTCTTTATTCAAGGGACAACTGAGAATATTGGTGTAGGTTCAAGGCATAGAGGTTTTCACTCTTTCTTCTTTATATAATAGCACACTTGGCTAAGAGAAGGCCCTAGAGAGAAAATTCTGTGTTAAATGAAGTGTCTTACTAAAATAGTGTGATATTTTCACAGAGAAATAAACCAATGGAAAAAAAAAGGAGAGAGCAAATCAGACACAAGCATATATACACAAATAATTTATAAGATTAATTGGGGAAATGTGGATTTTTCAATAAATATTTCAAGAAATATATCCACAGGGAAAAATAAAATCTGATCTATAACCTCACATTACACATAAAATCATTCCTAGGTGGATCTTAGACCTAAATATTAAATCAATTTAACACAGGATTTACATCTAATTTGGGAACATGACTTCACGGGGTAGAATAACTTTTTTTTTTTTTTTTTTTTTGAGACAGATTCTCGCTCTGTTGCCCAGGCTGGAGTGCAATGGTGCAATCTTGGCTCACTGCAACCTCCTCCTCCTGAGTTCAAGCAATTCTCCTGCCTCAGCTTCCTGAGTAGCTGGGATTACAGGTGCCCGCCAGCACGCCTGGATAATTTTTTTGTATTTTTAGTAGAGGCGGTATTTTGCCACATTGGCCAGGCTGGTCTCAAACTTCTGACCTCAGGTGATCTGCCTGCCTCAGCCTCCCAAAATGCTGGTATTACAGGCACGAGCCACCGCGCCTGGCCCTAGAGTAACATTTCTTAATCCGGTCCTAGAATGTGTTTTCCATACAAAAAAAGATATTCTAAAACACTTGATGTAAGTAGACTTCAAAGATAGACTCAGTCAAAATCAAGTTTCATCCATTCCTTTCTTGTAGGGCTTTAGATCAAATTCACTAGGTGATTGGGCGTAAAACTAGTGCCGACCTCTTGAGATGCTGTGAGGATGAAATGAACTAATAATCCATAAAACCTGTAGATTAATATCATCTATACAAATGAATGTAGTATTTGCTGATACTGACATAAATAGTAATTGCAAAATAAATTATTCACATCAATTATAGGTTGCATCATTACTTTACATTTCACAATGGAGAATAAGACCACTGACAAACCAGATAATTATGTATTTGGCTGTAAAATAAGATTTAAAAAAGTGTACCCTGAAAGGCACAATGTAAACATCCATGAACAAATCTTCTAGAGGCTTCTTGAGCAGCACTAGAATTTTTTTTTTTTTTTTTTTTTTTTTTTTGAGATGGAGTCTCGCTCTGTCACCCAGGCTGGAGTGCAGTGGCACAATCTCGGCTCGCTGCAACCTCTGCTTCCCAAGTTCAAGTGATTCTCCTGCCTCAGCCTCCCGAGTATGGTGATGGGACTACAGGTGCCCATCACCACACCCAGCTAAATTTGTGTTTTTAGTAGAGATGGGGTTTCACCATGTTGCCCAAAGGTCTTGAACTCCTGAGCTCAAGCATTCCACCCACCTCAACCTCAAGTGCTGGGATTACAGGTGTGAGCCACAGCTCCTGGCCAACTGGGCTAGAATTAATAGTCGCTGTGTTAAAGAGAAACCTCAAGAATGAACTAGAAATAACAAAAACAAATGTGGAGAGGTGATGTATATGCTATGTTTCAATAAATCTATTGAGAAGGAAGATAGAAATGGCAAACAGTCACTTTGCTACTTCTTCATTGGATGGGTAGCTTTCTTCAGAGTTAAAGTTGTACATTGAGAATTTCTGTTCTAAGAAATACGAGCAATGAACCCAAAAAGTTGTATTCCAAACCTAATACTTTAATTCACAACAGTCCTCTATCTAATTCGTTCTCCATTTGTCTTTCTTATCATGTAGAGGGTGATCTACATGAGCACATATAAAGGTGGCCCTTTATGGCCAATTTTTGCAAAAATAAATGCATTATTGTTTTTAAAAATGGTTTTGGTATGTTCTTGCTATGGTTTGAATTTTTGTCCCCTACAGTTAGTGGAAACTAACTGCCACTGTAGCAGTATTAAAAGGTGGGGCTGTTAAAAAGGTAATTAGGCCTTGAGTGCTTTAGCCTTATAAATGGATTCATGCCATTATAATAGGAGTGTGTATACGAAAATGATATAGTAGCCAATTAAAAGACCTTCCAATAGCCAAGAGTAGAAAATTTTGAACAACAAAATAAACTAGTAAAATGTAAGTGTAAAATAAATATCCATGTTTGCATATTGATATAAATAAATGAGTGAAAAAATATATAAAACAAATGGAGGAAAACTGACACATTTCACATGTTGAAGGATTCCAAATTATTTTTGCAGATACTCTTCCCATAAAGAGGTGAAGAATGACTTCCCACTTCTTACTAAGCCTAATGACTTCTTTTCAAAAGTACAACACAGAAAGTGTAACAAATAGCAATTTAACAGTGGAAGAATCTGATAAGAAGTAATTCAAATAGGTAATCAAATTAAGGTCAACATGATATGACATGCTATTAGTATGTAACATTGGTATGATGTGGTAAGAATGGCAATTTCCCTGTGTAGTCCTCCTTTTGAAAACCTATGGCTGTGCACGGTGGCTCACGCCTGTAATCCCAGCACTTTGGGAGGCCGAGGTGGGCAGATCACGAGGTCAGGAGATTGAGACCAACCCTGGCTAACACGGTGAAACCCCGTCTCCACTAAAAATACGAAAAATTAGCTGGGCGTGGTGGCGGGCGCCTGTAGTCCCAGCTACTGGGGAGGCTGAGGCAGGAGAATGGCGTGAACCTGGGAGGTGGAGCTTGCAGCGAGCCGAGATCACGCCACTGCACTCCAGACTGGGTGACAGAACGAGAGTCATCTCAAAAAAAAAAAAAAAATCAGACAACTTCCTAATTAAGTATGTCAATGTCATGAAAGACCAGGAAAGTTGAAGGAATTGTCAACAGCTTATGAAGCATAAAGAGAAATGACATCTAAATGTGATGTGTCATCCTGGATGGGATTCCAGAATCAAAAAATGGACATTAAGTGAAATTAAGGACATGTGAATAAAGCATGGATAGCAGTGAATGATAATGTTTAACATTGGTTCTTAATTGTAACAAGCGTAGCACACTAATGTTAAGATTTATAATAAGGAAAACTGTGTGTGGTATATGTAAACTCTTTATATTACCAATTTGTTCTGTGAGTCCAACACTATTCTAAACAGAACAAGTTTTCTAAAAGCACTGTCAAGCTTAACAGACCATTAGCAATATATTTGGAATTCCCTATTTGTCATTACCTGATTTTTAAAAATTATTTTTCTCTGTTATTTTTTCTTTTCTTTTTTGTTGAGATATGGTCTCACTCTCTTGCCCAGGTTGGAGCACTATGGCACAATCACAGCTCAGTGAACCTTGACCTCCCAAGCTCAGGCCACCCTCCCAATCCTCCCACCTCAGCCTGCCGAGTAGCTGAGACTGCAGACATATGCTGCAACACCTAGCTAATTTTTTGCATTTTTTGTAGAAACAGCATTTTGCCATGTTGCCCAGATTGGTCTTGAATTGCTGAATTGCTGGATTCATTAATCTGCCCACCTTCACCTCCCAAAGTGTTGGGATTATAGGCATAAGCCACTGCGTCCAGCCCTATGTTAATACTTCTAACTAATATGTTATTCTGTTTTTCTTGTTTTCTAATTTGGAAAAATATGTTTAATTTACACATTGTTTCTAGTCTAATTATGAGAAACCATCAGACAAATACACATTGTGGGACATTCCACAAGATATCTGACTGGTATTTTCACAAGGGTCAAAGTCATGAAATATAAGTGGTGACTGAGAAACTTTTGCAGAATGAAGAAGACCTGATTTGGCAGGTAGACCCTATGATGATGCCCAATGATCGCCTAAGTTTCCATCTTAGGAACCTAGAAAAAGAAGAGCAAATTAAATTTCAAGTAAGCAGAAGAAAAGATATAATATCGTAAAGACAGGATACACGAAATAAAACACAAACCAACTGGATTTTTCAAATGTGTGTTGATAGGTTTATAGTTTGCTGAACACTGGAGTATCCAACATTAACAGGGAAAACACAACACCCCAAGCATACACCCTACTTAAGAACATGTAGTTGTGACATCCATGAAATGAGGAGACACTAATCTTCATAAATGATCAACGAAGAAAAACTAAAGTGTGATAATTTCATTTGTTTACCAAGCTGACAACATTTTAACTATGACTAATCCACCATTAAGTAATTTATGTAAGTAACTTTTTCTATGATATAATGTAAAAGTCATATGTGATAGAATAAAGTCACAATACATGTCATCATCTGAGATGCACAAAATAACCGAGGGGAAAGGAACCTGCATTCAGGGTGGGATGGGGTGAGTCTGAGTGATGGAGAAAGGGACATGAACAGGAGCATCCAAGTTCCCTTAGTTGGCCCGTACTGGATCTGGAGGGTCCTCTCTGTTCCTCTTCACTCTCCCTTCTTCCTAGAACCAATTCCTCATAATGCACAGGGACCTCCTCAGACACAGAGGCTATCCTTACTCTTCTTGACCTGGAGGTACTGTTGCAAGGAACAAGACTGATATTTGAACTACCAGCACAACAAATGCATTCCTTAGTGGGCTGGCCGGCCCTGTGTCACTTCCTGACCTGCCCACTCTCCCCTGCACAGCCTCTCCACGGTCTGCCCTTCCCGCTCCTGCCCTCCTTACATGTTGCTAATCCCAGCAGTCCTTCTAATCCACTGTCCCCTTCTCATGCCCTGGCCTGTGCCACAGACACATTTTTTCCTCTTCCCTTTCTCCTGTTTGCCAGATTCACTGCTCCGCACTCTCCAGAATCTCCTCCAATGTTCCTCCTCCTAGAGGCCTTCCTTGTCCATTCCATTTCAGGTCTGATGCCTGTGCTCTCAGCTCCCAAAAGCTGCTCTAACTCCTACATTTGAGATTTGGGTTACAGTCTTTGAATCACTACTGGACTGAAATATCAGAGGTTATTTTGTCCATGTTGTTCACCTATGAGCCCCAAACATGCACTGGGCAAAACCCAAAACAGAATATTTTCCTTTATTTTAAATTTCACAAATTATTTAATCAATCTCTAAAACTTTCCCCCCACCAGCCTGGGCAACAAAGTGAGACATGTCTTTACAAAAAAATAAAATAGGCAGGGCTTGGTGGCATATGCCTGTGGTCCCAGCTACATGGGAGGCTGAGGTAGGATAACTGCTAGGGCCCAGGAGGTAGAGGCTGCAGTGAACGGTGTATATGCCACTGCACTCCAGCCTGGGCAACAAAATAAGACCCTGTTTCAAAAAAAGAAAACAAAAAAATAAAAACTCCTCACAGATATGGTTTCCTAATAAACTTAAATTTTCTTTCAAAGTGAAGAACGTGTAAATCTGAAGATGAACATGGTTCTTTTGCTCCCTTTTGCTTTTAGGACAGGAGTGAGCCCTGACTTCCCCCTCAGCCTCTTCTCCAGCCTCCCTATTCTCAATCCACCATGAAGATGCACACATAGACCAGGCTCCTTCTACCTCATCTGTACTTTTTTTCTGGACAGTTTTGCTCCCTTGATGAAGGAAGATGTTCTTGTTTCATAGATTCAGCTCCATTAATAGAGCTCCCTTAGGCCGGGTGCAGTGGCTCATGCCTGTAATTCCAGTACATTTGGAGGCCAAGACGGGTGGATCACCTGAGGTCAAGAGTTTGAGACCAGCCTGGCCAACATGGTGAAACCCCGTCTCTACTAAAAATACAAAAATTAGCTGGGTGTGGTGGCAGCCGCCTGTAATCCCAGCTACTCAGGAGGCTGAGGCAGGAGAAATGCTTGAACCTGGGTCAGGGAGGTTGCAGAGAGCCGAGATTGTGCCACTGCACTCCAGCCTGGACAACAAAGAGAGACTCCGTCTCAGAAAAAAAAAAAAAAAATTGGACCCCCGTTGATAATTCCGTATCGTTATTAGTTATCATATTTGAATAATTTTTAAAAATTATTTTGTCAAGTGTTGTTACAATCACTATTAGCCTGTTGGCAGCCATGACATGGCTTTCATTGTTTGCACTTGTTTTGCAACCTTCTGCTGTTTCCTTCTGGTAACATCACTTACGTCAAAACATGCAGAACGGTGTCAGCAAGAAAGGTGGAAATCACACAGACAGTGGTCCAGCCTTGTTTTCTAAGAAATGCTTCATTACCACCTCTGTTCATGCCACAGAGGGTGGTGTGAAGACATCGATGACTCTGAATCAAAATCTAATTTGGAAAAATCAGAATTGGAATTTCAAGATATTTGCAAATTCACTTATGAATTACCTTCATTATTGCCTTCATTTTCATAACAAGTAAATCTTATGCCTTTATAATTTTACAAGGATTTTTTCAATAAGTATAAAATAAGGCAATTATGCGTATAGTCGTTTGACAGAGATCTATTTGCATTTAGATCAATCTTAAATCTTTGATTCACTAACTTTCAGTGGATGGCCCTCATCCAGACTCCCATAGGTACTGTGCATAGGTCAATTCTGACCTGTTCTGAGAGGCCCCAACTAAATCTGGGTCCTAGTAACAGAGCAGCTAGCAGCCCTCCAATAATGGGAAATGAAGGGGAGGTGGACATAGTTGTTCACAGCGTGTCTCTTTCAGGTTACTTCTTTTACCTAGCTGACGCTCTAACACCTGTGTCTGACCTGGGACCAGGTGTCCATCTCACAGGAAACATATACTGGCAGATGTCTTTCTGGCTGTTGTCTGACCTGTGTCCCGTTTATTCCTGTGTGATCACCACTGTGGCACTGGAAACCAGATCCTGTATTCTCCCAGTGTCCTAGGGAAAACTAAGCCTTTAGTAGACCTTTCTTCTTCAAATGGAAGGCACACATTTAATCTGATTAGTAAAATAATTTTGTAATTGTATGATCAGTTGTAAAGTGATGGATGAGGTGATGGAATAAGGGAAGTAAGGATACACAGAAAAGCATGACCTAGCCACTGTTTTAAAACATAGTAGAGGCCGGGCGCGGTGGCTCACGCCTGTAATCCCAGCACTTTGGGAGGCTGAGGCGGGTGGATCACGAAGTCAGGAGATCAAGACCATCCTGGCCAACATGGTGAAACCCCATCTCTACTAAAAATACAAAAATTTGCTGGGCTTGGTGGCATGTGCCGGTAATCCCAGCTACCCGGGAGGTTGAGGCAGAATTGCTTGAACCAGGGAGTCGGGGGCAGAACTGCCTGAACCAGGGAGTCGGGGGTTGCAGTGAGCCAAGACCGCACCACTGCACTCCAGCCTGGTGACAGAGCGAGACTCCGTCTCAAAATAAAATAAAATAAAATAAAAATTAAAAAAAAAACACGTAGTAGCGAAACTTCTTTCAACCTTGTACATTTTTTCTTAAAACACGGTATTTTATAATGAAAATAGAGACTGTGGGGAAAGTTTGACCTTGAAGCCCCTACAACACCTCTCAGATTAAAGGTATGTTGGTGGAAAAGTTAAAAATAGAGAATCTTAAAGCCAATACACAAATGATTAAAGTAGTATCCGATATTTACAAAACGATAATCAATTCAGTAAATTGAAAAATATTTCAAATTTTCAGACAAATGCAAAAAAAGACATTGAAGTTATTAATACTGAAAAGGAAGAATATAAAATCATGGTTTTTGCAATGTTTATGTAACTATAAAAAGAGGTTGTAAAGAAACACCACAGTTTTTGGGAAAGAGAAACCTTAGGTTAAAACAAAGTTAATACAAGAGTAAGAACCAAGACAATGATACGAAACCTAGAGAGGAAAATTTCTACGGGAAAACGCAGGTTAAAGTTTCCGCGGTATAAGCTGCTGATAAGACACTCCCAGCGGGCGCCATAAGCGGAAGAGATCCGCTTGAAGCGCGGAAACGGAAATAGCAGGGGGAAACGGCAACACCGAAGCCTCCCGTCCCGCGCAGGCGCAAATAGGATCTGCCCGCCGGGGGCCCCCCCCCCGCCGCCCCCGCCGCCCCCGCCGCCCCCGCCCTCCCCCTCCGTCATGTGACCTTCCCACAGCGCACCACGAGCTGGTTGGCCGCGCCGGACAGTGGCGCATTTCCTGCGGGCCGCCCTGTGAGGTTGGAGGACCTAGGCTGTGAGGCACCGCTCAGAATCGCGGGTGACCAGGAGTCCCGGCCCTGCCACGGAGACATGAGCGAATGCACCTGACTTCTCTATCAGAGTGGAAAACGTTTTATGTAATAATAACCCATCAAGGCTTTAGTCTAAGAAATTACTCTAATCTTCTGAACTATAATGCTCCTGGAGAGTGATGTGTAGGGAAACACAAACAACTTAGGGTTTAATGTGACACTGCAACACTGCAAAGTCAGCTGAAGTCGTTTTACAGTTACATCCGAAGTATGATTGCGCTCAGGGTATCACACTCCTATACATCCGTATTTGTAAATCAATTAGCATAATGGGATTCACTTTGACATTTAACCCTTGCGTTAAATGACAGGAAAAGTGGGCATGGGCCAGGACTCGCTCAGTGTTTACTGGGAATGGTTATGGATTGCATTTCACCACTGACTCCTGCAGCAATATTATTTTATTATTTTGAGGGAGAGTCTCACTCTATCACCCAGGCTGGCGTGCAGTGGCGCGATCTCGGCTCACTACAACCTCCACCTCCTAGGTTCAAGCAATTCTCCTGCCTCAGCCTCCCGAGTAGTTGGGATTACAGGCACCCGCCACCATGCCCACTAATTTTTGTATTTTTAGTAGAGACGGGGTTTCACCGTGTTACCCAGGCTGGTCTTGAACTCCTGGCCTCAAGTGATCCGCCCGCCTCGGCCTCCCAAAGTGCTGGGATTACAGGCATGAGCCACAGTGCCCGGCCAATATTTTAGTTTTTAAATAAATATAAGAAAATCCTGCTCAAATTAAGTTTCCGGTTCCTGGGCCTCACTTTTTTTTCCCGCCTCTTGTTATTAAGTTTGCCATGGGCCTCCCTTTCTGTTGATGCTAGGTGGCGCTGTGAGCACAGTGGTCTCATTCCTCAAACCACAGTGTAGCAGGTATTTTGCAGCTGGTAAGGTGAAATTAAGGCATGAAAGTAACCTATGCTTGGTGCCGAAATGTCGTTTTCTAGGTAGAGGATTTCTTTTCTGACTTTGTATCTTTCGCAGGAAGGTATGACTCAATCAAGAGGAGCTTCTAACCCTGAAAATACTAAAATTTTTTGTGAACACTTTTCCCAGAGTTTATGTTGTCTCTCATTTTCCTCACTTTTAACTTTTTCTTTGCCTGTACAGGGTCTGAGCCTCAACCCCGCACATTTTTTTTCTTTCAAATTCACAAGACTCCCAAATTCCTATTTTAACAATTACAACAGCTGTATTCTTGAGTCGACCCCATAGTAGCTGAATAGAACCTTAGAAAACTATAAAAATCCTAACTTATTGACACAGAACAAAATTTCTTAAAAATCTAGCCCTGACATAGATTTCTAACTTCCTTCAGTGTACTGAAATTGTTACTCTCCCTGTGATGTCTAAAAAATGTTGACTTGTAGACACACCCTGGTCTCTACCTGAATACTAATCCTTCTTTTGTCTTGTCTAATTCTAATTTGCATGGTTTTCAGCTACTTTATTCAATCATAAATTACTTCCTGCAGGATTCCTTCTATGACTATTTAAATTTGGTTTGCATGCCCATGCATTTTGTGGATTTCCACAGAATAATGCACATTCCCTACTACAAACCCTCTGATTTGCATTGCCTATTTGTTTATATCTCTGCTTGACAGATGCCTCAAATAAAGGAGAAATGTTTTTCATTTATCCATCCCTCACAAGTAGCAATGTATATACCACATGGCTGCCACTAGATTTGCTTAGTTTGTAAAAATGAGTGAGTGAAAATCAGTTGACTTCCTTTATACTGATAATGAAAAATTGAGTATAGAAGTTAAAATGTATTTTATAATAGCATAAAAACATGATATACTTTGAGATAAACCTGACAAAATATGTGCAAAATGTGTGCTCTGGGAATTAGAAAATGCTGATCAGATTGATATTCAAAAAATCTAAATAAATATAAAGATGCAGCAATTTAATGGATTGGGAAGCTCAATATTAAGGATCAATTTTTTTTTTTTTTTGAGACGGAGTCTCGTTCTGTCACCCCAGCTGGAGTGCAGTAGCACGATCTTGGCTTACTGCAACCTCCACTTCCCAAGTTCAAGAGATTCTCCTGCCTCAGCCTCCTGAGTAGCTGGGATTACAGGCGCTTGCCACCACGCTTGGCTAATTTTTGTATTTTTAGTAGAGACAGGGTTTCACCATGCCTTGGTCAGGCTGGTCTCAAGCTCCTGACCTCGTGATCCACCCACCTCAGCCTCCCAAAGTGCTGGGATTACAGTCTTGAGCCACCACCCCTGACCAAGGGTCAATTCTTACATATTTATCTATACATTCAGTAGAATCCTCAGCCGATTTTTAAAAAATTTTCTTTAGAAACTGAGAAGTAGATTCCAAAATGTATGTAAGAAACTAAATAATTAGTACAGCCAAACCAATTTAGAAGAAAAGGAACAATATTGGGGGACTCACTACTTATTTCACGTTTTCTTTTCTTTTTTTTTGAGATGGAGTTTTGCTCTTGTTGCCCAGGCTGGAGTGCAACTGCATGATCTCGGCTCACTGCAACTTCCGTCTGCCAGGTTCAAGGGATTCTC
The DNA here is from genome assembly GCF_028858775.2 of Pan troglodytes. Classification (NCBI taxonomy): domain Eukaryota; kingdom Metazoa; phylum Chordata; class Mammalia; order Primates; family Hominidae; genus Pan; species Pan troglodytes. Next base: position 10,695,489 of record NC_072414.2, read on the forward strand.
CTGCCTCAGACTCCCGAGTAGCTGGGATTACAGGCATGTGCCACCACACTCGGCTAACTTTTGTATTTTTAGTAGAGATGGGGTTTCCCCATGTTGGTCAGGCTGGTCTCGAACTCCCGACCTCAGGTGATCTGCCTGCCTTGGCCTCCCAAAGTGCCGGATTACAGGCGTGAGCCACCGCGCCTGGCCATTATTTCAAGTTTAATATAATGTGGTATTAGTCAAGATAGTGTGGTATTGGTGTAAGGATAAATAGATAAATGGAACAGTATAGCAAATACATATATGTATGTTTGTATAGCGCATGCATATACATATATGGATATGTATAAGGATAAGTATTTAGATAACTGGAGCATTATAGCATATACATATATGGTTGGTAGGTTTTTGGCTCATGTGCCAAGGAAATTCAATTTTCTTGAATTGAAGAAAGGAGAGTATTTGTAGCAAATGCTCCTAAAACAACAGAGCATTCATATGCCAAAATACAAAACAAAACTCTTCACCCTTTTTTGCACTAGATATAAAATTAATTCAAAATACCACAGATATAAATGTAAATCCTTAACACATAAAATTTCTAAGGAAAATACTGTAGGTAATCTTTATGACCTTGTGTTAAGCAATATATAATGGTAGGGAATAAATATCAAGCACAAAATTTAAAAATGGATAAATTGGCTGGGCACGGTGCCTCATGCCTGTAATCCCAGCACTTTGAGAAGCCGAGGAGGGTGGATCACCTGAGGTCAGGAGTTCAAGACCAGCCTGGCCAACATGGTGATACCCCATCTCTACAAAAGTACAAAAATTAGCCGGGCATGATAGAGGGTGCCTGTAATCCCAGCTACTCAAGAGGCTGAGGCAGGAGAGTCGCTTCAACCCAGGAGGCGGAAGTTGCAGTGAGCCAAGATTGTGCCATTGCACTCCAGCCTGGGTGACAGAGCCAGACTCTGTCTCAAAAAAAAAACAACAAAAAAGGACAAATTATTCTTAGTCAAAATTAAAATAAATGCTGCTCTTTGACAGACACTGTTAAGAGAAAGACGAGATGGCACAGGCTCAGAAAAAAATATTTTCAGTGCTTAACAGATGTAGGTCATATCAAAATTATACATATACATAGTTAAATTTAACAATATAACAATAAACATTTTTTGAAATGAGAAGAGTGACAGTCAAATAGTAGATATGGATGACGAACAAGTTAATGAGTTTTATTCAATGCCATTATCAGCAGGAAGATGTAAATTATTGAAACCACAGTAAGGTGCCACTATGTCCCTACTGGAATTATTAACAGTCGATATATATACATATATACACATACATTTACTCACGCGCACACACAAACACACACACACACACACACTACAGACACACACAAACACACAGAGTCCAAACCAAGTGCTGGTAAGGATGTGGAGTAACGGGGATTCCCATATTTTCTGTTAGGATGCAAAATGATATCCACTTTGGAAAACATTTTGGCAGTTTCTTGTAAAGTGAATCATACATTTTTTTTTTCAAGACAGAGTCCGCTCTATCGCCCAGGCTGGAGTGCAGTGGCACCATCTCAGCTCACTGCAACCTCTGCCTCCCAGGTTCAAGCTATTCTCATGCCCTAGCCACATGAGGGGCTGGGATTACAGGTGTGTGCCACCACGCCTAGCTAAGTTGTGTGTGTGTGTGTGTGTGTGTGTGTGTGTTTGTGATGGAATCTCACTCTGTCATCCAGGCTGGAGTGCAGTGGTATGATCTCGGCTCACTGCAACCTCTGCCTCCTGGGTTCAAGTGATTCTCCTGTCTCAGCTTCCTGAGTAGCTGGGATTATAGGCATGCACCACCACACCTGGAGAATTTTCTTTTGTATTTTTAGTAGAGAGGGGGTTTCACCATGTTGGCCAGGCTGGTCTTGAACTCCTGATCTCAGGTGATCCGCCTGCCTCAGCCTCCCAAAGTGCTGGGATTACAGGCATGAGCCACTGCACTCGGCCAAGTTTTGTATTTTTAGTAGAGATGGGGTTTCACTATGTTGGCGAAGCTGCTCTTGAAATGTTGGCCTCAAGTGATCCTCCCATCTTGGCCTCCCAAAGTGTTGGGATTATAGGCATGAGCCACCACAACCAGCCTTCTGAATCATACTTTTGTTATATGATCCAGCATCTCAGCGCTAAGATCTATTTTCACAAGATGAATGAAACCATATGCTTGTAGTAACCATATAATACCTCAACACAAATATCCATCAAGTTATCCATATTTATAACATTTTATATTAATAAAAATGATGAGTACTCCAGAGGCTGAGGCAGGAGAATCATTGAGCCCAGGAGGTGGAGGTTGCAGTGAGCCGAGGATGCAGGATTGCACTCCAACCTGGGCAACAGGAGCGAAACTCTGTCTTAAAAAAAAACATAAACAATTGAGTAAATTGTGGTACATTCATTGAATATAGCACAGGTCAGTTTCAAAAAGAAACAAACCATTGATACAGTAAACATGACATATCTCGAAAGTGTTACTGAAAGATTACATACAGAATGATTTCATTTATATGACATTCTGTAAAAGGCAAAGTTATGGAGATAGATATCAATAATTTCCAAAACTAAATATGGTGGGAAGACTACTACAAGGAACTTTTGGGGTGAAAATGCAAAACAGTCCTCCAGGTGGCCTTGGATGGATTCAATTATTCCCATTTTCTCAGTTTTAATTTGCCAAGAATAAGTGTAGCATCAGCCTGGAATGCAATATTCTGAGCTAGGGAGGGACTGTCTGGAACAACCTTGGCCTTGTTCTGGCCCTTCCTAAGGAATGTCACATCTTTAGTTAGGGAGGGACTGTCCAGGAGAGCTGGGGTTTGTTCCTCTCTGCCCTGAAAGCAGTATTTCCTTAAAGCTTTGCTCAATGCGCCATGTCTGCCCTGAGATATGTAACCCAGGGTGGGCTGCCTTTTGGGCTTCCTCAGCTGTGTGAAAGGGGGGCATTTGCAATCCAGACTTCATCTGCCCTGGGAACCCTTCTTGAGCCTTTGGGGATGAGCTCAGAATGGAGCCTAGGCTTCTTTTGAAGGAAGACTTTCTCCCTATCTGTAAATAATAAATGTGCATCCTTTAACTTATTGCCCGAGAATGTGTTCTGTCTCACTGCTCTCAGGCAGTTGTAGCACTGCAGCGGAGGATGCAGTGGGTAGAAGTGTCTGGACTCCTATTCCTGATGGCTGGTATAGTGATGACCTTTGCTGTCCTCTGTGCGGTGGAGTCCTCCCTTGAGATTGGTAATTGGTGAACCTGCTTCGAAAAATTGGTGCAGTGGGTAAGGTTCGGTCAGAGAAACATGGCTTTCTGGCAAAGTGGGAGGGGCAATACCACCCAGTACTCAGCCCAAGGCAGAGACATCAGCCCAGGAGCACAGCGGCTGGACATGCACCTGGATGAGTTATGGATAAGGATGGGTGGTAAATGGGACATGTCAATCTCCTCCCCACAGATGTAAGTGAGCTGGCTGCATGGACTGAGACAGAGAGAAAGGAATGTGGAAACAGCAGATCATAGTTCAAGATCCCCTAGGTGCTGGGCACTTATATGATCCCTTATTGTCAGGGCCCAAGAGCTTGAATGGTGAGTATTCAGACAGACCCTGAGGCACCCAAGAAGAAACTAGAGAGAGGTCCTTGTATGGTCCCTGAGGCATGAGAGGAACTAACATGTAAAATGTCAGCCCAGAAGATGGGAAGAGTCAGGCTCGAAAGGATAAGGAGGCAGACCAGGGAAATCTTACGCAGTGTGGCTATTGTGAGTGTTTGATAAAGGAACACTGCCACCTAAGTGTCTTGGTCTGATTGACACAGTTAAGAATGGGGCCAAGGCCTCTAGGTCCCTACTGAAGCCCTCTGGCCTTATACCCTTGTTATGATAAGAGGAGAAAAGAGAGGACTTCAGTTTTTTCTCAGGTGCTTGGATACCGGAACCCACATGACAATGTTTCTGGGTCCTTTTAGGAGAATAATTAAACGGATGACATTGGGAGGTTTGGGAACAAACTGGTGGCCCGTGATGCTTATCTGCATACAATGCTTATGTACTTGTGGGTAGGGCCCTGTGAGCAATTTTTTATGCAGGTGGCTGTGGTTCCCACCCTGAGTGCATTATAGGCATTGATGTCCTGGAAGATTATGCCCCCTCACAGCTAAGAACTAAGATGCAATAGTGGGCCGTATCCACTCCTGCCTGTTACCTAAGCTACCCAAGCCACACTGAGTCATTAAAAAAAGTGGTACTGCATACTAAATGGAACAATGACACTATTTTATTAATTCTGGATTTACTTGTTACAGATAAAAATGTGACAACCGGCTGGCCATGGTGGCTCATGCCTGTAATCCCAGCACTTTGGGAGGCTGAAGTGGGTGAATCACGAGGTCAGGAGTTCAAGCCCAGCCTGGCCAACATGGTGAAACCCCGTCTCTACTAAAATATAAAAATTAGCAGGGCACGGTGGTGGGCGCCTATAATCCCAGCTACTCAGGAGGCTGAGGCAGGAGAAGTGCTTGAACCCGGGAAGCGGAGGTTAGAGAGACCCAAGATCGCACCAGTTCAGCCTGGGTGACAGAGCAAGACTCCGTCTCGAAAAAAAGAAAAAAGTGACAACCCACCTGTCACAATGTAACAGCCCAGTTTAGCTGGTCAAAAAGGCCATGGGCACAATGAATGCCAAAGCTACCTGAGCAAGAAGCCAAAACAGTATCCCAGATACAGGCAAGCCCCTGGCTGCACTCATGGATACAAAGGAGGCCTGGCAGCTGGTTAGGTCGCTTTGGGTACTGGAGACAACATGCATCCCACATGGGGGTTCTTCTGGCACCCAGAGTCAAGGTAACCAATAAAGCCACACACTTTGAATGGAACCCTTTGCAGCAGCAGGTTTACAACAATTTGTGTCTCAGGCACTTCCTTTTAAACCTTAAATCTGCTAGCCCGATGAAATCACAGTTGTGTGCAACCTGATGCAGAGTGATGGATGTCTCTGGCAACAGAAAACTGACACTGGGGTGTACCAGACTCTCAGATCTTGGACACATAAGTTGCCTCAGGCAGCCACCAAATATCCCTCTTTATTTTATTTTATTTTTTTGAGATGGAGTTTCACTTTTGTTGCCCAGGTTAGAGTGCAATGGTGCGATCTCGGCTCATTGCAACCTCTGCCTCCCGGGTTCAAGCAATTCTCCTCTCAGCCTCCTGAATAGCTGGGATTACAGGCGCATGCCACCATGTCCGGCTAATTTTTCTATTTTTAGTAGAGATGGGGTTTCATCACATTGGTCAGGCTGGTCTCGAACTCCTGACCTCAGGTGATCCACCCGCCTTGGCCTCCCAAACTGCTGGGATTACAGGCATGAGCCACCACGCCCGGCCTATATCCCTCTTTTAAATGGCAATCCTTACTTGATATTGGGTACTGTTTTGGACTGGGCACCTCATGGCCAGAATGCCAGATGAAACTCTGCAACCTGAACTGCCATTTCTCTCTGGATGGCTCACAAGCTCAACCAATAAAATTAGACAGGCTCGATAGACTTCACTTATCAAATGGAAGTGGTGCATTCAAGTTCAGGCCCAGCTAGGACCACATGTGACCAGCAGGCTCCGTGAACAAATGGCTAGCTAATTAGAAGACACCAAGAGAACCACTGGGTGTGCTTTGGCTCCTCCCATGGCTGTCTGGAGCCTAAGGCTCCAAGACAAGCCTGCTGATGGTGTGGCATGGTTTACTGATGGCTCAGTGAAATAACAGAGCAGATGGGGTCTGTTAGGCTGTGGTTGTCATCATCATTTGTCAGAATAAACCTCGGAAATTTCCCCAGTGGACCAAACAACACGCATTTGTGATGACCATGCAGGCCACCCCTACCACCAGGTCTTCCTGCATTTCACCAATGTGTGGGCCTTTGCTAACAGCATACATACCTCATCAGGGAATGGCAATTGAGTGACTAGAATACTTAAAGAGCCTCTGTGTGGGGACAAGGACTATCAAAACAGCTTGCTACTTGGAAAGGACAAAAAATATGCACTCTTGTGGATGCTGATACTACCATTGCTGTTATTGAGGAGAATTTATGTCATGATTTTGAACACCCCAGAGGACCTCAGTCTCACCAAGAAGCATGCTTCACTACATGACCAGCAAAACAATGGCCATGCTCTCATGGAATATGATGGGCTTTGTATGCACCCTGTCATCTGCAAGCCAGTGGAGCTACTGAACAGTGGAACAGCCAAAGCAACTGAAGATAGGACATCAAGAAGGCCTGCTCATGAGGCGGTACTTCTATCTAGTAGTATGAACACTAAACACTACACTCCAATGCATGGGAAATGGGGCACTGCAGCACATGTTGGGAAACACTGAGCTTGATGTGGATGGAGGTGGACCAGGTAGCTGGCTAATTAGGCTGTTCCTGTGAAATTCCAACCTCAGTGTTCCCTACCATTCTTTTTCCTTTTCTCTTCAAAGTGCATGTTCTTGGGGGTGGTTTGTGGTTCAGGCCACCATAAAACCCCAGAAAGGGCCCCCTAACTCTAATTTTATGGCAGTGTTCCCCAAGGTGACCCCCACTTTCTATGGGATCTCACAGTGTTGGGGGACAGGATCAGGGAGGACCAGGGTGCTAGGAACCCTCTAGTAGTGCTGGAAACATCTGATACTTCCAGTGGGGTGGCTTATGTTATCAGGCACATCAAGTTTATATAGGACATGTCCTCCCTTGCTGGACTGGATGACTGAAATCAACTTGTTTAGGTCTATAACAAGTGCTTTGGGTGCCAGCAGAAGTAGTAACCTCAGCACAGGGACAGACAAACTGGCTACACCAGCTCAGCCCAATCCTCATCTGATAGATAGGGAAGATCTGAGACCCAGGGAGGGGCAGGTGGGAATGAATCTCGTAATCCATTCTTTCTACAGGGTCATGGCAGCAGAGGCCAGGAAGCCTAAAGCCTTTGTTAGGATTTCCCAAGCTGTGGCCACTATGGGAAACATTGATTACGGTGGTAATTTCATGACAGTATGTATTTGTTGAAACTCTATAAACTGTGTACTGGAAAAGGATGGATATCACCTCCAGAAACCCGATTTTAAAAATTAAAGAGTTGGCGCCGGGCGTGGTGACTCACGCCTGTAATCCCAGCACTTTGGGAGGCCGAGGCGGGTGGATCACAAGGTCAGGAGATCGAGACCATCCTGGCTAACATGGTGAAACCCCGTCTCTACTAAAAATACAAAAAATTTACGTGGGCGTGGTGGCGGGTGCCTGTAGTCCCAGCTACTCAGGAGGCTGAGGCTGGAGAATCACTTGAACCAGGGAGGTGGAGCTTGCAGCGAGCCGAGATTGCACCACTGTACTCCAGCCTAGGCAACAGAGCGAGACTCCGTCTCAAAAAAAAAAAAAAAAATTAAAGAGTTGGCCGGGCACAGTGGCTCATGCCTGTAATCTCAGCACTTTGCGGGGCCGAGGCAGGCGGATCTTCTGAGGTCAGGAGTTCAAGACCAGCCCGGCTAACATGGTGAAACCCCGTCTCTACTAAAAATACAAAAATTAGCCGGGCATTGTGGTGCATGCCTATAATCCCAGCTACTTGGAAGGCTGAGGCTGGAGAATCCCTTGAACCAGGAGGCAGAGGTTGCAGTGAGCCAAGATTGTACCACTGCATTCCGGCCTGGGTGACAGAGTGAGACTCCAACTCAAAAAAAAAAAAAATTAAAGAGTTATTGCATCAAAATCCTTTAAATCTTTCTTTCTTTAAATCAGTAGCCCCCCAAGTTGGGCATGGTGGCTCACGCCTATAATCCCAGCACTTTGGGTGGCCAAGGCGGGTGGATCACGATGTCAGGAGACTGAGACCATACTAGCTAACACGGCGAAACCCCGTCTCTACCAAAAATACAAAAAATTAGCCAGGCGTGGTGGTGGGTGCCTGTAGTCTCAGCTACTCGGGAGGCTGAGGCAGGAGAATGGTGTGAACCCAGGAGGCAGAGCTTGCAGTGAGCTGAGATCGCAACCACTGCACTCCAGCCTGGGCAACACAGTGAGACTCCATCTCAAAAAAAAAAAAATCTGTAGCCCCCCAAGTTGCAATATATGATAAGTGTTTTTCCACGGGATTTTTCCATTTACTCGTTCTGCATAAATATAAAATGGTTAAGAGTCCTGCCTATAGGTAGGTTCAGACTTATCGCTTGCCCAAACTCCCACTCACAGCTGTACAAGGAGTTCATTCTTTTCGCCAGAGTTACCTTTGGACATCTTTACCTCTCGGTAGTCCTTTGCTTCCTTCTGTAGCTTGAAATCTTCTATTCATGCTTGTTGTGGCTAAGATTTATACATTGAAGCTACTGGAGTACAGGAAATACTTCCCCAATGTATGGCACCCTGGCACACTGAGGATTTTAAGCTGGAGGAGACAGAAAACTCCAGAGGGAGAAAGGTTTGAAATGACCTGCTCCCACCTCTTCTCTCCTGAAGACCCTCATGTGACAGGTATTCTGCCCTATGCCCGAAGGCAAGGAATATCAAACTTGGAGGCCAAGAAGAACCTGAACAGTCAGGCCTTGGTAAGTTCCTCCCAGTTTATTACCATTAGATCATACCCTTTTGTCCTCCAATCATACTTCTAAATGACTGTCCATAAAAATGCACAGTTCTCCCTAGATGTTTGAGTTTTCATTTCTGTAGTCTCCTGTGTCACATAGAACTTACATTAAATGCATTTGTGGCTGGGCATGGTGGATCATGCCTGTAATCCCAGCACTCTGGGAGGCCAAGGAGGGCGGATCACCTGAGATCAGGAGTTTGAGACCAGCCTGGCCAACATGGTGAAACCCCATCTTTACTAAAAATACACAAATTAGCTGGGTGTGGTGGTGGGTGCCTGTAGTCCCAGCTACTCGGGAGACTGAGGCAGGAGAATCGCTTGAACTCGGGACGCAGAGGTTGCGGTTAGCAGAGATCGCACTCCAGCCTGGCAACAGAAGTGAGGCTCTGTCTCAAAAAAAAAAAAAGCATTTGTATACTTTTCTTTTGTTAATCTGGATTTTGTTATGAGGACTCAGCCATGAACCTTGCCGGAGGTGAAGGAAAGGTATTATTTTTCTCCCCTGCAAAGCCCTAACCCCCAGTGTCTCAGAATGTGACTGTTTGGACATAGGGCCTTCAATTAGATGATTAAGGTAAATGAGGTCATTAAGGTGGGCCGAATCCTATCTGCCTGGTGTCCCTGTGAGAATAGAATGCTTGGATGAGAGAACCAGGGATGTGCAAGCACAGGGGAAGGAAGAGGTGAGAGCACAGAGAGAAGGTGGCCATCTGCCAGCCACGTAGAGAGGTCACAAAGAATACAACCTTGCCGGCCTCTAGAACGTTATAGCCTCCAGAACGTTAACTTCTGTTGCGTAAGCCACCCAGTCTCTGGTACTTTGTTATGGTAGCCGTAGCATATTAAGACAATGCTCAAGGAATCAACTCACTCATCTCACTTCAGAAACTGATCCCTTTGGGAGGCCGAAGAGGGAAGATGGCTTGAGCCTAGGAGTTCGAGACCAGCCTGGGCAACAAAGCGAGACCCTGTCTCTCTTAAAAAAAAAAGAAAAAAGAAATTGACTTCCTGACCACTCAGGTTGTTTTTAAATATACTTTCTCTCTGGATTAGTAACATACTCCGCGCATAGGTTCTGGACCTTTCTTCCCCATGGTACGTTTAAAAAGTTGTACATTTTGGTCAGTGGTTCTGTTCTCATTTCATAGTCTTCATTTTAAATGACCCAATAATTACCAAACAAACAGAAAGAATGTATGCATTCATTATGGGGATGAGAGGGAGAAACAGAATAGACAACTCTGATGGGGAATGATCTGAATTTTAGTATTCCTAAACACATCAGGATGCTCCTCCTATGGAAGCAGGTTCCAGTGAATGGCAATACTGCCACAGGCAGGCCAGAAACAGCAGTAACGTGGGAAAGAGTAGACTCATAAGTAAGTAAAACATCTAAAATGATAAGCTGTGATTTGCTTCTACAAAATTAAGGTAATTTTAAATTCTTAGGCATTTGATTAAAGCTTGGACAAAATTGGACAAAATGTGACAATGCACATTTACTACAGCTAGCAAATGATATTTGCTACATACTAAAGTACTGTAGTCACATATAAGAAGGAAAACAGCATGCCTATATGTTACTTGTATTTTTTTAGAAAACTAAAACAAAATTTTATTTGATGCTTTGAATACAAATAACTTATTTTCATATATATATCTATATATTTTATATATAGCTATATATACTATATAGCTATATATTTTATATATAGATATATACTATATATAGCTATATATTTTATATATAGATATATACTATATATAGCTATATATTTTATATATAGATATATACTATATATAGCTATATATTTTATATATAGATATATACTATATATAGCTATATATTTTATATATAGATATATACCATATATATCTATATATTTTATATATAGATATATACCATATATATCTATATATTTTATATATAGATATATACTATATATATCTATATATTTTATATATAGATATATACTATATATAGCTATATATTTTATATATAGATATATACTATATATAGCTATATATTTTATATATAGCTATATATAGTATATATCTATATATTTTATATATAGCTATATATAGTATATATCTATATATTTTATATATAGATATATACTATATATCTATATATTTTATATATAGATATATACTATATATCTATATATTTTATATATAGATATATACTATATATATTTTTTATATATAGATATATACTATATATCTATATATTTTATATATAGATATATATAGTATATATACTATATATAAAATATATAGATATATATAATATATATCTATATATTTTATATATAGTATATATACTATATATATCTATATATAAAATATATAGTATATATACTATATATATCTATATATTTTATATATAGTATATATACTATATATACTATATATTTTATATATAGTATATATACTATATATATCTATATATTTTATATATAGTATATATACTATATATATCTATATATTTTATATATAGTATATATACTATATATACTATATATTTTATATATAGTATATATACTATATATACTATATATTTTATATATAGTATATATACTATATATACTATATATTTTATATATAGTATATATACTATATATATCTATATATTTTATATATAGTATATATACTATATATATCTATATATTTTATATATAGTATATATACTATATATATCTATATATTTTATATATAGTATATATACTATATATATCTATATATTTTATATATAGTATATATACTATATATATCTATATATTTTATATATAGTATATATACTATATATATCTATATATTTTATATATAGTATATATATATATCTATATATTTTATATATAGTATATATATATGTACTATATATATTATATGCATTTCTTTTTTTTTTTTCAGATGGAGTCTCGCTCTGTTGCCCAGGCTGGAGTGCAGTGGCACTCTCAGCTCACTTCAACCTCCACCTACCAGATTCAAGCGATTCTCCTGCCTCAGCCTCCTGAGTAGCTGGGATTACAGGTGACTGCCACCACACCCGGCTATATATATATATAGAGAGAGAGAGAGAGAGAGAGAGAGAGGGAGAGAGAGAGACAAGGTCTCACTCAGTAGCTAGATTGGAGCGCAGTGACCTGATCATGATCACAGCTCACTTAACAAGTGATGCTCCCATCTCAGGCTGCAGAGTAGCTAGGACAACAGACGGTCACTACCATGCCCAGCTAGATTTTTACACTTTTTATAGAGACAGGCTCTTGCTATGTTGCTCGGGCTGGCAAATGACTTATTTTCACACTGTGCATCTGGTAATCCAGATGAAGTTGAAAACTGAGTCAATAAGGATTGATTTGCTGTCTGAGCTGTAAGCTCCATTCTTCATACACAAATCAGTTTATTTTGTTGGGGCTCAGATATACCAAAGACTGGTGCTTTGTCATGCTGAGCCGTCTTAGAATTTGCCTCAGAATGAAGGTCTCTCTAATCTTGTCTCCCACTCCCAAGTCCAGGAAGAGCCTCTCTCTGAAATTTCCTTATCTGACCAAGCAAGCTTCTTTACAAAAGAAATATAATAGGCTGGGCATTTACAGGCTGGGCACAGTGGCTCACGCCTGTAATCCCAGCACTTTGGGAGGCCAAGGCGGGTGGATCACGAGGTCAGGAGTTTGAGACAAGCCTGACCAACATGGTGAAACCCCGTCTCTACTAAAAATACAAAAATTAGCTGGGTGTGGTGGCAGGCGCCTGTAATCCCAGCTGTTCAGGAGGCTGAGGCAAGAGAATCACGTGAATCTGGTAGGTGGAGGTTGCAGTGAGCCAACATCATGCCACTGCACTCCAGCCTGGGCAACAGAGTGAGACTCCATCTGAAAATAAAATAAAATAAAGAAATGCAATGGTCTTGAACATCCTCCCCAGGGATCTCATCAAGTAACCAGGAAAGATCAAGAGGCTGGGAGTCCTCACCAGCCCAGACACACCTACCGTCTGTTCTTTTGAGGTCAGCTCCAAGAGATTATCTGGAGGACTTAATTTGCATTAAACAACAACCTCTCTTCCTGCGTAGCTCTGCACCTCACCTTCTCCTAATGTCTACTTCCTGCCTCCTGGGTCTGTTCATTCTCCTTGACGGTCTCTTGCCTCTTAAAATAATAGTCTACGTTACACATCGCCTCCTCTCTCTATGAAAACAGATATATAAACGTGTGTACCTCACTGGGTCATCATTCTTTTGTGGTGCCCTCCCTATGCAATTCAAAATAAAATTTTACATACCTTTTCTTCTATTAATCTTCCTTTTGCCAGTTGATTTTTCAGTGAACCTTCAGAGGACAAAGGGGAACTTTTTTCTTTGCCCTTATAGTTTAATCCGTGCATTAGTTTAACACCTACAATCTCACCAGTGAGGTCAGAGGAATTATCCTAGGCTCTGAAAACACAGAATTGAAAAATTTTCTGTCTCCAAAGGGCTTACATTTTAGTACTAGCATTCCAGGTGCTATAAGTAAAAATCAGGTAAACATTCTGTTCCATTCTAATCAAGTATCTACTGTTAGCAGGAAACATGGACATAAGCTTTCAAAAAGCTGCTCTGTGACCACCTAACACCACAGCAACCCAGGAACCAAGCTCCAGGCATCATTCATCATTCTCATCATTTCTACTCTGTTTCCATCATCTTTTTTTTTTTTTTTTTTTTGAGACAGAGTCTCGCTCTGTCGCCCAGGCTGGAATGCAGTGGCGCAATCTTGGCTCACTGCAAGCTCTGCCTTCCGGGTTCACGCCGTTCTCCTGCCTCAGCCTCCCGAGTAGCTGGGACTACAGGCGCCCGCCACCACGCCCAGTTAATTTTTTGTATTTTTAGTAGAGACGGGGTTTCACCGTGTTAGCCAGGATGGTCTCAATCTCCTGACCTCGTGATCCGCCCGCCTCGGCCTCCCAAAGTGCTGGGATTACAGGCGTGAGCCACCGTGCCCAGCCTCCATCATCTTTTGAGTTGCTACGTTCGTCATCTGTACAGCTGCAGCAAGTCTGTGTATATTTTTCATCTAACTGCCAGCTTTCTCCACCAAGTTGAACTGACCTTGGACTCTTAGTCCAAGATGCCATGGACCCAAAGAGTGACCGGTAGCAAGGCTTATTGTGAAGAGCGAAAAGACAAACCTTCCATGGCGTGGAAAGGGACCCCAGCGGATTGTGGCTGCTGGCTGGGGTTGCCAGCTTTAATTCCTTTATTGTCCCCACCCATGTTCCATTTCTGTCCTATCAGAGTGCCCTTTTTTCAATCCTCCCCTCGATTGGCCACTTTTAGAATCATGCTGATTGGTGCATTTTACAGAGCGCTGATTAGTGCGTTTTAAAATCCTCTGTGAGACAGGAAAGTTCCCCAAGACCCCACTCGACCCAGGAAGTCCAGCTGGCCTCACCTCTCACAACCATGTCAGTAATCCCTTTGAGTAGCAATGGTTGAAATGCACCAATTACAGACACATTGTCAGAGTAGATCTAAAAACAAGACCCCGTTATATCTTGTATATTGGAAATCTGTATAAATATGAAGACATACATAGACAATTGCAAATTTAAATCAATGAGATATCATCTCACACTTGTTAGAATGGCTATTTTAAAAGACAAAAGTTAGTGTTGATAAAGATAGGGAGAAAAGGGAACACTTGCGTACTGTCGGTGGGAATGTAAATTAGTACAATATAGTAATTATGGGAAAAATTGTGAAGGATCCTAAAAAAAAATAACAATAGAATTACCCTTTGATCGAGCAGTCTTATTACTGGGTATATATCCAAAGGTAATAAAATCTGCCTTGGGAGATTTCATGACTATCCAGTGTGTTGGATAGATATCTGCACTCCCACGTTCATTCCAGAATTAGTCACAATAGCCAAATATGGGATCAACCTAAGTGCCCATCAACAGATTAATGGATAAAAAGAATGCAGTGTATATGCAAAACAGGATATTATCGGCCTTAAAAATGGAGAAATACTGTCATTGGAGGCAGAATGAATGTATCTGCATGTTAATATGTTAAATGAAATAAGCCGGGAAGAGAAAGACAAATACCACATGAACCCATGTGTAAGCGGAATCTAAAGAAGCTCATTTATATAAATACAAAGTAGAATGGTGAGTACTAGGGCCTAAGGGTGGTAGGGGATGAGGATGGGTAGATGATTGTGAATGGGTACAAAATTTCAGTTAGATAGGAAGAAAAAGATCAAGAGATTGTACAACATGGTAACTATAGTTAACAATAAATTGCATTATGAAAAATGAAGAAAGAGTGGATGTAAAGTGTTCTTGCCACAAAAAATAACTGTGTGAGGTAACACATATGTTCTTAGCAAGAATTTATCACTTCACAATATATATTATTCTTCAAACATCATGTTTGAAGATGATGTGAAGATTTTACATAATCAATACCCCAAATTTTGTCAATTAATAAAAGTAAATGTAAAAAAGTAAAAGTACATATAAAAGTAAATGAATGAAACAAAATGTACCTTGCTAACAGTAACCAGAAGAAAGCAGGCATAGCTTTATTAGCTTCAGAAAGAATGTAATGTAAATACAGGAAAATTATCAGGGATAAAGACCTTATGTGATAACAAAGGGATCGATTTTCCAAGAAAATATAATGATCCTTAATATATATGCATGTAACAACAGAGCAACAGGGCATCAGTCTGCGTGAGGCAGAAACTGTTAAAACCACAATAAGAAATAGATGAATCCGCTATTATCGTTGGAGACTTTCAACACTCCTCTATCAGAAATAGACAGACCCAGCAGAAAAAATCAGTAAGGACATAGTTGAACTCAACAGTATCATCAATCAATTGGATATAATTGACAACTACAGACTACTTTATCCAACAACGGGCAGAATACACATTGAACTCAAGCCCACAGGACCACTCATCGAGATGCACCACATTCTCCTCCATAAAACACACCTGAAACCATTTAAAAGAATCAGAATAATACAATGTATGCACTCAAACCACAACAGAATTAAGCTAGAAATCAATTTTTAAAAACTGGTGAATTGCAAAATACGTGGAGATTAAATAATTCATTTCCAAATAATACATGGGTCAAAGAAATCTCAAGAGAAATTTTTAAAAATAATTTGAACTGAATTGAAAGGAAAACACACCTCATCAAAATTTGTCAGCTACAACAGGGAAGCTTAGAGGAAAATTACAGCATTGAGTGTGTATATATTAGAAAAGTTGAAACCCAAAACTCAAACATCTAAATTTTTACTGTAAAAGGAAGCAGAGCAATTGAATCCAAAGTAAGTGGGAGAAAATATATAATATTGGAAACACGGCAAAAACAAAGTAAAAGGTAAAGCACCTGGAATTTTCAAGTGAATATCGATAGTTTCATATTTTCCAGGACATACAAGTCCAAAGTTAAATAGGATAGCATAACAGTCCCAACAGGACTGTTGCTTAAGGTCATGGAGAGGTGACCCCCACCGAATTCAGGCGACACAAATCTTCAGAAATGATCAACCAAAGGCCTGTAAAGCAAGGTAATTTCATTTGGCTACTAAGTCAGGAAATGCACTAACCATGAATAATCCACCAAAAATAAACGTTAAGTATTGCTAGGTATACAAGGCATGGTTACGTGTGGTAGAAAGAATAAAGTCAAAATACATGCTATGCTCTGAAAAACATGAGAAAATTGTGTGGTTTGTATGCGAACATCAACATGTAAGCGGTCATGCACGTACACTGACATACGTGTATATCCTCAGAGAATAATTTCATAAACACCCACTGCTACCACCTCTGAAGTCCCCTGCCTGCCTTGCCCGTGTAGCTTCCCTGGGGTCCCTTCTTTGTGCTGCTGCAAACCCACCTCATTTGCAGTTTGCTGTTAGGATGCTCTCACCCTGTGGCGTATCTTTCGTCAGGTGGTGGTGAGCTGGCCACTGTGAATTTTCAGATCCACGGATCCCACTTACATCTGCAAAATGACAGACAGGAAAGAAAGTTCTTTGCCCCTTTTCACTCTCTTTTGTCCTCAGCACCAACCCCTCCTGGCAATGCTAATGGTCCTGCACAGTGGACCGGGGCCACCCTCACCTGTTCTGACTGGTTCCTGAATCAGAAGACCTCATGGATTGGGGATAACATTTCATAAAAGAACTGAGACATTCAAATCCCTCCCCACAGAATGCAGTCCTCAGAGAGCGGCCCCTGCATCACTTTCTGAGCTGCCCGGCACCCTCACCCCCATGCCCAGTCCCTGCATGGTCTGCCCTTCCTTCTCCTGCCTCCTCATGTATTACTCATCCCAGTGGTCCTTCCAACCCACCACCCTCTTCTCATGCCCTGGCCTGTGCCACAGACACACTGTTTCCTCCTCCCTTTCCCTGCCCTGTTTGCTGGACTCACTGCTCCTCGCTCTCCACAATCTCCTCCAAAGCTCCTCCTCCTGGAGGCCTCCCTTGCCCACCCAGTCCAGGCCTGAAACTTGCCCTCTGGGCTCCCAAGGGCAGCTCTTCCACTTGCAGTTTAGTTTCTGTTGCGTTTTCTGAATCCCCATTGGCCTTTAACATCTGAGAATTTGGAAACTTTGTCTATATTGCTTCCCTGTGAGCCCCACACATATAGTGAACAAAGAGCAACACAGAATATCTTCCTTTATGTTGAATTTCACAAAGAAATTAATGAATCTCTCAAACTCCTCACCTATATTCTTTTCTGCTTCCCAAGAAACTAAAAACTTTCTTTCAATCTGAAGAGAGTTTGCGCTTGAAGATGAACATGTTTCTTTTTTTCCCTTTCTCATCTCAGGACAACATGTGACTCCCCTCAGCCTCTTCTCCAGCCTCCCCATCCTTAGTCCACTGCTCAGCCCCTCCCCTGGGCCACGCTGCTCTATCATCCGCACCTATTCTTTCTATCTGGAAAGAATTTTTTAATTTTGCCCTTTTAAACCAACTATTTTTTTCTCGATTTCCAAGATTCGGCTACATTAGTATGGCTTGCTTGCTAAATATTTTCAAACACTTATTTAGTTATTTACTTTTTTAGAGATGGAGCCTAGCTATATTTCTCAGGCTGCAGTGCAATGGATATTCATAGTTGTGATCACAGAGCATAGCAGCCTCCAATTCCTGGGCTCAAGCAATCAAATGCTTATTACTTAGTATCTTTCTAAATTTTTAGCGTATGTTTTTCTTTCTTTTTTCTTTCTTGTTTTTTCGAGACGGAGTCTCGCTCTGTCGCCCAGGCTGGAGTGCAGTGGCGCGATCTCAGCTCACAGCAAGCTCCGCCTCCCGGGTTCAAGCCACATATGTTTATTTTTCAAATGTTATCACAATAGCTGTTACCCTGGTGGCATCAATGACATGGCGTTATTGAGGGCACATGCGTGATCTTGTAATAAAATCTTCTGTTGTCACCTTCAGGTAAGATCACCTGCATTCAATACTTACAGAATGGATGTCAACGGGAAGGTGCAAATCGCACTGACAATGATGCAGCCTGTTTTATTAAGAAATGTTTCATTGCCATTACTCTTTATGCCACAGAGGATTACGTGAAGACATCCATTTCTCTGGATTAAAATCTTGTTTAGAACTATCATAATCAAAATTTTAAGACTTTTGTAATTTCATTTATGAGTTAATCTCAATATTGTGTTAAATTTTATGTGAGTAAAACTTGTGATTTTATAATTCTAGAAGGGCTTTTTCCATAAATATAAAATATGCTGTTATGTGTATAGGGTCATGTACCACATAAGGGCCGTTTTGGTCAACAACAGACAATATGCATGTTGCTGGTCTCATAAGATTGCAATGGAGTTGAAAATTTATCTTATCTTGTGACATTGTAGCAATCATAATGTCATTAGTACTTCAGGATTTTTTTTTTTTTTTTGAGATGGAGTCTCGCTTTGTCACCCAGTCTGGAGTGCAGTGGCACAGTCTTGGCTCACTGTAACCTCTGCCTCCTGGGTTCAAGTGATTCTCCTGCCTCAGCCTCCTGAGTAGCTGGGATTACAGGCACGTGCCACAATGCCCGGCTAATTTTTGTATTTTTAGTAGAGACAGGGTTTCACCATCTTGGTCAGGCTGGTCTCGAACTCCTGATCTCGTGATCCTCCTGCCTCAACCTCCCAAAGTGCTGGGATTACAGACGTGAGTTACTGCGCCTGGCCTACTTCAGGTTTTTAAAATAAATTTAGTATAGTGTAAGCATACAGTGTTTCTTTTTTTTTTTTTTTTTTGAGACAGAGTCTCTCTCTTTCGCCCAGGCCAGAGTGCAGTGGCGCGATCTCAGCTCACTGGAAGCTCTGCCTCCCAGGTTCACCCCATTCTCCCGCCTCAGCCTCCTGAGTAGCTGGGACTACAGGCGCCCGCCACCGCGCCCGACTAATTTTTTTGTATTTTTAGTAGAGACGGGGTTTCACCGTGTTAGCCAGGATGGTCTCGATCTCCTGACCTCGTGATCCGCCTGCCTCGGCCTCCCAAAGTGCTGGGATTACAGGCGTGAGCCACCGCGCCCGGCTGCATACAGTGTTTCTTCAATCTACAGTAGTGTACAATAATGTCCTAGACCTTCACTTTCACTCACAACTCACTCACTCACTCACCTGGAGGAACTTCTGGTCCTGCAAAACCCACTCATGATATCTGCTTTAAACAGCAGTACCAGTTAAAAAATGTTTTATATCATATTTTTACTATAGTATATGTATATATATGTATGTGTGTGTATGTGTATATATATGGTACATGATACCATCGTGTTATCATTGCTTACAGTTCAGTAAAGGTTTGTAGCCTAGAAGCAACATGCTTTACCATATAGCCTAGCCATGTAGTAGGCTATACCATCTAAGTTTGTGTAAGTACTCTCTACGTTGTTCTCATAATGACAAAATTGCCTAAAAATGCACTTCTTAGACTGTATTTGCCATTAATCAATGCGTGACTGTAGTTTAATTGGCAGAGATATTACCTTTCTTTTAGATCCACCTTAAATATTTGATTTGTTGACACACAGTGGCTGACACCCACTGAGACGCCTACCTATACCCATGCATAGACTAACTCTGACCTTCCCTCTAGTGTTACACACGCCCATTAAATCATAGGTTTTTCTTTATGAGTTTCATTCACATTGTTCCTTTGTATTGCCAACTAGAAGCAAATAACCAGAGACACAGTAATCGTCAAGTAATTTCAGAAGGTATGAATCCAAATACTGCAGAAAAACTAACAGGGTTTGTACATGCCTTAACCAATGTAAAAACCAAGAATGGGTAAATTACGTGGAACGATGGTTGGCAAGACACAGTACATCAGGCAACGAGCACAGTGATACCTGAGGGATGTGAGGCAGCCATGCAAGCCCACTATTTCCTCATGTTATTGCTTCAAGAGAGTTCCCTGCTGTGGAGTAGCAAGGACTTTTGGAGAGTTTTGTTTTGAGATGAAACTGAGGGTCTGAAAGAACAAGTTTGCCCAATTCCATCAAGACCTCCAAGTACAGTGTTAACAGTGGGAGACAGTAATCATGACAGCTCCCAGTCAGAAAGGTTTGACTTATGCCAGCCATTTTCTACAGAGACATGGATCACAGAGCAGTCCAGGAGAAAAAGGGAAGGACACATCGAGAAGACATTTGAATGAAGTTGGCCTTCAACTCTTTCATCTTATTCATGATGCTAAAAGACACAGCCCTTTACATGACACGGCCATCTTGCAACAATCCCAAGGATAAAGGTAGCCCAATAGAGAGGAAGGAAATAGGTATAAGTAGTTTGAACCACTCCCCTTTGACCCAAACCTGAATTTCCTATGATTTGTTGGTATATGTGTCTGATAAACCTGTATTGTGTAATAAAAGCACTCCCTGAGGTATGACTTCAGATTTCCCAACTTTATAATTGTGAGAAAGCAATACACATTCAGTAGAAATTGTACTTCGAGTACCCATACAACCATTCTGTTTTTCATTTTCATTGCAGTATTCAATAAGTTACATGAGATATTTAACACTTTATTATAAAATATGGTTTCTGTTAGATGATTTTGTACAAATGTAGGCAAATATAAGTGTTCTGAGCACTATCAAGACAGGCTAGACTAAGGTATGATGTTCAGTAAGGTAGGCATGTTAAACACATTTTGACTGGTGATATTTTCAATTTATGATATTTCAATTTATGGTGATATTTTCAATTTATGAAACCATTTTCAATATGGTTTATTGGAAAGTAGCCCCAACTTAAGTTGAGGACCATCTGTAATTTCAATGGAGCTTTCCATTTATCAGAACAGAACAGAACTCTCATCAATGAAGAATAAACCAGTAAATCTTATCTCCTCTATTTGTTTCCCCAGAAAACTTCTAGTTTCTTTCAGATTTGGGAATCATCTTTCCCTTGTCCTTCATTACATAAATACCATTATCTATCTAGTTTGCAAGGACTATTAGTTTCTTCTAAATTTGTGGTGAAATTTAAGGTCAATGGCGCGAGGTCATAATACAATAAAAGAATGAAGATGAGGGTTACTTAAAAAAATTAACCAAGGTCTGCTCTTAAGATTTTCTGTACAGGGTATTGAAACCCCGAGTGCCTGACTGCAGCATTGCCTGGCAAACAAAGCTCTATCAATAATGTGAAATAAAAATATCCATAAACTATCAATGCTCTTGGTCCATTGCTTTTTCACATCTCATGTATCTTAAATAAGTGCCCCCCAGAATCGCTTTTAGACCATAAGATTGAGGATTTCATTACTTGTATAACAGCCGTTTGCTATTGAATCTCATAGATCCACCCTGCAGGAATGAGTCCTTCATTAGAGAATGTGTTTCTCTCAATTCAATCCTGTTGGCATTTGCACAATTCGTATTGCAGAACCTAAACAATTCCTAGCCTGCTTTTTGGACCCCTAAGTTGTTTCTTCAAGAGGAAGTTAGTGTTTAACCTAGGGTGAGGAATCCTATCTTTACTTGCCATCTAGTCTCATACAAACGATATATGAGGAGTGTCAAAGGTTCAGCCTAAAACAATGGACATTAATGGAGCATGTAAAACCTAAAAAGTAGGTAAACTATTGACTAAGTCAATAAAAATGAACATATAAAAATTAAAAAAGTAGTTTGCTCATTGATACAGAAGAAATAAAGATTGTAATCCCCTTTCTACAATACGATACTATTAAAATAAATGCTGCTTGAAGATGTATGACATTTCCTGAGTGGCATTTTTATTTCAGTGCAAACTAATCACTCATCAAGGAGTAAGAAAATAATACATCTCTATATTATGGATTTTCTGTAGGAAGGCAAGTCAAGCAGCCATTTACAAAACCAAAGTGAAAATACTCAAATATGCAAGCCAATGTCTATAGCTTTTGGGTAAGGAGAAAAACAAACAATATGACGACACTCATTTGCACGGTAGCAAAGTAGCTGTCTCTGCATTCAGAATGGGACTCTCAGTGTTCTGTCTACACAAATTAATTCCTTGTGCACCTTCCACAATAAGAACAAACTAAGCCACGTAATTTAAACTATCATAGCTTCTTTAAGCCTGCGATTGTAAGTAAATTTTGTCCTGTGGCTCTCAGGAAAGTCTCTGACCCTCTCCTTTTCAACCAGTCGTATTTCATAGCAAATTTCTGGAAAACACTAAAACAGAGAATATGTAACATTTGTCTTTCTTAATAAAATGCTATTTTCATTTAATTACTAAAGAAAGATGATTGAACAGATGAAAATAATTAAATATGTATTTCAAAAAATGATTATGATAGCATTTTAAAATACAGGAATGAAAGGCATTAATATACAATACAAAATATGAATTGGTTTTAAATGATGTTTATGTGATTAAAAGAAAGACAATCGCATGCAAGTTTTAAAGATATCTGCACCCCCACCTCCAAAAAAGCAATATGAAATGTTACCAGGAATGTGTCATTGATCAGAGACCACAGTTACTGTAGAGAAAAGCCTTTCTTATGCAAAAAGGCCGCATTCCTCAAATAGCCCCAGAGAGAGGGCAGGGGGCAGCTGACCTTGCCCCCGCAAACTCCACAGAAGGCTCTGAGCTCAGCTACAGTGGCTGCGGCCAGCCCTTGGTGGGCGTGGTCTGCAGCAGGAGGACCGCATTCGAGGTCGGCAGCAGGAGGACAACTGCGCTTGCGCAGGAGGCACCCAGGGATGACTGACAGGTCTCTGCCACCTCTGGCTGTTGCTGGAGGAGTACAAAGTACCCCAGGTTCCAAAAACCAGGCAACCATAATGAGGAGACTTGACATCTAATTTATTTCACTGGGACTGGACTAAACAAATAAAGCGGGGAGCAGTGTTCGGGGATTGTCTAAGATTCAAGAGAACATTAGAGACATAAGCAACAACAGCAATGTTCTAAAGTTCTAAATCCTTTTATTTCAAGGTACAGCTGGGAATATTGGTGTAGGAGCAAAGTATCCAGGATTTACTAGCCTCTTTCTTCCTTTTAGAACACCACAGTATATAGGCTAAAGGGCTGTGGATGGAAAATTCTTGTATTAAATGAAGACTCTTAGTAATTAAGACAATGTAATATTTGCACAGATAGAAAGGTGAACCAATGAAATAAAGGAAAGATCAAAACAGACGAAATAATATAAATGCAAATAATTAATAAGAGCAGTTATTAGTAGAAAGATGGCTTTTACAATCAATGTTCTAGGAAATTAATATTCATTGGGGGAAGTTAAATGTACCTTTAACTTCACATTACACATAAAATTAATTGCAGGTGCATCATAGACCCAAATATAAATACCTTTTAATACAGGATTTACAACCTATGTTAGGAAAATATCTTCATGACTATAGGCTAGCATAAGATTTATTAAATTAGACCTACAATGTATTCACAATTTAACAGAAAAACATTTTCTAACATAGTTTATGTGAGCAAGGACTATGGAGACAGCCCTTTTTTTGCAGGGCTTTAGCTCAAATTCAGAACTTGTACTTAGGAGTGGTAATAGAACCTACCTTTTGATATTTTGGGAGAAATGAATGAACTAATGATACATACGCCTGTAGATAAATATCAGGTCTATACTAATCACAACATCAGTATGCTAATATTGACAGTGTTTTCTAAGTAATTTAAATATATTTTTTGTATCAATTGTAAAATACATCATTATTTTACGCCATAGTAAAGGAATAAAATCATTGACAAGATATGGTACAAATACTTCCTACACCTTATAATTTTTACCTCACAATTAATGACAATAACTCTTTTCGGCATATATAAATGTGGATATTTGTTTTATATCACTCCAATGAGATGCAAATATAAGCAAATCACGTTAAAAAAGGTATTGCTGCTCGGTGCAGTGGCTCACACTTGTAATCCCAGCACTTTGGGAGGCCAAGGCGGGAGGATCATGAGGTCAGGAGATCGAGACCATCCTGGCTAACATGGTGAAACCCCGTCTCTACTAAAAATACAAAAAATTAGCCAGGTGTGGTGGCGGGTGCCTGTAGTCCCAGCTACTCAGGAGGCTGAGGCAGGAGAATGGCGTGAACCTGGGAGGCGGAGCTTGCAGTGAGCAGAGATTGTGCCACTGCACTCCAGCATCAGCAACAGAGTGAGACTCCATCTCAAAAAAAAAAAAAAAATTCTCTACTAAAAATACAAAAATTAGCCGGGTGTGGTAGTGTGTGCCTGTAATCCCAGCTACTTGGGAGGCTGAGGCAGGAGAATTGCTTGAACCAGGGAGATGGAAGTTGCAGTGGACCGAGATTGTGCCACTGCACTCCAGCTTGGGT
The DNA here is from genome assembly GCF_028858775.2 of Pan troglodytes. Taxonomy (NCBI): domain Eukaryota; kingdom Metazoa; phylum Chordata; class Mammalia; order Primates; family Hominidae; genus Pan; species Pan troglodytes. Next base: position 10,720,015 of record NC_072414.2, read on the forward strand.
GACAGAGCAAGACTCTGTCTCAAAAAATAGAAAAATAAAGGTATTGATAAATTTCTCTCATCCAGATGCACCTCTTCTGAGTCACTATTCATCTTTCTTATGATTTTCTCCTCATTATCATCTTCTCTGTTAACCAGAAGCTTTGGTGATATTTCATTTCTTGTGAGATTCCTACGCAACACTCTGTGAGATTATCTTTCCAACCTGCTGACAGCTCCTCTGCAAGTTTTGTGTTGATGATATTAAAAGAAGGTGTCAATGGAAGGTTTCTAGGACAGGTTCATGTGCATTCATATAAGGACAACCACAAGAAGTCTGCATTTTGACCAATAGTGTTTTGACACTATCAATTTTAAGAAGCATTTTGTCTTAGTTCATTTGTATCGCTAGGAAGGAATACTTGAGTCTGGGTAATTTATAAAGAAAAGAAATTTATTTAGCTCACAGTTAGTTCTATGGACTGTACAAGAAGCATGGCACCAACACTTTCTTCTGACTGGGGTCTCAAGCTGGTTCTACTCATGACAGAAAGAAAAGGGGAGCTTGTGTGTGCAGAGATCACATGGTGAGAGAGGAAGCAAGAGAGGGGGCAAATGTTGGGCTCTTTTCAGCAACCAGCTCTCCTCGAAATTAGCAGAGTAAGTACTCACTCATTGCCATGAGAACAATACCAAGCCATTCTTGAGGGATTTCCCCCAAAACTCAAGCACCTCCTATCAGATCCTACTTCCAACATTGGGGATCAAATTATAACAGGAGGTCTGGGGGGCCAAAGATCTAAACTATAGTACATATGTGTTTGAAAGATGTGAAAATATGTACTCTAGCAATAATGGAACACACTATATTTTTTCTGTGACTGCTCACTTCACAGTGTGATATCATAGTGACTTGTCTGCTGAATTCTGGTCTATTATTATTATTATTTAAGAGATAGGGTCTTGCTGTATTACCTTGGCTGGAATGTAGTGGTGTGATCATATCTCACAGCAGCTTCCAATGCCTGGTCTCAAGGGATCCTTTTGCTTTAGCCTCCTGAGTAGCTGGGACTATGCCCAGCCACTTTGGAAAAAAAATTTTTTTTTTGTAGAGTTGGGGTCTTGCTGTGTTGCCTAGGCTGGTCTTGAACTCCTGACAATCCTCCCACCTCAGCTTTCCAAATTCCTCCGATTATAGGCATGAGTCACCATGCCTAGCCAAGAAGATTTTTTCTTTTTCTTTTTCTTTTCTTTTTTTCTTTTTTTTTTTGGAGATGAAATTTTGCTCTTGTTGCCCAGGCTGTAGTGTAATGGCATGATCTTGGCTCAGGCTCACCGCAACCTCCACCTCCCAGGTTCAAGTGATTCTCCTGCCTCAGCCTCCTGAGTAGCTGGGATTACAGGCGCACGCCACCACGCCTGGCTAATTTTTGTATTTTTAGCAGAGACGGGGTTTCACTATGTTGGTCAGGCTGGTCTGATCTGCCCGCCTAGGCCTCCCAAAGTGCTGGGATTATAGGCGTGAGCCACTGCGTCTGGCTCAAGAAGACTTTTTCAAACATAATTTTATATAAATTAGCCCACTTCATTTACCTTCTACCTAGCTATATGTGAGATTATTAGAGTACTGTTGTAATTTCTACTTTACATGATTTTAATTTTTATAATTTTATAGTTTTATGTTGCCTCAGCATCTATTTTGAATTATGTTTATCTTGGTCATACCAGAAGCAGGACTTAACACGTTTCACACATTTTCCAGTTCTCTAATCCCTCCCACTTTCTTTATGCAGTTGTTCCAGATATAGACTTTATACAGCCACTCCTTATGAGACAGCTAGATGAAGCATCTGACTTTGCCCCCGACCATCCATATCTCATGTGGGCTGTGTGAATATGCCACAGTGACCATCTCTTTGTCACAGTGTGACTCTATAGGATTCATGCTTGCTTCCTGTAAACCCAGCAGTTAGAACCCCCTGTGAGAAGGTTGCTTGAATAACACACTGGACCCCAATAAAGGCCTCGACTATGGGCCCCTCTCTCAGCCGTGTGTGTGTCCAGAATGGCTCCCCCTTTGGCCATCTAAGGCATTCTGCTCTGCTCTCTCTGGGATCTGTAAGTAATGCACTGAATCTGTTATTTCACGTGTTTTGTTGAGTTGACTCCTCTATGTCTCATCTGAATAATATACCTGAACTTTTTTTCAAGTCAGGACTTTCCCAGAGACTGGTTATTTTAGTAGAAGTAAACCAGATGCAGTTCAGAGCCACAGGGTTGTTTTCCAGTATAAACACATTTTCTGTGAGAGGAACCCCTGGTCATGGGTCACACACTTATGCATTTGGCTATCTAACAGAATATATAGAGGCACATTTTAAACACTTATGACCAAATTCTATCAATTCTCATTGGGCTAGGTTAGCATTACATTGTCCAGAGGAATACCTGAAGAGTAAAATAGAAATAAGAAAAATATAGCATATTAATACATTATCTTTGTATTAAACTACAGAGATAATTTTATAAGCAATGGTTCAGGAAATCCATTAAGGGGGAAGGTAGAAATGGCAAAGAGGTAGTTCAGTGTTTGTGCTGGAGTTGTAGTATTCTGTAGAGTTAGAAAAGAATGTAATTGAGAATTTCTGCCCTAATATTATAAATAAGAGCAATTTCCCTGTAATCTGCCTTCTAAATCCAGTGCTTCATTCCAGAACAACTGTGTATCTAATTTTCTCCCATTCTACTTTCTAATTCTGTGGATGGTGATCATACAAACCCCTTTTGATAAGTCACTGCAGAGGAAGATGCTTCACGGTTTTCACAAAATGTTTTGCTTGCTTACTTGTTACTGTGCTCAACCCTACTTGTGGGTACCTGAAAAATGGAGTGGGTTTTGGTTATTTATTTATTTATTTTGAGACAGAATTTTGCTCTTGTTGCCCAGGCTGGAGGGCAATGGCACGATCTTGGCTCACTGCAACCTCCGCCTCCCGAGTTCAAGTGATTCTCCTGCCTCAGCCTCCCGAGTAGCTAAGATTACAGGCATGCGCCACCACGCCTGGCTAGTTTTGTATTTTTAGTAAAGATGGGGTTTCTCCATGTTGGTCAGGCTGGCCTGGAACTCCCAACCTCAGGTGATCCGCCCGCTTGGCCTCCCAAAGTACTGGGATTACAGGCGCGGGACACTGTGCCGGGCCTGGGTTTTGGTATTCTTTGATGAATATATTGAATAAAGAAGAAACACATATAATTTAGAATGTTGTTTGTATTCGAAAATAGACTTTCAGTTTCCAGGAAGGCTCAATAAAATTAACACCAATATCTGATGTAATATATGTTAGTCATGCATTCTTTGAATTCTAATTTCTTCTATTCAGGCTTGAATGTGGAGAAAGGGCATTGGGTTATGGCCTCACCATGTGCTCTGTATTTGGGATGTTTGCAATGGCATCTTTCTGAGAATTCTGGTAGAGTCTAACTTCAGTGAAATCTGGTTATAGGTTGCTTAGTAGGTTTTGGGAAACCATGTCTTCCATTCCATGAGAGAGTTATGTTTGGGAACTCGGTGCTCAGCATGGTGTCCTCTGTGCCTGTGATATCACGTTAGCACAGTCCTATATGTATCACCAGTCTTCTCCTGCTCTGGGCACTTGGAGCTCATTGACCCTCTTGTCATTTCAGATGGGTCCCTTTTGTCCATATGTACTTATGTCTCTTTCATGGCTTGCCATTCTCTTCCCCCAGCTTTTAGGAAGAATTTGGTGATCTATATGCTATTCCCAGTATAAATCATGATAGACTGTAATGTGTGCATTGAAATGAAGATGAAAAGTGAATTTGACAAGACATTTCTCTGTTAGCAGAACTCCCATTATAATAAAATAAATGGAAGAAAAATCCATGTTTTCAGATGACAAATTCAAATAAGCCTGCTTTTTTTATGGAAGGAAGTATGAACTCAGAGGAGTGCAAAGTTTTCTTTTCTTTTTTCTTTTTCTTTTTTTTTTTTTTTTTTGGTGGGGGGACAGAGTCTTGCTGTGTCACCAGGCTGGAGTGCGGTGGCACGATCTCGGCTCACTGCAACCTCCGACTCCCTGGTTCAAGCTACTCTCCTGCCTCAGCCTCCTGAGTAGCTGGGATTACAGGCACATGCCACCACGCCCAGGTAAGTTTTGTATTTTTAGTAGAGACAGGGTTTCACCGTGTTGGCCAGGATGGTCTCGATCTCCTGACCTCGTGATCCACCCGCCTCAGCCTCCCAAAGTGCTGGGATTACAGGCGTGAGCCACCGCGCCCAGCCAAAGTTTTCTTAATTTGTAAATGCACAAAATAACAGCCCTTAAGTTAACTGTTCTTTTAATCTCAGAAGTGAGAAATGTGGTCAGGTCAACTGTATCTCTCACTTCAGACCTCCAAGCCTGCAGAAGCCAGTTTCCTCACTGAAGCTATGAATGTTGTGTGGAGGATGATAATGATCTGAAAAAGAATCTGGACTTCGTGGATGTCTATGTGAGTGCAGTATGCATTCTCATGTCACTGTAGGCTTTGTAGACATCGTTCTTGGACAAAACCCTGGTGCTACCCAGCACAGTGCTGTGGTCTGTGAATAGGGAGCTGTGCAGGGGATGAGTGGACAATTCTATCCGCTATGGGGATTCTTTGTTTAGCCAGCACATATGCAGAGTCACCATTCAGCCTGTGTCTATCTCATGTATCACTGCAGGAATGTTGAAGATGTGTTGTATCGGGTTGTTGTATTTTTGTCTTTCTTTTTTTCTGCTAGGCTTTCTTCACCTGTGCACAACACATTCTGAATAAGTTACTAGCCTGCACCTGCCAAAAATCAAAAGGTTAATTTTAACCTTTAAGCAGTTTGGTTGTAAACAGGGAGTGGCTTTAACCAATAGGTTTATAAACATTTTTTTTTTTACACAGCTCACCTATGACCATGACAATATCTATTCTGTGGCTTTTAGGCTTGCAATGGGCAACAAAATTCTACAGTGTAATTGTCAACAGAATACGTGGTCAATTCCTGATGGAGTCTGTAGGGTCAGTAGAATGAAAAGAGCTTAATTATCACAGGATGCCCTGAGAAACTTGAAGGTACAGTTGTCATTTGAAAATTAAATAATTCTTATAATAAGGAAATGCTATCTCTATTAGGCCATTTGCATTGTTTTAAAAAATACCTGAGGCTGGATAATTCATAAAGAAAAGAGGTTTAACTGGTTCCCTATTCTGTAGGGCTGTATAAGCATGGCACCAACATCTGCTTGGCTTCTGGGGAGGCACAGGAAGCTTGTACTCGTTGGGGAAGGTGAAGCAGGAGCAGGTGTTTTTTATAGCAAGAGCAGAAAGAAGGAAGAGAAGAAGGGTAGGTCCAGGACTTTTAAGCAGCCAGATCTTGGGTGAGCTAACTAACTCAGTGAAAACTCACTTATCACCAAGGGATAGTGCTAAAGAATCATGAGGGATCACCTCCCACCAGGCCCCACCTCCAACATTGGGAATCACATTTCAACTTGAGATTTGGAGAGGACAAACATCCAAACCATATCACTCTCCTAGATGAAGAAATATGGTTTATGTTCCCTGTCATTGATATTTCTTATTCTTGGTTTTGAGTGTCCACAGGTCATATCATCCAAAATGGCTTTAGTGGGAGCCTGCAGATAACACTGCCATAGGATGTTTGAATATGGGCTTTCTGTGATATGTGAGACATAGGAACCTATCTTTTAAGAAGTGGTTACTGACACTGAAAGTGGTGACTGAAGAAAAAGAGTATAAAAAGGGAGAAAGGGGAAGAAAAGGCAAAGGAGAAGGGTCCCTGGAGCTTGATGGTGTCTTTCTTAAGTAGGTGCCCAGGAGTTTAGAATCGTGAATAAATAAGGAAGCTGCTTTTTCATACACTCCCACGTGTCCATTCATCACCTGAGCCAAAGGTCATTTGTTTATGTCTGTGTTTGGATTGTTTCTTTTTTCTGTACCAAAATAATACTTTTTAAACAACACTTTAATTACAAAATAATTTAAGAATACACAAGAATCCCAGACTTATCAATAACAGGACTACAAATAACAACGTAGAAAATAAGCAAGGGGGCCGGGTGCGGTGGCTCATGTCTGTAATGGCAGCACTTTGGAAGGCTGAGGCAGGCGGATCACCTGAGGTCAGGAGTTCAAGACCAGCCTGGCCAACATGGAGAAACCCGCCTCTAATAAAAATACAGCTGGGCATGGTGGCACGTGACTGTAGTCCCAGCTACTCAGGAGGCTGAGGCAGAAGAATCACTTGAACATGGGAGGCAGAGGTTGCAGTGAGCCGAGATTGCGCCACTGCACTCCAGCCTAGGCGACAGAGCTAGACTCTGTCTCCAAAAGAAAAAAAAAAAAACTGAGCAAAGGGCCAGGTGTAGTGACTCACCCTTATTATCCCAGCACTTCAAGAGGCCTGGGAAGGAGGATCGCTTGAGCCCAAGAATTCAAGACCTGCCTGAGCAACATAGCAAGACCCCATCTCTACAACAAATACACAAATTAGCCAGGCATACTGGTACTCACCTGCAGTCCAGCTACTCAGGAGGCTGAGGTGAGATGATTGCTTGATCCCAGGAGGTTGAGGCTGGTGAACCATAATTGTGCCACGGCACTCCAGCCTGGACAACAGAACAAGACTCAGTATTAAAAACATAGGCAAAGGACCTAAACAAACATTTCCCTAACGAAGGAATAAAAATGGCCAAACAATATATGAAAAACTGCTCGACATTTTTAATAACTGGATAAGTGCAAATTAAAATTACAGTAAGTATCACTTCACACCTGATACATTGGCTATTGTCAGAAAGATGAAACATAACAAGCGTTGGCGAGGGTGTGGAGAAAGGCAACCATTTTGCTCTGTTGGTGACATTGCAAAATAGTGCAGCTGTTTTGGAAGAAAACATGGAGGTTCCTCAAAACACAAAAAATAGTATTATCATATGATGAAGCAATTCAATGTCTGGGTATGTGCCAAAATGAATTGAAATCAGTGTGTTGAAGAGTCCTTTCCACTTCCCTGTCTATTCCAGCATTAGTCACTGTTGCCAGGTTATGGAAACTCCTAAAGTGACTATCAATGGGATGAATGTTTTTAAAAATGTGGCATATATACACAATGGACTACTATTTGGTTTACAAAAACAAACAAAAATCTGTCATTTGCAACAACATGGACGAACCTAGAGAACATTATCTGAGGAAACAAGCCAAGAACAGAGTGACAAATACTATATGATCTCACTTATATGTGGAATCTGAACAGCCCTCTACTCTTGACTAGGGACAGCACATGTAGCTTGCTTTGAAACAGCAGATACTGCAAAGGTAATAGGTTGTCACTTGGCTGACTATAAGACATGCTTGTGATTTCTGTTTTACTAGCAAATGTTATCTCTTCATGGCTTTGATGCAGTGTTTGGCCATGTGGGAAATGCCAGCACGGGAAGGAATTGAATGTAGGCTGGGTCCAATGACCAGAAAGTATCTAAGGCTCTTGATTCAATAACCATTCCTAGAATTTGCGATATTATTTACAACTAACCCAAGCCTCTTTCAAATAACACTATATTGCTATACAGGGAGTGTAAGTACTGTATAATAACAAAAGAATACTAATTTATCCCTCCCAGATCTTATGTTATTGCTAACAAAAGAATACTAATTTATCCCTCCCAGATCTTATGTTATTGCTAATAAAAGAATACTAATTTATCCCTCCCAGATCTTGTGTTATTTCTATCATTGTAACACTTTATACTCTGAGACACATGAAACAATTATCCGGTTTGTAGTGAAATATCAAGGAACAGGTAAGAGGATGTGCAGACATAGAAGTATGAACCTGTGTATGTCCTGGGGAAAACATCCACTGAACCAAGGCCCAGTCCTTCCATGGCCTGCTCTTCCTGCTCCAGGACTTTTCACATATTATTATTTCTAGTGGACATTTAAATCCCCTGCTCTCTTCTCATGTCTTTGTCTGTGCCATGGACACACTGTTTCCTCTTTCCTTTCCCTCCCCTGTTTGCTGGACTCACTGCTCCTCATTCTCCAGAATCTCCTCCAATGCTCCTCCTGCTGGAGGCCTCTCTTGCCCATCCCATTCCAGATCTGACGCCTGTCCTCTCAGTTCCCAATGGCAACTCTTTCACCTGCAATTTCGTTTCCGTTGAGTTTTCTGAATCTCCACTGAACTGATATATGAAAGAAAAGGAAATCTTTGTCTATGTTGTTCCCCCGTAAGCCCCACCCGTGTAATGGACAAAGAGCAACATAAAAGATTTTCCTTTATGTTGATTTTCCCAAAGAAATTAATGAATCTCTCAAACTCTTCACCTATATTCTTGTCTGCTTCCCAAGAAACTAACTTTCTTTCAATCTGAAGAGAGTTTGAGCTTGAAAATGAACCTGTTTCTTGTGCTCTTCTCTGTTCTCAGGACAGGATGTGAGCCCTGACTCCCCTCAGCCTCTTCTCCAGCCTCCTCATCCACAATCCACTGTAGAGCCCCTCCCATGGGTCATGCTGTTTCTATCATATCTGCCCCTTTCTGTCCTTCTGAATTGCATTGCCCTCTTGGACCAGTGAAAATCTTGTTATTTTCCAAATTTCAGCTCTATTAATAGGGCTCCCTTGATAAATATTTCAAAATCTCTATTGGTTACACTATTCCATCAATTTGATCTTTTTTCAAGTTTTACCACAATTGCATTAATCTGGTAGAAGCCATGACATGCTTTTCATTTTCCATACATGGATGAACTAGTCCTGAAATCTGCTGTCACCTTCAGCTAGGATCACCTGCACCCACACTTGTGGAATGTGTATGAACAGGAAAGATGGAAATTACACAGGGAATAGTACAGCCTCTTTTATGAAGAAATGTTTTATTGCCATCAGTCTTCATGACACAGAGGGTGATATAAAGATTTCCATGACTCTGGGTCAATATTTGATTTAGAATATATAGACTCAGAATATCAAGATATTTGTGGATTATTTATATATTACTTCCAATATTGCTTTCACTTTATGTGAATAAATCTTGTGCCTGCATAATTATATGAGAGTTTTGTTGTAATCATAAAATAAGGCTAAGAAGTGTATAATAGATTCATTGTCAGAGATATTGTCCTTTCTTTTAGATCCTCAAGTCTTTGAGTTACTGACATACAGTGGAGACTTTGGCAGACACTGTGTGGGTAGACCATTTCTTCCCTTCTCTTTAGAGTTCCAAATACCTGTTTACTTTTCTGTCTTTCTCTGTGAGTTTGAATTACATTGTTACTTACTCACTTTAATATTGACAACTTGAAGGTACAGTAATAATTTAGCAATTGCAGGAGGAATGAATCAAGATATGGAAACACTAATAGAAATTTGATATGCCTCACCACATGCAAAAAGAAAAAAATCAACACAATACATTAAACAATGATTTGCAAGACATTGTACATGAAACTATGAAGAGCAGTGATAGCTGAGAGATGCTGAACATGTGAACCCTCGTATTGCTCCAGCTTTGTGCTTCCAGGGGATTTTCAGTCTACGGCGTGGCAATAACCTTGGCTGACTTTCTGAGTTAAGAAGATGGAACAGCGATTCTGGAAGAACACTTTGACCCAATTTCATCAAGCCATTCTCCACATCCAGTGCTAAGTATGGGGAGAGAGTAAACATGCCCACTTCCATGCATTTAGGTTTGCCACGTGCCACCCTTATTCTATGGATACATGGTCACAGAACTATGGGAACAGTTTGGAAGAAAAACCCAGTACCAGGAGAAGCCATTTAGTGAACTGGCCTTCAATCCTTTCGATTTATCCCTGTCTGCAAAACAAACAAACAAACAAACTCCAAAACAAAAACAGAGGCCTGTATATGATAAGGCCATTTTGCAAGAAGCCCAGGGATGAATGCACTCTTTGTTTCTGAGACGAAGTCTAGCTCTGACGGCCAGGCTAGAGTGCGGCGGTGCAATCTCGGCTCACTGCAACCACTACCTCCTTGGTTCAAGTGATTCTTCTGCCTCAGTCTCCTGAGGGCTGGGATTACAGGCATGTGCCACTATGCCCAGCTAATTTTTGCATTTTTAGTAGAGACAGGGTTTCATCATATTGGCCAGGCTGGTCTCGAACTCCTGACCTTGTGATCTGCCCTCCTCGGCCTTGCAAAGTGCTGGGATTACAGGTGTGAGCCACCACACTTGGCAAATTTTTTATATTTTTGGTAGAGATGGGGTTTCACCATATTGACTAGACTGGTCTTGAACTCCTGACCTCAAGTGATTGGCCACCTCAGCCTCACAAAGTGCTGGGATTACAGGCATGAGCCACTACACCCCGTCAAACGGACGCTCTTCTGAGATGAAGAAAATTATGCACCTAAGTAGGCTTCACCACCACATGTGGAACTACCCCTTTTTCCTATGGTATTTTGTATGTGTGAGTGATAGATTTACAGCATTGTAGAATAATTCGAGTAGAAGTTTTTACTTATAGTGCAAATAACAATTATCATCAAGAGAAAAAATCAGTAAGGCTAATCACCTCTACTTGTTTCTCCAGAACACCTCCAGTTTCCTTTAAATTTGGGAATCATCTTCTCTTTACATTTCACAACATAATTCCACAGTCTATGTTGTTTGCATGGAGTATAGGGTTGCTTTTCATGTACAGTGAAATTATGAATAATGGTGTCAGGTTCTAATACAAAAATAGAGTGAAGATGAATGCTTGGCTTTTTATTTAGGTTTTCTTTTTAACCAAAATCTGGCCTTGACATTATCTTGAAACATACAGCATTGACTCCCAGAGCTCCTGACTGTAGACTTACCTGGTGAAACAAATGTGCATCTATTAATCTGAACTAAAACTACCTATGAAGTGTCAATGTTCTTGGTCTGTTGGTTGCTAACATTTCAGGAATCTTTAACAAATCCCCTCCCCAATAGTTTCTAGACCATTAGATTGAGGATTTTTTAAAAACCTGTATTTTAATTTTAAGGGTACATGTATAGGTTTGCTATTTTGGTAAACTGCATGTCACAGGTGTTTTGTGTACAGACTATTTTGTCACTCAGGTAAGAAGCATGCTACGGGATTGGTAGTTTTTTGATCATCACCGTCCTCCTACCCTCCACACTCAGGTAAAAACTCATGTCTGTTGTTTCTTTCTTTGTGTCCATCTTCACTCAATATTTGGCTCCCACTTGTAAGTGAGAACATGCAGTATTTGTTTCTCTGTTTCTATGTTACTCTGCTTGGGATAATGGCCTCTGGCTCCATCCATGTTGCTGCAAAGGACACGATCTCATTCTTTTTTTATGGCTGCATAGTATTCCATGGTATATATGTGGCACATTTTCTTCATCCAGTCTACTGTTGATGGGCATTTAGGTTGATTCCATGTCTTTGCTACTGTAAATAGTGCTGTGATAAACATATGCGTGCATGTGTCTTTACGACAGAAACATTTGTATTCCTTTGGGTAGATAACAAATAATGGGATTGCTGAGCTGAATGGCAATTCTGTTTTAAGTTCTTTGAGAAATCACCAAACTGCTTTCCAAGCTGGCTGAAGTAATTTACATTCCCACCAGCTGTGCCAGAGAGGTTGATGTGTTCCTGGACCACTAGCCACAATACTTCAATAGGTGGTGCCAGCCAAAGCGCTTTTAGGGATGGTGGCAGTGGAATGTGTTCATTTGCACATGCCAGCAGCAGTGGCAGTGTGCTGGGGTGCATTCATGTTGGCTGGGGTGCAGTATCATCAGAGTGCTGTTTCAGTGTTCTTGCTCACACTCACGCCAGTAGAAGTGGGGCACTATATCGCACTGCTGGCAGGCACAGGGCTGCCAGCCTCTGAGCGTGTGTTTGCAGTGGTGGCAGTTTTTGGCATCTGTACATGTGTTCATGCTAGTGGTGGCACAGAGAGAGGCACCAGGCCTTGGCATTCATATGTGTGTTCACAATGGTGGCAATGTTGGCACAGGGGGGATGGGGTTGCTGGTCTCCATGTGCCCATTTGGGTCTGCAATGGCAGTGTGGCGTAAGGGATGGTGGATTGGGCTCCACTTACACTGGCAGCATTTGCACAGTGGGTTGCACCTGCACACGCATACTGGATGGGTAGGGGAGGTGAGGTCTGTGTGCACATGCCCACAAAGCAGGAGGGTTGTGGCCATGGGCAATTGAGCCCTGTCAAAGTGGCATGAGGGAGGCTGCAGTAGAGGGAGAGTGCTGGTGGGCTGGCATGCATTGGTGGGGGCCGCTCTGCTGGAGCTCTCTAACAGGCATGGTCTGCTGATGAAGGAGCAGGCCTCCCAGGAAGCACCCCAGTTGGGCATCTGAGGCTGCACTGCAAGTGGGCATGGCCAGCCTGGGGACCTGGGGGAGGCCAGCAGACAAACAGGGAGTCCAGATCAGACTGGCCCTGCCTCATGAGCAAGACCACCCTGCTCCATCCAGGTCCGACAGTCTCCTTAAGGCTAAAGTTTCCTAGAGCAGCATGGTGAGGCTTCGGGGATTGGCATCCCTGGCCATGCTCCACTGCAGACATTCCCTCATCAAAGCCTCTGGGCTCCACACAGGCTGGAGTCCTGCCCCTCCGACCTCTCTAAGACGCTTTCTCTGCTAGCTGCAGTGTCCATGGGGGTCGTGGGGTCTCCAGCTGCCAGGATTCCAGAGGCCCATGGTGAAAGTGCCTTGCTCCGTTCCTGTTCAACTCACCCCTTCCCCAAGAGTTGAGTTACTGGGAGTCAGAAAAGAGTCCCAGGGCATGGCAGCCCTGTGTGAGATTTCCAGCTTCCTTTCCCTTCTGCCCAGCATCTGTATTCTCCCTCTGTTCACTCTCAATGCCTTCTCTCTGAAGATCTGCTCAGAGTGTGCCACTATTCTTGATGTGCTTATCTCTCAGAGGCAGAAGTTTCTCCTGGCGCGTCGTCAGCCATCTTGAATTCAACTACAGAATTTTTTTACTTGCATAGCAAATAGATGCTACTGAGTCTGAGATCTACCTTGTGGGAATGGTCCTTTCACTAGTGAAAGGAAAACTTTCACTAGTGAAAGGAATTTGCTGTCATTAGTGCCCTCCATGTTGTAAACTTTAAATTAAGGAAACCTATTCTTAATTGTTAGAGTCCTGAACTGTTTCTGTCCTCTTCTTACTTTTGTGTTTCTTATTGGTTACCGGTGGGAAAATTCCTAATTAATGCATGTCAAGGAATCCCATCTTCACTATCCAGGACACTCAGCAAATCTATTCACATACAAATTATATCAGAAGAGTGTCAAAAGTTTAGCCTAAAATAATAAATATCAGACCAGTTAAATAATCGAAGGATGGGAAAATTATTGACTGAGCCAATGCAAACAAAAATCTAAAAATCTCATAAGCATGAAAACCTTTAAAAATATTTTGCTAGGAGATGACCAAAAAAAATAAGTAAAGATGGCAATTCCCTTTCTACAAGAATTTGTGCTTCCTGGAGATGTATGTAGAGATTTCTTGAGTTACATTTATTATTTTACTGAAAACTGTAAACAGTTTTAGTAGTAACTCACTGAATTGCAAGAAAACTATAGATATTTATATTACGGTCCATGTGTACAAGGAAATTACATGCACACATTTACAACAAGTTAGAAGGAATCAAAGACTTCAGCCATGTCTATAGCTTTTGGATAAAGAGTAACAGTATGATATTTATGCTTGCTCAGTGACAAAATGGCTATTCTTTGCACTCAGAATGGAAGATTCAGTATTCTGCCTGTATAAACTAATGCCTTGTGCATCTTCCACAATTATAACAAACTAAGCCATATAATGAAAACAATCATAGCTCCTTTTTCAGCATTTAATTCTGAACAAATTTTGTCTTGTGGCTGTGAAAAAAGTCTCTGTTCTCCTTTTCAACCAGAGGTACTTCAGTGGAAATTCCTGGAAAACACGAAAAAAGGCTGTGTAGCATCTGCTTTTCCCAATAAAAGTCATATTCCTATTCTATTCAGGAAAATTTTATGACTGAAAAGATGAAAATAATTGAAAAGGTTTTATGAAAAATGGGTATAAGTGCATTATTAAATACAATAATGAGATTAATACACAAGACAAAAATATGAATTTGGTTGCAGACATTGTTATGTGACCAAAACAAATAAAAATTAATACAAAGTGTTGAAAACTGTGTGCCAAAGCAAGAGCAAGAACAAACATTATCAGACAAGGTCTGAAGGGTAATTATCCTTGGTCAGCAAGCTCAGTCATTGTTGAACAAACTCATTCTTTATTAAAAACAGAATGAATACCCAAACAGATCACTTAGGGAGTGTTGGGAGCAGCTGGTTTTGCCCATGCAGGCCTCACAGAGAGCCCTCAGCTCAGCTTTGCCTGCCACAGCCAGGACTTTGATGGGTCATGGTCCAGAGGAGTAAGACCAAGTCCATGAGGCTCATCCACATGAGTGGGATGCACCCAGGGATGACTCTCCAAGCTCCTGCCAATGTTTCTAAGGATAGAGAAAGCCCAGAGTGGTGGAAGAGAAGGCACAAAATCACATAAAATTCACTGATTTGTTACTAAAAAATAAAGTGGTAGTGAAGTTGGTTGGGGTTGTCTGAGAGTCACAAAGACGTTAGAGACATTAGTGTCAACAGTAATGTTCTGAAGTCTTAAACTCTATTGAAAAAAAAAAAAAAACAAAGTACACCTGGTATTTTTGGTTGGGGTGCAAGGAATGCAGGATCCTACTCTTTCATTTCTTCATTCTAGAACAGCACAGTGATGAAGAGAATGGACTCTGGAGGGAAAATTCTTGTGTAAAATGAAGTCTCTCAGTAACTGAGTTACTTTGGTATTCGCAGAAAAATACAGAAATAAACAAATGAAAAAAGAAAGCTCAAAAAAGGACAAAAGAATATGTAAGAAAAATAGTGTAAAGAAAGATAAATAGGGAATATTGATTTTTCAATATATGTTCCAAAAAATTAAATATCCGTAGGAGAAAATAAAATAGACATTTGATCTCACATTTCAAAATTAATCAATTCCAGATGGATCACTGACCTAGATATATATATATTTTGAGACACAGCGTCGCTCTGTCACCCAAGCTGGCATGCAGTGGTACAATCTCAGCTCACTGCAACCTCTGCCTCCCGCGATCAAATGATTCTCCTGCCTCAGCCTCCTGAGTATCTGGAATTACAGGTGCACGCCACCATGCCTAATTTTTGTATTTTTAGTAGAGATGGGTTTCACCATGTTGGTCAGGCTGGTCTCGAACTCCTGACCTTGTGATCTGCCTACCTTGGCCTCCCAAAGTGCTGGGATTATAGGCGTGAGCCATTGTGCCTGGCCGGACCTAGATATTTTTTTAAAAAAAATTAATACGGTATTTAGGACCTAATTTAGGAGAATAGCTTCATGACCATGGGGTATATAAGATTTCTGAAACTAGATCTAGAAGGTTCTTATCACAAAATATATTGTAACATAGCTAATGTGAGCAAGGACTCTGGAGACAGACCCAGTCAAGCTCCAGCATCTCCTATTTTTTACTGAAGTGCTTTAGCTAAGATTCAGAACTGGAGCATGGAAGTGATAATATTGCCTACCTCTTGGGATGTTGTGAGGTTTAAAGGAACTAGTAATACATAGAGCACATAGACTAATGCAGGTCTATACTAACAACTAAATTAGAATTTGCTAATACTGACAGCTTTTCCTAAGTAATTACAAGATGCATCATTGGTAAAATGCACCATTATTTTTTTGCCACAAAAAATTAAACCACTGAAAAACTGTGACACAAATATTTATTATCACTTAGAATTTTTATATTATTATTGATTACAATTTTATTGAACTTAAATAAATGTGGGAAAGGGAATCCCTGTGGGTGGGAATGCAAATTAGTACAGCCATTGTGGAAAAAAAAATGAAGGTTTCAAAAAACGAAAAATAGAACGACCATATTATCCAGCTATTCCACTTGTGGGAATATATACACAGGAAGTGAATTCAACATGTTATTTGTCTTATATCACTCCTATGAGTACATGAGATGAAAAATTAAAACAGGATACATTAACAAAGATAATCCTAAAATAGCTCTCATGAGATCAAACTCTTCTGAATCACTTCTCAACTCACCGTTTTCATGACTTTCCTCAAATTATCATCACCTGTGCTTATCATAAGCTTTGGCTTTGCCTCATATCTTTAGAGAGTTCTGTATTATTCTCTGTGAGATTATATTTGTAACCTACTGACAGCTACTCTGAAAGTTTTGATGATAATGATATTATCAGAGGGTGACAATAATAGGTTTCTAGACCAACTTCATGCCTGTGCACAAGATGGCAACCGTATCATGCTGTCTGGCCAGTCGTTTTCTTACAATACCCATATTAAAACACAACCCTTTGAAAAATGTGGAAATGTGCACTTTAACATTCATGGAATACACCTTTTCCCACTGTGACCATCCATTTATCAGTGTTAAATCAGGGTGACGCTTCAGCTATATTCTGATTGGTTATTGATGAAATAAGCTTAAGCATATTTTCATGTAAGTTGACCAACTCCATTTTTCTTCTACCTACCTATTATAGATATTAGACTTACTAGTGGACTACTGGAATTCCTATTTTAAGTGTGAAGAGGTAATTTTGTAAACTGTGGCTTAAGAAACCCATCGAGGAACTGGCTGGGTGCAGTGGCATGCATCTGTGGTCCCAACTACTTGGGAGGCTGAGGAGGTAAGGTCACCTGAGCTCGGGAAGTCAAGGCTGCAGTGAACCGTAATTATGCCACTGAATTCCAGCCTGGGTGACAGAGTGAGACCCTGACTCAAAAAGAAAAGAAAAGAAAAGAAATCAATTGAGAAGGATATATAAATTCAAAATTTACTTGAAGTTTGCGCTGCAGCAGTAGCACTCTAAAGACTTGGAAAAAGGTGCGTCTTGAGAATTTCTGCCATAGAAATGAGCAATGCTCCCTGTAAGCTACATTCCACCCTCAATTCTTTAATCCTTAATCTTTGTATATCTATCTTCTCCTCTACCACTGATCTTTCTAACCATGTGGATGGTGATTATACAAATCACTTCATGATAAGTCACTGCAGAATAAGATTCGTTACGGTTTTCATAAAATATTTTGCTCTGCTTCCTTGCTACTCTGGTCAACTCTGCTTTTGGATACTGACATTGAAATGGGTTTTGGTGTCCCCTCTTGTACACATTGGGTGAGGGAAAAACACATACAACTTATGATTAAGGATGTTGAATGAATTTACACCTAGATTTTCTGTCTCCAGGAAGGCACAATTAAATGGACAAGACGCCCTGATCTCAATGTATGAGCCATCCATCCACTGGAATTTATCTTCTGTTTAAGCTACAGTGTGAAGACAGGGTGGTGGATTCTTCCCTAATGTGGTTCAAGACTTTGGAACATTGGCAATGTCATCTTTCAAGACTTCTGATGGCAAGATCAAGTGTTTGTGAAATCTGATGGCTTAGTAAATTGTAGAAAATAATATCTTCCGTGCTATTAGAGAGCAACGTTTAGGGACTCGGTGCTCAGCACTGTGTCCTCTGTGCCTGTGACATCATGTTAGCACAGTCCTTTATGTATCAACAGTCCTCTCCTACAGTGAGCACTTGGAGCTCATCGACTGTCTTGTCATTTGAGATGGGTTCCTCCTTGTCCTCATCTATGGCTTGTTTATTACAATTACTCTTCCCTTTATTATTATTTTTCTGGAAGATGAGGAATTTAAATGAGTTTGGTTTTCCTGAAGGAGTGAAATGTGAGCTTGGAGAAGTGAGAAGCTTTCTTGGCTTACAAAAGTCAAACTAAAAAGTACCCAAGAATATGCTACTCTGATGACAGAAGTGAGAAACACGGTCCAGGTCAGCTGTATCTGTCACCCCAGATCTCAAGATCCCAGGAGCCGTTCTCTCATGGAAGCTTTGAACCAGGTAGAGAAAATATACTCCATGATTACAGACCATAAAAGAAGAGTCTTGGCTGTGTGGATGTCTACGAGAGAGCAGTTTGCAGCTCCACGGCTTTGTAAGTGCTGTAGGCACGGCTCCTGGAACCTCTGCTGCTGCTCAGCAGAGTGCTGTGGTTGTGATATGGAAATCTCTCTCTCTCTCTGTGTGTGTGTTTCTGTAGTAACTGGCAAGCTGTTTCTAAAATTTAAATAAAAATCCATGAGATCCAGAACAGCCAAAATAATCTTGGAAAAAAAAAGTTGGATTATCAGATTTCAATACCTAATGCAAAGTGACAAACTGGTAGTAATCAAGGGATTTCGGTACTAGTATAGGTGATGGCAGTGGCTGCCACTGTGGGGAAGCCAGCTGCCGGTGGGGAGGTGCCGCTGGGGCTGCATGCTCCACGGAGCTGGCAGAAACCCCCACCCTACCAAGTTGGCAGGGTGGGAACCCCGTGCTCCCAGGCGCAGCTGCAGCCAACAAGCTGCAGCTCTGAACTTTTTGACAAAAAGTCAAATAACCAAATTAAAAATGGGCATATTGTTTGGATAGGCATTTCTCTAAATAAGGGCACCCCTGCACTCTCAAGTGTCTGTGAAGCTCTCCTGACTCAACAAGCTCAGAAGTGCCTGCGCCTGCTCCTCCCCACTCCTGGCACCAGCTCTGATTTCCGAACAAAGTTGAAGCCAAGCCCAGGAGCTATCACTGAGAGGTGAAGCCAGCTGGACTTCTGGGTTGGGTGGGGACTTGGAGAACTTTTCTGTCTTACGAGAGGATTGTAAAATGCACCAATCAGCACTCCGTAGTTAACTAGAGGTTTGTAAAATGGACCAATCAGCATTCTGTAAAATGGACCAATCAGTGCTCTGTAAAATGGACCAATCAGCACTCTGTAAAATGGACCAATCAGCACTCTGTAAAATGGACCAATCAGCAGGATGTGGGCGGGGACTAATAAGGGAATAAAAGCTGGCCACCACCCCGCCCCAACCCACAACTGCAACTCGCTGAGACCTGTGTAGTGGAAGCTTTGTTCTTTTGCTGTTAACAATGAATTTTGCTGCTGCTTGCTCTTTGGGTCTTTGCCACCTTTAAGAGCTGTGACACTCACTGCAAAGGTCTGTGACTTAATTCTTGAAGGCAGCAAGACCACGAACCTACCAGAGGGAACTGACTCCGGCCATGTCACAACCTGGCCAGATGTATGTGTGTGCTTGGGGTGGCTCTGTCTCACCGTACCCTTTTGCTGTCTTGGCCCATTTTGAAACTTTGGGCATCAAGGAGCTCAGGGAGGGAAGCTTGGGGCGGGGGGGTGGAAGGGAGCTGGGCATGAAGCACAGGGGCGCTGTTGAGGGTGTGTTGATGAGGGGAGGCAGACGGGTGGTGGGAGGGAAAAGGGGGGGGTCTCTACTGCAACCTCACATTCAAGCCAGGGATAAGCGGGGTACTCTGTGGAACCACACTTTAAAGCCAGGGATGGCCTGAAACCTGGGGTGCAGGTTGCCAGTTGTGGGTGGAGTCTGCAGCCACGTGTGAGAACTTAACGCTTATTTGCCTGAGCTTGCCGATGGACCTTTGGGCACCAATCAGCATGCACTTTCACCTCGCTGGGCGCATAAAGACAGTGGACTCAGGAAGACTATAAGAAATGTGGGGATGACGTGCCTGCGGAAAAGTGCTGCCCATTGCGGGTCATCTTCTAGGAGCAGCTCTGCTGCTCAATTACGTTTCTCTCCACCTTGGTCACCCTCCCATTGTCTGCATACCTCATTCACTTCTAGTGTCTCAAGTTTCCAGGTGCGACCATTTTCCCCTAATCCAGATGCAGGTGCTTACAGCAGAAGCTGCGTGTAGTACCTTTGGTCCAGCTACAGCCTTGCATAGAGCTGGCGCCTGTGCTGGTACCAGGAGCTGCCTGTCTCTCTGTAGCAGCCAGCATGTTTGGCTGTGCACAATGGCCAGACTCTGTACTTGCTCACGTACACACTTCTCGCCACTATGTGCCTGGCTCACCCTTGCCAGGTTTGGGATTTGGGCTAGTAGCACTATCTGAGCTCAGCCTGTTGGGCCAAGTGGGAGGAATGAGTCCAGCAGGAGCAAGCAATACTCAGGAAGAAGGTGCTGCTGGCCACAGGTTTCCGGCTGGTGAAGTGACACGGCAAGAATCCTGTGGCATAAGGAATGCCATATAGATGAATGAAATAGAATAGAAATGTTGAAAAATTAATCCTGACATTTATCATCAATGATTTTACAAGTTGCCAAGGCTATTAATCGGTGAAAAATATTTTTTTCAACAAATTTTGCAGGCACAAGCTAACGTCCGCATTTAAATTGGACTCCTCCCTCATGCCATATACGTGACTTACTGAAAATATATCACACACCTAAACGCAGGCTCTAAAACTACAAAACCTGTAGAAGATAGCATGGAAATATGTTTTTATGGCCAAGGTTAAATAGTGGTTTCTAAGATACCATTTTTGATGTTACCATCAAAAAATAAAAGTGACAGAAAAAGCATGTTTGTCTTCATCACAGTTAAAAGTTGTGATTCAACAAACACTATCAAAAAGTTGAAAGACAACTGAAAGAATGGGAAAAAGTATTTGCAAGTTATATAGCTGATCAGTGTCCACTGTACAGAATATAGAAATGATTCTCACAATTCCAAACAAAGGTCAAATATCCAAATTAAAAATGGGTATACTGTTTGGATAAGCATTTCTCTAAATAAGCAATACACATGCCCAATGAACACATGAAAAGTTGATTAATGCCATTAGCTCTTAGGGAAAAAGTCACCGTAAGACACACTTTATGGCCAGGCATGATGGCTCACGCCTGTACTTCCAGCAGTTTGGGAGGCCGAGTGGGCGGATCACCTAAGGTCAGGAGTTCAAGACCAGCCTGGCCCACATGGTGAAACCCTGTCTCTCCAAAATTCAAAAATTACTGGGGCATGATGGTGGGTGCCTGTAATCCCAGCTACTTGGGAGGCTGAGGCGGGAGAATCGCTTGAATCCAGGAGGTGGTGGTTGTAGTGAGGTGAGATCACACCACTGCACTCCAGTCTGGGCAACAGAGTGAGACTCTGTCTCACCAAAAAAAAAAAAAGCGCTTTACAAAATTAAAGCATATTTTAAAGTGAGGGAAGCCACTTTGAAAAGATTGCAGAGTATGTAACTCCGTTAATATGATTCTCTGGAAAGGATAAAACAATGGAGATAGTAAACGGATTAGTGCTTACTAGGAACTTTCTAAGCAGGAAGAAGGCTCAATAGGTGAAGTACATGGAATATTTTTAGAGCAGTGAAGACATTCTGCATGATCCTGTAACGCTGCACGCATCATACTGCTTTTGGAACCCTACAGAGTTTTATAAGTCAAAGAGTGAACCTAAATATATGAAAATTAAAAAAAAAATTATTTTTAGGTTGGGGGAATCCCATGAAGAAATGCAGGCAAGATAGGAAAATTGCATTACAAATGTATGAAAATAATCCCATTGACGGAATGGGGGGAAAAGGAGCTGATCCAAGCAACTTAGGACATAAGTGGAGATTCTGAGTCTAATGGCCAAAGGAGTTGTCTATGAGCAGAGTATTTTAATTGGTAATGTTGTTTCCTATGGGAGTATGGATTAACAATTCTGAAGCCACCGTGCATGTATTATGGGACTCGATTATTACATAAAGGAGGCCAACTTTCTCTAGAGTAGGAGATTACACATAAGTAGTGGGAATGGGTAGAGAGAGTCATGTGTTGCAGAATGAAATCATGTGGTGCTGGAGATTATCAGTAGGAATTCATGTTTATGTAGATATATATGGGAAAATGTAGAAATATTTACACAGGTGTTTAGGCAGGTTTGTATACACATGTACATTTCTTTTTTGTGTCAGCTGACAAGGCTTTGAATCTACAGACACTCCAGTAGCAATGAGTATGCTCGGTGGGCAGATCATTTCTAATTCCACTTTCCAATGAAATAAACTAGGATGCTTTGAAGAAATGGTGGATACTAGGCTTTGTCAGGGAGTGATCAACATTTTACCTGGAGTACCTTCCACAGCCTGAAAGTAAGAAAACGTGAAACTGCAGCACAATCAACCAAACAAACTAAAACCAAAATGATGTTGGCAATTTTAAATGATACAGTAGTCAACTGAAAGACCTTCCAATGGTCAAGAATGGATCAATGGGAGCAATAATACACATGAGTATAAGTAAAGCATAAAATAAATATTCATAATTTCATATAATATTCCCTATGGTATGGATACATTATTGAATTAATATATGATAAATAGTGAAGAATTGACAAATTGTACATGGTGAAGAATTCCCAACTGTTTTTTAAGATACTCCATTCATAAGGAAGTGGAACATGAATACTAGTCGTTAATATGTGCTACGTATAGTGACTTATTTTCAAAAATGTAAAAATAAAGGGGAAAAATAATTTTACAGTGGGAAAATCTGACTACAACTGCTTGCCAAGGGGAACAAAATTACTATCAACAGTGATAAAGCATGTTGATAGTGTGCACCCTCGACATGATATGATGAGAATGACACTTACCTTCCGTGTTCTTCCTCCCTTAAACCCAGAAATCCAGTAAAATCATGAGGAAAACATCAGAGAAATCCCTAATTAGGGATGTCAGTGTCCTCAACAACAAGGAAAGTAGGGGAAACTGTCATAGGCATAGGAGCCCAAGGAGACACATGACATCTCAATGTGATGTGGGGTTCTGGATGGGATTCTGAAACGGAACATGGACATTAAGTGAAAGCTAAGGCATCTAAATAAAATGTGCATGTGGGCCGGGTGCGGTGGCTCATGCCTGTAATCCCAACATTTTGGGAGGCCAAGGCAGGTGGATCACCTGAGGTCAGTAGTTCGAGACCAGCCTGACCAACATGGTGAAACCACATTTCTACTAAAAATACAAAAATTAGCAGGGAATGGTGGTACACGCCTGTAGTCCCAGCTACTTGGGAGGCTGAGGCAGGAGAATCGCTTGAACCCAGGGGGGCAGAGGTTGCAGTGAACCAAGACTGTACCACTGCTCTCCAGGCTGGGTGACAGGGTGAGACTCCGTCTCAATAAATAAATAAATAAATAAATAAATAAATAAATAAATAAAATATGTATGTTAGATAAGGATAATATATAATATTCGTTCATTAATTACTACTATTGTCCCACACTAATAATAAAAATAGTTAACTAAGAGTTTAATAAGGGAAACTGTACTACCTTAGCAAGTGTTGTGTGAATATAAACTATTCTAAAAAAGTTTATTTTTTTCTTAAGTCTTTGCCCAACTTAATGAACAAAATATTATCAATATTGTTGATGCCTCATTGATATAGGACTAGCACTGGGTTGTGGCAAGAGGATGAAAAACCAAAATAACAGCTAAAACATGAACCAGGTGAATAAGCCAGAGGAAAACCCCAAGATAAGAGAGAGAAAATGGCCAAAATCCTTGTCAGGGTGACATGTCCATGACCCTTCCCAGCAAACCCAAGTAAGCAATAAAGGGTACAGTAACCGGGGGTCCCTGAAATCCCCTCCCTTTCCAGAATACCTAATGATTATTCCACCCCCTAGTTAAATAAACAGGCATAAAATAGGAAGGCTGAGTGGTCATATGAAAAAGAAAAAAATATCAAGCAGTAATTTCACATAACTTCAAGAAAGGAGCTTTAAAATGAGCTACAAGGACAAGGACAAGCCCAGGCTGATAAGACTTTAATGGGCTAAGTTCGCTGAGACTGGCTGGGTCCAACGTGGTGTTGGGTTTGACCCATGCCCTACCCCAGACCTAATAAGACATACTAAATCAAACACCCACCAGTGTCATGACATTTCACTTGTATATAAGCATTCATATGTACACACACACACACAGACACACACGACATATACCTAGTAATACATCATCAAATACATTGTTGCTGTCATTTCTTTCATCAAACTGTTATGTTAGATTTTACTAGGAAGATAAAAGTTTTTCTTCCCTAGGGCAACCACTAAAAAAGTAAAAAAAAAAAATGTTAAAGAAGAGAAAATGGAATCATATACAATTCTCAATTTAAACCACAAAAGGCAGAAAATGGGTGGAAGACAAAAATAGGACCAAAGAACAAGGGCAACAAATGGAAAACAGTAACAAATATGGTAGATATCAATCCAACTATATCAGTAACCACTTTGAATACCAATGGTAAAAATAAAACAATTAAAATACACAGATTGTCAGCCAGGAGCAGTTGCTCATGTCTATGATCCCAGCATTCTGGGAGGCCGAAGCACTGTCACCTGAGGTCGGGAGTTTGAGACCAGCCTGGCCAGCATGGTGAAACGCTGTCTCTCCTAAAAATATGAAAATTAGCCAGAAGTGGTGGTGCACACTTGTAATCCCAGTGACTTGGGAGGCTAAGATGTGAGACTTGCTTGAACCCAGGAAGCAGAGACTACAGTGAACCGAGATCCTGTCATTCCAGTCCACCCTGTGTGATAGAGTGAGACTGTCTCAAAAATAAAACAAAATAAAATAAAATAAAATACACAGATTGTCAAAGTGAATAAAAAAAGACCCAGCCATATGTTTTATATAGGAAACCCATTTAAATATAAAGACAAATAAAAGAAAATTCAAATTAAAGCCATAGTGAGCTATCACATCACATCTCTGAGATAACAGGTGAGGTAATGCACAAAGTAACTAGCTAGAATTATCCCACGATGTATACAATACTTCAGACATAATGTTGTATACAGTAAATACATACAATTATATCTGTCAATTAAAAAATGTGAAGACACACCTAAATTAAAAGTATATGAATGACACAAAATATGTCATGCTAACAGTAGTTTGAGACCAGCCTGGCCAACATGGTGAAATCCTATCTTTACTAAAAATACAAAAATCTGCTGGACTTGGGAGGCTGAGGCAGGAGAATTGCTTGAACCCAGGGGGGCGGAGAAAGCATGAATAAAAAGAAAGCATGAATAGCTATATTAATTTCTGAAAGGGTGGACTATTAGGCCAGGAAAATTATCAGGAATAAAGAAGAGCATTACATAACGATAAAGAGGTCAATTATTCAAGAAGGTATAACAATCCCTAACAAGTATGTAAGTCACAAAAGGGCATCAATCTATGTAAGGAAGAAACTGTTAAAACTACGAGAAGAAATAGAAGAATCCACCATTATTTTTGGAGACTTCAGCACTCCCCTATCAGAAATAGATCCAGCAGGCAGAATCAGTAGGATTTGGCTGAATTCAGCAGCACCATCAACGGATTGGGGTACAGTTGACATCTACAGACTACTTTACCCAACGATGGGTGTATTCGTTCATTTTCATGCTGCTGATGAAGACATACTCGAGACAGGGAAGAAAAAGGGGTTTAATTGGACTTACGGTTTCACATGGCTGAGGAGGCCTCAGAATCATGGTGGGAGGCAAAAGGCACATCTTACATGGTGGCAGTAAGAGAAAATGAGGAAGAAGCAAAAGTGGAAACCCATGATAAACATCAGATCTCGTGAGACTTATTCATTATCACAAGAATAGCGCAGGAAAGACCCCATTATTCAATTACCTCTCCCTGGGTCCCTTCCACAACACATGGGGATTCTGGGAGATGCAATTCAAGTTGAGATTTGGGTGGGGACGCAGCCAAACCATATCAATGGCAGAACACACAATCTTCTCAAGCCCACATGAACCGCTCATCAAAAGAGAGACCACATTCTCCTCCATAAAACACACCTTAACAAATGTAAAAGAATAGGAATCATATAATATAGAAACTCAGGTCAAAATAGAATTAAAATTGAAATTAATAAAGGGATGATAATTGGTAAAATACATGGATATTCAATAGCACAGTTCTAACTATCACATGGGTCAAAGAAGGAATCTCAAGAGAAATTTAAAAATATATTTTGAACTAAATTTAAAGGAAAACACAACTTATCAAAATTCATGGGGTGCAATCAGGGAGCTTGGAGGGATATTATAGCCTCAAATATATATATTAGAAAAGAAGAAATCTGGCCAGGCACGGTGGCTCACACCTGTAATCCCAGCACTTTGGGAGGCCAAGGCCGGTGGATCACGAGGTCAGGAGTGTGAGACCAGCCTGGCCAGCATGGTGAAACCCCATCTCTACTAAAAATACAAAAATTAGCCGGGCGCCTGTAATCCCAGCTACTCAGGAGGCTGAGGCAGGAGAATTACTTGACCCTGGGAGTTGGAGTTTGCAGTGAGCCGAGATCACAATACTGCACTCCAGCCTGGGCTGCAGAATGAGACTCTGTCTCAAAAAAAAAAAAAAAAAAAAATATATATATATATATATATATATATATATATATATATATATAAATTAGTCATCAAAATTTTCACCTTAGAAACCTTTAAAGAGAAGTGTATCAAGTTAAATCCAAAGTAAACGGAAGAAAAATATAATATGCCAATATAGAGAAAACGAAAGTAAAGATAAAGCCCACTGGAATTTTTAAATGACTAGTGACAGCTTAATAGTTTATGGAGCATAAACGTGTCGAATGTTACCTAAGAAAATGCAATACCCCACACTGAACGCTTGCTTAGGGTCATGCAGAGGTGATCCACTCTGAAATTAGGAGACACGAATCTATGATCAACCTAAGCATGCAAAGCGGGGCAAATTAATTTGGTTCCAAAGTTGGGAAATACGTTAATTATGAATAACCCACCAAAAATAAATTGAAGTAAGTATTGCTATGTATACAAAGTAAAGGGTGTGAGAAGAGAGTCAAAATACATGTGACACTCCAAGAAACATGAAAAAATCATGAGATTTTGTAGGAAAATATCGAAGAACATGTGAGGGGACATGCAGGCACCGATTGATGGGTGAACATGTGCATGTCCTTGGAGAAAGTCCCATAAAGGCCTGCGCACCCCCCCCACCCCCACCCTCTCTGCATTTCCCCTCCTGCAGTGCCTGTGTGCCTTGCATTGGGTTTCTTCTGGGGCCAGGTGTGGACCCCCTTATTTCCAGCTGCCTGTGACGTTGCTCTCACCCTGTAGTGTATTGATACCAGGCGGCCATGAGCCAGCCACTGTGAATTTTCAGATCCTTGGATCCCACCGACACCTGCAAAATGACCGAGCAGACAGGAACCTCTCTGTCCTTTCCACCCTCACTCCTCCTCAGCACCAACTCCTCTGGTCCCCTCTCCACAGTGGACAGGGACCATCCTCACATGTTCTGACTGTCTTACTGTCTTTCTGATTGAATGACCTCATGGACTTGGGGGAATATTCTTTTGTTTGTTTGTTTTTTGTTTTTTGTTTTTTGAGACGGAGTCTCGCTGTGTCGCCCAGGCTGGAGTAGAGTGGTGCGATCTCGGCTCACTGCAAGCTCCGCCTCCCGGGTTCACGCCATTCTCCTGCCTCAGCCTCCCAAGCAGCTGGGACCACAGGCGCCAGCCACGACGCCCGGCTAATTTTTTGTATTTTTAGTAGAGATGGGATTTCACTGTGTTAGCCAGGATGATCTCGATCTCCTGACCTTGTGATCCGCCCGTCTTGGCCTCCCAAAGTGCTGGGATTACAGGCGTGAGCCACCGCACCCAGCATGGGAATATTTCAAAGAAGAAAACTGAGTCATTCAAATCCCTCCCCACAGAATGCAGTCCTCAGGAAGCGGCCCTCCCTCCCCTGCCCAGTCCCTCCGTGGTCTGCCCTTCTGCCTCCTCACATATTACTCATCCCAGCGGTCCTTCCAATCCACTGCTCTCTTCTTATGGCCTGGCCTGTGCCACGGACACACTGTTTCCTCTTCCCTTTCCTTCCCCTGTCTATTGTACTCACTGCTCCTCACTCTCCAGAATCTCTTCCAATGCTCCTCCTCCTGGAGGCCTCCCTTCTCCATCCCATCCCAGGTCTGATGCCTGTCCCCTGAGTTCTGAGGAGCTGATCTATCATCTACAGTTTAGTTTCTGTTGCATTTTCTGAATCACTACTTGACTGAAATATCAGAGAAAATGGAAACTTTTATCTGTGTTGTTCCTCTATGAGCCCCTCACATGTGATAAACAAAAAGCAACACAGAACATTCTCCTTTATATTGAATCTCACAAATGAATTAATGGATCAGTCAAATGCTTAACTACATTCTTACCTAATTAACAATAAAGTACAACTCTCTTTCAATCTGAAATGACTTGAACTTGAAGATGAACCTGGTTCTTGTGCCCCTTTCTTTTTTCAGGTCAGGATGTGAGCCCTGACTTACCCTCAGCCTCTTCTCCAGCCTCTCCATCCTCAATCCACTGCACAGCACCTCTCATGGGCCTGGTTGCTTGCTCCATCCTCCTCATCTGCCCCTCTTTTGTCCTTCTGGACAGTGTTGCCTTCTTAGAAACCGAGGAAAATTGTCTTGTTCTCCAAGATTCACCTCTATTAATATGACTTCCTTGATAAACATTTCCAAATTTTTGCTAGCTGCTGTATTTCACCATTTTTGCTATTTTTTTTCTTTCAAATTTTATCACAGTAGTTGTTATCCTGGTGGCAGTCATTACTTGGTTTTCATTTTCATTGTTCATTTTCATTGTATATAGATGAATTTGTCCTGAACTTTTACATTGTCATCTTCTTGTAAGATCATGTGCATCAGAATTTGCATAATGGGTGTCAACAGGAAAAGTGGAAATCACACAATGACGCAGCCTCTTTTATTAAAAAATGTTTCATTGCCTTTACTTTTGTGTGTGGGTGTGTTGAGACAGAGTCTTGCTCTGTCACCCAGGCTGGAGTGCAGTGGCGTGACTTGGCTCACTGCAACCTCCGCCTCCTGGGTTCAAGCAATTTTCTCCTGCCTCAGCCTCCCGAGTAGCTGAGATTACAGGCATGCACCATCATGCCTGGCTAATTTTGTATTTTTAGTAGAGATGGGGTTTCACCATATTGGCCAGGCTGGTCTCGCACTCCTGACCTCGTGATCTGCCCACCTTGGCCTCCCAAAGTGCTGGGATTACAGGCGTGAGCCACCGCGCCCAGCCTGCCTTTACTCTTTAGGCCACAGAGGGTGATGTTAAAATATTCATAGCCCTGGACTAAAATCTGATTTGGAACCATCATAATCAGAATTTTAAGATATTTGCAAACCCATTTATAAATTAATTTCAATTTTGCTTTCATTTTTATGTAAATAAAATTCAAGTTTCTACAGTTCTAGAAGGGCGTTTTCCATTAGTGTAAAATAGGCCCTTATGTGTATAATACACTTTTCTGCTGCAAAGTATAATGCAATTTTCAATGACAGTCTGCTTATACAATGGTGGTTCCACAAGATTATTATGGAGCTAAAAAAAAGTACTTCCTAATGATGTTGTAGGCATTTGTCGTAGTAAAATTACTTTTTTTTTTTTTTGAGACAGAGTCTCGCTGTGTTACTCAGGCTGGAGGGCACTGGTGCAATGTTGGCTCATTGCAACCTCCACCTCCTGAGTTCAAGTGACTCTCATGCCTCAGCCTCCAGAGTAGCTGAGATTACAGTTGTGTGCTACGATGCCCAGCTAATTTTTTTTTTTTTTTTGTATTTTTGGTAGAGATGGGTTTTCGCCATGTTGGCCAGGCTGGTCTTGAATTCCTGGCCTCAAGTGATCTGCCCACCTGGGCCTCCCAAAATGCTGGAATTACAAGCGTGAGCCACTGCAACTGGCCAATTACTTTATTTTTAAAGTAAATTTAATGCAGCCCAAGTGTACAGTGTTTATATAGTTTACAGTAGTGTAAAGTATGCCATAGGCCCTCACTTTCCTACTCACTGACTGACCCAGAGGAACATCCAGTCTTGCAAACTTCGTTCATGATAAGTGCCCTATACAGGTGTACAGTTTAAAAAATACATAATTTTTCTTTTTTTTGAGATGGAGTTTCGCTCTTATTGCCCAGGCTGGAGTGCAATGGCGCGATCTCTGCTCACCGCAACCTCCACCTCCCAGGTTCAAGTGATTCTCCTGCCTCATCCTCCCGAGTAGCTGGGATTACAGGCATGCGCCACCATGCCCGGCTAAGATTGTATTTTTAGGGAAGACGGGGTTTCTCCATGTTGGTCAGGCTGGTCTCGAACTCCCAACCTCAGGTGATTCCCCCGCCTTGGCCTCCCAAAGTGCTGGAATTACAGGCATGAGCCACTGCGCCTGGCCGTAAAAAAGATTTTGTACTGTATTTTTTGCTGTGACTTTTCTAACATCTAGGTATGTTTAGATAAATAAATACTTACTTTGTTAGCGCTGCATACAGTATTAAGTATAGCAACATGCTATATACGTTTGTAGTCTGTGAGCAATAGGCTATACCATATAGCCTAAGTGTGTAGTAGATGGCACAACCTATTACAATTTGCGTAAGTACACTGTATGATGGTCCCAGAATGACAAAACTGCCTAACAAACATTTATAAGAATGTATAATGTATCCTCTTCATTAAGTGAAACATGACTGTAGTTTAATCAACAGGGACATTATCCTTTCTTTTAGGTGCATCTTAAATATTTCATTCATTGACACACAGTGGCTGACACCCATCGAGACTCTTGCTGATACTGTGCAAGACCAATCTGACCTCCCCTCCCTTTAGTGTCACAAATGCCAGTTCAATTATCTTCATCTGAGCATTTCACTTTCATTATTTTTTCATCTTGGCAACTTGAAGCAAATAGTCAGGGATACAGTAAGCACTGAGTAATTGCAGAAGACAGGAATCAATTTTTTTTTTTTTTTTGAGACAGAGTCTCACTCTGTCGCCAGGCTGGAGTGCAGTGGCACAATCTTGGCTCACTGCAATCTCCGCCTCCTGGGCTCAAGCAATTCTCCTGCCTCAGCCTCCTTAGTAGCTGTGATTACGAGCACGTGCCACCATACCCAGCTAATTTTTGTATTTTTAGTAGAGACAGGGTTTCACCATGTTGGCCAGGATGGTCTCGATATCCTGACCTCGTGATCTGCCTGCCTCGGCCTCCCAAAGTGCTGGGATTATACGTGTGAGCCACTGCACCCGGCCTGGAATCAAAATATTGTAGTAAAATTCATAGGGTTTAATACGCCTTAACAAATGCAAAAAAAGTGGACAAATTATGTGAACAATGGTTTGTGAGACACTGTGCATGAAGCAACAAAGGACAGTGATACCTGTGGGATATGAAATAGTGACATGAGACCTACTATCGCCTCAAGGTACTTCTTCAAGATAATTTCCTGCTGTGATGTGGCAAGGATGTTTGGAGACTTTTTGTGTTGATACGATTAAACTGAGGGTCTGGAAAAACAAGTTTGCCTAATTTCACTGCGGTAGCAGTCCACAAGAAAAAAACAAAGACACTTGAAAATAAATTTGAATACACCTGGTCTTCCACCTGTTCATCTTATTAATGTCTGCAGAAAGAGGCAGTCACATGACACAACCATCTTGCAACAAGCCCAAATGAAAAGTGAAACATTAGAATTGAAGGAAATGTGTATAAATAGGTTGAACCACCACATCTGGACCCAGATCTACATTTCGTACCATATGTTGTCATTTGTGGCTGACAAAGATTACATTTTTTAAAATGAATGCTCTCTGGCTTGCAATGGTTCGATTGAAGATATTTTGACTGCAGGACGGCAGAAAACCAATACACCTTCTATAGAAACCATATTTCAATTACCCACGTGACCACTCTGTTTTTCACAGATTTATTCACTAAATTACATGAACTATTTAATGCTTTCTTATATAATAGGTTTCATATTAGACAATTTTGACCCACTATAGGCTAATGTAAGTGTTCTGAATACATTAAGGTAGGCTAGGCTGAGCTATGATGTTAGGTTAGTGAGGTGATTTAAATGCATTTTCGACATGATGTTTTCAACTTTTGATGGGTTTATGCGAATGTCATCCCAAAGTAAGTTCAGAGAGCATCTATAATTTAAAGGGAGTTTTCTTTTTTGTGGGGAATAGGGGTCACTCTGTCACTCAGGCTGGAGTACTGTGGCGCGATCATAGCTCACTGTAGCCTTGAAATCATGGGCTCAAGTCATCCTCCTTCCTCACCCTCCGGAGTAGCCAGGACTATAGGTTTGTGCCACGATGCCTAGCTAATTTTAAATTTTTTTCTGTAGGGATAAGGTCTCACTATATTGCCCAAGCTGGTCTTGGACCTCTGGCCTCGAGTGATCCACCTGCCTTGGTCTCCCAAACTGCTAGGATTAGACAGGTGAGCCATTGCGCTTGGCCGAGTTTTCTATTTATAAGAACAGAAAAAATTTCTCATGCAAACAAGGAAAAACTGTTATGTCTTATCTCCTCTCTTTGTTTCCCTAGAAAACTTCCAGTTTCTTTCCAATTTAAGAATAATCTTGTGCCTGTCCTTCACTGCATAAATATCACAGTCTATACAATTTGCATGGAGCACTGGGTTACTCTTAATTTACAAGGAAATTAAGGTTAGGAGTGCCAGGTTATCAAATAGAGTAAAGATGAAGGGTACTGTAGATAAAACTAAAGTCTGCCCTTTAAATTCTCTGTGTAGAAGACTGAAACTAGAGTCCCTGCAACATTGCCTGGCAAATAAATGTCTATATATTAATTCAGAATAAAAATATCCATAATGTATCAATACTCTTGGTCTCTTCATTTCTCACATCTCATAAATATTGAAGAATTGCCAACCATAATCATTTTAAAATCATTATATTGAGTCTTTTGTTACTTGTGTAGCAGCCATTTGCTATTGAGTCTTGCAGACTCACCCTGCAGGAAGGCATCCTTCACTAGATAATGTGTTCCTCTCAATACAATCCTGTTGGTATTTGCACAGTCCACATTTCAGGTGCTAAAGAAATCCCAGACTGCTTTCTGGAGCCCTGAATTATTTCTTCAGATGGAAATCCCTGTTTAATCCAGGTTGAGGAATCCCATATTCACTACCCAGGACACTCAGCCATCGATTCACTCAGAGGAGTATCAAAGGTTCAGCTTGAAACAATAAACAACAACATAGAAGTGAAATAGAAAAGTGGGTAAAATATTGATTGAATCAAGGAAAATAAAAGGTAAAAAACTTTAAGCATGAAAACCTTTTAAAAGTATTTTGCTAGTTGATAATAGAAAATCAATAAAGTTTGTAATTCTCTTCCTACAAGACCATAGTATTGAACTATATGCAGGCTGGAGATGGATGACAGCACCACCTGAGTGGTATTTTTATTTCAAGGCAAACCAGAAACAATTTTTGGTAATCTCTCATCAAAGAGTAGGAAAAGGATACATATCTATATTATGGCTTATCTGTACAAAGACATGTATTCACAAAAACAAGTTGGAAGGCATCAAAGAAAAGACTTAGCCAATGTCTATAGCACTTGTGTAAGACAAAAAGTAAACAATATGAGGACATTCTAACTTCCAGAGCAGCAAAGTCGCTTTCACTGCATTCAGAATAATAATCTCAGTGTTCTGTATATACAAATTAATTCCTTGTGTACCTTTCATAATTAGAACAAACTAAGCCATATAATGAAAACAATCGCAGCTCTTTTTAAGCATGTGATTCTGAGCAAATTTTGACTTGTGATTTTCAGAAAAGTCTCTATCCCTCTCCTTTTCAACCAGAGGTATTTCAGAGCAAATTTCTGTGGAACACTAAAATAAATAATGTGTAACATTTGTCTTTCCTAATAAAAGTGATATTTCCATTCAATTGGTAAAATGATACTTGAAAAGATGAAAATAATTAAAAGTATTAAAAAAGTTATGAATACATTTTTAAATAAAGGAAAGAAAGGCATGAATAGAGAATGCAAAAATGTTAACTTGCTTTTAGATGATGTTTATGTGAGATTAAAAAAAGAAAACTGCAAACAAATGTTAAAGGTATTTTTATGCCAAAACAAACAAACCCAAAACAAAAACAAGACTAAATATTACCAGGAAAGCTTGAAGTTGTAAAAGGTGTCCTTCATCAGCAAGCTGAATGAATGTCTGAACTCTAGAGACAAACACAGTCAACCTCAAGGTACTTCTTTTCCTGTAGGGCTTTAGCTCAGATTCAGTATCATGGGAGGGGTAATAGGCCTAACTCTTAAGATGTTGTGAGAATTGAATGAACTAATGATACATAACACTTGTAGACTAATGGCTGGTCAATATGCCAACCACAAAGTCAGTATTGCTAATACTGACAGTGTTTTCTATGTAAGTGAAAGGTGTATCATTTGCATCAATTGTGAAATGCACCATTATTTTTTGTCACAATGAAAGAATAAAACCATTGACAAACTGTGACACAAATACTTCTTATGACTTAGAATATTTACCTCATAATTATTGATGATATCTCTTTTCAACTTATACAAATGTGGATATTTGTGTTATATCATTCTTATTCAAGGAGATGAAAAATTATGCAAAATACATTAAGAAAAGTATTATTAAATTTCTTCCATTTGGATCAAACTCTTCTGAGTCACTTTTAATCTCATCTTGCCTGACTTTTCCCCCCTTATTGTCTGTGCTAATCAGAAGCATCTGGTGATGCTGCATTCCTTGTGAGATTCCTATGATACTTTTTGTGAGATTATCTTTCTAATCTACTGCTACTCTGCAAGTTTTGATGTTGATGATATTATTGGAAGCTGTCAAGGAAGTTTTTTAGACCAGATTCAGGTGACACATACAAGACAACCACATAAAGTTTGTGTCGTGGCCAGCAGTGTTTTGATGCTATGAACTTTTAGACGGATCTCTATTTGAAAGGTCTGAAAATGTGCATTTTAACATTAGTGGATACACTATTTTTCTCTGTGACTGCTCATTTCTCAGTGGAATATTATGGTTGTTGATCTGCTGTAGTTTCTTCTTTTATTGAGGAAACATGCTCAAATATATTTTCATATAAATTAACCAAGTCCTTTTACCTTCTGCATGGCTCTCAGGGAGTTAATAGTGGATTACTGGAATTCCTTTTTTATATGTTGCAAATTCTGATAATTTTACTTTGCCTCAGCATCTATTTTGTATAACACTTAATTGGCATATACCAGAAGCAGGACTCAGTCATCCTTGACACAGTTTCAAGTTTCTCAATTCCTCCCAGTTCCTGAAAGTTGTTGATACAGTTACATTGACTTGTCCCACAGAGTATACCTACTCCATGTGAACTGAGCAGATATGCAGCAGTAGCCCCGTCAGTCATAGTGTGACTCTGTGGAACTCATGCTTGTTTCCTGCAAACCCAGAAATTAGAACTCCCCATGAGAAACCTGCATGTGTAATGCAGTGGATCCCAATAAAGGCTTCAGCGACTGGGCTCCCCTCTGACTCTCTCTCTTTGCTCCCTACTGGCTTGTTGTGAGTGTGTGTCCAGGAAGGCTCCCCCTTCTCATTGGTCACGTAAGGCATTCTGACCTCTTCTCTCTGGGATGTGTAAAGAATGCACTGCTCATGCTATTTCATGTGTTTTGCTGAGTTGCCTCCTCTATGTCTTACCTGATGAACACACTTGAACCTAAGTGTTTTCCCAGCCAAAGCTCCCTGACAGCATGGCGGCTTTGGTGTGGGTAAACCATACACAGATCACACAAGAACCACGAGGGAATCTTCCAATATAATCAAGTTTCCTGTGATAGGGACACCTGGTCACAGGTCAGATACTTATGCATTTGGCCATCTATGAAAAGTACATAGTACATATCCTGTGAAAAGTACATAGTAGATATCCATGACCAAATTGTATTAAGTCTCCTTTGGGCAGGGCTGGAGTTTATAGACACTGTCCAGAGGAATACCTTAAGATCAAACTAGAAATAACAAAAGTACAAAATATGTGGAGAAATAATTTTATAAGATACAATTCAGAAAAACTATTGAGAAGGAAGACAGGTATGGCATAGAGGTAGCTGAATGTTTGCACTAGACTGGCTGCTTTCTACAGACTTAGAAAAAACTGTACTTGAGAATTTCTGCCCTTATCTTAGAAATATGAACAATAGTCTCTGTAGGCTGCATTCCACATCCAATTCTTTAATCCAGAACAATTGAGTATTCATTTTTTTTTCCTCCACTCCTCTTTCTAATCTCATGGATAGTGATCATAGAAATCACTCTTGATCAGTCACTGCAGAAGTAGATGTTTTGCGGCTTTCATAAAACTTGTTCTTTGGATTAATTGTTACTCTGGTCAACTCTCCTGTTAGCTACTTAAAAAAACGGAATGGGTTTTTGTGTTTCTTCATGAATATATTAAGTGAAGAAGAAGCGTAATTTATAATTTTGGATGTTGACTGTGTTTGCAACTAGACTTTCAGGTTGTAGAGGTTCATTTAAGTTAATAGCATGTTCGGATGTCATACACATAAGCTATGTATTCATTGCACTCTAACTTCTATTCAGACTCTTGTGTGGAAACAGGATGTTGGGTTCTTGCCTCATAATGTGCTCTTATTTGGGAAGTTTAAATGTTTACATTGACATCTTTCTGAGAAATCTGCTGGGCAGTCTAATCTCAGTGAAACCAGCTTACAAGTTGTTTAGGAGGTGATGCTTTCATAGTAATATTTGGGGTTTTGCTGCTTAGCACTGTGTCCTCTGTGCCTGTAATATCATGTTAGCACAATTTTGAGTCTCTCACCATGAGGCGTTAGAGCTCATCAACGTGCTTGCCATTTTTCAGTGGGTCACTCCTTGTGCACATCTACTGTGTATCCTTAATGGACTGCCATTCTGACTTTTTTTGGTCAGTGTCAGCAGAAATTGGCTTAATCTATCAGGTATATAAAGTTATTATTTTTTTCACAGCCCACCTACGACCATGATGATATCTATTCTGTGGCTGTTGGAATTGTCATTCGGCACTATAATGTGATACTCTAACTTGTATTAACCTGAATCATTCCCTCTTAGTTGAGAAAGCGGAGGGACTCCTTTTGGCTCCTTCATTTGCAAGACAAGGGCTCCTTACCCACCCCCTTCCTCAAGGACTTAACTTCTGCCAGCTGACTCCCAGGACATCAAAAAATGCAAATAACTGATAAGATGCTATGGCAAGCTAGGTCCGCAGTTCCCAGGAATTTGTCCAGATGATAGCACCCTAAGCCCCCGCGTTCGTGTCTGGTTAGTAGCCCAGCGTCTATCACCTTGTGATGGATTTAAAGCCCCTGCACCTGGAACTGTTTGCTTTTCTGTAACCATTTGTCTTTTTAACTTTTTTGCCCATTTTACTTCTGTAAGATTGCTACAGTTAAGCTCCCCGCTCTCCTTTCTAAACCAAAGTATAAAAGAAAATCAAGCCCCTTCTTTGGGGCCGAGAGAATTTCAAGCATTAGCTGTCTCTCGGTCGCCGGCTAATAAAGGACTCCTGAATTCATCTCAAAGTGTGGCATTTCTCTCTAACTTGCTTGGTTACAACAATAATTCCACAACGAAATCTCAGCAGAACACATGCTCCCAATAAATTCATGGTGGAGTCTATAGAATAAAATAACTTCATTATCACAGGGTTCTCTCAAAGTCTTGAAGGTATAGTTGTCATGTGAAAATTTAAAGAAGGATTCCTTGCACATGGAAACACTCTCCTAAATGCAGAAATATGACTTATGTTCCTTGTCATTGGTATCTCTCAATCTTTCCTTCTAATGTCCTGAATCCCTGCCTTCCAAAAAGGCTTTAGTGGGATCTTGTAGATAAACTATCTGACAACTTCTTAAAATGGGGTTTTCTGTGATATGTGAGACACAGGAAGCTTTCTTTGAAGAAGTGATTACTGACACTCAGGAAAGTGGTGACTATGTAATGGGAAGCCAGTGGGAAAAAAGAAAGAGGAGAAAAGTTCCTGGAGCTTGATGGTGTCTTTCTGAAGCAGATGCACCTGAATTTAGAATTGTGAATAGATAAGGAAGATGCTTTCCTATTCTCTCCCTATGTATATGACCATCATCCAATGAATCATCATTACCTGATGGAGGTTATTTGTTTATGTCTGTGTAGTTTTTTTTGGTACCAAAACAACACTTTTAAAATAAGATTTTAATTGTGAAATGCTTAAAAAATATACAAGACTCAAACTACTTTGTTGGGAACAGACCCCCAAATCTGGCCATAAACTGGCCCCAAAACTGGCCATAAACAAAATCTCTGCAGCACTGTGACATGTTTGTGATGGCCATGATGCCCATGCTGAAGGTTGTGGGTTTACCAGGATGAGGGCAAGGAACACCTGGTCCACCCAGGGCGGAAAACCGCTTAAAGGCGTTCCTAAACCACAAACAATGGCATGAGTGATCTGTGCCTTAAGGACATGTTCCTGCTGCAGATAACTAGCCAGGCCCATCCCTTCCTTTCGGCCCATCCCTTTGTTTCCCATGGGGGAATACTTTTAGTAAATCTATAATCTATAGAAACAATGCTTATCACTGGCTTGCTGTCAATAAATATGTGGGTAAGTCTCTGTTCGGGGCTCTCAGCTCTGAAGGCTGTGAGACCCCTGATTTCCCACTCCACACCCTACATTTCTGTGTGTGTGTCTTTAATTCCTCTAGTGCCACAGGATTATGGTCTCCACGACCGAGCTGGTCTCAGCACTACTTAATTACAAGAGTATAAGTAACAACATAAAAAATGGGCAGAGGACTTCAAAATAAGACATACAACTGTCCAACAGACATATGAAAAAATTCTTCAACATTTGTAATCATCAGAGAAGTGTAAATTAAAATCATAATGAGATATTGGCTCACACCTGCTACTTTGGCTATTGTCAGGATGATGAAATATAACAAATGTTGGTAAGGAAATGAAAAAAGACAAACTTTGTACATTGTAGGTGGGAATGTCAATTAGTACAGATATTTTAGAAAATACTATGGAAGTGTCACAAGAAATTAAAAATAGAATTACCATATGATATAGCAATCTCTCTCCAGGGTATATGCCAAAAAAATTGGAATCACTATGTTGAAGAGATGTCTTTACTCTCATGTTCATTTCAGCACTATTTACATTAGCCAAGATTTGGAAACAATTTAAGAGCTCATTAATGGATAAATGGATTAACAAAAATGTGGTACATATACACAATGTGATACCATTCAGCCTTAAAAATATAGGAAATTCTGTCATTTGCAACAACTTGGATGAACCTACAGTACATTATGCTAGGTAAAATAGGCTAGACACAGAGGGACGATTACCATATGATCTCAATTATATGTGGAATCTTAGAAGTCAAACTCATAGAAGTGGAGAATCATATGGTGGTTACCACAGGTTGTTATGAAGGGGTGGTTGGGGAAGGAGAGACATTGGTCAAAGGGTATGAAGTTTCTATTAGACAGGAGGAATAATGTCTGGTGATTTATTTCACAGCATGGTGAGTATAGATAATAAGAATGTGTTGTATATTTCCCAAAACAGCTAAAAGAGATGATTTTAAATGTTCTCACCACAAAGAAATAATAAATATTTGAGGTAATGGATATGATGATTAGCCTAATTTGACCATTCCACAATGTATACATATAACAAAACACCACAATTAACCCCATGAGTAAGAGTACATACACTTATTATCTGACAATTTAAAATAATAATTAATTTTAGATTACTGAAAGGTATAAGGAGAATATAAAGAGTTTTGTATACCATTCAGCTTCTTGCAATCTTAACATCTTAAATAGCCATAACATATTTGTGAAAACAAATAAAATTGAATGTGGTAAAAACCATTAACTGAAATACAGACTGTCTTTATACTTTACCCGATTTTACATTAATGTCACTTTTTCTGTCAATGATTCATTCCAGATGCCACAGTACACTAACTGTCAGGTTTATTACTTGTTTATTGCTGTATAACTCCTTTATACAGCAAAGTGCCTCAAAACCACACACACACATATTACTCACTGTTTCTTTGGGGCATGAATCCTGGTGTAGATGATGTCTAGGCTGAAGTCTCAGCTGAAGGTTCAGCTGGGGAGGAATCATCTTCCAAGCTCACAGATTATTGTTAGGATTCAATTACATGCCCAGGGTGAGATTACTTCACTAGTAAATTATACCAAAACTTTAAAGAACTTATAACAATCCTTCACTAACTCCTCTCCCAAGAGAAGAAGAAAACAAAGGAACGAAAACCAAAAAGGAAAAAGAGAGCACTTCCCAATGCATTTTATGAAGTCAGTTAACCTGATACTACAACTGGAAAAAGACATTGTAAGAAAGGAAAATTAGAGACCAACATGCCTTATAAATACGAGAATCCTCAAGGAAAAACTATCAAAACACAAAAGCACCGTAGACAAAGGATATACGCTATGACCAAGGGTATTTATTCCAGCATTGCAAGTTTGGATAAACATACAAAAACAATTAGTAAAATATACTATCTAAATAGTATAAAGAGTAAAAACACATGATCACCTCTTAAGATGAAGAATAAGCATTTGACTAATTAAAACCCCATTTATGATTGGAGCATTTATGAAAACATTGAGCAAATGAAGCATAGAAGGGAACTTTGCCTAAAAAGAGCATCAATTAAAAATTCACATAGAAACATACAATGTCATGGAAGCCTCAGTAATTTCTCCAGGATTAGAAATAAGACACTGAGGTCCACTCTTGCCACTTCTATTCAACAGAGTATTGGAGGATGTAGCCAGGACAATTAGGCTACAAAAAATGTAAGACATTCACAATAGAAAGGAAGAAGTTAAACCATCTTTGTTTGCAAATGACATAATCCTGTGTATAGAAAATCCTAAGGAATTCAGTAAAGTAAGATCAGAATCTAAAAACAAGTTCAGTAACTTTGCAGTATACAAAGGTGGTTCAGGCCTGTAATCCCAGCGCTTTGGGAGGCCGAGGCAGGTGGATCGCCTGAGGTCAGGAGTTTTGAGACCAGCCTGGCCAACATGGTGAAACCCTGTCTCTACTAAAAATACAAAAATTAGCTGGGCATTGTGGTGGGCACCTGTAATCCCAGCTACTCAGGAGGCTGAGGCAGGTGAATCGCTTGAACCCAGGAGGTGGAGGTTGCAGTGAGCCAAGATCAGGCCATTGCACTCCAGCCTGAGCGACAGAGTGAGATACCATCTAAAAAAAAAAAAATCAATTCTATTTCTGGCCAGGCATGATGGCTCACACCTGTAGTTCTGGTACTTTGGGAGGCTAAGGCAGGAGGATCACTTGAGGCCAGGAATTCAAGAAAAGCCTGGGCAACCTGGTGAGACCTTGTCTCTACAAAAAAATTCAAAAAATTAGCTGCGCTTAGTGGCATGCACCTGTAGCCCCACCTACTCAGGAGGCTGAGGCAGGGGAATCACTTGAGCCTGAGAGCAGGAGCCTGGAGTGAGCGATGACCAGCAATTCTATTTCTATATACTAGCAATTAATCTAAAAATGAAAGTTAGAGGCTGGTTGGGGTGGCCCACACCTGTAATCACAGCACTTTGGGAGGCCAATTCGGGCAGATTGCTTGAGGTCTGGAGTTCGGCACCAGCCTGGCCAATATGGTGAAACCTTGTTTCTACTAAAAATACAAAACTTAGCTGGGCATGGTGGCAGGCGCCTATAATCCCAGCTATTCGGGAGGCTGAGGCAGTAGAATCAGTTGAACCTGGGAGACGGAGGTTGCAGTGAGCCGAGATTACGCCATTGCACTCCAGCCTGGGTGACAAGAGTGAGACTTCATCTCAAAAAAAAAATAATGAAAGTCAGAAAACTATTCCTATGTAAAAAGCTTCAAAGTGGAGATATACTTAGGAATAATTTAATGAAATCTGTGTAAAATATGTACATTGAAAACTATAAAATGTATTGAAAGATACTGAAGATGTCCTAAAAAATGTAAAAATAAAAATCCCATGATCAATGATTAGAAAACTTAATACTGTGATGATGGCAATACTTCCCAAATGGATTTATGGATTTAATACAATCCATAGTAAAATACTGCTTCTTTAAAAAATGCAGTTATTGGCAAGCTACTTCTAAATTTCATATGAAAATGCAATTGCTCTGGAATAGCCAAAACTAACCCAAAAGAATACAGTTGGAGTACTTGACTCATAGTTCTTGACTTCAAAACTTATTACAAACTGATAGTAATCAAGACATTGTGGTACTGGTATAAGTTTAGCCATATGTGTTATTGGATAGAACTGAGGGTCCACAAAATTACCTTTATATTTATGGTTTAAATGATTTTAAAGATTGTGAAAGCATATCAATATGGAAAAATGTTTCTTCCAATAAATGTTGCTGGCAGAAGTGGATATCCACTTGCAGGCTGGATTCCTCCCTCACATCATATAAACAATTGGCTTAAAGTGGATCATAGGCCTAAATGTAAGAGTTAAAAATGACAAAATCTACGAAAGTGAATGTATGAATTAGTCTTCACAGCCTTAGGTTAAACAATAGAGTCTAAGATATTTCATCAAAATACAAGTAACAGAAGCAAAAAAAAAAAAAAACCCATACATTGAACATCACCAAAACTTAAAACTTTTATTATTCAAAGTACACAATCAAGATAACCCAAACAATGGGAAAAAATGTTTGCAAATCATATACTTGATAGGGGTATATTAGCCACAATACGTAAAATGCTCTTACAACTAAAAAATAAAAAGAAAAATATCCTAATAAATAAGGGGCAAAATTTTTGTGTGACTAAACATTCTCCCAAAGAAGTTATACAAATGTACAATGCTCAACAAATTTAGTCCTTAGTAAAACACAGATCAAATTCATTGTGAGATACACTTCACTGCTTCACTAATCTTGAAGGCATATTTATAAGAAAATGAAGGTAGTTTGCATCGCTATGTACTGTTCAATATAATTTATATGACATTGCGGAAAGTTGAAATTATACTAAAATGCTTAGAGGCTACTAGGAGCTTGTGAGAGGAAGGTTGGAAAGGAAAATTACAGATTTCTTTCCAGCAGTGAAATTTTTCTCTATGCTACGAAAATGGTCAGTTAATGCTACTATTTGCAAAATTCTACAGAACTTTATATCACAAAGAGTGAATAAAAATGTATACAAATTAAAACATTATTGAAAGGGGCCATTCCATTGAGAAACACAGGTAAAATAATATACTTACACATTTTAATTTATA
Source organism: Pan troglodytes (assembly GCF_028858775.2). Taxonomy (NCBI): domain Eukaryota; kingdom Metazoa; phylum Chordata; class Mammalia; order Primates; family Hominidae; genus Pan; species Pan troglodytes. The sequence continues at coordinate 10,763,254 of NC_072414.2, forward strand.
AAGTTCTTTCCTATGGGAGTATGAATGACCAACTCTGATACTAGTCTGCATATATTTTGGGACTCAACGTTTTCATAAAGGGGGCCAATTTTCTCATTGTTAGAATGAGAGGTTATATGCAAGTAGTAAAAATAAGTAGATTCATTCATGTGGTACTGGATTAGAACTGGAGACATTAGTGGGAATACAGGTTTAAATTTATATAGATATAGACAAATGTAGATATATTTTTACATATGTGTTTTTGTGGAGTTAATATGCAGATATATTCCTGTCAGCTGGCAAAGCCCAGAATCAACAGATCACCTAGTAGCAATGAGTGCACCCACTGCCCAGATCATTGTTTCTAATACTAGACACCAATAAAAAGAAAAATTCCTTGAAGAAATTACGAACATTAGGCTTGGGTAGGGAATCAAAACAATTAAGCTTGAACACTTTATAGTGCCAGAAAGTAATAAAATGCTAAACAATAACACAACCAACAAAGCAGTCAAACAAACAAACAAACAAAAAACAAAATCAAACTGCAACAACGTAGACATATCAAAATGGTATAGGAATCATCTGAAAGACCTTACATGGCAAACTCTAAAACAATTTGAGGAACAAAATGAATAAACTAGTAATTATAGCGTGAAGTAAATATTTGTGATTTCATATATTTTATATGATATATTAAATGATGAATATAAATAATGCATGGGGCAAAATAGAGAAATTGTCCATGGCAAAGAAACACAAATGGCATTGTAGAAGCTCTGCCTAGCAGGAGGTGGAGCATGTTTTTCCAATTCTTAAATATGTGCTGGGCACAGTGACTTCTTTTTAAAAAGGTCAACATGGAAAGGGGAACAAAAATTACCTTACTATTCACCAATATAAAGAACTAAGATTCTTTGAAGAAATGGAGATCCCTGACCTAAATTATCTCATGGAAATTATCAAGTTAATGTCAACAGTAATAAGCATGTTGATAGTGTGTACCCTTGATATGATGTGATGAGATGGCATATTCCGTCTGTAATCTTCTTCCCTAAAACTGACAACTCCAGTCAAAACATTAGAAAAACATCAGTGAAATCCCACATGAGGGATGTCAATGACCTCAAAAGCAAGAAAGATCTAAGAAACTGTCAAAGCCAAAGGAGTCTAGGAATACATGATATCCTGGATGAAATCCTAGAACATGAAATGGACAATAAAAAAAAAAACTAAGAAATCTGGACAAAAGTGTGATGTTATTGAATTATAATATATAACACTAGTTTAATTTTGAGAAATTTGCAACACTAATTTAAGAGATTAGTAAGAAAACTGTGTTTGGGGTATATATAAATCATCTGCACTGTCTCTGAAACTGCTCTGTAAATATAAAAGCATTTAAAAATATTTAATAGAAAAATTAATATTTTTTAAAAAGTCACTTCCTAGTTTAATAAACAGAACATTACCAACATTGCCCCATGTGTGCAATTCTCCAATTCAATCCACTTCCTAACCCCGTGAAGTTTACCAGTATTCTAAGTTTGCTAATTGACATTTCCCTTTTTTGCTTATTTTTCTAAGTTTGCATTTCTTTTTTCTCTTTTGAGATATGGTCTCTCAGCCTGGCCAACATGGTGAAACCCCATCTCTACTAAAAATACAAAAATTTGCCGGGCAGTAGTGGCACAGTCCTGTAATCACAGCTACTCAAGAGGCTGAGGCAGGTGAATCACTTGAACCCAGGAGGCGGAGGTTGTGGTGAGCCAAGATCACGCCACTGCACTCCAGTCTGGGTGACAGAGTGAGACCCTGTCCCCCCACCTCCCCAAAATGAGAGATATGATCTCATTCTGTTTTCCAGGCTGTAGTGCAATGGCATGAAGACGGTTCACTACAGCCTTGACTTCCTAGGCTCAAGCAATCCTCCTGCCTCAGCCTCCTGGGTAGCTGGGACTACAGGCAAGTGCCACGAACCCCGGCTAATTTTTAAAATTTATTGTAGAGATGGGGGTCTCACCATGTTGCCCAGCCTGATCTTGAACTCCTGGGCTTAAGCAATTCTCCTGCCTCAGCCTGCCAAAGGATTGGGATTACAGGCATGAACCACTGTGCCTAGCCTTACCTTACTTAATAGTATATTGTACAGTTTTTCTTGTCATCAAATTTAGACATGTTTAATTTACCCATGTCCCCAGTCTAATCATGAGAAGACATGAGACAAATCCATATTGTGGGACACCCCACAAAATTCCTGATCAGTTCTTTTCAAAAGGGTCAAAGTCATGCAAAATAGACTGAGAAACTACTGCAGATTGGAAAAGACCCGATGTGACAGGTAGACCATAAGATGGTGCTCAATGAACCCTACCTGTTGTTTTACAAAACCCTGTAGTATAATCTGCCACGCCTGACAGTGGACAGGATATGGGACGTACTTGAAACACAGACTATTACAAAGGTAATGGGACGTTACTTGAGTGAAATAATACAAATTTCTTCCTCCCAGCCCTTGCATATTTTTCTGGAATTGTAACGCATGTTATGCTCTGAGACACCAAAAACAATCATGAGGCTTGTAGGAGAATACCAAAGAACATAAGGAGACATGTAGACTAGGCTCAGCTGTGTGAACAAGTATATGTTCATGGAGAAACATCTACACTGGATTAACACCCAGTCCCACAGTGCTCTTCCCTTTTTACTCCTATAATTTACAAATAGTAGCTCCCAGAATTCCTTGAAATCCACTGCCCCTTTCTCATGCCCTGGCCTGTGCAATGGACAGTCTTTTTCCTCTTCTAATTCCCCTCCTCTGCTTGGTCAAAAACCGTTCCTCAATCTTCAGAATCTCCTCCAATGTTCCTCATCCTAGAGGCCTTCCTTGTCCATCCCATTACAGGTCTCATGCCTGTCCTCTCAGTTCCCAGGGGCACGCTTCCACTTATAGTTTGGATTTTGTTAAGTTTTCTGAATTCCCACTGGACTGAAATCAGAGGACACAAATTTTAAAAATATTTTCCCCTGTGAGCCCAACACATGCAGTGGCCAAAAAGCAACACAGATTCTTTTAATATTGAATTTTACATATGAATGAATCTCTCAAACTCTTTACTATATTCTTGTCTTTTCCCCAATTAACTCTATCTTTCAATCTGAAGAGGATTTGAACTTGAAAATGAACATTTTTTTTTTGCTCCTTTCTGTTCTCAGAACAGGTGTAAACCCTGCTGTCTCCCTGACTCTTCTTGTCTCCCCATTCTCAAGCCATTGTAGAGACCCTCTTATGGATCACGCTATTTCTACCTCATATGCTCCTTTTCTCTCCTGGAAAGTTTTGCCCCTTTGATCAAGGAAGATGTTCTTGTTCTGTAAGATGCAGCTCTACTAATATGGCTCCCTTAATAAATATTTCCATATCCTTCTTATCATATTTCACTTTTTTGTATTATTTTCTGTCAAATGTTATAATTCTGTTAGCCTTCTTGCAGCCATGGCATAGTTTTCATTGTCTGCACATGGATGAACTTGTTTTGAAACCTTCTGCTATTTCCTTCTGTAATGTCACCTGCAGCAAAACATGCACAAAGGTGTCAGCAGGACAGGTTGAAATCACAAGAGTAGTGCAGCCTCATTTACTAATGAATGCCTCATTGCCATCTCTCTTCATGGCACAGACGGTGGAAGACATCCATGACTTCTGATTCAAAATCCAATGCAGATCACAATTAGTTTCAAAATATTGCGAGTTCATTTATGAATTACTTTTTTATACTTTCAAGTTCATATGTACAAAATCAGACTATTATGTGTATAGCAGTTTAATTGAGATATATGTATTTCCATTTAGATCCACCTTAAATCTTTGTTTCATTGACTTCCAGTAGGTAGCCCTCATTTAGACTCCTACAGGTACTGTACAGGCCAATTCTGACCTCCGGTTCTGGGAACTCACAACTATATCCAGGTCCTGGTACCAGAATGGCGATCAACTCTGCAGTAATGGGAGATGAAGGGGAACTGGAAATGGGTGTTTACAGTGTGCCGTTCACGGGATACTTCTTTTACGTGGCCAATGCCCTAAGCCATAACTGTCTGACCCATAACCAAGCGTCTGTCTAACAGGAAACGTGTATAGAATGGCAGACGCCCTTGTGGCTCTTGTCTGACCTATGACTTGTTTCTTCCTAGGTGACCATCTCTCTGGCACTGGGAACCAGATCTTGTGTTCTCCCAGTGTCCTAGGAAAAATCAGGCCTTGGGTAACCCCCAGTTCTTCAAATGGAAGGCACAAATTTAATAAGCCGATTAGTAAAAGAATTTTGGGATTGAATGATCAGTTGTAAAGTGATGGATAGAGTGATGAAGTAAGGGAAGTCAGGATACAGAGAAAAGCATATAGCTGAGAAACTTCTTTCAACCTTGTACAACTTTTTGTTAAAATAAAAAATGGTATTTTATAATGGATATAGAGGCATTGGGGGAAAAGTTTGACCTTGAAGCCCCCACAATACCTCTCGTAAAACAGGTGCTTAGTTGGAAAAGATAAAAGAGAGTCAATCGAGAATCTTAGGGAAAATACAAACATGATTAAAGAAGTATCCCTTAAAAAATGACAGTAATTTCAGAATTATTGAAAAATAATTCAATTTTTCAGACGAATGCAGAAAAAAGAGAAATGAAAATTAATATTTAAAAGAAAGGGTATAAAATCATGGTCTGTGCAACGTTTATGAAAAGACAGTGTTGCATAAACACTAAGGTATTTTTATGGGAAAAAGAAACAAAACTTAGGTTAAAACAAAGTTAATACGGCCGAGCGCGGTGGCTCACGCCTGTAATCCCAGTACTTTGGGAGGCCGAGGCGAGCGGATCACGAGGTCAGCAGATCGAGACCATCCTGGCTAACATGGTGAAACTCCGTCTCCATTAAAATTAAAAAAATTAGCCGGGCGTGATGTCGGGCGCCTGTAGTCCCAGTTACTCGGGAGGCTGAGGTAGGAGAATAGCGTGAACGCGGGAGGCGGAGCTTGCAGTGAGCCGAGATCGCACCACTGCACTCCAGCCTGGGCGACAGAGCGAGACTCCGTCTTGAAAAAAAAAAAAAAGAAAAAACCAAAAACAAAGTTAATACAGGAGCAAGAACCAAAACAATGATAGGAAGCCTAAAAAGGAAAATGTTTACGGGTAAAACGCAGGTTAAAGGTTTTCTGCGGCACAAACGCCAGATAGGAGACTCCTAGCAGACGCCATAAGCCGAACAGACTCGCCCGGAAACGGAAACGGTGACGGGAGACCAGCGTCATCCACGCCACCGGAGCCGCGCAGGCGCGCAGTGGATCGGCTCCTGCCGGCCACCGTCTTCCCCCTCTGTCATGTGACCTTCCCACAGCGCACTGCGGGCTGTTTCGCTGCGCCGAACAATGGCGCATTTCTTGCCACCATCCCTGTGAGATCGGAGTAGCTGGGCTTTGCGGCACAGCTCGCTCCGACAGACGGTCGGGACCCCGGCCCCGCCACGTATACTTGAGCGAATACGTCCGACATCTATATCACATTAGAAAACATTGAAAGAGTAATAACCAGTTAAGGCTGTAATCTAAGAAATTACATTCATCTTATGAACTGTAGTGCTACCAAAGAGGAGCGTGATGTATATGGAAACACACGGTGCCGGGTTTAATGTGACAGTGCAAAATCAGCTGAACTCGTTTTACAGTCACATCCGAAGTATGATTCCGTGCATAGTAACACACTCCTATACATCCATGTTTGTAAATGAAATCAATTAGCGTAATGGGATTCACTTCGACCTTTTAACCCTTGCGTTAAATGACAGGAAATGTGGTCTTGGGCCAGGATTCCCTGAGTCTTTACTGGGAATGGTTACCAATTGCATTTCACCCCTAACCCCTGCAGCAATTATGAATTATGTTTCAGTTTTTAAACGAATATAAGAAAAATCCTACTCAAATGAACACAGCAGTTCCTGGATGCTGGGCCGCCATCTGTTTTGTTTTGTGTTTTTTTTTTCCTCTCCTGAATTTATTAAAGCTGCCATCAGCCCCCCTTTCTGTTGATGCTAGATGGCGCTGTGAGCACAGGGGTCCCTCATGCCCAAAAACTACAGTATAGCAGGTACTTCTGCAATGCAAGTAAGGAGGGGTTTAGGCGTGAAAGCAATCTATGCTTGGTACTGAAATTCGTTTTCTAGGTGGAAAGTTCCTTTTCTGATTTCCTATTTTTCACAGGGAGGTCCAACTGAGTCAAGAGAAGCTTCTACCTTGAAAATACTAAAATTTTGTGTGGACTCTTTTCCAGGACTTTAGGTTGTCTATTTTCATCACCCATAACTTTTTCTTTGCCAATGCAGGGGCTGAGCCTCAACCCCACATAATTTCTTAAAAATCTAGCCCTGACATAGATTTGTAACTTCCTTCATGTGTTCTGAAATTGCTATTCTTGTGATGCCTCAAATATTTTGACTTGTATACATGTCGTGGTTTCTACATGAATACTAATCATTCTTTTGTCTTTCCCAGCTTAAATTTGCATCGTTTTTCAGCTACTTATTCATGTTTTCAATCTTAAATTACTTCCTGCAGGATACCTGCAGTGACCATTTAAATTAGTGTTGTATGCACATGCATTTTGTGGATTTCCACATAACTATGCAGCCTCTCTAATCTGATTTTTATTGCCTATATGTTCGAATATCAGCTTGACTGATGTCTCAAATATAGGAGAAATGTATGTTTGTTGTTCATTTGTCCATGCCTCACATGTAGCAATATATATACCACATGGTTGTCACTAGATTTTCTTAGTTTGCAAAAATGCATAGGTGAAAATCAACTGTCTTCCCTTATAGCGATAATGAAAAATTGAGCATTGAAGTTAAAATATATTTACAGCAGTATAAAAATGATATTCTTAGAGATAAATCTGGCAAAAATTGTACTCTGGGAATTAGGAAACACTGATGAGATTAGTTTTAAAAGATCTAAATAAATACAGCGATACACTAATTTCATGAATTGGAAGGTCAATATTAAGAGAGCGATTCTTACATTTTAATCTATGCATTCACTAAATCCTCAATCAACATCCCATTATGATTTTTTTTGTAGAAATTGACAAATAGATTCTAAAATTTGTATTAGAAAGTAAAAGTAGAATAGCCAAACACATTAAGAAAAGGAGGAACAATGTTGGGGTACTCACTTTACCTATTTCAAAATTTAATATAATGCAGTATTAGTACAGATAGTGTGCTTTGGTGTAAGGATATATATTTAGATAAATGAAACAGCTTAGCACCCAGAAATAGACCTACACGTATGTGGTTGGTAGATTTTTGACTCATGTTCCAAAGAAATTTAATGGAGAAAGGACAGAGTTTGCAACAAATGATTCTTGAACAATTGAATATTCATATACCAAAAATAAAAACCAAAATGTTCACCCTTATTTTGTAGTAGATATTAAAAATTATTCAAAATTTATCATAGATTAAAATGTAAAACCTTAAGATAGACAATTTCTAAAAAACAGCCAGGCGCAATGGGTCATGCCTGTAATCCTAGCACTTGGGAGGCCCAATGGGGTGGATAACTTGAGCCCAGGAGTTTGGGTGCAGCCTGGACAACATGATGAAATCTTGGCTGTATGAAAACACAAAAAAATTAGCCGGGCATGGTGGTGGCTGTAGTCTCAGCTACTTGAGAGTCTGAGGTAGGAGGATCACTTGAGCCTGGAAGGTGGAAGTTGCAGTAAGCCAAGATAGTGCCACTAGACTACAGCCTGGATGACAGAGTGAGACCTTGTCACACACACACACACACACACATACACACACACACACGAAAACATAGAGGTTAATCTTTGTGATCTTAGGTTAAGAAATAATTTGTATATAGGAAATAAATATTATAAAGCAGAAAAAGTAATGTATTCAATTAAAAATTATTATAATTGTTGCTTTTGAATGTCACTTAAGAAAATGGCAAAAGATGCCAGAGGCTCAGCATGAAATATTATTTTCAGTGTATAACTGTGATTAATCTTGTATAGAGAATTATACATATAAGATTAAATTTAATAATAAATTAATAAACATTATAAAATAAAATGGTAACCATTAATCAATAGATATGAATGGCAAATAAGTCCATACTATGCTCATTGATGTGAATTGAAATCACAATGACCATTTAGACTGTTTATATCCGTGAAGTTATCCATATTGATAGCATTTTATATCCATAAAAATAATGAGCAAATTGTGGTATTTTCATTCAAGAAAGAATAGGAAAGAGTACAAGTCAACATAAAAGAAAAACTACAGATACATGAAACAATATGATAAATCTCAAAAGTGTTATTCTAACTGAGAAAAAACATACCTAAATTATTACATACAGAATGATTTCATTTATATGACATTCTAGAAAAGGCAAATCTATTGAGATCAAGATGATCAATAATTGCCAAGGCTATGAGTGGGAGGAGGATTACTACAATGGGGAACAATATAACTTTTTGAGGTTAAAATGTAATGCAGTTCTCTGGTTATCAGAGGGTAAATCAAATGGATTCTCCCCCTTTCTCACTTGCAATTCTCAAGAATAACTGTAGAATCAGCCCAGAATGCAATCTCCTGAGATAGGGAGAGACAGTCCTGACCAACCTGGGGGTTTGTTCCTGCCCCTTCTAGTGAATGTGACATCTCGAGTTGAGAAGGAACCTCCAGGTCAACACAGTTTGTTCATCATCTCACTTTAGAAACTGACCCCCTACCACTCAAGTTGTTCTTAAATACTTTTCCTCTGCATTAATAACGTACACTGAGCTTAGGTTCCCTATTATAATATAATTTTAATTTGTACATCTTGCTGAGTGGTTCTACAATTTAATAGTTTTCATTTTAAGAGTCAGTGATTTGCAAATAAAAAGAATGAATGTAAGCATCCATTGCAGGGATCACACAAATTTTGGGGGAAGAAACAACAGATAACAGATGGGGAGTGACTTGTATTTTTAGTATTCCTAAAAACCTACGAATGCTCCTCTTATGGGGACAGTTTCAGTGGATGGCAATACTGCCACAGAAGGCCAGAAATAACAGTAACGGGGTAAATAGTAAACTCATAAGTAAAACATCTAGAATAATAAGCTGAATTTTGCTTCTTTGGAAATGAGATAATTTTAAACTCATTTATTTGATTAAACATTTGGGCAAAATATGACAATGCACATTTGCTAGAATTAATAATTATATTCTGGCAAGCCTAAATTCATATGTCCACATATAAAAAGAAATAAAAAAATTTTTATTTGATGCTTTGAATATAAATGACATATTTTTTCTTTTTTTTTTTTTTTTGTTGACAGGGTCTAGCTCTGTCACCCAGGCTGGAGTGCAGTGGCGTCGTCTTGGCTGTCTGCAAGCTCAGCCTCCCAGGTTCATGCCCATTCTCCTGCCTCAGCCTCCCAAGTAGCTGGGACTACAGGCGTCCGCCACCATGCTCGGCTAAGTTTTTGTATTTTTAGTAGAGATGGGGTTTCACCGTGTTAGCCAGGATGGTCTCCATCTCCTGACCTCGTGATCCACCCGCCTCGGCCTCCCAAAGTGCTGGGATTATAGGCATGAGCCGTAAATGACATATTTTCATACTGTACATGTGGTAAACCACATCGAGTTGAAAATTCCGTTATTAAGGATAGATTTTCTGTCTGAGCTGTAAGCTCCATTTTTCATACACAAATCAGTGTATTTTGCTAGGGCTCAGAGAGTGATACCCCAAAGACTTGTGCTTTGACATGCTGAGAGGCCTTAGAAGCTGCCTCAGAATCAAGGTCCCTGTAATCCTGCCTTCTTCCTATCTCCAATGGTAGAGAGGGGCTGTGTCTGAAATTTCCTTATCTGACCAAGAAAGTTTCTTTTGGAAAGAAATGTAATTGTATTAAAACCCCTCCCTGGGGATCTCATCCAAGAACTAGGAAAGATCATTCAGCATAGAAAAGACAGGGAGTCCTAACCATGCCTAGACAGACTTACCATCTTCTTTTGAGGGCAGCTCCAAGAGATTACCAGGAAGACATTATCTGCATAATAAAACAACCTTTGTTCCTGTGCAGCTCTGCCCCTCACCTTCCCCTAATGTCTACCTCCCACCTCCTGGGTCCATTTATCTTCTCTAATGACTGAATGCCCCTCCAAAGTCTTGCCTACATTCCCCATCTCCCCTCCCTTATGAAAAGGGTATGTAAGTTTCTGTAGTACACTGCCTAACACACTGGGTTACTGGGTAATCAGTCTGAGGTTCACTGTGCTATTCATGTTAAAATAGAATTTTGTATGCCTTTTCTCCTATTAATCTGCCTTTTGCCAGCTGATTTTTCAGTGAACGTTCAGAGAGCAAAGGGAAAATTTTATCTTCTCTCCTATAGCTGCTCTGTCAAGAAACAAGCTGCAAAGTCAAGAAATGAGCTCCAGGCCCCACCACAATAATTTCTGCACTCTGTTTTTAAATCATCTTTTGAGTTGTTCCTGAACCTAGACTCATAGTTTTGTTAATTTTATTATTATTATTATTAAGACAGAGTCTTGCTCTGTCACCCAGGCTGGAGTACAGTGGCACCATCTTGGCTCACTGTAACCTCTGCCTCCCAGGTTCATGCAATTCTCCTACCTAAGCTTCCTGAGTAGCTGTGATTAGAGGTGCACACCACCACGCCCAGCTAATTTTTGTATTTTTAGTAGAGATGGGGTTTCACCATGTTTGCCAGGCTGATCTGAAACTCCTGACCTCAAGTGATCCACCTGCCTTGGCCTCCCAAAATGCTGGGATTACAGGCGTGAGCCACTGTGTCTGGTCAACTTTTACATATATAAATAATATATACACACACACACACGTCTTAGTAGCAAATGAATATATATATAAAATGAATTATATATATAAATATATAAAATATATAAATATATATAAATATATATAAATATATAAATATATATAAATATATATAAAAATATATAAATATATATTAAAATATATAAATACATATAAATATATATAAATATATAAATATATACAAATATATATATAAATATATATAAATATATATAAATATATAAAAATATATATAAATATATATATTTGCCATATGTGTAATTTTTAAAATATAAAAATGTTTTAAAAATGCAGTGTATGTCTTAGGTAGCAATTTTGCATTTTTAAACATTTTAAAATTAAAAACTTCACCTGTAAAATACATACAACATAACATCTATCATTTTCTTTTTTAAGATGGAGTCTCACTCTGTTGCCCAGGGTGGAGTGCAGTGGCAGGATCATAGCTCAATGTAGCCCTGAACCCCTAGGCTCAAATGTGTCCTCTGGCCTCAGCTTCCGGAGTACCTGGGATTATAGGTCCAAGTGATTGTGCCTGGCTATTTTACAAATGTTTAAGTGTACAGTTCAGTAGTAGTAAGTACATTCAGACTGTTGTGTGATTAATTCCCAAATTCTTTTCATCTTTCAAAATTGACACTCTATACTCACTAAAGAGTAACTCCCCATTCCTCCCTCCTGTGCTCTTGGCAACCACCATATTACTTTCTGTCTCTATGAATTTGACTACCCTAGGTAGTTTGTATAAGTGGAATCATACAGAATTTGTCTTTTTGTGACTGGTTTAATTCACTTACCATAATATCCTCGAGGTTTATTCATTGAGCATTATCTATCAGAATGTCCTTCCTTTTATGCCTGAATAGTAGTCCATTGTATGTAGACAGGTTAAGTATCCCTAATCCAAAAAAGCAAAATTTGAAATGCTCAAAAATTTGATACTTTTTGAGTGCCAGCATGACGCTCTAAGAAAATGCCCATTGGAGCATTTTGAATTTTGGATATTTAGGGATTAGGGATGTTCATCCTCTACATGTGATGCAAATATTCCAAAATCCAAAGTCTAAAATATTGCTAGTCCCAAGCATTTTGGATACAGGATACTTAACCTGTACCACATTTTGTTCATCTATTCATCTGTCAGTGGATACATGAATTGCTTCCACGTTTTGGCTAATGTGAATAATGCTGCTATAAACATGAGTGCACAAATATCTCTTCAAGACTCTGCTTTCAATTCTTTGAGGTACATGCCCAGAAATTAAATTTCTGGATTATATGGTAATACAATTTTTAACTTGTTGAGGAACTACCAAATGGCTTTCTCTAGAGGGTATACCATTTTGTCTCCCCACCAACAGTGTACAGGGATTCCAATTTCTCCACAACCTCACCAACATTTTTTGTTTTCTGGATTTCACAGTTTTTTTTGTATAGTAATCATCCAGATTGGTTTGAGGTGATATCTCATTGTGCATTTGATTTGCATTTCCCTGATAACCATGATATTCAGCATCCTTCCATGTGCTTATTGGCCATGTATGTATCTTCTTTGGAGAAATGTCTATTCAAGTCCCATTTGGGGACTTGAATTAAAAATGGGGAAAAGTCCCATTTTTTAAAATCAGTTTTTTTAATGTTGAGTTGTAGTTGTTTACATGTTCTGAATATGAACTCCTTATCAGATATAGGATTTGCAAATATTTTCTCCCATTCTGTCGATTGCCTTTTTAGTGTATGGATTGTGTTCTCTGATACACAGAAGGTTTTAATTTTGATACACTTCAATTTATAAATTTTTACTTTTGTTTCCTGTGCTTTTGGTGGCATATCCAGTAAATCACTGCTAAGTCTGATAGTATTAAACTTTTCACCTATGTTTTCTTCAAAGAGTTTTAGACTTTTAGCTCTTATATTTAGATTTCGATCCATTTTGAATTTTTAAAATATACAGTATAAGGTAAGGCTCCAAATTCATTCTTTTGTGTGGGAATACCCAATTTTCCCTACACCATTTGTTGAAAAAACGATCTTTCCTCAGTTGAATGGCCTTGACATCTTTACAAAAAATCCTTTGACTACATATGTGAAGGCTTATTTCTGGGCTCTCTGTTCTATTAGTCTATATATCTGTCTTTATGCCAGCACCTCACCGTTTTGATTTCTGTAGCTTTGTAATAAGTTTTGAAATCAAGAAGTATGAGACCTTCAATATTGTTCTTTTTAAAGATTACTTTGATTATTCAGAGTCCATTGAGATTCTGTATGAATTTCGGGATCCAATATAATCTTTGATAGTGACAGAGATTCACTTCTTGGTCAAACTCTAGCTAGGCTCTTCTGAGCCCTCTTCTGGACTAGACTTTAACTGTGACCTACAAATAAGAACTGCAGACTCCCCGTATAAATTATTTCATTCAACCCCTCTCCTACCACATTAACCCCTCTCTCTCCACATTAAAAGACTTAGCCAAACACTAAAACAGCTTCTACTAGCGCAAGGTCGTTAACTGCAGTATGAGTCAAGACTGCCAAAAAAATTTACTTTTTGTTCTAGCCAACACCTGAGAATAGGCCCCTGGCCACACTTTCTTAGAGCAATTATTAAAAAGCTTACCATTTTGAATCCTTCCTCTGTCCCTTTGAGATACATATGTTTCTCTTTCAACTCAAGAGAGCCTTTCTCAAAGACCTGAAAGTCATTGCTTTGAAATGTTATCATTGGGAAGGATAGGGCTTCTGTCTCCTATTCTCTGTGGAAAGATAGAATCCTAACCTCAATAACTGCCAGCTAGCAGACACAGCTGGCCTAAGCACAGTTACGCTTAACCAGCCTTTGTGGTTTTTCACTTTCCTGACTCTGTAACCACCTGAAGGGTTCTTGTTGCCCGGTGAATAAAGACGGACCAAGGCATTATAGTAGAGAAAGAGTTTAATAGACACAGGGCTGGCCACACCACATGGGAGATAGGGTTTATACCCAAATCATCTCACCTGAATTGCATAGATTAGGGTTTTTTAAAAGCAATTTGGGGGAAGAGGTGGGGGTGGTCAGGTAACATGTGCTTGCTGCTGATTAGTTGGGGTGGAGATGAAATCATAGTGGGGGTCGAGGCTGTTCTCCTGAGGGCCAAATCGCTTCTGGTGGGGCCTTAGGCGTGGGTGGGACTGGCAGTCCAGGTGGAACCGTCAGGTTTAGGTGGAGCCATAGGTGTCAGACTTGTAAAAAACCTGGAAAGATATCTCAAAAGGCCAATCTACAATAGTGGTGTTATTTGCAGGAGTAATTGGGGAAGTTGCATGTCTTATAACCTCCGGATAATGTCTGCACCTTAGCAGGACCCAGGCGCCTCTCCTCCCCACATCCTGATAAGCCTCCCATTAGCTTTACAAAAGCAGTTGAGTTTTAGGCAAGGCCTATTATCTTTTACACTGTAGCCTAAATTTCTTACAAAGTTAGCTCAGCCCAACAGCCCAGAAATAATTAAGGGAAAGGCAAGAAAGGGGGTGGGTTAGTTTAGCTTACTGTTACATTTTTTCTCACTGACATAATATTTGCAAAGGCAGTTTCAACTCTAGTAAGGCCCTGCTCATCCCTCTCCCCTACCCCACTCCCTCATTCTTCCTTTAAAAAGCCCGCTTTCCACTGTGCAATTCAAAGTTGAGTTCAGTTTACTCTGGATCCTCCCCGCTATTACAATAGTCATTACGAATTAAAATCTGTCCTTACCACTTTAGTGTCTGGTTTTGTTTTCTTTAACAATACCATAGAACCTAAGTGTCCATCAATAGATGAATGGAAAAAGAAAATGTGGTACATATATACAATGGCCTACTATTCAGCTATAAAAAATGATGAGATCCCATTATTTGCAACAGCATGGATGGAGCTAAAGATAGTTATGTTAAGTGGAATAAGCCAGGCACAGAAAGGCAAACTTCCTATGTTCTTATTTGTAGAAGCTAAAAACAAAACAACTGAACTCATGGACATAGAGAGTAGATGACTGGTTAGTTACCAGAGGCTGGGAAGGGCAGTGGGGGGCTAGAAAGGAGGTGGGGGGCTAGAAATTAATAGGCCCAAGAAATAGAAAGAATGAATAAGATCTAGTATTTGATAGCACAAAAGAATGAATAAGGTCTAGCATTTGATAGCACAATAGGTGACTATAGTCAATAACAACTTAATTGTGCATGTAAAAATAACTAAAAGAATGTAATTGAATTATTTGTAATGCAAAGGATAAATGCTTGAGGGGATGGAAACCCCATTCTCCATGATGTGATTATTACACATTGCATGCCTGTACCAAAACATCTCATGTACCCCATAAATATATAAACCTACTATATACCCACAAAATTTCAAAATAAAAAAATTAAATTGGTAAATTGTGTGACATTTCTCCAAAGAAGCAATACAAACTCCAGTAAGCATATAAAATGATTTTCAACACCATTTGTTCTTAAGGAAGTGCACATATAAATCACCATATGCTTCAAAAAAATTAAAGGCATATTTTGAAATGATCAAGGCCAGTTTGGAAAGACTACAGACTGTATAATTCCATTGATATGACACTTTGGAAAAGGTAAAACAATGGAGATGTTAAACCGGTTAATCGTTACTAGGTGCTTTTGAAGGAGGAAAGCTGAATATGTAAAGTACATGGAACTTCTATAGGGAAGTGAGACTCATCTGAAGGACACTGTAATGATGGGTATATTGTACTGTTTTTGAAGCCCTGTAGAACTTTATAACTCAAAGAGTGAACATAAATGTTTGAAAATTAAATACCTAGTTAATATGTTGGAGGAGAAATGCAGACAAAATAAGATAAATGAATAACAAATGTATAAAACAATCTCACTGAGGGGAAATTATAAAGGTGGGGAAAGATGCTGACCTTAGTAACTAGGGAAATAAGTGGAAATTCTGAGCCTAAAAGCCAAAGGAGTGTCCATGAGCACTGTACTTTAGTTGGTAATGCTGTTCCACTAGGGGTATAGATGAACTATTCTGAAGCCACTGCACATGTAATTTGGAACTCAATTATTAAGTAAAGGAGGCCAAATTTCTCACTGTTAGAGTGAGAGATTACGAAGAAGTAGAGGGAATGGGGAGATTGACTCACATGGTGCTGGATTAGATGCCGTTGGTGTTAGAGACATTAGGGGAATTCATATTTAACTTAATAAAGACACACATGAACACATGAGGAAATATTTATAGATACATTTATATGTGTGTGTTAGTATACACAGGTATATTTCTTTGCTGTGTCAGCTAACAAGGCCCCCAATCAACAGATGACCCTGTAGCGACTCTTTGAAGAAATGGTGGATACTTGGCTTGGGCATGAAATAAACACAATTTGCCTGGATCATCTTGGAGTGCCTGAAAGTAAGAGTGTGAAATAACACACACAGCCAAAGAAATAAACTAAAGCAAACCACAATGATGTGGGTTATTTCAAAATGATACCGGAGCCAACTGAGAGACCTCTAGTGGCCAGCACTGAAACAATTCAAGCAATAGAATAAAGAAAGAATTATAAAACAGCGTAAATTAAATAGCCATAATTTCATACAGTATTTTCCAGGATACAAATAAATAATTGGATAAATATGAAATAAATTATGGAAAACAGCCAAATTGCCCTTGTTGAAGAAGCTTCAACGACATTTTCAGATACTCTTTTCATAAGAAGTTGAAGCATGAATACCCTCTATGTATAGTGCCATGTATAGTGACATATTTTCTTTTTTTACTTTGATTTTAGGTTCAGGGATACATGTGCAGATGTGCTTTACCTGTAGATAAAATTTACCGATAGGTAAATTGCATGTCACTGGGGTTTGGTGTACAGATTATTTTGTCACCCAGGTAATAAACACATATACTGATAGGTAGTTTTTTGATCCTCATCCGCCTCCCACCCTCTACCCTCAGGTAGACTCCAGTGTCTGTTGTCCCCTTCTTTGTGTCCATGTATACTCAAAGTTTAGATGCTGATTATAAGTGAGAATATACTATATTTGCCCTCTCTCACCACTCATATTCAACATAGTATTGAAAGTCCCAGCCACAGCAATCAGGCAAAAGAAATAAAAGGCATCAAAATAGGAACAGAGAAAATCAAAGTATCCTCAGTTGCAGACGATATGATTCTATACATAGCAAACCCCATAGTCTCTGCCCCAAATCTCCTTGATCTGATAAACAACTTCAGCAAAGTTTCAGGACACAAAATCAATGTACAAAATCAGTAGCATTTTTATACACCAACATCATTCAAGCTGAGAGCCAAATCAAGAATGCAATCTTCCTCACAATAGCCACAAAAAGAATAAGCTGTATTCCTAGCAATACAGCTAACCAAGGAAGTGGAAGATCTCTACAATGAGAATTATTAGGTGAGTTCAAAAGTAATTGAGGTTTTTGCGTTGTTGGAATTTGCCATTTGATGCTGGAATACATTCTTAAATTAATGTAGCTATGTTATACATCATTTTAATTGTTTTTGCTAATGACTTACTACTTGCTGTTCACTTTATTTTAGACTATGGAAATAATGTTTTGAACTCTTATTCGAGAGCAAAATGGGTTGTAAAGTAGCAGAGACAACTTGCAACATCAACAATGCATTTGGCCCAGGAACTGCTAACGAACGTACAAAGCAGTAGTGGTTCAAGAAGTTTGGCAAAAGAGATGAGACTTGAAGATGAGGAGTGTAGTGACCAGCCATTTGACAAGTTGGAAGTTGACAAGGACCATTTGAGAGCAATCATTGAAGCTGATCCTCTTACAACTACACAAAGTTGCTGAAGGACTCAACGTCGACCATTCTATGGTCATTCAGCATTTAGAAGCAAATTGGAAAGGTGAAAAAGCTCGATAAGTGGGTGCCTTATGAGTTGAGCAAAAATAAAAAAAAATTGTCGTTTTGAAGGGTCACCTTCTCTTATTCTAAGCAACAACAATGAATGAATGTCGATGGGATTGTGACGTGGGACGAAAGTGGATTTTGTACAACAACTGACGACTACCAGCTCGGTGGTTGAACTGAGAAGAAGCTCCAAAGCACTTTGCAAAGCCAAACTTGCACCACAAAAAAAAGACGTCACAGTCACTGTTTGTGGTCTGCTGCTGGTCTGATCCACTACAGCTTTCTGAATCCCAGCGAAACCATTACGTCTGAGAAGTATGCTCAGCAAATTGATGAGATGCACTGAAAACTGCAATGCCTGAAGCTGGCATGTTCAACAGAAAGAGCCCAATTCTTCTCTTTGACAATGCCCACCAGACCACATGTTGCACAACCAATGCTTCAAAAGTTGAACGAATTGGGCTTCCATGAAGTTTTGCCTCATCAGCCATATTTACCTGACCTCTTACCAACAAACTACCATTTCTTCAAGCACCTTGACAACTTTTTGCAGGGAAAACACTTCCACAACCAGCAGGATACACAGAATGCTTTCCAATAGTTCATCAAATCCCGAAGCATGGCTTTTTACACTACAGGAATAAACAAACTTATTTCTCATTCAACAAAAATGTGTTGGCAGGGCGCGGTGGCTCACGCCTGTAATCCCAGCACTTTGGGAGGCCGAGGAGGGGGCATCACCTGAGGTCAGGAGTTCAAGACCAGCCTGTCCAACATGGCAAAACCCCATCTCTACTAAAAATACAAAAATTAGCCAGGCATGGTGGCACACACCTGTGGTCCCAGCTACTCTGGAGTCTGAGGCAGGAGAATTGCTTGAACCCAGGAGGCGGAGGTTGCAGTGAGCCGAGATTGCACCACTGCACTCCAGCCTGGGTGAAAATGCAAGATCTTGTCTCAAACAAACAAACAAACAAACAACCAAACAAAAAAAAAGAGTGTTGATTGTAATGGTTCCTATTTTGATTAATAAAGATGTGCTTGAGCCTAGTTATAATGATTTACAATTCACAGTCTGAAACCACATTTACTTTGGCACAAACCTAATACAAAGCACTCCTCAAAGAAGTACAGCGACATGTTTTCAAAAAGGAAACTGGTGAAATGGGAAAAGAGAGTAATTTCACAGTGGAGTAATCTGATAAGTCTCTCTTATCCAGGTGATAAAATTATCAACACAGAAAAGGTGTGTTGATAATATCTACCTTTGATAAGATGTGATAAAAATGACAACTTCCTCCTCCCCCAAATCCATAATCCAGTAAAATCATGAGAAAAACATCAGAGAAATTCCAAATCAGGGATGTAATTATCATCAACATAGGGAAAATGAGCCTAATGAGACATGATATCTAAAAATGATGGGGTATCCTGGATGGGATCCTGGAACACAAATATTTGTTAAGTAAAAGAGAAAATCTAAGTAAAATGTGGTTGTTAATGAATGATAATGTCTATTATTGAATTATTAATTGTGACAAATATTCTCCACTGTCAGAGATAAAGAATGCAGTACATAATAATAAGGTGTCAATTGTCCGAGAAGATGTAACAATCCTGAACAAGTGTGCATCTAACAACAAGGCATCAATCTATGTGAGGCAGAAACTTAAAACCACAAGGAGGAATAGTTGAATTCACCTTGTAGTTGTAGACTTCAACATTCCTCTTTCAGAAATAGACAGATCCAGTAGGCAGAAAAAAAGCAGAATTCAGTTGAACACAGCAGCACAATCAATGAACTTGATATAATTGACATCCACAGACTATCCAACAATGGCCAGAATGCAGAGTCTTCTGAAGCCCACATGAATCACTCATTAAGATAGATCAAATTCTCCCCCATAAAACACACCTTAGCAAATTTAAAAGAATGGGAATCCTTCAACACATGCACTCAAACCACAACAGAATTAAGCTACAAATCAGTAAAAGAAAAATAAATGGTAAATTGCAAAATACATAGCAAAATAACATACTTCTAAATAACACATGGGTCAAGGAAGAAATTTCAGGACAAATTTTAAAAACATTTTGAACTAAATTTAAAGGAAATTACAACCTATCAAATGCAACATGGAATGCAATGTGGAAGGTTAGAGAGAAACGGAGAGCCTTAGTGTAATATGAGAAAAGAGGAATCTAAAAATCACTCATCTAAATTTCCACCTTAGGAAGCTTAAAAGAAAAAAGTAGAGACAGTTAAATCCAAAGCAAATAGAAGAAAAGATATATTTTAAAGACCGCAGGAAAAGAAGTAAAAGATAAAGCAACTGGAATTTTTAATTGGGTATTGATAGCCTAAAAGTTCCCAGAACATGTAAGTATCCAATGTTAACTAGGAAAATACAACACCTCAAAATTAACCCTTGCTTATAGGCATGCAGGCAGGACTCTGAAGACATGAAGGGTGTATAAACCAGGGTAATTTCATTTGGTTACAAAGTTGGCACATTTTTTAACTGTGAATAATTCACCCCTAAGAAATTTAGGTATGTATAGTTAGGCATACAAGGTATTGGGTACAAGGATAAAGACAAAATACATATTATTCTCTGAGAAACATGAGAAAATCATGAGGCTTCTAGGAGAATATCAAAGAACACGGAAGAGGTCATGCAGACAGAGATTGGTGAACATGTGTTTATCCTTGGGGAAAAGTCCCGAAAGGCCCACCCACTGCCACCCTCCACCATCTCTGCATGTTTCCAGTTTTCACTGTCTTTGGAGTTCTCACTGGGTCCCTTGTCTGTTCAGCTGCAGATCTCCCTATTCTACAGCTTCTTGTTAGAATGTTTTCACCCACAATGTATTGATACCAGGTGGTGTTGAGTTGTACACTGCATTTTCTTTCCTTCCTTTCCTTCCTTCCTTCCTCCCTCCCTCCCTCCTTTACTTCCTTCCTCCTTCCTTCCTTTTTTTTTTCAGAGTCTCACTCCATTGCCCAGGCTGGAGTGCAGTGTTGCAATCTTGGCTCACTGCTACCTCTGCCTCCTGGGTTCAAGCAATTCTCCTGCCTCAGCCTCCCAACTGGCTGGGACTAAAAGTGTGCACCACCATGCCCGGTTAATGTTTGTATTTTTAGTAAACATGGGGTTTCATCATGTTGGCCAAGCTGCTCTTGAACTCCTGACCTCAAATGATCCACCTGCCTCAGTCTCCCAAAGGGCTGGGATAATAGGCATGAGCCATCGTGCCTGGCATGGACACTGAATTTTCTTATCCATAGATCGTATCTGCACCTGGAAAATGATGGAAGGGACAAAAACCATGTTTACAAAGTCTACAGAAGCAGAGAGTAATGTCCTAGGCCTTCACCTTCACTCACCACTCACTAATTTACCCAGAGCAACTTCCAGTCCTGCAAGCTCCGTTTATGGTAAGTGCCCTATACAGGTGTGCCATTTTTTATGTCTAATACTGTATTCTTACCTTTTCCATGTTTAGATATGTTTACAGGCACACATATTTGCCATTGTGTTACAATTGGCTAGAATATTCAGTACAGTAACACACTGCAAAGGTTTGTAGCGTAGAAGCAATAGGCATACAGCCTAGGTGTATAGGAGGATATACCAGCTAGGTCTCTGTAAGTGCACTCTATGATGTTCACAATGTAAGCAAAAAATAAAATTCTAAGAGTGCCCAATCATCTGGATGGACTTTCCCCTCAGCCAGAGCTCTTTTAAAATTTAACCTGGTTCAGGCCCTAACAGGAAGTGGGGGTTGGACATGTCTCATTATACCTCTCCAGCATTAATATTAATACCAACTTTAAGTCTGAGTAGAAACATTTTAAAACCTAGACAGGTGCAGTGGCTCATGCCTGTAATCCCAGCAATTTGGGAGGCCCAGACGGGCAGATCACCTGAGGTCAGGAGTTCAAGACCAGTCTGGCCTACAGGGCGAAACCCTGTCTCTACTAAAAATACAAAAATTAGGCACCCTGGCGCATCCCGTAATCTCAGCTACTCGAGAGGCTGAGGCAGAAGAATTGCTTGAACGCTGGAGGTGGAGGTTGCAGTGATCCAAGATCGCACTACTGCACCCCGGCCTGGGCGATAGAGTGAGACTCTGTCTCTAAAACAAAAATAAACACAAAAACCTATTCTCTCTGAAGCCTGCTACCTGGAGGCTTCATCTGCATGATAAAACTTTGGTCTCCACAACCTTTTATCTTAACCGAGACATTCCTTTCTTTGATTCCAGGTCTTTAGACCAACTCAACCAATTGTCAATCAGAAAATGTTTAAGTTTACCTTCACCCCCCACCCCTCTTAGAATACCTGCCTTTCTGGACCAAACCAATATATTTCTTATATGTATTTGCTATCTCATGCCTCCCTAAAATGTATAAAACCAAGCTGCACCCTAACCACCTTGGGTGCGTGTTCTCAGGACCTCCTGAAGATTGTGTCCCGGGCCATATTTGGCCCAGAATAAATCTCTTCAAATATTTTACAGAGTTTGTCTCTTTTCATTGACAATAAAATGACCAACTCGACAAATGACACATTTCTTAGAACACATCCCCGTTCTAATGCTTGATTGTAGTTAATTGACAGAGATATCCTTTCTTATAGTTCCATGTGAAATATTTGATTCATTGACACGCAGTGGCTGACTTCCATGGAGACTCCTACTGATACTGTGTATAGCTCAATTATGATCTTCCCTTTAGTGTTACAAATGGAGTTTAATTATCGATTTTTCTCTGTGAGTTTCACACACATTTTTCCTTTGTATTGCGAGCTAGAAGCAAACAGCTGGGAATGCAGTAATCATTGTGTAATTGTGGAAGGTATGAATCAAAACGCTGTGGAAAAACAAATATGGTTTGGACATGCCTCAACAAATGTAAAGAAATGGACAGCTTATATGGAACAATGGAAATTATATGGAACAATAAAAATTATATCGACCAATGGTTTGCAAGACACTGTACATCAATCAAGGACGGACAGTAATCCCTGAAAGACTTAAAACAATTATAGGAGCCCTAAGATTGTGTCAAGTTACAGCTTTAAGTTTCCTTCTGTGGTGTGGCAAGGACTTTTGAGACTTTTTGTGTTGAGAAGATGAAACCGAGGGTCTTAAGAAGAGTTTTGCTCAGTGTCATCAAGCCATTATCCAAGCCCAGTGTTAAGAGTGGAAGAGAGGAATCATGCCAGCACCTATGCAGAGAGGGTTGGCTTGTGCTACCATTTTCTATATTGACATGGGTCACAGAACTATGGGAGCAGTCCAGGAGAAAAGGCAAAGCCACTCGAAGAAGTCATTTTAATAAACTTAGCCTTCAACGCTTTCATCTTATCTCTAACTGTAAAAAGACAGGCTTTTACATGACACAGCCCATGTTGCAGCATTAGCCCACGATGAGAGGCGACCCGTTAGAGATGAAAGAACTGCTTATGAGTAGGATGAACCACCACACCTAAACCAAAACCTGCATTTTCTACAATGTGTTGTTATGTGTGACTGATATACTGATTACATTTTGATGCTCTGTGACTTGGGATGTTTCACTTAAGATTTTTCAACTTTATGATAGTGGGAAAGTGACATGAATTCAGCAGGAAGTGTACTTCAAGGACCCATGAAACCATTGTGTTTTTCACTTTCAGTACAGTGGTCAATAAATTGCATAAGCTATTCCACATCTTATTATAAAATAGGCTTTGTGTTAGATAACTTTGCCCAACTGGCTGCTACACAAGCAATGAAATCTTCAGTCTAGTGATCTAAAAAACATTTTTGGCAGGATTTCCAAAACATTTATGAGCTGTGAGAATCCAAGATTCCAAGAGCATTGATACTTTATGGATATTTTTATTCCAAATGATAGATGGATATTTGTTTGCCAGGTGATGCTGTGGTCAGGGGCTGTGGTCTTCTATACACTATACAGAGAATTTCAAGGGCAGATCTTCTTAAAAACAAAACAAAACAAGACAGTTCCCCTGGTCTCCATCATCTTCGTTATTTTACTGTATTGTGATTTGGTACCACTAATCTTAATTTTCCTAAATATTGAGAGCCACCCAGTACTCCATGCAAACTATATAGCTGTGGTATGTATGTAGTGAAAGACAGCAGGGCAAGGTCATCCCCAAATTTAAAAGAAACGAATATCCAACTATAAAAAACTAGAAACATGCTGTCTGTGAAAATGCTTTGTGATGTACATTTTTATTATCACAGAATGGAACCTGTGTTTTGATTCAGCAGGTTCCAAACACTCTTTCGTAGAATCTATGAAGTGACATTACTGAGGCCATTGAATCATGTAAAACAAAAAACAAAAACTAGAAAAAAGCTATCTATGAAAATGATTTGTGATGTTCTGTTTTATACGACAGAATGGAATCTGTGTTTTGATTCACCTGTTTTCACTCTTTTTATAGAATTTATGAAGATTTTCAGGGACACAAATAAAGGACCTAAAAATTACTGGTTTTCCTTCTTCTGATGAGAAATGCATTATGCTCTTTTAAATAGAAACCTCCATTTAAATTACAGATGATCCTCAATTTATGATGGGTTTACTTCCTGATAAACCCATCGTAAGTTGAAAATAATTTAATTGGAAAATACATGTAATACACATAACTTACCAAACATAATAACTTAATCTAGCCTACCTTTAATATACTCAGAACTCAGAATTGCTTCTTGAGTCCTAAATTCCTGTTCAAATGTGCTTTAGGAATCCCACCTTCACTAGTTAGGACACTGAACCATCTGTTCACATGCAAACTATGCCAGAGGAGTATAAAAGGTTTAGCCTAAAACAGTGGATATTGACACAGCAGCTAGATAACTGAGGTAGGTATATTATTAACTGAGTCAAAAAAACATAAAATCTAAAAAAAACTCACACCTGTGATAACTTTTAAAAATATTTTGCTAGTTCACTGATAACAGAAAATAAAGTTTTTAATTCTTTTTCTCCAAGGCCATGTTATAAAAATATATGCTGCCTGGAGATGTATGACATTTCCTGAATGGCATTTTTATTTCAATGAAAACTAAAAACAATTTAATAATCACTCATCAAAGAGTAAAAAAAAAATACATGTCTATATATTGGTTGTCTGGACAAAAACACATCATGCAGACATTTACAAAAACAAGTTGGAAGGAATCAAAGATTCCAGACAATGTCTACAGCTTTTTGGTAAGAATAAAAACAAACAATATGAGGACATTCTTACTTGCACAGTAACAAAGTGATTCTCTGCATTCACAATGGGATTTTTGGTGTTGCCTCCACACAAATTAATGCCTGTGACCTTTCACAATTAGAACAAACTAAGCCATATAGTGCAAACAATGAAAGATCATTTTAAGCATGTGACTCTCAGTAAATTTTGTCTTATGGTCCTCACAAAAGCCTGTGTCCCTCTCCTTTTCAACCTGAGGTATTTCACAGCAAATTTCTAGAAAATACTAAAATGAAAATTGTGTAACATCTGTCTTTCTCAATAAAAGTGATATTTCCACTCAATTAGTAAAGAATGATGCTTGAAAAGGTAACTGAAAATGTATTTTGAAAAGCGATTATGAATGCATTTTTATATACAGGAATGAAAAGCATTAATACGCAATACAGAAATATGAATGGTTTTAGATGATGTTTATGTGAGGTAAAAAATGCATAAAAGTGTTAACTATATTTGCCAAAAAAAGGCAAGAACAAATATTACCAAGAAAGTCTGAAGCTGTTAAACGTCCTTGATCAGCAAGATGAATGACGTAGAGAAACATCTTTATTATACAAACAAACTGCATTCTTCAAACTATCCCAGGGGACAGCTGGCCTTGCCCCTGCAGACCCCACAGAAGGCTCTGAGCTCAGCTGCAGTGGCTGTGGCTCCGCCCTTGGTGGGCGTGGTCTGCAGCAGGAGGACTGCCTTCTAGGGGCAACTGCACTTGCACAGGAGGCACACAGGGATGTCTGTAGGGTTTTCTGCCTCATCTGGCTGTTGGGGGAATAGAAAATCCCCAGGCTACAAAAAGTAGAGACCTGTAACAAAGCACATTGAGCTCTAATAGAATTCACCAAAAAAGTAGTAAGCAACTAACTTGGAGACTAATATTAGGAGGATTACCTAAGATTCACAAGGACATTGGAGGCATAAGTATCATCAGTAATATTCCAATGTTCTAAACGCTCCTCTTTATTCAGAGTACAGCTGGGAATACAGGTATTTGTGCAAGGTATGCAGGTTTTTACTCTTCCCTTTCTTCCTTACAGAATAGACCAGTGAGTAAGATAACAGGCTATGGGTAATTTTTATGTTAAATGCATTCTCTTAGTAATTAAGAAAATGTGATATTTGCATAGAGATAAAGCAATGAAATAAGTAGAGCTCAAAAACAGACAAAATCATACAAAAGAAAATAATTTATAAGCGAAATTAATGGGGTAAAGATGGCTTTTACAATCAATGATCCAGGAAATCAAATATTCATTGGGGAACATCAAATCCATCTTTAATTTTGTACTACACACAAAATCAGTTGCAGGTAGATAATAAACTCAAATATAAAAATAATTTAATACAGTATTTATACCTGCTTTAGGAAAATAACTTTGTGACTATAGGATAGGGTAAGATTCCTTAAATTAGTCATAGAAAATATTTACCATACAAGAGAAAAGATACTCTAACATAGCTGACAGGAGCAAGGACTGGATATGGACCAAGTCAAACTCAAGGTCCTCATTTTCCTTTCTTGTAGGACTTAGCTCAGATTCAGAAATTGAACATGGGAGTGAGAGTAGTGCCTACCACGTGAGACTTTGTGAGAACTGAATGATCAAATGATACATAACACCTATAGACTTCTATCAACCATGAAGTGAGTATGTGTTAATACTGTTATTGTTTTCTACAAAATGGAATATGGATCATTTCCATAATTGTAAAATGCATCATGATTTTATGTTACAATGAAGGAATAAAACCTTGACAAAGTATGACAAAATGCTTCTTATGATTTCAAATATTTAGCAAATATTGAAAATAATTCTTATTAACGTATATGTGTGTGGATGCTTGTCTTTTTTCACTCCATTTATTTAATGAGATGAAATTATAAGCAAAATATGTTAATAAAGGTACTGATAAATTTTTACCACTCAGAACAAACTCTTCTGACTCCCTTTTAAACTCATCTCATCCATGATTTTTCCTTCATTATCATCATCTCTGCTAATCAGAAGCACTGGTGATGCTGCGTTTCTTGTGAGATTCCTTTGCCACACTCTGTGGGATTATCCTTCTAATCTACTGACAGCCGTCTACCAGTTTCCGTGTTGACGATTTTAGTAGAAGGTGTCAATGAAAGGTTTTTTTGTTGTTGTTTTTTGTTTTTTGAGACAGAGTCTTGCTCTGTTGCCCAGGCTGGAGTGCAGTGACAGTGGCGCCATCTCCGCTCACTGCAAGCTCCGCCTCCCGAGTTCACGCCATTCCCCTGCCTCAGCCTCCTGAGTAGCTGGGAATACAGGCGCCTGCCACCACACCCAGCTAATTTTTTGTATTTTTTAGTAGAGACGGGGTTTCACCGTGTTAGCCAGGATGGTCTTGATCTCCTGACCTCGTGATCTGCCCATCTCGGCCTCCCAAAGTGCTGGGATTACAGGCGTGAGCCACTGCGCCTGGCCAATGAAAGGTTTTTCAGACCCAGTTCATGTGTGTGCATATGAGGAGAACCACATATGACTATATTCTGGGCAACAGTGCTTTGACACTATCAATTTTTAGATGGAACTCAATTTGAAAGTTGTGAAAATACATCCTCTAGCATTAGTGGAATATATTATTTTTCTCTGTGGCTGCCTATTTCTCAGTGTTATATTGTGGTGTCTCATTGGCTGTATTCTGATTTGTTAGTGAGAAAACCTGTTGAAATATAGTTTCATACAAATTGGCAAACTTTATTTACCTTCTCCCTAGTTATTATGTATATTAGATTATTTCAGTAATACTGTAATTTCTATTTTACATGTTGTTAATTTTTACAGTTATTTAATTCAAATTTCAGGGCTGGACTTTATAGACATTGTCCAAAGGAATACCTGAAGAGTAAACTAGAAATAACAAAAATTCAATTTATGTGTAAATGATATTCTAAATCTAAATTATTCATCCAGAAAAACTGAATATCCATTTTCCCCATTCCTCCTTTATGATCCCATGTATGGCGGTCATACAAATTGTTTTTGATCAGTTACTGCAGATGTAGCTGCTTTATGGTTTTCATAAAATCTTTTGACGTAAATGTAAGAGCTAATGTTACAGGATCTTTGGGGTGTTGCTTTTCTGGCCAGGAAACTGTGGCTAGTGGCCAAAAACCTGTGGCTGGCATGAATGCTGGCTCTCTGTGAGGCTGTGGCTGGACCAAGTGCACCCCAAGCAGCTTCCGGCTGACACTGGGGAATGTGGTGGCACCTGGAAACTTGGAGATGTCAGGACTCACAGGGCCCCAAAGAGGGAGTCATAGCTCTGGTTCAGGGGGCTCCCAGGTCTGAGCTCCCTGAAGGGCTACAGCTTTTTTCTCTTTCTCTTCACCAGCAATGTGGTGGGTAAGGGGCATGTTTCAGCCCTATTTGCCTTACAGCTCTTTTAGTTTTGCCATTTGGCAGGTCCGGAGTTCTTGTCCTGCAACAAGGAAGAATGAAATACACAGGGTGAGTGTGAGCAAGATGAAGAGGAGCATTATTGAGCAATAGAACAGCTCAGAGAAGCCCTACAGTGGGCAGCTCCTCTCTGTAGCCAGGGTGTCCTGACGAGTGTTCAGCTTCTAACAGAAAGGGTAACTCCTCTCTGCAAGCAGGTCATTCCAGTAAATGTTCAGTTCTCAGGAGAGAGGGCAGCTCTCTGCAACTGGTCATCCCATCCTCTGCTCTGCTCTGCTCTGTCTGAGCCAGGGGCTTTTATGGGCCTCAGAGGGGAGAAAGTGCATGTGGATTGGTCCATGGGTGGCCATAGTTGGGCCTGGAAAAGGCAATACAAGTTCTAACTCTGGCCCATGGGTCTGGCATCAGCCTGGCCCCCAGCCTTCAGGCCCTCCCTGGCCTGAAAGTGGGGCCTCACTGGGGACCGACCCCTTTCACCCAAGAGCCTGTCTGCCAGATGCCTCTGTCCATGGTGCCCAGGCTATTTGCACCAAGGGGCACCTGCAGGCCAGTGCTGAGTCACCTTCAGTTCCCCCTCAGCTTACCCCATGCTCTTTGGTGCCCAAAGTCTGGAGGGGGCTGAGGTGGAAAGGGGCTGATGTGTCAGTGCTGCCCCAGAGCCCCACACTGGCTGGGCTGTGGCAGTGCCTGGGCTTGGCCCCAACCCTTCTCAAAGATTAGAGTGGGCACCCAGAGTGGGGAGGGGCCAGGCAGCAAGAGCCAACACCCCTGAGCCTGCAGGGGTAAGGGGAGCCTGCCTGGGCCCCCAAGGGTGTAGACTGCAGAGATGCCCAGTCCTGTGCCTGGGAGGGCAGGGCTCCTGCCTGTTCTGTGGAGCATGCAGGAAGCCCTGGCTGCACCTCCTCAGAGCCTGGGGCAGGGGCCCCAGGTTCTCACTGGGACCCTCTTTGCATACCCTTTCATGCCTGACCGCGCTGCTCCCCGACCAGTGGGCAACTTGGTCCATCCCAATCATGATGGCCCCCAGGGCTTCTCTGGGGACTCCTACTTGTCCCTGGCTCCTGCCAGCTCTGTGGAGCACAGCACCACCCCAGACCCAGCTCTGCCTCCTCCTGTGCCCTCCCCACAGTGGCCAGCATGACAACAGCAGCTGCTCTGGATGGCCCACTGCTGCCATCACTAATACTATGAAACCTGTGATTGACAATATATGTATCAGCTTTTGTGGCCTTAGGTCAAATAATACAGTCTAAGTTATTACACAAAATACAAGTGATAGAAGTAGGAAGAATAAATTGAACTTCAACAGAATTTAAAACTTTAGTTATTCAAACTACACTATCAAGACCACCCAAATAATAGTGATAGCCACAGGAGGCAGACAAATTCCTAGGCAGACGGGGATGGGTTCTCTGGTGAAAATTGACCTTCAAGCCAAGGATAGTCTGAAGCCTGAAAACCAAACTACCAGTTCTGGAGAGAGTCCATGGACCAGAGTGAGAACTTCTATTCATGCTTGGCCACTCTTTACTGATTGGTTTTTTGGAATAATGCTTTTTAACCAATCAAATGTTGCCTTTCCCAAGACTACCTACAGCCTGCACCTCCTCATTCCAAACCCATAAAAACTCCCAGACTCAGCCTCACAGTCGGCTACCCACTTTGGGTCCTGTCTCGTTGTTGAGAGCTTTTCTGTTGTTCAATAAAATTATTCTCTGCCTTGTTCACTCTCCAGTGTCCATGTTACTCATTCCTCCTGGTCGTGGGACAAGAACCTGGAACTCACTGAATGGTGGGATTAAAATGAGCTGTAACACTTCCTTCTGCTCACCGAGAGAAACAGCCACTGAGTGCCATTCCCTTCTGCTCACCAAGCTGGAAATAACGGGAATAAAAGGGCTGGTAACATGCTCCTGCTGGTTGGACTATAGGAGAAAGAGAGCTGTAATATGCCGCAGCTCACTGAGCTATGAGCTACAGGAGTGAAGAGCTGCAACATTCCTGTGGGGCTCAGACCTCAGGGCTCCCCAAGCAAGAGCTGTAACACCCCTTGGGGCTTTGCAACTGCTGTCACCTCCGTTTTCAGGTGCCACCGCATTCCCCTTGTCTGGATGCTGGCCCCCAACCGGAATTCACTTACGGCACTCCCAGTCCAGCTGCAGGCTGAGTGGGGAGCCACAGGGGCCGTGGGATCTGGGCTGGGGCGAGAGCAGAGCACAGCGTGCCGGGCTGAGTGGGCAGAGCGGACCCAGTGGGTCTGAATGAGACCCGGGCAGAGGTGGCGATGGCTGCAGAGATTCCCGGCTGGCAAAGCAGCACTGAAGGAATCCTGTAACAATAGGAGAAAATATTTACAAATCATGTAGCTGATAGGGTCTATTGTACATAATCTGTAAAGTATTCTTATAAGTCAAAGATATAAAGAAAAACATTCTAGTTAAAAGTGGACAAATTCTATGAATAGACATTTTTCCATAGAAGCTATACAAATGTACAATGCAAAGATGCTCAATAATATTAATCCTTGATGAAATGCAAATCGAAACCGTCATGATACCCATTTCACAAATCCTAATGGCATATTCATGAGAAAATGAAGGCAGTTTGTAAAACAGCATACAAAACAAGTGCCCATCTATTAATTTGGAGTAAAATTACCCATAAAGTGTGTCTGCTCTTTGTTGCTTCCTCACATTTCAGGAATCTTGGGACAAATGACTGCCCCTTCCCCAGGATAGTTTTTGGACTGTTAGCTTGGCCGTCTCATCACTTGCATAGCCAGCATGCACTATTGTGTCTCATAGCCTCACCCTTTAGGAATGCTTGCTTCACAGGAGAATGTAGTCTTCAACGTAATCAACCTAGGGTTCAACCTAGACTTCTACACTTCAGGTCTTAAAGAAAGCCGACTCTATTTGTTGACCCTTGAATTAATTTCTGTCCTTTTCTGGCTTTTGTGTCTCTTGGTGGTTTCAGGTGAGAAAGTCCTCGTTTAACTCTGGTTAAGTAACCCATGTTCATCAGCCAGAACACTCAGCCATCTATTTACATATAAAGTATATCAGAGGACTGTCAAAGTCTGAGCCTAAAACAATGGACATGAATGTACATTTAGGCAATAGAAAATGGAGAAAATTATTGACTGAGTCAACAAAAATAAAATTCTAAAAACACAAGCATGAGAACTTTCAAAAATACTTTGTTAGGTGATAAATAAAGGTTTCAATTTTCTTTCCAAGAGAACCTATTACAAAAATATATTCCGCCTGGAGATGTATGTACAGTTTTCCTTAGTGGCATTTTTCATTTCATTGAAAGTAATTTTAGTAATCACTTATCAAATTACAAGAAAAGTATACATATCTATCTTATGGTTCACCTGTACAAAAATGCCATGTTTACCTTTGTGAAAGTAAGGTGGAAGGAATTAAAGTCTCCTGCCAGTTTATAGCTTTTGGGTCAAGGAAAAAGCAAACAATGTGATGTTCATACTTGCACAGTAACATTGTGAGTAACATTGTGGCTGGCCTTTGCTTTAAAAATGAGTCTCAGTGTTTTATCTACACAAACCAATGCCTTTTTAACCTTTCACAATCAGAACAGACTAAGTCATACAAACATTCACTGTTTTTATAAGCCTGAGGCTCTTAGCAAATTTTACCTTTTGGCTCTCAGAAAAGTCCAAGTAATTCTCCTTTTCAACCATAGGTATTTTATAGAAAATTTCTGGAAAACACTATAACAGAGAGTATGTAACACCTGTCTTTCCTAATAAAAGTGATATTTTTCATTTTATTAGGAAATTGTGATGCTTGAAAAAATAATTAGTAAGATGTTATGAAAAATGACTATGAATACTTTAAATTAGGGAATGTTAGGGAATGAGAGGCATTAAAATATAATATGAAAATACAAATTTTGTTTTAGATGATTTTTATATGACCAAAAAATAAAGAAATTTTATACCGAGTGCTAAAAATATTTGCCTGCAAAAGAAAAAGCAAGAACATATATTACCAGGCAAAGTGTGAAATGATAGCAATGCTTGGTTAGCAAGCTAAAGTGATCACTGAACCAACACATTCTTTATAAGAAAGAATGTCTCTAGTCCCAGCTAATTGGAAGCCTGTGGCAGGAGGGCTGCTTGTGCCCAAGTGTTTGAGACCACCCTAGGCAACCTAACAAGACCCTTGTCTATTAAACAAATAAAAATGAATGTAATTTGCAAACTGACCACAGAAGGCTGGGGGCAGGAGGCATTCCCCATGCAGACTCCACAAAGAGCTGTCAGCTCAGCTGTGCCTGCTGCAGCCAAGCCATTGTTCAATGGAGTAGGACCAAGTCCACTGAGGCTTATCTGTGTGAGTAGGATGCAACCAGGGATGCCTCTTCAAAAACCTGCCAAGGATGGCTTTTTCTGGGGCAATAGAAAGTCCCTGAAGCTTCAGAAAGTAGGGAAAAACAAAGAGGAGGCATAGCATCTAATAAAATTCACTCAAAATGTACTAATAAAGCAGGAGTGGTGTAGATTCACAAAGATGTTAGAGACATAAGCATCAAAAACAGTGCTCTAAAGTTCAACACCCTCTTCTTTATTCAAAATACAGCTGGCAGTACTGGTAGGTGCAAGCCATGTGGGTTTTACTCTTCTCTTTCTTCATTACAGAATATTACAATGGTTAAGAGAATGGACCCTGGAGGAAAAATTCTTGTGTTATCTTAAGTCTCTTAGTAATTAAGTGTCGTTATTTGTACAGAGAAAGAAAAATAATCCAATGGAAGAAGAGAAGAGAGCACAGAAACAGACTAAAGCATATATAAGCAAGTAATTTATGAGAAAGACCAACAGGGAAAGTACACTTTTTCAATAAATGTTCTGGGAAATTTAACGTCTATTTATGTTAAATAAAATGAGATGGAGAAATAAAGTAAGATGTTTGTTCTCATATTTCACAGAAAATCAATTTCAGCTTGATTATTGATATAAATACAATAAAAATTTAATACAAGATTTAGAACCTAACTTAGGAAAATAATGTCATGACCGTGGGGTAGGGTAAGTTCTTAAAATAGTTGTAGAAAGTATTTACCATTTAAGAGGAAAGATATTCTAACACAGTTGATGTGAGCGAGGACACTGGACCAGACTGAGTCAGTCTCACAGTTCTTCTGTTCCTTTCATGGAGGGCATTAGCGCAAGCTCAGAACTTGACTGTGGAAGTGTTAATATACACCATGGAATACTATGCAGCCATAAAAATGATGGGTTCATGTCCTTTGTAGGGACATGGATGAAGCTGGAAACCATCATTCTCAGCAAACTATTGCAAGGACAAAAAACCAAACACCGCATGTTCTCACTCATAGGTGGGAATTGAACAATAAGAACACATGGACACAGGAAGGTGAATATCACACACTGGGGCCTGTTGTGGGGTTGGGGGGAGGGGGGAGGGATAGCATTAGGAGATATACCTAATGTTAAATGACGAGTTAATGGGTGCAGCACATCAACATGGCACATGTATACATATGTAACAAACCTGCACATTGTGCACATGTACCCTAAGACTTAAAGTATAATAAAAATAAAATAAAATAAAATGCACTTCACCAAAAAAAAATGCCTGCTTCTTGAGACGTTGTGAGCGTTGAATGAACTAATAATACATACAGTGTGTAGAATAATAGCAGGTCTGCATTAACAACTAAGTCAGTATTCACTAATACTGACCAATTTTTTTAATGTAATTGCAACATGTATCATGTGCATCAATTGTAAAATGCACCATTACTTTATATGTCACAATGAAAGAAAACAATTGAGAAACTGTCACATAGATATTTCTTAGCATTTAGGATACTTTTCTTATTATTCGTGAAAAAAGTTTCTTTCAAACTTTGTAAATGTGGAAAAGGTAACCATTGTACACTGTTGGTGGAAATGCAAATTAATACAGACATTATGGAAAATGGTATGGGAATTCCTCAAAAAACTAAAATATAACTACCATATGATCCCACTATCCTACTTCTGGGAATGTAGCAAAAGGCATAGAATTCAGTATGCTGATATTTGTTTTATATCACTTCTATGATCACGTGAGATAGAAAATGAAAGCAAATTACATTAACAAAAATGCTCCTAAAATAGCTCTCATCAGATGAAAGCCTTCTGAAACACTTTTTAACTCCTCTTTTCCTTGATTTTTCCCACATTAGCATCTTTTGTGCTAATTGGAAACTTTGGTTGTGCCACATTTCTTGGGAGAGCCCTATGCTACTCTCTGTGAGATTATCTTTCTTACTTAGTAACAGTCCCTCTGCAAGTTGTGTTGATGGTACTGCCAGAGGTGTTAATGGAAGGATTTCAGACCAAGTTCTTGAATGTGTGCACAGTTGCAACCACATTATGGCTGCCTTCTGGTCAATAGTGTTTTTACAATATCAATATTAAGACACATGTCTCTTTGAAAAAGTAAGAAAATGTGCACTGTAACATAAACAGAATACTCTGTTTTTTTCTGTGACTGCCCATTTCTCAGTGGTAAATCATTGTCCACATCTGCTGTATTATGGGCTATTACTGAGGAAATATGCTTCAATATGTTTTCATATAATTGAATAACTCTATTTTTGGCATAGTTATTATAGATATTAGAGTTATTAGTGTACTACTGGAATTCTTATTCAAAGTTTGGAGAGGTAATTTTATAAACTGTGATTCAAGGAATCCATTGAGGTGGAAGATAGAAATTGGAAAGGGTTACTTGAAAGTTTGTGGTGGAGCAGGAGCTTTCTAAAGACTTTTAGAAAAAGTAGTATCTTGAGGATTTCTGTCCTAAGCTTAAAAATATGAGTAATGTTTTTTGTAAGCTTTATTCCAAATTCAATTCTTCAACCCATAATATTTTTAATCTATATTTTTCTTCTTTACCATTCATTCTTCTAATTGCGTGGATGGTGATTATACACATCCCTCTACGATTGGTCACTGCAGAAGTAGTTTCATTGTGATTTCCATAACATGTTTTCCAGCCGGGTGAGGTGGCTCACGCCTGCAATCCCAGCACTTTGGGAGGCCGAGGCAGGCGGATCACCTGAGGTCAGGAGTTCGAGACCAGCCTGGCCAATATGGTGAAACCCTGTCTCTACTAAAAATACAAAATTAGCTGGGCATGGTGGCACGCACCTGTAGTCCCAGCTACTTGGGAGGCTGAGGCAGGAGGATTGCTTGAACCCAGGAGGCGAAGGTTGCAGTGAGCCGAGATTGCGCCACTGCACTCCAGCCTGGACGACAGAGCAAGACTCTGTCTCAAAAAAAAAAACAAACAAAAACAAAACAGATTTTCCTTGCCCTCCCCCTACAGCTTTGTATCTATCATCAGTCCTGTCTTAAGTCTGAGCACTTAGAGCTCTTTGACTCTTATTGTAATTGGCAAAACAGTCCAGCTGCTTGAAATAAGTCAAAATAATAATCAGTTATGACAAGAAAGAGTCATATTCCTTTATTATTGGTGCCAGCAAGGGGAAGAGCCGAGAGCCATTGCACTCTTCAATTTGTGGAGGGAATGGAGGGGTTTTAAAGAAAGGGTTTGGAATGTAGAAGCAAGAGGGGCTAGGAGGTGCCATGGGGTGTGGCTTGCTCTGGTGGTCCTCCTGAATTATTGTCCCATTTGGTGAAGGGGCTGGCACGATCGTGGATCCTGCCAGCTTATAAATTAGTTGTAGTTAATTTTGTTGGCACTCTTCAGCAGGGTGTGGGTTCTGTCTTTGAAGTAATCTTTTGTTGGAAAGAGAATTCTGAAGATGCCTGGTCCCTATCAGGATGTGACCCCTGAAACTTCTAAGGAAATATATGACCAGATAAGAGAGCAAGGCACGTGCTTAACAAGCATTTAGGTAAATAAAGGTGCAAAGGCATGGGAGTATAGTGTGGGGAAAAATAGAGAGTGGAGGTTCGCAGCACATTCTGAGGCTGTTTTCAAGACAAAAGATAACATATATGTAGTTTGTCTCAAAGTTATATATTAAGACTCGGAAGGGAAAGAGGAAGAGGAAAAGAAGAAAAAAAGTTTAAAAGCAGTTTGAGGCTCAGCTGTGAAGGTGCTTGGTTACATTATTTGTCAGTTTAAGATGGGTCCCTCCTTGTCTATGTCTCCTGTGTCTCCTTCATGGCCTGCATCTCTGCCTTTTTATTTTCCTGAAGAGTTTGGAGAGGGATAGCATACAGGGTATAAACCGTAATTGACTATAAAATATGCACTGAAATAAAGAGTAAAATGGGATTTAACAAGTCACTGTGCTCTTATAGGAGCTTCTGTTATAATGAGCAGAATAACTGTCCATGAGGAATTTTAAGGTGAGGAATTAAAATGATATGAGTAACTTAAATAATTACGTCTTTTCTCAAGGAGTGAACTATGAGGTTGGAAGAGTGGGAAAATATCTTGAATTGCAAATACTCAAATAACAGCACCTAAATAGCTGTTATCCAGGTCTCAGAAGTGAGAAATGTGGTCCAGGTCAGCTATACCCCTATCAAAAAGCCAAGCTGGCTTTTCAGTTGCTGTAATTGGCAAGCTGATGCTAAAATTGACATGGAAATGCAAGAGATATATAAAAGACAAAGCAATCTTCAAAATGAAGAACGAAGTTGGTGTACTCAACTCCTCACTCCTTGATTTCAAGGCTTACTAAAACCTGATAGTAACCAAGACATGGTGGAGAGGAATGAAATACAGATTATACATCATAATGGACTATAAAATATGGTAAACTGATTTTATAAGGTTCCCAGGTCATTTCAATATGAAAAAAGTCTTTTTCAACCAATGTTGCTGGGATTAGTGGATACTTAAATGAAAGTTGGACTCCTCCCTGAAGCCATATGTCTGATTGATTCAATCTGGATCATATACCTAAATGTAAGTGCTAAACAATGTTTTTAAGATTTGACACCAGAAGCACAAGGGAGAGAAGAAAAAAATAGATATACTCATCTTAATTTTTTGTGATTAAAATTACACTATCAAAAGTAAAACAAAAACCCCAAAAATGGAAGAAATTTTGTAATTCATTTAGCTGATAAGGTTCTGTTCTCCAGAATACATTAATAATCTCCAGAATACTTTAGGAGGCCGAGGCAGGCAGATCTTTTGAGCCCAGGAGTTCAAGACCAGACTAGGCCACATGGCAAAACCCAGTCTCTACAAAAAAATAGAAAAATTAGCCCGTGTGGTGGTGTGCACCTGTCCCACCTATTCAGGAGGCTGAGGCGGGAGGATCACCTGAGCCAGGGGAGGTCGAGGCTGCAGTGAGCTGTGATCACATCACTGCATTCCAGCCTGGGCAACATAGTAAGACCTTGTCTCAAAAAAAAGATCAACTCAAGGAGGCAAACATACAAATTAAAAATGGGCAAATTATTTGAATAACCATTTCTTGTTGAATGAGCATATGAAAGGTTGTTCAGTGCCTTTTGACATAAGGATTTCAAGTAATTTTGTAGGTAATCTGCCCAAAGAGGTGGAGCATGATTTTCTACTTCTTAGGTATGTGCTGTGAATAGCAACTTCTTTTTAAATATACAGCATGGAAACGGTGAAATGAGAAACTTTACAGCAGAGAAAATAAGAACTACATCATCCAAGTGATCAAGGTAACATCAGCAGTGATAAAGCCTATTGATAGTCCATCCCTTCAGGTGATGGGATGAGAGTGACACTTTCCCTCTGTGTTCTTGTTCTTCTTCCCCCAAACTCCTAACTTCTGTCTAATCAGGAGAAAAACATTAGAGAAATTCCAAATTAGCTGTGTCAATATTATTAAAAGTAAGGAAAGTCTGAGAAATTGTCACAGGCATAGGAGCCCAAGGAGACATGACATCTAATGTGAAAAGGTGTCCTGGGAGGCATCCTAGAATGGATAATAGACGTTAAATGAAACCCAAGGACATCTGAATAAAGTGCGGATGTTAGTGAGTGATAACATATAACATTTGTTTGTTAATTGTGACAAATATGGCTGGGCGTGGTGGCTCACGCCTCTAATCCCAGCACTTTGGGAGGCCGAGGTGGGCAGATCACAAGGTCAGGAGACTGAGACCATCCTGGCTAACATGGTGAAACCCTGTCTCTACTAAAAATAAAAAAATAAAAAAATAAAAATTAGCCGGGCG
Organism: Pan troglodytes; assembly: GCF_028858775.2. Classification (NCBI taxonomy): domain Eukaryota; kingdom Metazoa; phylum Chordata; class Mammalia; order Primates; family Hominidae; genus Pan; species Pan troglodytes. The sequence continues at coordinate 10,801,930 of NC_072414.2, forward strand.
TGGTGGCGGGCGCCTGTAGTCCCAGCTACTCGGGAGGCTGAGGTGGGAGAATGGGGTGAACCCGGGGAGGCTGAGCTTGCAGTGAGCCGAGATTGCACCACTGCACTCCAGTCTGGGCAACAGAGCGAGACTCCATCTCAAAACAAAAAACAAAAAACAAAACAAAACAAAAGACAAATATGTCCCACTAATATAAGAGGTTAATAATAAGGGAAACTGTTTGCGGGACATATATACACTCTCTGTATGATATTCACAACTGTTCTATAGATCTAAAACTATTCCAAAGTAAAAGTTTATTCCTATGGTCACTGCGAAGCTTCATAGAAGGGTTATTAGCAATATTGTTGATGTTCCCTGAGAGCATTCCCAAAATTTTATCCTCTTTCTTCCTTGCTGAAGGTAACTATTATTTTGAATTCTATATTTGTCTTTCTCTTTAGTTTTTATTTATTATTTCTCTAAGTTTGCATTTCAAATTAATATCTTGCTCAATTTTTTTGTCTTCAAACTTAGATCAATGCAAATGTTTAATGTAACCCTTATTTGCAGTCTAATCATGAGAAATCACCAGACAAATCCATGTTTGAGGCAGCTTCAAAATGTCTGACTGGTATTTTTCTAAAGGCATCAAGGTCATGAAAAATAAATGAAGACAGAAAAGATTTCATACTGGAGAAGACCTGAGCTGCAAGGTGGACTTTAGGATGCTTCTCAATGATCCCCACCTTTAGGTATACACACTCTGTATGCTAACCTCCTCCCTGTGAGTGAGTGTGGTCAGAAACTGTGATTGCTTTGAAACAACAGAATACTGTCAAGGTGGTGGCATATCACATTGGGCATCATGTTACATAAGATCGTGATTTCTATCTTGCTAGCAAACTCTTTCTTGATAAATTTAAAGAATCATTCTGCAATGTGGAAGAATTTTCCAGTGGGCAAGGCCACTGTGGGAAGAAATTAAAAGTCAACTTCTGGCCAATAGCCAGCAAGGAACTGAGGCTTTTGGTCCAACAGCCTGCCCTACAGTTTGCAATTTACTTAAAAAGTAATTTGGAGGCCAGATGTGTTGGCTCATAACTGTAATCCCAGCACTTTGGGAGGCCCAGGTTGGGGGACCACTTGAGGTCAGGAGTTCGAGACCAGCCTGGCCAACATGGTGAAACCCTGTCTCAACTAAAAATACAAAAAATAGCCGAGAGTGGTGATGTGCACCTGTAATCCCAGCTACTCGGGAGGCTGAGGCAGGCGAATCGCTTGAACCCAGGAGGCGGAGGTTGCAGTGAGCTGAGATTGTGCCACTGTACTCCACCCTGGGTGACAGAGCAAGACTCTGTCTCAAGAAAAAAAAAAGTAAACCAACCCCCTTTTTAAATAATACTATAGATGTTCACAGGTAGTGTATCTTACTATAAAGAAAATTAATCCTATTTCTTCCCTTCTGTCCTTTATATTATTTCTGTCATTCATTTCACTTATATATACTCATACATGCATATATATAATATAAATATAGATAATCTTGTATTATATATCTTGTATATGTTGTTGCTATTATTATTTTGATAAACTATTATTGTGTTAGATCAATTAAGAATATGAAAAATAAAAGATTTTACTAAAGCAACCACTAATAAAAGAAAAAAAGAAGTATAGCATATATGCTAAGAAAGGAAAGAAAATAGATTATATAAAATGTTGAAATAAAATGATAAAAGGCAAAAAATAAGTGGAAGGCAAAAATAGGGACAAAGGCTGGGCTCCGAGGCTCATGCCTGTAATCCCAGTACTTTGGGAGGCTGAGGTGGGAGGATCACTTGAGGCCAGGCGTTCACAACTAGCCTGGAAAACATAGTAAGACCCCATCTCTAAATATATATGCCAGTATATTCATATATATGCCAGGTGTGGTGGCAGGCACCTATAGTCCCAGGTACACACAAGAGGCTGAGGCAGGAGGATGGCTTGAGCCTAAGATTTCCAGGCTGCAGGGAGCCATGATCTCACCACTGCACTCCAGCCTGGGTGACAGAGTGAGACCAAGTCTCTAATAACAACAATAATAATAAAATGGGGACAAAAAACAAGAGCAACAAATAGAAAACAAATAACAAATATAGTAGATTTTGACTAAACTATATCACTAATTACTTTGAATGTCTAAATGCATCAATGAAAAAGCAGATTGTCAGAGTGGATCAAAAAACAAGACCCAACCACTGTATATATTGCCTATAAGAAACATACTTAAGTATAAAGACAAGTATAAATTAAAAGCAAATGGCTGGAAATATATCATGCTAAGACTAATTAAAGAAAGCAAGAGTAGCCAAATTAATTTTAGATAGAGAAGACATCAAAGCAAGCAAAATTACCAGGAATAAAGAAGGATATGCTATAAATATGAAGGGCTCAATTTTCCAAGATACAACAATCCTTAAGTTGTATGCACCTGACAACAAAGCCTCCAACTATGTGGGAGGAAACTGACAGAATTGCAGGAGAATGAGATGAGTCCACTATCATAATTGGACACCTCAACAGCTCTAGGAGAAATGTACAGATTCAATGGGCAGAAAATCAGTAAGACAAAGTTGATCTCAATAACATCATCAATCATCTGGGCATAATTTACATCTATGGACAACTTCATCCAACAATGGACAGAATATAAATTTTTTGCCAGCCCACATTGACGACTCAAGATAAACCACATTCCGGACTGTAAAACATATCTTAACAAAGTTAAAAGACTAGAAATTTTATCGCATCTACCCTCAGACCACAATAGAATTAAGCTAGAAATAAATAACAAAATAACAACAAAACAATAACTGGAAAATCCCAAAATGCTTGGGGATTAAATAATGCATTTCTAAATACGATAGAGTTCAAAAAAATAATCTCAAGAGAGACAAAAAATGGAACCAAATGCAAATGAATACACAACTTATCAAAATATGTGGATTCAAGGAAAACAGAGTTTGGAGGGAAATGCATAGCATTGAATGCATATATTAGAAGAGAAAAAATATAAATTCAATCACTTAAGTTTCCAACTTAGGAAACTGGAAAAGGAAGAGCAAATTAAATCTAAAGTAAGCAGAAGGAAAGATATAATATTGCAAAGACAGTAGATGTGCCATAGAAAGAATGAAGTTAAAAAAAGTTACAGTCTGAGACAGGAAAGCATCACAAGGTCTGTAGGAGAATAGTAAAACACATGGAGGAGGAACAGGCAGACCCAGATGGGGGAACATGTGTAGGGCCTAGGAAAACATCCTGTAAAAGTGCCCCCACCAAGGCCCACCTTGGCTCACTGCCTCTTCAGCATGCCTTTTGCTTGCCACACTGCTCTCTCCCTTTGGGTCCCCTGTCTTGGGCAGCTGCAGATCCCGCTTATTTGCACTTCCTGGTAGGCAGCAATCAGTTTCAGATGTTTAGACACCACACGGCCATAAGCCGACTGCTTTGAGTTTTCTGATCCATGGATCCCACCTATATCTGCAAAATGACTGCAGGGACAGTAACTGTACTAGGGGTGTAGTGGAAGGTTTGAGCAATGGACAAAAGGACATAAACAGGATCATCCAAGGTCCCTGAGCCTGCTACTCCATAAGCATGGGGGTCCTCTCTGTCCCTCTCCACCCTCGCTCCTCCCAAAACCTAATCCCACAGAGGCCTTCTCAGTGGGCAGGGACCACTCTCACTCCTGACTGTCCTCCTGGCATGTAGATCTCATGGGCAGGGGTAACATTTAAACAAATAGGACCCAGACATTCAAATCCCTCCATGCAGAATGCATTCCTCAGGGAGCTGCCCCTGCATCACTTCCCGAGAGGCCTTCTCTCCCCTGCCCTGTACTACTGTGGTCTGCCTTTCCTGCTCCCACCTCCTCATATATCAGTGATCCCAGTGCTCCTTCCAATCCACTGCCTTCTCATGGCATGGCCTGTGCCACGGACACACTTTCTCCTCTTCTTTTCTCCCCTGTTTGGAAGACTCACTGCTCCTCACTCTCCAGCATCTCCTCCATGCTCCTCCTCCTGGAGGCCTCCCTTGTCCATCCCATCCCAGGCCTGGTGCCTGTCCCCTGAGTTCCCAGGGGCAGCTCTTCCATCTACGGTTTAGTTTTGGCTACATTTTCTGAATCACTACTGGACCAAAATGTAGGAGAAAATGGAAACATTGTATATGTTGTTCCCTTGAGAAATGCACGCATGTAGTGGACAAAGAGCAACACAGAAAAGTTTTCTTTATGCTGAATTTCACAAATTAATGAGTTTTCCTTTATGTTGAATTTCACAAATTCTTACTTTCATTTTCATGTGTATAAAACTTATGCCTTTATAATTCTAGAATGCCTTTTCCAGCAAGTGTAAAATAAGACTATTATGTTTATAGTTTAATTGAAAGATATTTTTCCTTTTGGATCCATCGTAAATCTTTGATTCACTGACTTCCAGTGGATGACCTTCACCTGGACTCCTACAGGTGCTATGCATACACCAATTCTGACCTTCTATTCTGAGAGCCCCCAACTAAACTGGGGTTCCCATACCACAGCAGCTAACAACCCTGCCCTTATAGGAAATAAAGGGGATTTGGACATGGGCATTTACAATAAGCCTTTCACAGGATACTCCTTTACATGGCAGATGTCCTAATGCCTGTGCCTAATGCATTGTTCGACCTGTGACCAGGTGTCCCTCCCATGGGAAACTTGCTTATTCCTGCAGACACCCTTGTGGCTCCTTCTGACTTGTGTCCAGTTTGTTGCTGCCTAAACAAGGTTCTGGTGCTGGCAGCCCAACCTTGTGTTCTCCTCAGCATCCCAGAGAAAAATCTCCCTGAAGTAGCCCCTGGTTCCTCCAAAGGAATGTGCAAATTCAATCCACTGACAAAATAGGAAACAAGTCCAAAGATTTTTACTTAAGAGACCTTGGGCAGGGAGGGCACCATGAGTCAGAAGGGCAGTCATCCGTTCCAGGATGAGAGAGAGAGAGAGAGAGAGAGAATAAGAGAATGAGGAAGGGAGGGGGAAAGAGAAAGCATGGTGACTAGCAGTCTATATAAGAGAATAGGGTGTGAGTCACTTTAAGTTCACAGGTAAATGTCTGAGAGATGCCTCTAAGTCCCTATCTCTGGCCATGGCTTAAGCCACTTAGGTGTGCTATTCTACTGCTAATGCCCAACTTTATGACCTTTTCTATGTCATTCTTGTTACCATTGACCACACGATGTCTAGGTATTAGAGCTTGTGTATGCGGAGGTATTTTTGAACAGTGGAAACATCAAAGGCCAACAGGGAAATCTGAGTCAGGCACTGAGTAAGGTATTTGATGAGCACAATGAAATGATAAGTGATATGAAAGCATGGCCCCAAATCCCATGCATAGCCATCCACTCCACTGTGTAGGGTGGAGCCATGTGAACAGATCAAACCCTTTACCCAGTCTTGGTGGGAATGTTGTTGTAAACCCGGGTAAAGTCATGAAATACCTACATCTGTTTAGTCATGGCTTTTAGATTAGCTGGTATTTGGCCAGGGTTATTTATGTACATGTAGTAGGTTATTCCCAAGATGGTACAGACTCCTCCCCTTAACCTATGGGCAGGAGGTGATCTATGATGAGGTGATTATTTGATCCCATCTGGGACAGACTCCATTGATTCTTGCATCAAAGTGAGGCTGTGCAGTAACAGATGTGTGTGTTCTGCTAGTGCAGCTGACACATTTGTATTGGTCTGGATGATTTACTGTTGCATGGACAGAGCAGTGGTGCTCACCACAGTCCCTGCCCGTTAAAGTAACAATCCCCTCCCCAAGAGTATGGGGGTAAAAACAGCCCGCCTTTGTCATAATGGGTGTGGCATGAACCAAGGTTGGAAGTATTGGCTAGTTAAGTGCAAGGGAAGGCCCAGGATACTAAGACACATTTGAAATTACAGACTTGAGTCTGAGCTCCGTTGCCACCCTTTCATTGAGGAAAACAAAAGCAGGGCTGTGGGAATAAGTGGGTGTAATGAATTCCAAGTTCCACAGGATGAAAGTATATTTCTGTGGATGCATGAGGGAACCCTAAGATGTGTTTTATTACCCCTAGGCCTCAAGAGGTGCTGGCTTCTGAACCCCCAAGTGTCCCCAAGTTGCATTAAATCTGGGGCTGATATGTAAATATGTGAACTATGCTTGGCGATGTGGAGGGGCAAATAGCAACGTGTGTGCTTTGGACATAGAGCAATTGGGCTGCAACTTAGGGTCATGTGTGAGCAGGAGAGATGTCCATGGTGCCTATAGTTAAGCCAAGTTGGGAAGAATAAGACTACATGCTAAGTAAGCCTGTAACTCAGGGAGGCGCTTTGGTGTGGTCTAATGGCAGGCCCAGCAATTCCATCTCCTGAGATGCGTGGCCTCCACTTAGCCACCATGTTAAGATACAGGGACAATCAGGCTCCCAAGGAGAAGCAGAGGTAGAGGGGCCTGGGTAGTCTTCATCTCTGATGGTGTGGATCACCAACATTTGGGGAGATCCCCTGGGATGTACTTAAGATTAATAGGGAAGGTGGTGAAGTAGGAGATGGAGAAGTTGGTGGGGCAGTGGGGGGAATAAAGAACTGTTCCAAGAAAGGCAAAATGGTTCCACCACAAGAACACACAGAACTCCGCTTAGTGGGGGAGTGTGGTTGCACGGGGCTGGTTGGGTTAGTAGGGGATCCACGAGGCTGTGGGCAGGCACAGCTACCTTAGTCGGCCAAAGCTGGTTAATAGCAGTAAAGAGCAACCCAGCAGGTGTCAGGGAGCCGATTGGTAGAATCGCAGTCAGTGATGTAAGCCAGGGGCCCTGGGGTAGGCAAAGCATTAGCTCAGCAAAATGCCACTCCAAGGGTCCTCACCAGGAAATTTAGGAAGGTAACTTTTGAGTTCTGTAGCCAAGTAGTGGGGGGATCTGTCAATTGCCAGTTGTTTTGTCTTTCTGGAAACCTTTGTAGCTAAGTGTTATGCTGTACAGTGTCATCTCGGGCTGGAGTGATGTCATCTGGAACATTGTTATCTCTGGTGGGGTGACCTATAGCCCTCCCAGGTAGCAGCCCTATATGGGAAGGTGGGGACTTGGGGGTCTGGTGTGACCCAATATATTTGGAAAGCCCTGAGCAGGCTTTGCTCACCTTGTTGGGGTCAATGACTAGAATCACAGATTATAAGTAATTGCTGTGGGTCCTTAGGGTACATCGTGAAAGACTTGAGTGGCACTTTTTTTCTGAAGTGTAGGCTGTTTCCATCCATGGTTAGTATAAATTGGAAGTGCATGCATGACCTTGGGCAAAAGAGAGCATAGTGACTTGTTTTGGGCAGTTGAGTGTCTGACCTCAGGTGAGGATGGATGGTTCAGGGCTGCATGGTGCGACCATCCAGTTGGGGTTGAAGTGAGGTTATTAGCTGGGCGTCATGCTGAGATGAGTCTCTAGGACTGTTTGCAGAGGTTGGGTCAGTGTTAAACACTGGTGCTTTTGGTTCCATTTAATTGGTTGTAATTGCCCTGTCTGTATCCAGTCCTGGTGGCAGTGGAGATGCAGTACCTCTAGGACTGCCTTCCAACAAAGACTCTTTTCCCATCTTGGTGTAAAATTGCTTCCCAAGACTGTTTGGTTCCAACAGCTCTCCACAGGGGCCTGACTGGAGTGTTCTTTTCAAATAGGTACCCACTCAAGCTGATGTGGGCCTCAACATTTGTCATGTTTGGTTGAAACCATGGTTTACTGGAGGTTTTGGGCCTCTGGATTGTAAATCAATAAAAGCACCCAAGCCAGTAGTAATAAAGCCAGCAACAAACAGAATAGTGTGCAGCTGCACCTTACAGGGTTGTGCTTTGGGTGGAAATTTAGGTTCACACGGGTCCCAAATCACATGAGCAGCTGCCTGGCCTATGGGATAATCTATATTTAGTGAGTCCCAGAAGGTTATGTATCCTCCATCTGGCTTCCAGCCTTTATGGAATGGGAATTAGATAACAGTTATTATAAAGTAGATTAATGCCTGTGGCAAACTAGAGAATTCTAGGCATTTCTTTGTGGCACTGAAATTTGAAAAGGGCTTGTTTGATGACACCATTGTATTTCTCAATTAAATAAGTTATTTGGTAACTATAAGGGAACGAAAGTTCTATTAACAGCCTTTCTGAAGAGCCCAGCATGCTGTTCTAAGAATTGAAATGTGTGTTTTGGTTACTCTCAGTAATGTGACTTTGAGGGGAATAAGGAGTGTTCTAGAGTGGTCTTGCATTGTGGCCTCAGTATATAGGTGGAGGTGTAATTTTGATTTATATTTTGGGTGTCTCTGAGGCCACAGAGTCCTAGAGGTTTGTTTGTATTTTGCCTTCACAGGGACAACTTTCAGGTTATGGCTAAATAGTTTATAAAAATGTGAAGATGGCATCATTTGCTGACAAGGGCATCCAGTGCTAAGATGGCTGTGTAAGCTCGGTCATGTACATCATTTCTTGGGTCCAGTTCTTTATCAGAGACATCCTGGATAAGAGATTGGAAGTATTCTAACAGCAAAACTTGGGTAAATTTTAATTGGTGGTAGTAATGGTAGATGTTTGCCTGTTCACTTTCTTTAATTTGAAGCACTAATTCTCCACCGAGCTCCATAGGATGGTCAGCAGTGCCATTCACATACTTTCCCAACTCCCATTAATGTTCACTTAGGGAATCCCAGGGCACTCATCTGGTAGTCAAGGGGTCTGAGGGAGAGGTGAACACCTCTAGAGCCCTGGAATCTGGCAAGGGACTGAAGACAGGGGAAGCCACACCCTCCTGCAGGTGGCACTTATGGGAGGGCCCGGATTTGGCTTCCTCCTGCCTTAAAGAGGCCTCAGTAGCTGTGCTGAGCTTGAGCGGGTCTGTTTCTATCACCCAAAGCATAGTGGGCAGCTGGGTGTGGAGTCCCAGGCCCGGGATCTGTGAGACCCTCTATTTCAGGAGAGCCCAGCAGGTGATGGGTCATGTTTTGTTTTAATGGGCTGTAGCACAAGGCCCAGCGGGGCAATTTCTTGCATCAGAAGCCCTGTAGCAACTAAGCTTCATTATGAGTGGTCCAGAGACTCCAGAAGGCATTTATAAAAGATTGTCAAAGCCTCTACAGCAAGCTTGTTTGACCTGTGGCATGTGGGCCACATGTGGCCCAGGATGGCTTTGACTGTGGCCCAACATAAATTTGTAAACTTTCTTAAAACATTATAACCTTTTTTTGCTATTTCTTTTCAGCTCATCAGCTATTGTTAGTGTTAGTGTATTTTATGTGTGGCTCAAGACTGTTCTTCCAATGTGGCCCAGGGTAGCCAAAAGATTGGACACCCCGCTCTACAGTAAGTAATTTTTAAGAAATTTTGAGGGTACTAAAGATAATAATACATTTTATTATTTTTCTTTTCCCCTACCCACCCATATCTAGGAGTTTTTCATAAGTCCATAAAAGTAATCTAAGACTAGCATTATGTTTGCTAAAGTTGGAGTTTGCTCACATAAAGTTTCAAGTTCCGCTCTTTTTTTCTTGGACTTGTAGCCACCTAAAGGGGCAGTCTCTCTCCCTCTGTCTCTCTCTTTCTCTGCTAGGCCACCTGAAGCTGAGGTTCTCAGTTTCTGCCTCTGGCTGATAAGAGGAAGAGGGAGGAGGAAAGAGGTCCAGTGTCTCTAAGCAGCAGCAACTCTCCTGGACAACCCCCACTGCAAAAAAAAGCAGTCCTTTATTGATCTTTTTTTACCTTTTGAGTAAAATCTTTAGAATGGCTTGTATTTCTATGTGGCTAAAAATGACTTTTTGTTCCTCTCTGTCTTCAGATGTTTACCTGACAAGCTCCTGAGCACCTGGGAGTGTCAAGTAGCTTCTATTGTGAGCACGGGTCTCCCTTTTTGGTGCCCATTTCTTGGTCCTGCTGATTATCTTTGGTCATTTTGATTTGGTGGATAGTGACCAGGATACCTGGGGACGAGGCTGCCTCCTCCCAGACTCATAAATGCTACCTCCCATTCCAGGGTGTCCCCACTGACCTCTGAGGGACCAGGGTCAACATGCAGCAGTGTGATCAATTAAAAAAAAAATCATTATTAGAGTTGGCTCCTGAGCTCCAGGCTGTAGCTCTAGAGCTTTGCACAATGATTGGCAGTGGCATTGTGTACAGCCCAGGCAGCTTCCTTGGGAAATTTGTATTTATCTAAGCCCTGTTTGACATCATCTACTGTCTATGGTGGGGCAAGGACTGGCTGAGCAGGGCATTTGTATTTGCCCATCAGAGCCGTAGGCACATTGTTCCAGGAATTCGACTCATGATACCCTGTGGGGTCGGGGTACGCGTGGCAACAGAAGCAAGGTGTGCAGCAACATAATTGGGCTTGCCTGGCAGCGCATCTCCCTGGTGATTCTGCCTCCTTCAGGAGTCAGGGCTTGCTTTACTTACCCTTTTTGCTGTCACAGCTTCAGTCCTGACATTGACACAGTGGGCCCAGCAGTTGGCTTCTCTAACCAGCACTATCTAGGGGACTCTCCTAGGCTCCCAGGAGGTAGAGTCCATGTCTGGCTTTGTCCAAAGAGTGGAGGTGAGCACTACCATCCTCTTGAGTGCTCCTTGGCGCGACTTTGTCTGTGTGCTGTGCACCAGCCAATTAATAACGTTCAGACTTTCCCCCAGGGCGTCTCTATGAGAGACTATCAGGAAACACACCTGCCTTGCACTGGACACCAGTGGTCAGACACCACAGGGGAATCTGTTTCACAGTGTTGACAGTTTTGTGTGAGAACACAGCAACACTGGCAATAGCATTTACATACCACTGGCAAGCAGTGCTTGCTTCCCAAAGTGACAGGGCCACGGGGGAGAGGCAGTTACTGAGCCATTTGCAGCTCATAGGCATCATGGAGGTGTACAACTGAGCCAACCGTCCCATCCTCACTGACTATTGTTTTGATATGCCCCAGCTAAGCTGGGGTTCCAGTATCAGAGAGGCTAGCCACCCTGCCCTGACAGTACATAATGGGGAACTGGATGTGGGTGTTTATACTGTGTCTTTCACAGGCTACTTCTCTTACCTGGTAGACATTCTAATGCCTAGCTGTAAGACCTGTGACCAGGTGTCCCTTACATGGAAAACATTGATACTGGCAGACACCCTTGTGGCTCTTGTCTGACCTGTGTCCAGTTTATTCCTGCCTGACCATGGCTTTGATGTTGGGAGCTCAACCTGTGTTCTCCTTAGTGTCCTGGGGAAAATCTGGTCTAGGGTAGCCCCCAAAACAAACAAGTTCAAAGATTTTTACTTACAGATCCTGCCAGGAAGGGCACAATAAGTCAGGAGGGCAGTCCTCCATCCTACGGTCAGAGAGAGACAAACAGAGAAAGAAAGCGAGGAGAGCGGCAGCTGGGGTATATATTAGGAAATAATGGGTATGTTACTTCAAGTTCACGGGCAAATGCCTGAATGGCATGTTTAAAGAAAGCAGCAGGAAGGTGGAAACTCAGCCTGCTAGGTGACAGAGATGCCTCTAAGTTCTTATCTCTGGCCACTAGTTTTAGCCATTTGGGTGTGGTGTTCTACTTCTAATGCCCAGGCAGCAACCTTTGTTGTGTTGTTGCTATTACACCTCCCTTTTAATGTTACGTGGGTCAGTTAACTTGTCTGTCTCTATGGGTTTGACTCACATCTCTTTTTACACGTCTTAATATTGCCAAGTAGAAACATACAGTTCGGAGTACACTTATGGTGGATTCATTGCACAAATGAACCAAAATGTCATCAAGAAACTAATAGGGACTGGATATTCCTTATGTCATGTGAAAACAAAAAATTCACAGGTATAGGAATCCATGGTTTGCAAATGCCTGAACATTTTTTTTTTTAAAAAGGACAGTTATCCCTGAGAGATGAGAAATAGTGATGTGAGTCCTACTGTAGCCTTGGGTTATGGTTGAGTTTCCAGGCTGTGGGTGTGGCAAGGACCTTGGAAGACACTCGAGTTGAGAAGGTGGAACTGAGAGTCTGGAGAACAAGGTGGCTGAGTTTCATCAAGCCATACTCTATGTCCAGTGCTAGGAAGGGGAAAGAGTATTCATGCCAGCTCCCATGAGATAGGTTTGCTATGTACCATCATCACTGATGTGGCACATGGATCAAAGAACTATGGAAAAAATCCAGACACAAGAAGAAGCCATTTGGGTGAACTTAGCCTTCAACAATTTTGTCTTATTCTTGACCATAAAAAGGCAACTTTATATGACACTGCCATCTTGCATTTTCCTGCAAGCAGTATGATGAAGTTCATATCTGCACAGTGAAGAAGTGGCTGGTGTCTGCATTTCTTGCAAGCAGTACAATGAAGTTCATATTTGTACAGTAAAGAAGTGACTGGTGTCTGCATTTAGATGATGTCTACATCTCAGTGTTCTGTCTATATAAGTTAATGCCTTTGTGAATCTCTCAAAATTAGAATAAGCTAGGCCATACAATGAAAACATTCAGAGCTCTTTTAAAGCAACAGGCTGTGGATACATTTTGCCTTGTGACTGCTAGACAAGTCTCTTCTCTTCTTCACAACCAGAGGTATTTCGGAAGATATTTATGGCAAATACAGAGAATATGTACCATCTGTCTTCCCTAAAACAAGTGATATTTCCATTCAATTTAGGAAAGACTGATGCTTGAAAAGATGAAAATGATTAAAAAGCGATTTTGAAAAGTTATTACGGTAGCATTATTAAATACATTTTATGGTAGCATTATTAAATACAAAAGGCATTAATATATGCCTTTTGGTATGGTAGCATTCTTAAATACATTTATGGTAGCATTATTAAATACAGAAGGCATTAATATACAATACAAAAATAAAACACTGTAGATAAAGTTTGTGTGGCCAAAAAAAATTAATAAACAAATGTTAAAAATATTTTCAAATTTTAGGCATGGGCAAGGACTTCATGTCTAAAACACCTAAAGCAATGGCAACAAAAGCCAAAATTGAGAAATGGGATCTAATTAAACTAAAGAGCTTCTGCACAGCAAAAGAAACCACCATCAGAGTGAACAGGCAACCTATAGAATGGGAGAAAATTTTTGCAACCTACTCATCTGACAAAGGGCTAATATCCAGAATCTACAATGAACTCAAACAAATTTACAAGAAAAAAACAAACAACCCCATCAAAAAGTGGGTGAAGGATATGAACAGACACTTCTCAAAAGAAGACATTTATGCAACCAAAAAACACATGAAAAAATGCTCATCATCACTGGCCATCAGAGAAATGCAAATCAAAACCACAATGAGATACCATCTCACACCAGTTAGAATGGCAATCATTAAAAAGTCAGGAAACAACAGGTGCTGGAGAGGATGTGGAGAAATATGAACACTTTTACACTGTTGGTGGGACTGTAAACTAGTTCGACCATTGTAGAAGTCAGTGTGGCGATTCCTCAGGGATCTAGAACTAGAAATACCATTTGACCCAGCCATCCCATTACTGGGTATATACCCAAAGGATTATAAATCATGCTGCTATAAAGACACATGCACATGTATGTTTATTGCAGCACTATTCACAATAGCAAAGACTTGGAACCAAACCAAATGTCCAACAATGATAGACTGGATTAAGAAAATGTGGCACATATACACCATGGAATACTATGCAGCCATAACAAATGATGAGTTCATGTCCTTTGTAGGGACATGGATGAAGCTGGAAACCATCATTCTCAGCAAACTATCGCAAGGACAAAAAACCAAACATCACATGTTCTCACTCATAGGTGGGAATTGAACAATGAGAACACATGGACACAGGAAGGGGAACATCACACACCACCGGGCCTGTTGTGGGGTGGGGGGAGGGGGGAGAGATAGCATTAGGAGATATACCTAATGCTAAATGACGAGTTAATGGGTGCAGCACACCAACATGGCACATGTATACATATGCAACAAACCTGCACATTGTGCACATGTACCCTAAAACTTAAAGTATAATAATAATAATAAAAAGAACTAATATAATATTACAAGGCAAGGTGTGAAGCAGTAATGTTTCCTTGGTCAGTAAGCAGAATGGTTTTGGAAAAAACTTTTGCTTTATACCAAAGGGCTGACTTCCCCAACTGAACCCAAAGGGAGGGAAGGAAGCAGCTGGACATGCAGACCCTACCTAGAGGATCTGGGCTTAGCTGCACAGGCTGTGGCCCTGTCCTCGGCGGACATTGTCTGGAGAAGGAAGATCTTGGCCATTGTGTTGTCTCTACTTGTCCAGGAGGATTCAGGGGTACCTTTCTTGGTTCTTGCCATGCCTGGCTGTCACTGGGGAGCCTTTAGGAAATTCCCTAGGGCTCCAGAAAAGCAGAAAAGGAAAATGAAGATGGGTGAGGGTGACATCAAATAAAATTAACTGAGAATGTTCTAAAATATAGGGTGAGTGGAGTTGGAAGGATTGCCTAAGATTTACAAGGGCATTAGAGACATAAGTTTCAACAGCAATGTTCTAAAATCCTAAACCCTACTCTTTATTGGAGGCACAGCTGGGAATATTTGTGTAGGTACAAGACATGCAGTTTTCACTCTTCTCTGTCTTCATTACAGAACAGCACAGTGATGAAGAGACAGGGCTCTGGATGGAAAATACTTGTGTTAAGTGAAGTCTTTCATTAACTAAGACAGTGGCATTTGCACAAAGAGAAATAAGTAAATGAAAAAGAGAAAAGAGAACTGAATAAAGGCATGTGCATATACAAACAAGTGAATTATACGTAAGACCAATGGGGGAAAATAACATTTTGAACAAATATTCTAGGAAATTAAATATCCATAGAGTGAAATTAAAATCTGACTTTTGATCTCACATTTCACAAAAATTCAATTCCAGGTGGATCATTGACCTAAATGTAAAAGTAATTTGTTACAGTTTTTAGAGTTTAACTTAGAAAAGTAACTTAATGACCATGAGGTAGAGTAAGATTTCTGAAACTAGACCTAGAGAGTAATTACCATACAGGAGAAAAGATATGCTAACATAGTTGATGTGAGCACTGACTCTGGAGATAGACTGAGTTAATCTCAAGCTTCTGTTTCTTTCTTACGGAACTTTACCTCAGATTGGAACTGGACCATAGGAGTGGTAATAATGCCTACCACTTGAGACTCTGTGAAGCTTGAATGAACTAATAATACATAAAGCATGTAGACTAATAGCAGTTATATACTAACCATTAAGCCAATATTTGTTAATACTGACAGTGTTGTCCAAGTAAATTGCAAGATATATCATTTGCATTAGTTGTAAGATGCACCATTACTTTATATGTCACAATGAAAGAATAAAACCATTGACAAAGTATAACACAAATATTTATCACTTAGAATTTTGTCTTATTATTACTGAAAAAATTTATTTCAACTTTGCAAATGTGCAAAAGGCAACTTTCTTATACTGTTAAAAGAAAGCAAATTCTTATAACAGCATGCAAATTAGTACAGCTATTATGAAAAACAGTATGAAGTTTCCTCCAAAAACTAAAAATGGAACTACTATAGGACCTAGCAGTCACACTTCTAGGTATGTATCCAAAGGAATTGAAATCAATAAGTGGATATTTGCCTTATGTCAGTTCTGCAATTATAGGAGATGGAAAATATAAGCAAAGTACATTGACAAAAGTATTCCTAAAATTTTTCCCATTCAGATAAATGTCTTCTGAATCAACTTTGAAATCATCTTGGCCATGCTGTCTCCAACATTAACATCAGTTGTGCTAAGCTTGTTCTTGTAACAAACAAACAGAGAGGAGAACAAATGCATTCTATGAGGCCAGTTTACTACCACTAGACACATATGTTACAAGAATAGAAAATCACAGGCAAATAACTTTATGAATATTGTGGCATTAACCTAAACAAAAATACTAGAAAACCAAACACAGCAACATAAAAACAGGATCATTCACTATAACCAAGTGTATTTATCCCAAGAATACAGTTTGGTTCCAAGCATAAAAACAGTTAAGGTAATGTGCTGTATTATAGACTAAAGAACAAAAACCAGGTGATCAACTGAAAGGATGTGGAAGTAACAATTGACAATTTAAACCCATTCATGGAAAAAAAAAAAACCTCAACAAATTTGAGATAGACATAAAATTTCTTAATTCAAATGGACATCCACAAAATACTCATATAACAACATATGCTATCATGAAACCCTCAATATTTTCCACAAGATTAGAAAAAAGATGAAGATTTCTACTCTTGTCACTCCTATCCAATATTGTACTAGAGGATATATTCAGGGAAATTAGTCTAGAAAAAGAAATGGAAATTATCCATATTGGAAAGAAATTCAAACAATCTTTTTTTTTTTGCAAATGTTATGATCTTGTGTAGGAGAAAATCGTAAGGAAACTACTCAAATAAGACTAGAACCAGAAAACAAGTTCAGTGATGTTTTGCAGTATACAAGGTCAATAAAGAAATCAATGGTACTTTTTTTTTCATTATACTTTATTTTCTGGGATACATGTGCAGAATGTGCAGGTTTGTTACATAGCTATACACGTGCCATGGTGGTTTGCTGCACCCATCAACCTGTCATCTACATTAGGTATTTCTCCTAATGCTATCCCTCCCCTACCCCCCAACCCCCTGACAAGCCCCAGTGTGTGATGTTCCCTTCCCTGCGTCCATGTGTTCCCATTGTTCAACTCTCACTTATGAGTGAGGACATGTGGTGTCTGGTTTTCTGTTCCTGTGTTAGTTCGCTGCGAATGATGGTTTCCAGCTTCATCCATGTCCCTGAAAAGGACATGAACTCATCCTTTTATATGGCTGTATAGTATTCCATGGTGTATATGTGCCACATTTTCTTCATCCAGTCTATCACTGATGGGCATTTGGGTTGGTTCCAAGTCTTTGCTATTACAGTGCTGCAATAAACATATGTGTGCATGTGTCTTTATAGTGGAATGATTTATAATCTTTGAGTATATACCCAGTAATGGGATTGCTGGGTCAAATGGTATTTCTAGTTCTAGATCCTTGAGGAATCG
Organism: Pan troglodytes; assembly: GCF_028858775.2. Classification (NCBI taxonomy): domain Eukaryota; kingdom Metazoa; phylum Chordata; class Mammalia; order Primates; family Hominidae; genus Pan; species Pan troglodytes. The sequence continues at coordinate 10,819,021 of NC_072414.2, forward strand.
CCACACTGTTTTCCACAATGGTTGAACTAATTTACACTCCCACCAATAGTGTAAAATCATTTCTGTTTCTCCACATCTTCTCCAGCATTGGTTGTTTCCTGACTTTTTAATAATCACTGTTCTAACTGGCATAAGATGGTATCTCACTGTGGTTTTGATTTGTATTTCTCTAATGACCAGTGATCATGAGCTTTTTTTCATATGTTTATTGGCCACATAAATGTCTTCTTTTGAGAAGCGTTTGTTCATACCCTTCGCCCACTTTTTGATGGTTTTTTTTTCTTGTAAATTTGTTTAAGTTCCTTGTAGATTTTGGATATTAGCCCTTTGTCAGATGGATAGATTGCAAAAATTTTCTCCCATTCTGTATGTTGCCTGTTCACTCTGATTGATAGTTTCTTTCGCTGTGCAGAAGCTCTTTAGTTTAATCAGATCCCATTTGTCAATTTTTGCTTTTGTTGTCGTTGCTTCTGGTGTTTTAGTCATGAAGTCTTTGCCCATTCCTGTGTCCTGAATGGTATTGCCTAGGTTTTCCTCTAGGGTTTTATGGTTTTAGGTCTTACGATTAAGTCTTTATTCAATCTTGAGTTAAGTTTTGTATAAGGTGTAAGGAAGGGGTCCAATTTCAGTTTTCTGCATATGGCTAGCCAGTTTTCCCAACACCATTTATTAAATAGGGAATCCTTTCCCTATTGCTTGTTTTTGTCAGGTTTGTCAAAGATCAGATGGTTGTAGATGTGTGGCATTCTTTCTGAGGCCTCAGTTTTGTTCCATTCGTTTATATATCTCTTTTGGTACCAGTAAATGGTATTTCTATATACTGCAAATTAACAGTTTAGTAATGAAACTCAGAATAGAATTTCATTTAGAGTAGCATCAAAGAAGAATAGATTTAGGAATACATTTAACAAAATATGAGCAAGATATGTGCACTGGAAAGCAGAAAGCATACTGAAAGAAATTAAAGAACTTTGTGTACATTAACCAATGTCTTTATCCCACATCCACACACTTCCTGGCCTCTTGTATCTATTATTTTATTCTCTACTTCCATGAGATAAACTTTTTTAGCTCCCAAATATGGATAAGAACATGTGATATTTGTCTTCTTGAAGTTCTAATGTTTGATAGCAGACTAGGGTGACTATAGTTAACTACAATATATTGTATATTTCAAAATAGCTAGAACAGAGGACTTGAAATGTTCCCAGGACATAGGAATGATAAATACTTGAGTTGATGGATACCCTAAATACCCTGACTTAATCATTATACATCTTATGCAGTAACAAAATATGACATGTACCAAATAAATGCGTATTATGAATCAATAAAAAGTAATCAAAAAAGTCCTAAATAAATTCCCAAAAAAGTAAAAACAAATTCCCAAGATAATTGACCAGAAGACTTAATATTGTTAAGGTGACACTACTTTCCAAAGAAAGCTACAGATTCAATATATGTCCTGTAAAAATCCTAGCTTTTTCTTTTCATGATTTCAAGCAATTGGCAACGCAATTCTAAAATTCATATGGAGGTGCAAGTGCTACAAAACAGTCTTTAAAGGAAAAGTTGGATTACTCAACTCATATTTAATAATTTCAAAACTTCCTACAACCTGATATTAATCAAGACATTGCGGTACTGGTATAAGGATAAATATATAGGTCAGTGAAATAGAGTTTAGTGTCTAAAAATTAACCCTGGCATATATGGTCAATTGATTTTACAAGGTTGCCAAGTCAACTCTATATGGAAAATATTTTTTCCAATAAATATTGCTGGGACAAGTGGATATTCACACCCAAGTTGGACGCCTCCCACACTATACACATGACTGACTCAAAATTGATCATAGACCTAAATATAACAGCTAAATTTACAAATCTCATGGAAGAGTATATAGGAATAAATCTTCATGGCCTTTGGTAAAAGAATGGTTTCTATGATATGACACCAAAATATAAATGAAAGAAGAAAAATATAAATTATAAATGAACTTCATCAAAATTATAATCTTTTGTGGCTCAAAGAACAGCATCAACATAAATGAAAGAATGGGAGACAATGTTTGCAAATCATATAGTTGATAGGGGCCTATTGCCCAGAATATGTAAAATATTCTTGCAACTCGAAAATATAAAGGGAAATGTTATAATTAAAAGTGGGTAAATTGTGTGAACAGATATTTCTCCAAAAAAGCTATAGTTATGCCTAATAAGCACATGAAAAGATACTCAACACCTTTAGCTGTTAGTGAAATATAAATGCAAATCTCAGCCACCAAGAGCTACACTTCACAAATATTAAAGGCACATTCTTACATGAAAGAAGGCAGACTGTATAATTTCATGTATATGACACTCTGGAAAAGGTGAAATTACAGAAAAAAAATAAAAAGATTAGTGGTAAGTAGGGGCTTGGGAGAGAGCAAGGTTGGAATAGATGAAATAGAAAACATTTATTTTGGGCAACGAAATTATTCTCTATGATACTGTAATGATATGTTGATACTTTTTTTCAAATCATACTGAGTATGATTTGAAAGAGTAAAGTAAAGTAAAGTAAAAAAATCATACTGAACTTTACATTATAAATGCATGGAAACTAAATATCTATCTATCTATCTATCTATCTATCTATCTATCTATCTATCCATTTATCTATCTATTCAGAAGATGGGGATCCTAGAGAGGAATACAAAAAATTCTGTAACTGTAAAATAAATGGATGGAATATCCTCACTGAGAGGAATGATGGAAAGGGAGAGTGATGTACATTACTTAGAAAATAAGTGACTATACTAATTGTCAAAGGAGTTGTCCATAACTACTGCACTTTACTTGGTAAAGTTGTTTTCCAAGAACAAGAAACTGATTCATGTTTTGCTGGATTTAGATAATGTGGTGACGAGACATTAGTAGGGATTCAGTTTAACTCTATATAGACACATATGGGCAAATGCAGTAACATGTATACATACGTGTATATGTGTGAGTTAGTATACACACATATTCCTTTGCTCTGTCAGCTGACATAGCCTAGAAACAACAGATTCCCAATAGCAATGAGTGCACCTATTGCCCAGAACTTTGTTCCCTATACTATTAATTAAATAAAAGAATTAGGATTCCTTGATGAAATTGTGACTATGAGGTGTGGGCAGAGAATCAACACAATTAACACAGAGCATCTTGTAGTGCTAGAAAAAGAGAAGATGCTGGGCCAAGATGGCCGAGTAGAAACAGCTCTGGTCTGCAGCTTCCACTGAGACAAATGTAAAAGGCAAGTGATTTCTGCATTTCCAACTGAGGTACCCAGATTTTCTCATTGCAACTGACTAGGCAGTTGGCATGACCATGAAGAACAAGGAAAAGCAGGGTGAGGCGATGATTCACTCGGGAGCTGATTCACCTGGGACCTTCTCTCCCAGCTAAGGGAGGCAGTGAGGGACAGTGCTGCCTGCCTGGGGTTCTACACTTTTCCCATGAATTTTTGCAATCTGTGGATCAGAAGATTCCCTTGTGTGCCTACATCACCAGGGCCTTGGGTCCCAAGCACAAAACTGGGCAGACCCATGGCAGCTGCAGCATTCTGCAGCCATTGGGGCAGGCACTGAGCTGCAGGAGTTTTTATATACTCTGTTGGCTCCTGGAACTCCAGGTGGCCAGAGTGCTGTCCATTCTCGTGGAAAGGGGGCTGAAGCCAGGGAGCCAAGTGACCTCACTCAGTGGGTTCCACTCCTATGAAATCCTGCAAGATAAGACCCAGTGGCTTGGAATCCCTGCCGGCCACCACAACAGCCTGGGGTCTGCCTAAGATGACTGAGTTATGGGAAGTGGGGGGCACCATTACTGTGGCTCTAGTCTGCAGTTTTCCCCCACCAGTGCTAGGGAGGCTGGGTGGTTTGGACTGGGCAGTATTCCCCAAGGAACAGTACAGCAGCTGTGGCCAATCGTGGCCAGACTGCTTCTTCTGGTGGGACATGGATTCATCCCTCCTCACTGGGCAGGGCCTCCATGCAGGAATTCCAGCAACTCTAGCTAGGGGTTTACAGACAGAACTCTCACCTCCCTTGGACAGAGCACCTAGGGGGAGGGGTGGCCTTGGTCTCAGGTTCAGTGGACTTAATCTTTCCTGCCTGCTGTCTCTGAAGAGTCTGGGTTATCTGGAAGAGGGGGAAGCCCCCAGCACAGAGCACCAGCTCTGCTGAGGGGCAGCCAAACTGCTCCCTGATCCCGTGCCTCCTGACTGGGTAGCCCTCCCAACAGGGCTAGCCAGACACCTCATACAGGAGAGTTCTGGTTGGCATCAGATCAGTGCCCTTCTGGTACAAAGCTTTTGGAGGAGGGAGCAGGCATTAATCTTTGTTGTTCTGTAGCCTCCACTGGTGAAACCCAGGTGAACGGGGTCTGAAATAGACCCCCAGCAAACTGCAGCAGACCCGCAGAAGAGGGCTCTGACTGTTAGAAAGAAAAACAAACAAAAAGCAATAACAACACCAACAAAAAAGATCCCACAAAAACCCCATCCAAAGCTCAACAGCCTCAAATATCAAAGATAGATAAATCCACTAAGATGAAGAAAAATCAATGCAAAGATGCTAAAGATTCCAAAATCCAGAGTACCTCTTCTCCTCCAAATGATTGCAACACCTCTTCAGCAAGGGCACAGAACTGGGCTAAAGCTGAGATGGATGACTGACAGAAGTAGGCTTCAGAAAGTTAGTGATAACAAAGTTCGCTGAGCTAAAGGATTATGTTCTAACCCAATGCAAAGAAGGTAGAAATCATGATAAAAGTTTACAGGAGATGTTAACTAGAATACTCAATTTAGAGATGAATATCAATGACCTAATGAAGCTGAAAAACACAGCATGAGAACTTCATCAAGCAAACACAAGCATCAATAGCTGAATCGATCAAGTGGAAGAAAGTATATCAGAGCTTGAAGGCTATTTTGCTGAAACAAGGCAGGCAGACAAGATTAGAGAATAAAGAATTGAAAGGAATGAACAAAGCCTCCAAGAACTATGGGACTATATAAAGAGATTGAATTTACAACTGATTGGAGTACCTGAAAGAGATGAGGAGAATAAAATCAAGCTGGAAAACACAATTCAGAATATCATCAAGGAGAACTTCCCCAACCTAGCAAGACAGGGCAACATTCAAATTCAGGAAATCCAGAGAACCTCAAGAAGATACTCCATGAGAAGACAATCCTCAAGACACATAATCACCTGATATTTTACGGACAAAATGAAGGAAAAAATGTTAAGGGCAACCAGAGAGAAAGGCCAGGTCACCTCCAAAGGGAAGCCCATCAGACTAACAGTAGACTTCTCAGCAGAAACCTTACAAGCCAGAATAGATTGGGGCCAATATTCAACACTCTTAAAGAAAAGAATTTCCAAACTAGAATTTCACATCTGGTCAAAATATGCTTCATAATTAAAGGAGAAATAAAATCATTTTCAGGCAAGCAAATGCTGAGGGATTTCATTAACACCAGGCCTGCCTTGCAAGAGTTCCTGAAGGAAACACTAAACATGGAATGAAAAAGCCATTATGAGCCACTATGAAAACACTGAAGTACACAGACCAATGACACTATGCAGCAACTACATTAACAAGTCTGCAAAATAACCAGCCAGCATCAGGATGACAAGGTGAAATTCTCACATAACAATAATAACTTTAAATGTAAACGGGCTAAATGCCACAATCAAAAAAACACAGAATGGCAAGCTAGATAAAATGACAAGACCCATCAGTGTGCTGTATTCAAGAGACAGACACATCTCACCTGCAAAGAAAAATAGAGGCTCAGAATAAAAGGATGGAGGAAAATTTACCAAGCAAATGGAAAGGAGAAAAAAAAGCAGGGGTTACAATCCTAGTTTCTGACAAAACAGACTTCAAATCAACAAAGGTCAAAAGAGACAAAGAAGTGCATTACATCATGGTAAAGTGTTCAATTCAACAAGAAGAGCTAACTATCCTAAATATATATACACCAAATACAGGAGCATCCAGATTCATAAAACAAGTTCTTAGAGACCTACAAAAAGATTTAGACTTCCACACAATAATAATGGGAGATTTTAATGCCCTGCTGTCAGTATTAGACAGATCATTGAGTCAGAAAATTAACAAAAATATCTAGGACTTGAACTCAGCTCTAGACTAAGAGAATCTGAAAGATGTCTACAGAACTCCCCACCCCAAAAGAGCATAATATACATTTTTCTCTGTGCCACATGACACTTACTCTATAATTGATCACATAATTGGAAGTAAAACACACTTCAGCAAATGCAACATAACTGAGGGCAGTCTCTCAGACTGCAGCACAATCCAATTAGAACTCAAGGTTAACAAACCTCCTCAAAACCACACAGCTACATGGAAATCAAACGACCTGCTTCTAAATGACTTCTGGGTAAATAACAAAATTAAGGCAGAAATCAAAAAGTTCTTTAAAATGAATGAGAACAAAGAGACAACATACCAGAATCTCTGGGATGCAGCTAAAGCAGTTTTAAGAAGGAAATTTATAGCACAAAATGCCCACATCAAAAAGCGAGAAAGACCTCAAATTGACACCCTGACGTAACAACTAAAATAATAAGAGAACCAAGAGCAAACACACCCCAGAGCCAGCAGAAGACAAGAAATAACTAAGCTCAGAGAGGAACTGAAGTAGTTAGAGTCATGAAAAACCCTTAAAAAAATCAATGAATCCAGGAGCTGTTTGTTGGGAAAAAATCAGCAAAACAGACCACTAGCTAGACAAATAAAGAAGAAAAGAGAGAAAATTCAAATAAATACAATTAGAAATGATAAGGGGGATACCACTACTGACCCCACAGAAATACAAACCCCCATCAGAGAACACCATAAACACCTCTGTGGAAATAAACTGCAAAATCTAGAAGAAATGGATACATTCCTGGATGCATACACCCTCCCAAGACTGAACCAGGAAGAAGTTGAGTCCCTGAAGAGACCAATAACACGTTCTGAAGTTGAGGCTGTAATAAAATAAAATAAATAAATAAAATTAAAACCAAAAAAAGCCCAGGACCAGATGGTTTAACAACTGAAGACTACCAGAGGTACAAAGGAGAACTGGTACAGTTCCTTCTAATACTATTCCAAAAAATTGACTCAGTATATGAGGCCAGCATCATCCTGATACCAAACCTGGCAGAGGCACAACAAAAAAAGAAAACTTTAGGCCAATATTCCTGATGAACATCAGTGCAAAAAATTCAACATTCCTTCATGTTAAAAACTCTCAGTGAGCTAGGTATTGAAGGAACATATCTTAAAATAATAAGAGCCAGTTATGACAAACCCACAGCCGATATCATACTAAATGGGCAAAAGCTGGAAGCATTCCCCTTGGAAACTGGCATAAGACAAGGAGGCCTTCTCTCACCACTCTTATTCAAGATAGTATCGGATATTCTGGCCAAGGCAATCAGGCAATAGAAAGAAATAAAGGGTATTCAAATAGGAAGAGAGGAAGTCAAATTGTCTTTGTTTGCAGATGACGTGATTGTCTATCTAGAAAATCCCATCAACTCAGCCCAAAAGCTTCTCAAGCTGATAAGCAAGTTCAGCAGTCTCAGTCTACAAAATCAATGTGCAGAAATCACAAGCATTCCTATACACCAACAACAGACAAGCAGAGAGCTAAATAATGAATGAACTCCCATTCACAATTGCCACAGAGAGAATAAAATACCTATCAATACAGCTAACAATGGAGGTGAAGGACCTCTTCAAGGAGAACTACAAACTACTGCTCAAGGAAATCAGAGAGGATACAAACATATGGGCAAATATTCCATGCTCATGGATAGGAAGAATCAATATCATAAAATGGCCATACTGCTCAAAGTAATTTATAGATTCAATTCTATTCCCATTAAACTACCACTGACATTCTTCATAGAATTAGAAGAAACTCTTTTAAAATTCATATGGAACCAATATAGCCAGGGCAATCTAAAGCAAAGAAAACAAAGCTGGAGGCATCACACTACCTGGCTTCAAACTATACAAGTCTACAGTAACCAAAGCAGCATAGCACTGGTACAAAAACAGGCACAGAGACTAATGGAACAGAACCGAGAACTCACAAATAAAACTGCATATCTACAACCATCTGATCGTTGACAAACCTCTGGTTCAAAAGTAGAAGGACAGAGACTTTTCTGAAAACCAACAAGACAAAATTGCTCAGAGTCTCATGCTTAAAACGAGCTATGAATGTTTCTATTGTAGATTAGTTTGTCCTAATTGTGAAAGGTTTAAAAAGGCATTAATTTGTATAGACCGAACACTAACACTCTCACTCTGAATGCTGAGACCAACAATTTCATTAATATGCAATAATGAATTTCAGCATATTGTGTGATTTTCCCTTACCCAAAGGTTATAGACATTGGCTGGAATCTATGATTCCTTCAACATAGTTTTGTAAATGTCTGCATTACATTTCCTTGCTCAAATGGTCCATGTTATATATCTATGTACATGTATTCTTGTCCTTGCCCCTGCAGAACCCTCAGAGAGGCTCTGAGCTCAGCAGGACCTGCTGTAGCCCTGCTCTTTGAGGTTGTGGTCTACAGGGGAAGGACGATGGCCACTGGGTCATTTGTGCTTGCCCAAGAGAAACCCAGATGTGTCTGTACAGAGTTCTGGCACCACTGAATGTTACAGATGGAGAGGAAGGTCCCTAAGTCTCCAGAAAACAGGGGGAAAAAAAAGAGGAAGTGTGGCATCGAATAAATTTCACTGAGAATGTATTTAAAAAATAAAGTGGGAGACATGTTGGGGATTGCCTATGATTCACAAGGACTTTAGAGAAATAAGCATTAACAGTAATGTTCTAAGGTTCTAAACCCCCCTCTTTATTCAAGGTACAGCTGGGAATATTGGTTAGGTGAAAAGTATGCAAGTTTTTCCACATTCTTCATTATAGAACAGCATAGTGTTTAAGAGAATTGGCCCAGGCAGCAACAAAAAGTAAGCAGATTTTCCCAAGATCAAAGATCAAGAAACTTTGTATATTTTTTACTTCTCCCCCTTTCTTAGCCTTGCTACTTTCAAAACAACAATAACAATACAGCAAAACTCTGCCGTTTAACAATGGTCTCTCACCCATTTCTTTCTCATTTCTTGGTCATTTAGTCTGTGGCTCACTAAATATTTCTTGTCTCAATTTATCTTATTCTCTCTCTGATCCTCAAACATGTGTTTTCTTTCAGTGTCTTACTCTTATTATTAATCTTCTCCAATTTCTCAACAGGTCAAGCACTGATGTGGGATCTTTTGCACCAGTTTTCCAAACCCTGGCCATGTTAACTGGTTTGATTACTGGTTAACATCTAGATAATAAAAAGAACCTGAAGTAATTTTAATTCCTGACAATATCAGTAGCAATTCCATAAAATGGAGGTTTAGCAGGGTATGGCATCCACAACCCATGAAACAGTGTGCTCTACTTCTTCATGTGGTGAGTTAATTAGCTGCAGATAGACCTCTATGGAAGCTTAAGCACTGTCCTTTGCGCAGGTAAAGTCATTAGAAGAGAAGTTTTCGCTTTACACGGAAAACAGACATAATGCTGAACTCCTTCTAGATGCCACACAAAGGCAATGTTGCAAACAATCCCTGTGGTTTGATCCACAGGTGTTATCCTTAAACCTCTCATGAAGGTTTTATATGTTCCTGGTACTTACTCTTATGATACATGTACTTGACAAATCAACAGATGTTACAGCTGGCAAAAAAACCAGCCCTGGGAAAACTGGAGTAGCTCAGCTGTCCCTCTAATTGAGCTGCCAAACACCAAATGTTACATACATACATACATATATATATGTTACATACACATATATGTTACATACACATACATGTTACACACATATGTTACATACATATATGTTACATACACATATATGTTACATACATATATATGTTACACACACATATGTTACATACATATATGTTACACACACATATATGTTACATACATATATGTTACATACACATATATGTAACATAGGTCATAAATATAACTTATTCATATATATGTATGTTATATATATATACACACACACCAAAATTCTGGGCTCATTGGTTGGCAGACAATACTAAGCTTTACTGCTGCCAAAGCCAAACTGAAGGCCTCATCTATTAGTTATTTTGTAAAGTGGTAAAGTGTTTTGCTCCTACAAACTGACCTGGATACATGAAAAATAGAAATGAGCAGATGCCAACATGACAGATAAGAAGATACAGTAAACCTTAACCAGGTGAGGTACAAGTTCCACTCTGACATCATCCCTTAACAACACTGGTCTTTTTATATTAAGTGGTGACAAGATATGTAATGAGCTCCCATGTAGATGGTCAGGACCATATGGATGCTGATACCCAACACATTCTACAACCAGGCACTCCATCTTAAGTGCCAGTAAAGTTACAACCTTGGGATCCTTTGTTCCTAAAGTACTACCACAGAAACATGCTTGGCATGGCATCATAGAAAATCCACTTGTAGCTTCACAATTCTAAATCCCTTTTTTTCTGCATTGTGAGCTGCCTTATTTTTATTAATTCATGTTTGATATACAGTAATTGTAAATATTTATGGGGTAAAATGTGATGTATAAATATTTGTATAAATTGTGTAATGATCAATCTAGAGTAAGTATATCCATCATCTTAAGCATGTATGTTTCTTTGTGATGAGAACATTCAAAAACTTCTCTTCTAGCTATTTTAAAATGTATAATACATTTACATTTAATTCTAGTCATCCTACTATGCAACAGACCACTGGAAATTATTCCTCCTATCTAACCAAAGCTTTGTACCCATTGACCAATGTCTCACCATCCCCAATTTCCTCTACCCTTTCCATCTTCTAGTAGCCACTATTCTACTCTCTACTTCTATGAGAATGTGTTTTAGAATTACCACATATGAATGAGATCATGCGATATTTTTCTTTCCATGTCTAGCTTATTTCACTTTCCATAATGTCCTCCAACTTCATTCATGTTGTTGTAAATGACAAGATTTCATTCCTTTTTATGACTCAATAGTATTCAATTGTGTATATATAACACATTTTCTTTATCCATTCATCTGTTTGTAGACATTTAGGCTGATCCATCTCTTCGCTATTATGAATAAACACAGGAGTGTAACATTGCTTTGACATATTGACTTTTCTTCCTTTGCATATAAATCATGTTGGATATCTACATGCAGAAGAATGAAATTAGACCCTTATCACTCACCATATCCAAAATCAATAAAAAAGCCATAAAACAGATTGAAGACATAACAGTAAGACTCAAAACTATAGAAATACTGGCAGAAAACATGAGTGGAAAACTTAATGACATTAGTAAGCTAATGTCATAGGTCATAAATAAGTTATAAAAACCCTAGGCAAGGGTTTTTCAAATAAAACCTCAAATGCATGGGCAACAAAAGTGAATATAGACAAACGGGATTATATCACACTAAAAAGCCTCTGAACAGCAAAGGAAACAATCAACAGTGCAAAGAGACAATCTATAGAATAAGTGAATATTTTTGCTAACTATACATCTGATAGGGGGCTAATGTAAAAAATATATAAGGAACTCAAATAGCTCAGCAACAAGAAAAAGTAAGCTGATTTTAAAACGGGCAAAATAATAGACATTTCTCAGAAGAAGACATACAAAAGGTCAACAGATATATAAAAAATTCTCAACATCCCTAATTATCAGGGAAATACAAATTAAAACTACAATAAGATATCTCTTCCCTTCAGTCAGAATGGCAATCATCAAAATATAAGAAAATTAGTCTGATGGGCTTCCCTTTGTGGGTAACCCAACCTTTCTCTCTGGCTGCCCTAAACTTTCTTCCTTCATTTCAACCTTGGTGAATGTGACAATTATGTGTCTTGGGGTTGCTCTTTTCAAGGAGTATCTTTGTGGTTTTCTCTGTATTTCCTGAATTCGAATGTTGGCCTGTCTTGCTAGATAGGGGAAGTTCTTCTGAATAATATTCTGAAGAGTGTTTTCCATCTTGGTTTCATTCTCCCCATCACTTTCAGGCACACCAAATGTAGGTTTGGTCTTTACACATAGTCCCATATTTCTTGGAGGCTTTGTTCATTCCTTTTCATTCTTTTTTCTCTAATCTCATCTTCACACTTTATTTCATTAAGTTGATCTTCAATCTCTGATATCCTTTCTTCCACTTGATCGATTCGGCTATTAATACTTCTGTATGCTTCATCAAGTTCTCGTGCTGTGGTTTTCAGTTCCATCAGGTCATTTATCGTCTTCTTTGAACTGGTTATTCCAGTTAGCAATTCCTCTAACCTTTTTTCAAGGTTCTTAGCTTCCTCACATTGGGTGAGAACATGCTCCTTTAGCTCAGAGGAGTTCATTATTACCCACCTTATGAAGCCTACTTCTGTCAATTTGTCAAACTCATTCTCCATCCAGTTTTGTTCCCTTGCTGGTGAGGAGGTGTGATCCTTTGGAGGAGAAGAGGTGTTCTGGTTTTTGAAATTTTCAGCCTTTTTGCACTGGTTTTCCTCATCTTCGTGGATTTATCTACCTTTGGTCTTTGATGTTGGTGACCTTCAGATGGGGTTTTTGTGTGGACATCCTTTTTGTTGATGTTGATGCTATTCTTTTCTGTTTGTTAGTTTTCCTTCTAACATTTGTTGATGTTGATGCTATTCCTTTCTGTTTGTTAGTTTTCCTCTAACAGTCAGGCCCCTCTGCTGCAGACTGCTGGAGTTTGCTGGAGGTCCACTCCAGACACTGTTTGCCTGGGCATCACCAGTGGAGGCTGCAGAACAGCAAAGATTGCTGCCTGTTCTTTCCTCTGGGAACTTTGTCCTAGAGGGGCACCGGCCAGACGCCAGCCAGAGCTCCCCTGTATGAGGTTTCTGTCAATCCCTGCTGGGAGGTGTCTCCTATTCAGGAGGCACAGGGATCAGGGACCCACTTGAGGAGGTAGTCTGTCCCTTAGCAGAGCTTGAGCACTGTGTTGGGAGATCCACTGCTCTCTTCAGAGCCAGCAGGTGGGAACGTTTAAGTCTGCTGAAACTGTGCCCATAGCTGCCCCTTCCCCCTGCAGCAACCCTACAAGCCAGAAGAGAGTGGGGGCCAATATTCAATATTCTTGAAGAAAAGAATTTTCAACCCAGGATTTCATATCCAGCCAAACTAAGATTCATAAGTGAAGGAGAAATAACATCCTTTACAGACAGGCAAATGCTGAGAGATTTTGTCATCACCAGGCCTGCCTTACAAAAGCTCCTGAAGGAAGCACTAAACATGGAAAGGAAACACCGGTAGCAGCCAATGCAAAAACATGCCAAATTGTAAAGACCATCGATGCTATGAAGAAACTGCATCAACTAACTGGAAAAAATAACCAGCTAACATCATAATGACAGGATCAAATTCACACATAACAATATTAGCCTTAAATGTAAATGGGCTAAATGTCCCAATTAAAAGACACAGACTGGCAAATTGGATAAAGAGTCAAGACCCATCGCTGTGCTGTATTCAGGAGACCTATCTCACATGAAAAGACACACATAGGCTCAAAATAGAGGGATGTAGGAAGATCTACCAAGCAAATGGAAAGCAAACAAAAGCATGGGTTGCAATCATAGTCTCCGATAAAACAGACTTTAAACCAACAAAGATCAAAAAAGACAAAGAAGGACATAACATAACAGTAAAGGGATCAACACAACAAGAAGAGCTAACTATCCTAAATATATATGCACCTAATACAGTAGCACCCAGATTCATAAAGCAAGTTCTTAGAGACCTATAAAGAGACTTACACTCCCACACAATAATAGTGGGAGACTTTAACATCCCACTGTCAATATTAGAAAGACCAATGAGACAGAAGTTTAACAAGGATATTCAGGACTTGAATTCAGCTCTGGACCTGGTGGACCTAAGAGACATCTACAGAACTCTCCACCCCAAATCAACATAATATACATAACTCTCAGCACCACATCACACTTATTCTAAAATTGACCACACAATTGGAAGTAAAACACTCCTCAGCAAAAGCAAAACAACAGAAATCACAACTGTCTCTCAGACCACAGTGCAATCAAATTAGAGCTCAGGATAAAGAAACTCACTCAAAACTGTACAACTACATGGAAACAGAACACCCTGCTCCTGAATGACTACTGGGTAAATAATGAAATTAAGGCAGAAATAAATGAGTTATTTGAAACCAATGAGAACAAAGACACAACATACCAGAATTTCTGGGACACAGCTAAAGCAGTGTTTAGAGCGAAATTTATAGCACTAAATGCCCACAGGAGAAAGTGAGAAAGATCTAAAATCGACACCCTAACATCACAATTAAAAGAACTAGAGAAGCAAGAGCAAACAAATTCAAAACCTAGTAAAAGACAACAAATAACTAAGATCAGAGCAGAACTGAAGGAGATAGAGACATGAAAAACCCTTCAAAAAATCAATGAATCCAGGAGCTGGTTTTGTGAAAAAATTAACAAAATAGACCACTAGCCAGACTAATAAAGAAGAAAAGAGAGAAAAATCAAACAGACACAATAAAAAATGATAAAGGGGATATCACCACTGATCCCACAGAAATACAAACTACCATCAGAGAATACTATAAACATCTCTACACAAATAAACTAGAAAATGGATAAATTCCTGGACACATACACCCTCCCAAGACTAAACCAGGAAGAAGTCAAATCCCTGAATAGACCAATAACAAGTTCTGAAATTGAGGCAGTAATTAATAGCCTACCAACCCAAAAAAAAAGCCCCTGACCAGATGGATTCACAGCTGAATTCTACCAGAGGTACAAAGAGGAGCTGGTACCATTTCTTCTGAAACTATTCCAAACAATAGAAAAGAGGCACTCCTCCCTAACTCATTTTATGAGGCCAGCATCATCCTGATACCAAAGGCTGGCAAAGACACAACAAAAAAAGAAAATTTCAGGCCAATATCACCGGTGAACATCAATGCAAAAATCCTCGATAAAATACTGGCAAACCAAATCCAGCAGAACATCAAAAAGCTTATCCACCACAATCAAGTCAGCTTCATCCCTGGGATGGAAGGCTGGTTCAACATATACAAGTCAATAAACATAATCCATCACCTAACTGAGCCAATGAAAAAAACCACATGATTATCTCAATTGATGCAGAAAAAGGTCTTTGATAAAATTCAGCAGCCCTTCATGCTAAAAACTCTCAATAAACTAGGTATTGATGGAACATATCTCAAAATAATAAGAGCTATTTATGACAGACCCACAGCCAATATCATGCTGAGTGGGCAAAAGCTAGAAGAATTCCCTTTGAAAGCCGGCACAAGACAAGGATGCCCTCTGTCACTACTCCTATTCAACATAGTATTGGAAGTTCTGGCCAGGGCAATCAGGCAAGAGAAAGCAATAAAGGGTATCCAAGAAGGAATAGAGGAAGTCAAATTGTCTGTGTTTGCAGATGACATGATTGTATATTTAGAAAACCCCATCGTCTCAGCCCAAAATCTCCTTAAGATGATAAGCAACTTCAGCAAAGTCTCAGGATACAAAATCAATGTGCAAAAACCACAAGCATTTTTATCACCAACAATAGACAAACAGATAGCCAAATCATGAGTGAACTCCCATTCACAATTGCTACAAAGAGAATAAAGTACCTACGAATACAACTTACAAGAGATGTGAAGGGCCTCTTCAAGGAAAACTACAAACCACAGCTCAAGGAAATAAGAGAGGACGCAAATAAATGGAAAAACATTCCATGCTCATAGATAGGAAGAATCAATATCATGAAAATGGCTATACTGTCTAAAGTAATTTATACATCCAATGATATCCCCATCAAGCTACAATTGACTTTCTTCACAGAATTAGAAATAAACTACTTCAAATTTCATATGGAACTAAAAAAGAGCCCATATAGCCAAGACAATCCTAAGCAAAAAGAGCAAACCAGGAGGCATCACACTACCTGACTTCAAGCTATACTACAAGGATACGTAACCAAAACAACATGGTACTGGTACCAAAACAGATAGATAGACCAATGGAACAGAACAGAGGCCTCAGAAACAACACCACACATCTACGACCATCTGATCTTTGACAAACCTGACAAAAGCAAGCAATGGGGAAAGGATACCCTATTTAATAAATAGTGTTGGGAAAACTGGCTAGCCATATGCAGAAGGCTGAAACTGGATCCCTTCCTTACACCTTATACAAAAATGAACTCAAGATGGATTAAAGATTTAAACATAAGACCTAAAACCAGAAAAACCCTAGAAGAAAACCTAGGCAATTCCATTCAGGACATAGGCATGGGCAAAGACTTCATGAATAAAACACCAAAAGCAATGGCAACAAGAGCCAAAATTGACAAATGGGATCTAATTAAACTAAAGAGCTTCTGCACAGCAAAAGAAACTATCATCAGAGTGAACAGACAACATACAGAATAGGAGAAAATTTTTGCAATCTATCCATCTGATGAAGAGCTAATATCCAGAATCTACAAGGAATTTACATTTACAAGAAAAAAACAAATAACCCCATAAAAAAGTAAATGAAATTTTTTAAATTTTAAATTTAAATTTTAAATTTAAAGTATAATAAAATGTTGAACTAGAACTTAAAGTATAATAAAAATGTTGAAAAAAATAGGTAACACCATTAGAAAAATTTAAAAAATTTAAAATAGAACTATTATATAATTCTAACTTCTCTTTAGTATTGAGAAATCTTTTTCCTGGCTCTGTGACTTATGAGTTGGAAAATGCATTTATAAATTTTTTCATAGTAATATAACAAGAATTTAATGTCACTATGCAATCGTTGGAAGCACTCCAATCAGAAGTTAACAGTTTAGATTTGGTCATACTTTAAATAATTGTCACACTATGCACATTTAAGGCCCAAAAAGGTGGAATCTGTGCAATCATTGGTGAAGAATGTTGCTTCTACGTAAAGCACATGAGACAAATAGTGTCTAATCTGCCCTTTTAAAAGACAAGATAATCTCTCTCCATCAAATAAATGAGGCTCAACAATTTTATTTGACTGATTTATTTCCAAGGATGAGAGACTTCGTTAATGGGAAATGGTGCAATGTGCTTAGATTTGTTGGGTTTTTCTTCTTGCTTATTTATTCTTGTTTTAATCTATGTTATTTTCTACCTTCGTAAATCTCTTGCCACTCAGTTACTTGATTTTTCTCTCCAAAGCCACCAAATTAGGCATTTAATACGTGAAACTTCTAGAGAAGTTCCAATATGGAAGACATGAAGGAGTTAAAAATATACCACTCTGGTATATTGACTATTTTGAATTATAGGCACTTGAAAAAACAGCAAGTACAAGAAGGTCATTCTGACCTATTATCTGTTTTTAAGAGCAAGAGATGTGAATGGTGCCTTCCCCACACTGGAAGAAAGGCAACAATCTTATCATCAAGATGCGAAGCTGAGACCAGAGGCCTCTGTATAGACCTGCTTAAAATAATTCTTATTACAATTCCTCCAGGTAAAGAATCAAGATACAGAGAATGTCTGAGACTCGGGTCTCAACTAAGGTCTCAACTGAAGGCTTAACATGGGAAGGTTCCTTTTCCAAGCTCATGTAATTGTTGGTAGGATTCAATTCCCTGCCTAGGTTGAGATGACTTCAGTGTTGAATTATTTTAAACCTTTAAAGATTACTACCAATCCTTTATTAATGTCTCAAAACAACCAAAACAAAAGCAAACAAATAAATAAAAAAACAGAGAAGAGATCACTTTCAATGCATTCTTTGAGACCATTTTATCCAGATACCATAACTAGACAGACATTAGAAGAAAAGGAAATTACAAACAAATATACAAATATAGCTTATGAATATAGAGGCAAAATTCCTCAAGGCAGGACTTCTTTAGTGAACAAATCAGCAATGTATAAAAATGATTATACATTGTGATCAAGGGTATTTATCCCAAGAACTTTGGTTCAACATACAAAAATAATTAGTGTAATGCACTATATTAATGAAGAACAATAATCACACTGTCATCTCAAAAGATACCAAAAAAGCATTTGACAAATTTAAAACCCATTTATCATATAAACATTCAACAAATTAGAGATAGAAGGGAACTTTCTTAACGTAAAAAGGGCATCCACAAAAATTCTCATCATGTGCTATTATGAATAGCTCAGTAGTTTCCCCAAGATTTTAAACAAGACAATGATGTCTATTCTTGCCACTTATATTCAACATTATACTGGAGGTTGTAGTGAGGGCAATTAGGCCAGAAAAACACAGGTAAAACACTCATATTGAAAAGAAAGAATTCAAATTATTTCTCTTCAAAAATAACATGGTCTTTTGTATATAATATCTAAGGATATACTAAAATATGATTAGAACTAAAAAAAATCAACTTCAGCAAGGTTGCGGCATAGAAGATCAATATACAAAAATTAATTGTATTTGTATACTGTAGCAATGAAGAATCTAAAGGTAAAACTCAAAAAACAGTTCCATTTAAAATATCATCAAAATATACTTAGGAATAAATTTAACAAAATAACTGCAAGATATGTGCACTGAAAACAAAAAGGCATTGAAAACATCTAAAGAAACTAAATAAGTGGAAAAATATTTGATGGTCATTGATCAGAAGGTTTAATAGTCTTAGGATGGCAATACATTCAAAATGGATCTGCAGATTCAAGACAATCCATGTTGAAATCTTAGCTTTCTAGGCATCACATTACCCAACTTCAAACTATATTACAAGGCTACAGTGACCAAAACAGCATGGTACTGGTACCAAAACAGATACATAGACCAATGGAACAGAATAGAGAAATCATAAATAAAGCCACACACCTAAAGCCATCTGATCTTTGACAAAATTGATAAAAATAAGCAATGTGGGAAGGACTCCTTATTCAACAAATGGTGCTACTAGCCATATGCAGAAGAATGAAACTGGACCCGTCTTTCACCACATGCAAAAAATGACTCAAGACGTATAAAATATTTAAATGGAAAACCTCGAACTACAAGAATCCTGGTGATCCAAAACAAAAACAAACAAACAGAAGAACAGAGAAGCAATCCCTTCCAATGCAATTTTCTGAGGCTATTTTACTCAGATACCACAACTAGACAGACATTAGAAGAAAAGGAAATTACAGGCAAATAGGACTAAAGAATATAGAGGAAAAGTCCTCAAGGAAACACGAGTAAACAAATCAGCAACATATACAAATGATTATACATTGTGATCAAGGGTATTTATCCCAAGAACTTTGGTTCAACATACAAAAGTAATTAGTGTAATGCATTAAGTTAATAAAAAACAACCACAATGTCAACAGCCCAAAACCACCATTTTGGACATCAGCCTTGAGAAAGAATTTATGACTAAGTCCTCAAAAGCAATTGATACAAAAACAAAAATTGACAAGTGAGAACTAATTAAACTAAAGAGCTTCTGAACAACAAAAGAAACTATCAACAGAGTAAATAGACAACCTACAGAATGGGAGACATATTCACAAAATATATATCTGAAAAAGGTCTAATATTCAGAATGTATAAGGAATTTACACAATTCAATAAACAAAAAGCAAATAGCACCATTAAGAAAGCGAGCAAAAGACATTAGCAGATACATCTCACAAAAAAACACAAGCAGCCAGTAAACATATGAAAAAATGCTCAACATCAAAAATCATCAGAGAAATGCAAATCAAACCACAATGAAATACCATCTCACACCAGTCAGAATGCTTATTGTTAAAAAGCAAAAACAACAACAACAACAAAAACCCCAGATGCTGGCAAGGCTGCAGAGAAAAGGGAATGCTTATTGACTGTTGATGGAAATGTAAATTAGTTCAGCCACTTTGGAAAACAGTTTGGAATTTCCTAAAGAACTTAAGATGGAGCTACTATTTGACTCAGCAATCCCATTACTGGGTATACATCTAAAAGAAAATAAATTGTTCTAGCAAAAAGACACCTGCCCTAGTGTGTTCATTGCAACACAATTCACAATAGCAAAGATATGCAGTCAACCTAGGTGCCTACCAATGGTGGACTGAATTAAAAAAAAATTGGTCCATATATACCATGGACACAGCCATGAAAAAGAATAAAATCAAATCCTTTGCTGCAACATGATTGCAGCTGGAGGCCATTGTCCTAAATCAATTAACACAGGAAGAGAAAACCAAATACTACATGTTGTCACTTGTAAGCAGGAACTAAACATTGAGTACTCGTTGAAATAAAATTGCCAACAGTAGATACGGGTGTCTAGCAGAGTAAGGAGAGATAGGGGTAGAGTTCACAAACTATCAGGTATTGTGCTCACAACCTGGGTGACGGGATCATTTGTATCACACAATATTCCCATGCAACACACAATATTCCCATGCAACAAAACTGCATATGTACCCTCATCACACAATATTCCCATGCAACAAAACTGCATATGTACCCTCTGAATTTAAAATAAAAATTAAAATTATTAAAACAATAAAGTATAATACCTACCAGGAAAAAAAAAAGAAATCTTCCTTCGTAAAAGTTTTTTGGTAGTATTTGGCAAATGGTTTATAAAATTCCTATGGAAATGCTAGTGCTCCAGTACAGCCAACACAATCTTGAATAGGAGAACAAGTTTGGAGTCCTGGATTCATAATTCCTGATTTCAAAACTTATACAGACTGACAGTAATCACAGCATTGTGTTACTGGTATAAGGATAGACTAATAGGTCAATGGAATAGAATTGAGTGTCCAATAATTAACCCACACATAAAAATATAAAATCAGTTGTAAGAGGTGAAAGTACAAATCCCATAGAGGAGAACATAGAAATACATTTTGGTGCCTTAGGAAAACAATGGCTTGTAATACATCACACCAAAATACAAACGTCACATGTTAAAAATGGTAAAGTGAACTTCATCAGAATTAAATTTTGTGATTCCAATTCAAAGCACACCATCAAGAGTACACAAGCAATCAGAGACAATGTTTGCAAAACATATAGCTGATAGAAGTCTATTGAATAGAAGATATAAAACATTCTTACAACTCAAAAATGAAAAATAAAATGTCTTTTTTTTTTTTTTTTTTTTTTTTGAGGCAGGGTTTCACTCTTGTTGCCCAGGCTGGAGTGCAATGGCACAATCTCTGCTCACTGCAATCTCCACCTCCCAGGCAATTATCCTGCCTCAGCCTCTGGAGTAGCTAGGATTACAGGCACCCCCCACCACGCCTGGCTAATTTTCTGTATTTTTAGTAGAGACAGGGTTTCACCATGTTGACCAGGCTGGTCTCCAACTCCTGACCTCAGGTGATCCACCTGCCTTGGCCTCCCAAAGTGCTGGGATTACAGGCGTGAGCCACCACACCTGGCGAAAAATAAAATATTATAATTAAAAGTGGGTAGATTGTGTGAATATATATTTTTACAAAACCTCTTTAGATATGTCCAATAAACACATAAAAATATGCTTATCATTTTTAGTCCTTAGTGAAATGCAAATCTACATCATCATGAGATACACTTCACAAATATAAAAGGCATATGCTTCAGTGGAACAAAGCTAGTTTGTAAAGACTACACAATGTATAAATCCATTTATATGACACTCTGGAAAGGTGGAATTATAGAGATAGATAAAAGGCTCTTTCTTTTGCTCTTTCAGATGACAAAATCTAGAATTAATATCCTTTTCTTTGTAGCAATGAGTACATCCACTGGCCAAATGGTTGCTTCTAATACCATTCACGAGCAAAAGGAATTAGAACTTCATGCAGAAATGGTGTGTACTAGGATTGGGCAGGAAACCAAGCAAATTAACCAGAAGTACCTTGTAATGAATAAAAATAAGAAAATGCTAAACAACAAATCAAACCAATGAAACAGACAACCAACCAAACCATAATGATCTAGGTATTTCAAAATGGTATAGGAATCATATAAAAGACCTTCCAAGGACCAACACTGGAACAATTTGAGCAACAAAATAGATGAATTAATGTAAGTATAGTTAAATCATGAGAAAAATATCAGAGAAATCCAAATTTAGGTATGTCAATTTCATAAAAAAAGAGTCTCAGAATACATAGATAGATAGATAGATAGATAGATACATAGATAGATAGATACATAGATAGATAGATAGATATATAAATATTTCATTCTGAATTTCCTTGACAACCTTATAAAATTAGTTGACCGTAACCTTTGGAGCCTAAGGGAGACATGATATCTAAATGTGATGTGGGAGCTTAGGTAGGATATTGAAACAGAAAAAGGACATTAAGTAAAAAGTAAGATAATCTGAAAAAAGTTAGGAAGTTAATGAATAATAATGTGTCCTAATGATTCATTAATTATGATAAATATACCACGTTAATGTATGAGGAAAATAATAAAGGAAACTGTATGTATGGTATGTGTAAATACTGTGTACTGTCTTTTGCAACTGTTCTGTAAACCTAAAACTATTCTAAAATAGAAAAGTTTGCCTTTTTTGTCAGTTACTGCCAAACTTAATAAACAGAACATTATCAATATTGTTGATGCCCCATGTGTGCATATCCAAGTTGCATTTATTTCCTCGCCTGGGGAAGATTACTGTTATTTTGAATTGTCTATTTGTCATTCGCTTATTTTTCTTTAATTATTTTTATCTTTTAGTTTATATTTGCAAATAGTATATTGCTTGGTATTTTGTCTTCAAATTTGGATAAATATGAGTGTCTAAATTAAGCCATAACCTTAGTCCAAGCATGATCTGATAGATCTATATTGCGGGACATTCTACAAAATATCCAACCAGTTCTTTTCAAACACATCAACGTTATTTAAAATATGTGAAGTCTGAAAAAATGTTGCAGATTGGAGAAGACCTCATATGGCAGGCAGACTCTAGCATGGCACCCAATTATCCCAATTTATTGGTAAACACAACCTTGTATTCTAATAGTCTCATCCTGAGTTTGGACAGACACTGTGAGTTGCTTGTAAACAGCAAAGTATTGCAAAGGTGCTGGGATGTCACTTGGATGATTATGCTACACAAGATTGTGATTTCTGTCTTGCTAGCAAACTCTCTCCTTTAGTGGCTTTGATGAGGCATTCTGCCATTTGGGAGAAGCCAACATGGGAAGGAACTGAATTCAGCCTCAGACCAACAGCCAGCAAGGAACTGAGGCTCCTGGTCCAACAGCTTGACCAATACTTTGCAATATTACATTTAAAGTTAATCCAATTTCCCTTTCAAATAAGAGTATATTGCTTCAGAGGTAGTGTCAACACTTTATGACAGAATACCCCAATTCTTTCCTTCCATTCTTGCTATAAATTCTTTCATGAGTTTCACTTATATATAAGCATACTTCTATAAATATTTATGTATATGTGTTTATATATATATAACATACATTAGTATACCTAATCAAATACATTGTTGCTATTGTTATTTTACCAAGCGTTATCTCTTAGAATAAACCTACTAAATAAAAAATAGTCCCTACGGTAATCACTAAAAACGTACAAAGAAGTATTACTGATATGCTAAGAAAAGAGAGAAAACTGAATCATATAAAATGCTCAACTTAAACTATGAAAAGCAGAGAAAGACAAGGGCAATAACTAAAAGATGGTAGATATTAACCCAACTATATCAATAATGTCATTGAATGCCAATTGTCAAAATACACCAAGTAGGCTGGGAGCGGTGACTCACGTCTATAATCCCAGCACTTTGGGAGGGGTCGGATCATGAGGTCAGGAGATTGAGACCATCCTGGCTAACATGGTGAACCCCGTCTCTACTAAAAATACAAAAATTAGCCGGGCGTGGTGGCAGGCGCCTGTAGTCCCAGCTACTCAGGAGGCTGCGAAAGGAGAATGGCCTGAACCCGGGAGGCGGAGCTTGCAGTGAGCTGAGATCGCGCCACTGCACTCCAGCCTGGGCGACAGAGCAACACTCCGTCTCAAAAAAAAATAAAAATAAAAAATAAAAACACCAATTAGAAGACAAAGATTGTCAGAGTGGATTTAAAAAACACTAAAGTATAAGTTGTTTACAAGAAACTCACTTAAAATATAAAGATACATACAAATTAGAAGTAAAAGGATGAAACAAATATATCATGCTAGCATTAAAAGAAAGTACGTGTATCTGTGTTAATTTTTGACAGCACAGACATGGAAGCAAGCAAAATTATCAAGGATAAACAAAAGCATTAGGTAATAATAAAAGGGTCAATTGTTCAAGAAGATTTAACAATCCTGAACATGTATACAGGTAACAATAGAGTATCAAACTATGTGAGGCAGAAAGCGAGAGAATTGTAAGGAAAAATAGACGATTTCACTATTGTTGTTGGAGAATTCAACACCTCTCTATCAGAAATGGAAACATACAGCAGACACAAAATCAGTAAGGACATATTTGAACTCAACACTATCACTCATTTGGATATAACATATCTATAGATCACTTAATTCAACAACAGGCAGAATATACATTCTCCTCTAGCCCACACAGAATCTTCCCCAAAATAAACATATTCTAGAGCACAAAGCTCATCTTAAAATATTTAAGAGAATCAAAATTGTACAATATATACTCTCTGACAACAATGAAATTAAACTAGATATCAATAACAGAAAGATAACTGGAAAATCCCAAAATACACGGAGATTAAACATTATACTCTTAAATACAATGTGACCCAAAGAAGAAATCTCAAGAGAAATAAAAACTTTTATAAAATAAATAAAAGTGAAAATACAGCTTACCAAAATTTGTGAGATGCAATGAAAGCAGAACTTAGAAGGAAATATATTTACTGTAAAGAAAGCAAAAACAAGATGAAAGATAAAGCAATTGGAATTTTGGAATAAATATTGATAGCTTAATAGTCTGCAGAACATAAAAGCATCCAAAATTAAGAAGGAAAACACAACATCCCAAACAAAACCCTCGCTTAACAGCTGTAAGGAACATGGCTGTGCTTTGGTCAAGGATCGGCCGAGGTAGGATGTTTACATCCTGCATGACTTAGCGAGTTTAGAGTGCAGGTATGTAACTCCACTTCTTATCACAGCCATGTAGCCATAACATGGGAAGCCCATTACTTGTCTCTATGCCACTATTGTCCGTAAAAGGTGTAATTGTTCTGTTAACACTGTGCAGACCCACTAGCACCCAGAGAAAGAGAGGGAGCCAGAGCTGTCCGTCTTTGCAGACGGACAGAGGGGAGCCAGGATCCAGCTAGGCTCGCTTGTGCCCAGAGAAAGAGTTAAGCTGCTGACCCTGAAGGCAAGGCAGATCTGGCTGCGCAGCTGTGTGTGGGGGCCGCAGCACTAAGCAGATGAGACAGGCTGGACAGTGTGAGAAAGCTGTTAATGAGAGCTGCTACTGAATAAAATCATCTTTCACCTGCCTACGGCCCCCCAAGTGTTCTTTCTGCTCATCCACCCACTCCCTTAGGACCTCAGCATGGGCTGGAACCCGACCCCTGGCGTGACAATTGCCATAGTCGTGAACCTGACAAGAGCATACAGAGGTGACTCCCCCATGAAATGAGGAGATACTTCTCGTCAGAAATGATCAACCAAAAGCATACTAAAGTGGTGTGAAAGGAAAATAAATCTTGGGACCCTAGAATCACTAAGCCAAGGGAAAAGTGAAGCAGGGAACGATGTCAGGCAAACCCGCCTCTCATTTTATTCCTAAATAAGATAGCTACAAAGCTAAAGCTACACATCCCCCTCACAATTTGCCCACAAGAACATTCCTTGTGGGCCTCAAGATTTTTACTCTAAAACAGTTCTGTTGAATTTCACCCTGGCGATGTAAACTGACAGCTTATCGTCACAGGTGTGGGACAGAAAGTCATCCCTCTGCTCACCTAAGACAAATGCATATCTGATTGCTTCCTCTGCCCTATTGTTTATGTAAAAATGCAGATTCACCGAGCCAGACTAAATTGTGTATTCAGTGAAAGGCTGACCAAGGATTCAAAAAAATGTAACCTTTTGTCTCTTATCTGCCTATGGTCTGGAAGCCTCTTACATCGAGTTGTCCTGCCTTTCCTGACCCAACCAATGTACATCTTACACATATTTACTGATGTCTCATGACTCCCTAAAATGGATAAAAGCAAGCTGTGCCCCAACCATTTTGGGCACATGTTGTCAGGACCTCCTGAGGCTGTGTCACAAGCACATCCTTAACCTTGGCAAAATAATCTTTCTAAATTGGTTGAGATCTATCTCAGATATTTTGGGTTCACAGGGGGATGTTTGTTTGTTTGTTTACTAAGTAGGCAAATACCGTACATATAAATAATTCACCAAAGAAATTTAGGTTGGTAGCAATTGCTATGTATATAATTTAAAAGAGGCCCTGTGATGGAAATAGTAAAGTCATATATGTTTTGCTGAGACATACGAGAATACCATGAGGTTTGCATGAGAATATCAAAGAACATGTAAGAGAAGATGGAGACATAGATGTGTGAACATGTGTATGTTAATGAAGAAACGTATCCATTGTGTCTATCCTCAGTCCCTCCATGGTCTGCCCTTCCTGCTCCTGTCCTCATATATTACTGATCCCAGTAGTCCTTCCAATCCACTGCCCCTTCTCATGGCTTGGCCTGTGCCACAGACACACTTTCTCCTCTTTCCCTACCATTTGCTGGACTCACTGATCCTCACTTTCCAGAATCTCCTCCAATGTTCCTCCTCCTGCAGGTCTCCTTTGTTCATCCCATTCCAGGTCTGATGCCTTTGCCCTAAGTTCTCAAGGGCAGCTCTTTCACCTATAGTGCATATTTCTGTTAAGTTTTTTCAATACCCACTGAACTGAAATACCAGAGAATATGAATACTTTGTCGATGTGGCTCCCTTATGAACTCCACACAGGTAGTGGACAAAGAACAACAGAAAATTATCCTTTATACTGGATTTCACTAATGAATGAATCTCTCAAATTCTTCACCTATATTTTTCCCAATAAACTCCAACATTCTTTCAATCTGAAGGGGTTTTGAACTTGAAGATTAACCTTTTTTTTTTTTTTTTACTTTCTTCTGTTCTGAGGACAGGATGTGAGCCTTGACTTTTCCCTCAGCCAGTCTCTTCTCCAGCCGCACCATTCTCAAACCACCATAGAGACCTGCTATGGACCATGCTAATTCTCAACGATTTGTACTTCTTATCCTTTTGGACAGGTTTGTCTTCTGAGATCAAGGAAAGTCTTCTTGTGCTCTAAGATTCAGTTTACCAATATGCTCTCTTGATAGGTATTTTTGTGTCTGTATCAGTTACCACATTACACCTCTTTTAGTACTTTTTTCACATTTTATCATAATTATTATTACTCTGGTGGTAGCCATGGCATAGTTTTCAGTGTCTGCACATGGAACAATTTCCCCTGACATCTTATGCTGTCATCTTCTGGAAAGTTCAGCTGCATAAATAAAGTTCACCTGCATTATAATTTGAAGAATGTGTGTTAATAGGAAAGGCAGAAATCACACAGGCAATGGTGCAGCCTCCTTTATAAAGCAATGTTTCATTGCTATAATTCTTCATACCAGTGGGTGATGTTATACCACCTGTAACTCTGGATGAAAATATGATTCATAACAATCAGAATCAGAATACCAATATATTTATGGATTAATTTATGAGTTATTTAAATTTTGCTTTTTTATGTGAATAAAACTTTATAATTCTATAAAGGATTTTATTGTAATTATAAAATAATGCTACTGTATGTGTAATTGATTGGCAAAGATATTATTCTTTTCTTTAGATTTTTCTTAAAACATTCATTCATTGACATACAGTAGACAACCCCATGGAGACTCTTAAGACTCAGTGCATTGGTTAATTCTGACCTTCCCTTTGGCAATACAATGGTAGTGCAGTTATCTCTCTTTATAAACTTCATTCACGTTCTTCTTTTTTTTTATTATACTTCAAGTTTTAGGGTACATGTGCACAACGTGCAGGTTAGTTACATATGTATACATGTACCATGTTGGTGTGCTGCACCCATTAACTCGTCATTTAGCATTAGGTATATCTGCTAATGCTATCCCTCCCCCCTCCCCCCACCCCATGACAGGCCCCGGTGTGTGATGTTCCCCTTCCTGTGTCCCTGCATTCTCATTGTTCAATTCCCACCTATGAGTGAGAACATGCGGTGTTGGTTTTTTGTCCTTTCGATAGTTTGCTGAGAATGATGGTTTCCAGCTTCATCCATGTCCCTGCAAAGGACATGAACTCATCCTTTTTTACGGCTGCATAGTATTCCATGGTGTATATGTGCCACATTTTCTTAATCCAGTCTATCATTGTTGGACATTTGGGCTGGTTCCAAGTCTTTGCTATTGTGAATAGTGCCGCAATAAACATACCTGTGCATGTGTCTTTATAGCAGCATGATTTATAATCCTTTGGGTATATACCCAGTAATGGGATGGCTGGGTCAAATGGTATTTCTAGTTCTAGATCCTTGAGGAATCGCCACACTGACTTCCACAATGGTTGAACTAGTTTACAGTCCCACCAACAGTGTAAAAGTGTTCCTACTTCTCCACATCCTCTCCAGCACCTGTTGTTTCCTGACTTTTTAATGATTGCCATTCTAACTGGTGTGAGATGGTATCTCATTGTGGTTTTGCTTTGCATTTTTCTGATGGCCAGTAATCATGAGCATTTTTTCATGTATTTGGCTGCATAAATGTCTTCTTTTGAGAAGTGTCTGTTCATATCCTTCACCCACTTTTTGATGGGGTTGTTTCTTTTTTTCTTGTAAATTTGTTGGAGTTCATTGTAGATTCTGGATATTAGCCTTTTGTCAGATGAGTGGATTGCAAAAATTTTCTCCCATTCTGTATGTTGCCTGTTCACTCTGATGGTAGTTTATTTTGCTGTGCAGAAGCTCTTTAGTTTAATTAGATACCATTTCTCAATTTTGGCTTTTGTTGCCATTGCTTTTGGTGTTTTAGACATGAAACCATATGATTATCTCAATAGATGCAGAGAAGGCCTTTGACAAAATTCAACAACCTTCATGCTAAAAACTCTCAATAAATTAGGTATTGATGGGACGTATCTCAAAATTATAAGAGCTATCTATGACAAACCCAAAGCCAATATCATACTGAATGGGCCAAAAGTGGAAGCATTCCCTTTGAAAACTGGCACAAGACACAGATGCCCTCTCTCACCACTTCTATTCAACACAGTGTTGGAAGTTCTGGCCAGGGCAATTAGGCAGGAGAAGGAAATAAAGGGTATTCAATTAGGAAAACAGGAAGTCAAATTGTCCCTGTTTGCAGATGACATGATTGTATATCTAGAAAACCCCATTGTCACAGCCCAAAATCTCCTTAAGCTGATAGGCAACTTCAGCAAAGTCTCAGGATACAAAATCAATGTGCAAAAGTCACAAGCATTCTTATACACCAATAATAGACTAACAGAGTCAAATCATGAGTGAACTCACATTCACAATTGCTTCAAAGAGAATAAAATACCTAGGAATCCAACTTACAAGGGATGTGAAGGACCTCTTCAAGGAGAACTATAAACCACTGCTCAATGAAATAAAAGAGAATACAAACAAATGGAAGAACATTCCATGCTCACGGGTATGAAGAATTAATATTGTGAAAATGGCCAAACTGCCCAAGGTAATTTATAGATTCAATGCCATCCCCATCAAGCTACCAATGACTTTCTTCACAGAATTGGAAAAAACTACTTTAAAGTTCATATGCAACCAGAAAGGAATCTGCATTGCCAAGTCAATCCTAAGCCAAAAGAACAAAGCTGGAGGCATCACGCTACCTGACTTCAAACTATACTACAAGGCTACAGTAACCAAAACAGCATGGTACTGGTACCAAAACAGAGATATAGACCAATGGAACAGAACAGAGCCCTCAGAAATAATGCCGCATATCTACAACTATCTGATCTTTGACAAACCTGACAAAAACATGAAATGGGGAAATGATTCCCTATTTAATAAATGGTGCTGGGAAAACTGGCTAGCCATATGTAGAAAGCTGAAACTGGATCCCTTCCTTACACCTTATACAAAAATTAATTCAAGATGGATTAAAGACTTAAATCTTAGACCTGAAACCATAAAAACCCTAGAAGAAAACCTAGGTAATACCATTCAGGACATAGGCATGGGCACATTCTTCTTTATTAACCTTAATATTGCCAGCTGGAAGCAGATAGCCAAGTCAGAGGTACAGTAATGATTGAGTAATTGTATAAGGAAGAAACCAAGGTGTTGTGGATAAAGCTATAGCATTGGGACATACCTTATCTCATGTAAACACATGCAAAAATGGAAAGATATGAGACAACAGTTTGCAGAAAACTGTACACAAGACAATGAAGGATAGAATGATACCTGAGTGATGTGAAACAATGATTGAGACCTAGTAAGCCTTCAGGTTACTGCTTTCAGAGAGTCCCAGGCTGTACTGTGGCAAGCACCTGGGAAAGCAGGAGAATGGAGAAGATGGACCTGGTATTCTGGAGAACAATTTGTCTCAATTTCATCAAGCCAATCTTCATATTCAGTGGTAAGAAGGAGACAGGGTTATCATGGCAGCATCCATGCAGGCAGAGATGCTATGTTCTGTCATTACTCTACAGGGGCATGGGTCACAGAACTGCAGGAATAATACAGGAGAAAAGTGTGAAGACACAAGAAGAAGTCATTTTTATAAGCCTGGCCTTCAACCCTTTCATCTAATTCCTGACTGCAAGAACAACAGATGCTTTTGCATGATACAACTATCTTGCAACAGCCCAAGGATGAAGAGGTACTCTTTATAGGTGATGTAAATTACCTTTATAAGTAAGTTGAACCACCCTATGTGGACCCTAAGCTTTCTTTTCTATTATTTCTTGTTACATGTGGCTAATAAACTAATTACATTATCAACTAATTAATGTAGACCTTTCTTTATGAAATAGCAGAACACAATTATCATCAAAAGGAGAAACAAGTAACACTTATTGTCAGGCCTCTGAGCCTAAGCTAAGCCATCACATCCCCTGTGACCTGCATGTATGCATCCAGATGGCCCGTTCCTGCCTTAACTGATGACATTCCACCACAAAAGAAGTGAAAATGGCCTGTTCCTGCCTTAACTGATGACAATTACCTCGTGAAATTCCTTCTCCTGGCTCATCCTGGCTCAACAACTCCCCCGCTGAGCACCTTGTGACCCCCACCCCTGCCCGCCAGAGAACAACCCCCCTTTTGCCTTTACCTACCCAAATCTTATAAAATGGCCCCACCCCTATCTCCCTTTGCTGACTCTCTTTTCGGACTCGGCCCGCCTGCACCCAGGTGAAATAAACAGTCTTGTTGCTCACAGAAAGCCTGTTGGTGGTCTCTTCACACAGACGTGAGTGAAATTTGGTGTTGTGACTCTGATCGGGGGACCTCCCTTGGGAGATCAATCCCCTGTCCTCCTGCTCTTTGTTCCATGAGAAAGATCCACCTACGACCTCTGGTCCTCAGACCAACCAGCCCAAGGAACATCTCACCATTTTTAAATCTGGTAAGCAGCCTTTTTTACTCTCCTCTCCAACCTCTGTCCCACAACCTCTTTCTCCTTTGAATCTTGGCATCATACTTCAGTCTCTCCCTTCTCTTAATTTCAGTTCCTTTCCTTTTCTGGTAGAGACAAAGGAGGCGTGTTTTATCTGTGGACCCAAAACTCCGGCGCCAGTCACGGACTCGGGAAGACAGTCTTCCCTTGGTGTTTAATCATGCGGGGACACCTGCCTGATTATTCACCCACGTTTCAGAGGTGTCTGACCACATGGGGATGCCTGCCTTGGTCCTGTCACCCTCAGCGGCAAGTACTGCTTTTCTGGGGGGAAAGAAACCCCCGATCCCTTCTCTCCATGTCTCTACCCCTTCTCCAGTTTCCTGGGGGGCAAGCATCCCCCATCCCTTCTCTCTGTGTCTCTACCCTCTTTTCTCTGGACTTGCCTCCTTCACTATAGGCAACCTTCCACCCTCCATTCCTCCTTCTCCCTTAGCCTGTGTTCTCAAAGACTTAATACCTCTTCAACTCACACCTGACCTAAAATCTAAACACCTTTTCTTCTGCAATGCCGCTTGACCCCAATACAAACTCGACAGTGGTTCCAAATAGCCAGAAAATGGCACTTTCAATTTTTCCATCCTACAAGATCTAAATAATTCTTGTCGTAAAATAGGCAAACAGTCTGAGGTGCCTGACGTCCAGGCATTCTTTCACACACTGTTCCCTCCCTATTCTCTGTTTCCAATGTGACTCATCCCAAATCCTCCTTCTTTGCCTCTCGCCTGTCCCCTCAGTCCCAACCCCAAGCATCGCTGGGTCTTTCTAATCTTCCTTTTCTACAGACCCATCTGACCTCTCCCCTCCTCCCCAGGCTGCTCCTTGCCAGGCTGAGCTAGGTCCAATTCTTCCTCAGCCTCCTCTCCTCCACCCTATAAACCTTTTATCACCTCCCCTCCTCACACCTGGTCCTGCTTACAGTTTCGTTCTGCGACCAGCCCTCCCTCACCTGCCCAAGAATTTCCTCTTAAAAAGGTGGCTGGAGCTAAAGGCATAGTCAAGGTTAATACTCCTTTTTCTTTATCCGACCTCTCCCAAATCAGTTAGCATTTAGGCTCTTTTTCATCAAATATGAAAAACCCAGCACAGTTCATGGCTTGTTTGGCAGCAACCCTGAGACACTTTACAGCCCTAGACCCTAAAAAGTCAAAAGGCCACCTTATTCTCAATATACATTACCCAATCTGCTCCCAACTTTAAATAAAGCTCCAAAAATTAAATTCCGGCCCTCAAACCCCACAACAGGACTTAATTAACCTCGCCTTCAAGGTGTACAATAATAGAAAAATTTTGCAATTCCTTGCCTCCACTGTGAAACAAACCCCAGCCACATCTCCAGCACACAAGAACTTCCAAACACCTCAACCGCAGCGGCCAGACGTTCCTCCAGAACCTCCTCCCCCAGGAGCTTGCTACAAGTGCCAGAAATCTGGCCACTGGGCCAAGGAATGCCTGCAGTCCAGGATTCCTCCTAAGCCATGTCCCATCTATGCGGGACCCCACTGAAAATTGGACTGTTCAACTCACCTGGCAGCCACTCCCAGAGTCCCTGGAACTGTGGCCCAGTGCTCTCTGACTGACTCCTTCCCAGATCTTCTCAGTTTAGCGGCTGAAGACTGATGCTGCCCGATCGCCTCAGAAGCCCCCTAGACCATCACGGACGCCGAGCTTCAGGTAACTCTCACAGTGGAAGGTAAGTCCATCCCCTTCTTAATCAATATGGAGGCTACCCACTACACATTACCTTCTTTTCAAGGGCCTGTTCCCCTTGCCTCCATAACTGTTGTAGGTATTGATGGCCAGGCTTCTAAACCTCTTAAAACTCCCCAACTCTGGTGCCAACTTAGACAATACTCCTTTAAGCACTCCTTTTAGTTATCCCCACCTGCCAGTTCCCTTATTAGGCCAAGACATTTTAACTAAATTATCTGCTTCCCTGACTATTCCTAGGCTACAGCCACACCTCATTGCCAACTTTTCCCCCAGTTCAAAGCCTCCTTCACTTCCTCCTCTCATATCCCCCACCTTAACCTACAAGTATAGGATACCTCTACTTCCTCCTTGGTGACCGATCATGCATCCCTTACCATCTCATTAAAACCTAATCACCCTTACCCCACTCAATGCCAATATCCCATCCCACAGCACGCTTTAAAAGGATTAAAGCCTGTTATCACTCCCTGTTACAGCATGGCCTCTTAAAGCCTATAAACTCTCCTTACAATTCCCCCATTTTACCTGTCCTAGAACCAGACAAGCCTTACAGGTTAGTTCAGGATCTGTGCCTTTTCAACCAAATTGTTTTGCCTATCCACTCCATGGTGCCAAACCCATATACTCTCCTAGCCTCAACACCTCCCTCCACAACCCATTATTCTCTTCTGCATCTCAAACATGCTTTCTTTACTATCCCTTTGCACCCTTCATCCCAGCCTCTCTTTGCTTTCACTTAGACTGACCCTGACACCCATAAGGCTCAGCAAATTACCTGGGCTGTACTGCCACAAGGCTTCACAGATAGCCCCCATTACCTCAGTCAAGCCCAAATATCATCCTCATCTGTTACCTATCTCGGCATAATTCTCATAAAAACAAACGTGCTCTCCCTGCTGATCGTGTCTGACTGATCTCCCAAACCTCAATCACTTCTACAAAACAACAACTCCTTTCCTTCCTAGGCATGGTTAGTGCAGTCAGAATTCATACACAAGAGCCAGGCCTGCACCCTGTAGCCTTTCTGTCCAAACAACTTGACCTTACTGTTTTAGCCTAGCCCTCATGTCTGTGTGCAGCGGCTACCACTGCCTTAATACTTTTAGAGGCCCTCAGAATCACAAAATATGCTCAAATCACTCTCTACAGTTCTCATAACTTCCAAAATCTATTTTCTTACTCACACCTGATGCTTATACTTTCTGCTGCCCTCCACTACCTCTCAGCAAGCCGAACTCACTGCCTTAACTTGAGCCCTCACTCTTGCAAAAGGACTACACGTCAATATTTGTACTGACTCTAAATATGCCTTCTATATCTTGCACCACCATGCTGTTATATGGGCTGAAAGAGATTTCCTCCCTACGCAAGGGTCCTCCATCATTAATGCCTCTTTAATAAAACGCTTCTCAAAGCCGCTTTACTTCCAAAGGAAGCTGGAGTCATTCACTGCAAAGGCCATCAAAAGGCATCAGATCCCATTGCTCAGGACAATGCTTATGCTGATAAGATAGCTAAAAAAGCAGCTAGCGTTTCAACTTACATCCCTCACTTTCAGTTTTTCTCCTTCTCATCTGGCCACTCCCACCTGCTCCCCCGCTGAAACTTCCACCTATCAATCTCTTCCCACCCAAGGCAAATGGTTCTTAGACCAAGGAAAATAACTCCTTCCAGCCTCACAGGCCCATTCTATTCTGTCATCATTTCATAACCTCTTCCATGTAGGTTACAAGCCACTAGCCTGCCTGTTAGAACCTCTCATTTCCTTTCCATCATAGAAATCTATCCTCAAGGAAATCACTTCTCAGTGTTCCATCTGCTATTCTACTACTCCTCAGGAATTTCTCAGGCCCCCTCCCTTCCCTACACATCAAGCTCGGGGATTTGCCCCTGCCCAGGACTGGTAAATTGACTTTACTCACATGCCTCAAGTCAGAAAACTAAAATACCTCTTGGTCTGGGTAGATACTTTCACTGGATAGGTAGAGACCTTTCCTACAGGGTCTGAGAAGGCCACCACGGTCATTTCTTCCCTTCTGTCAGACATAATTCCTCGGTTTGGCCTTCCCACCTCTATACAGTCTGATAGCGGACCAGCCTTTATTAGTCAAATCACCCAACCAGCTTTTTAGGCTCTTGGTATTCAGTGAAACCTTTATATCCCTTACCGTCCTCAATCTTCAGGAAAGGTAGAATGGACTAATGGTCTTTTAAAAACACACCTCACCAAGCTCAGCCACCAACTTAAAAAGGACTGGACAATACTTTTACCACTTGTCATTCTCAGAATTCAGGCCTGTCCTCAGAATGCTACAGGGTACAGCCCATTTGAGCTCCTGCATAGACACTCCTTTTTATTAGGTCCCAGTCTCATTCCAGACACCAGAACAACTTGGACTGCGCCCCAAAAAACTTGTCATGACAAATATGACTATCTTCTGTCTAGTCATACTCCTATTCGCCATTCTCAACTATTCCTAAATGCCCCGCTCTTGTTTACACTGTCAGTAAACTGTTTCTGCAATCCATCACAGCTGGTATCTCCTGGTGCTAGCCCCAAACCGCCACTCTTAACTCCCTCTTAAAGTAAATAAATAATCTTTGCTGGCAGGGCTATGCTGAACCTCCTTAGGCACTCGCTAATTGGATGTCCTATATCCTCCCAATTCTTAGTCCTTTAATACCTGTTTTTCTCCTTGTCTTATTCCTTTTAGTTTTTCAATTCATACAAAACCATATCCAGGCCATCACCAATAATTCTATACGACAAATGTTTCTTCTAACCATCCCACAATATCACCCCTTACCACAAAATCTTCCTTCAGCTTAATGTCTCCCACTCTAGGTTCCCACGCCACCCCTAATCCCGCTCGAAGCTGCCCTGAGAAACATCGCCCATTGTCTCTCCATACCACCCCCCAAAATTTTCGCTGCTCCAACACTTTACCACTTTTTCATTTTATTTTTCTTATTGATATAAGAAGACAGGAATGTCAGGCCTCTGAGCCCAAGCTAAGCCATCATATCCCCTGTGACCTGCATGTACACATCCAGATGGCTGGTTCCTGCCTTAACTGATGACATTCCACCACAAAAGAAGTGAAAATGGCCTGTTCCTGACTTAACTGATGACATTACCTCGTAAAATTCCTTCTCCTGGCTCATAAGCTCCCTCGCTGAGCACCTTGTGACCCCCAACCCTCCCTGCCAGAGAACAATCCCCCTTTTTCCTTTACCTACCCAAATCTTATACAACGGCCCCACCCCGATCTCCCTTCGCTGACTCTCTTTTTGGATTCAGCCCGCTGCACACAGGTGAAATCAACAGCCTTGTTGCTCACACAAAGCCTGTCTGGTGGTCTCTTCACATGGACGCGAGTGAAACTTATCTCCTCTATTTTTTCCCCAGAATTCCTCCAGTTTCCTTTTATTTTGAGAATCGTCCTGCCTTTCTCTTTACAAAGCAAATGCTAGTCTATGTAGTTTGCATGAAGTATAGAGTTGCTCTCTATATGCAGTAAAATGATGGTTAATGGTGCCAGGATGTAATATAATAAAGTAAGGATGACAAGTTTTCTTTTCTTTTTTTTTTTTTTTTTGAGATGGAGTCTTGTTCTGTTGCCCAGGCTGGAGTGCAGTGGCTTAATCTTGGCTCACTGCAACCTCCACCTCCCAGGTTCAAGCAATTTTCATGCCTCAGCCTCTGGAGTAGCTGGGATTACAGGTTCATGCCACCATGGCCAGCTAATTTTTGTATTTTTAGTAGGGACAGGGTTTCGCCATGTTGGCCAGGCTGGTTTTGAACACCTGACCTCAGGTGATCTGCCCGCTTCGGCCTCCCAAAGTGCTGGGATTACAAGCATGAGACACTGTGCGCAGCCTGATAATCATTTTTAAACAACCAATGTCTGGTGTTAATATTTTCTGCATATAGTACTGAAGCCCAGAACCCCTGTAGCTTTAAGATGGCAAAACATGGCCATTTAGTAATTTGGAGTTACGACACCCATAAAGTATCAATGTTTTTGGTCTGTTGATTGCTTACATCTCACATGTCTTGAACTAATGCTTCCCCTCACCAGAATATTTTTTAAACCATTAGATTGACAATGTAATTACCTGCATAGCAGACATATGCTAGGAAGTCTCAGAGACTCTCCCTGCAGGAATGCTTCATTCCCAAGAGAATGTGCTCCTCTCAACACTGTCATGTTCCCATTAGGGCCCTCCACATTGCATGCCCTAAATAAATCCTATTCTGCCTGTTGGAGTCCTGATTTATTCCTGTCTTCTCCTTGCTTTTGTATCCTGGTGGTTTCAGTTAAGGAAACCTCTGTTTAACCCAGCCTGAGGAATCTCATTTTCACTAGCCAGTTAAAAAGTTGACCTAGTTTGCTTTTGGAACCACTTACTTCAATGCACCACCCAACTGACCCTTCTTTCTTCGCCCATAAAGTTTCATTTGTCCTCCATCCTATGAAACCTACTTCCAAGAAAGTCTCTGATATCAGTCATTCACAGCTTAGTATGCATTTAAAGCAAAGGTACTATTTACCTAAGACAGACCATTTTTTTAGCAGAGATTTTGTTTGGCTTCTTTTTTTCTAGTCCCTCCCATGCCCCATTTCATGCATTGGATAAATCCAGGATCTAGATCATGGCTGTAAAACTTAGCAAATATTTGATTTTATGAGCCTCAATTTTCCTATCTGGAAGGCACATCTGTTGATGATATTCCTGTCCTGGGACTTCTGAGAGAGCCATTCCCAGTTCTGCCTCAGGTAAAGAATGAATTGCTGTTTGGGAAGCCCTCATTGCATCACATAACCCTGGGATCACAGCAGTGACTGGTTAAGGGGGCCCTGGACAGTGTTCTCACAGTTGGGGGCAGTTTCTAGACCTCTAACATGAAGATATTTAGAGCAAGAAAGACATGCATCCATGAGCTGGAAATTCTCAAATTTTCTGCAGGCCATTTTCTAGTTCATGAGACACAGATGTAAGGAAAACACTCTGCTTATTACTAATTAGGGCTTTGGAACCACATCCTATACAAATTTTTTTATCTTATGAGATGAATGAGGACTTTGGTGAGCTCTCATGTAAGGTGTGAAGCAGTGTTTGGAATAATAGGAAACATGGACTGTCTGCATCATACCTCCCTAGAGTGCTGCCTGAAATCCAGATTCCTGGCTCTACCATAGATTCAGGAAATTAGGATGATGCAGCCAGAATTAGACATTTTTAAAAAATTATTGATTAGTGAGCATTTCTGGGCTAAACTAAAAGCAGTTTGGGTGGCTCCTTTAGGCCTCTTTCTTCTGAGACCATGTCCTTATGTTTGAAATGCTTGTTCCTCGGTGTCGTAAAGAAATAGCACTTGAACATAAATTTATTTAGTAAGGCCATTTTTACTTCCTGCAGAAAGGGTACACTTGCCAGCAGTTTTGCCACAAGAGTACACCGAACAAAGGAGACTGGGTCATTTATAACCTGACGCGTCCACCCTACTGCTGTGTCCGGTTTCCATTGGCTGGAACAGGACCTCACATTCTGTATTTGTCCCGATTGGCTGGCAATTTAGAACTTTTAAAAGAGGCAAAGGTAGAGGAGAACAAAGGAATGAGGAAGTAACTTGTGGAATGCTGAGAAAGGTAAAAACACCTACAAATAAGGAAGAGGAACAGGCTATGACCTAATGCTTGGACCAGTATAAGCTTGCCAGGGGAAATACTTAGGCTAAATTGTGGGAGCTAAGAACATAAAGTACATTGATTTCTTTATTATGACTAGCAGATATTTAAGAATGTTAGTACAGGTCTGTGAATACATTTTGCTTCTAAAAGAAGTTACTACTTATTTCTAATTAGATAGGGAGGAAAGTCTTTGAAGAGGAACCTCTACTTTACTTTTTACATTTACTTTGGTCTTACCACTCCCAAACCAGTGGAGGAGGCTCAAGGTTTCTGGAAAAGGAAGGGATTCAGTCAAGTAAACAATACTATTTGAAAATTTTAGAAAACCAAAAACTTTTTTTTTATGGGAAAAGAGTTCAAGGAGAAAAAAAGGAAGGCACTTCAAGTTTTAGGAAAAACAATGACATCTGTAAGATAACATAATAGTTGAAGTAAAAAAGCAAACTCAGAACTATGGGAGTAACATCAAAGTAGCTAAACACTATCTCTGGAGGAGGGAACTGTGGTAGGAAGGTTGAATTTCAGTATTATTCAAATTGATATTATGTTCACTTTTTATCTTAATAAAAAATAAAAGAATATTTAGAAATAGTTTCAGTTGTGTAAGTACATCAAAACATGAAAACAAAAATTATCTTTGTATCTCTCACACATTTATTCAAAGTTTGTCTTACCAGGATCATAATATTTAGCTTGAAGCCTTTTAAAAAATGTCAAGAAGTATGAATTTTAAAAATTTGTCCCTGGTAATACTGCAAGGGTATAGGGCTATTAGAAGAAAACTGGATTTCCACTCTACTTCTGAAAGGCAGTTCTGATTACAAAAGTTAGGTGATTATCTGGCCAGGAAACAGGAGCTTTGATCCTCTGGAACTGTACTAAACAATTTAGAGCGAATGAATCAGGCCCCAGGGTGCCAAGAGGAATTCAGTAATTTCTCTGTGATTGTTTTCTTTCAGGCCTAATCTCATAAATGTTTTAGTCTCTGTTATCATATTTTTACATGTGTTTGCTTCATAAAAGTAAGTGCTTTTATACTAATAAAAAGGGGTTCTTCCAAGAGGTGGAGCGTGCAGTGAGCCAAGATCACGCCACTGCACTCCAGCCTGGGTGACAGAGCAAGACTCCATCTCAAAAAAAAAAGGGGGGTTCTTCTATTCTTCTATTTGAATTGCCTAATAAAGGCAATCAGGGCACCATTGCCTAAGGAACTCAGTCATTGACCATACATATATATGTATATTCTCTATCTATCTATCTATCTATCTATCTATCTATCTATCATCTATCTCTATCATCTATCTATGTATCTATCTATCATCTATCTATCTTTATTAGTCAGTTCTGATTGCTACAAAAAATGCCACAGACTGGTAGCTTAAACAACATTCAATTATTTTCTACAATTCTAAAGGTTAGGAAGTCCAAGATAAAGACAA
The DNA here is from genome assembly GCF_028858775.2 of Pan troglodytes. Classification (NCBI taxonomy): domain Eukaryota; kingdom Metazoa; phylum Chordata; class Mammalia; order Primates; family Hominidae; genus Pan; species Pan troglodytes. Next base: position 10,859,677 of record NC_072414.2, read on the forward strand.
ATTCTGTTTCTTGTGAGGACTCTTTTCCTGGCTTACAAACTGTTATCTCGTTGGTATACCTTCACATGGCAATTAGAGAAAGCACTGGTATTTCTTCTCATAAAGGCGCAAATCCCGTCATGGGGGTTTCATTTTCATGACTTCATCTAAACCTAATCACCTCCCCAAAGCCTCACCTCCTAATACCATCACACTGGAAGTTAGGCTTCAAAATATGAATTTTTGGGGGGACACAAACATTCAGTCCATAACGTTATCATCTATCTATCTATCTATCTATCTATATCTATCATCTAATCTATCCATCCGTCTATGCATCCCTATGTATATAACAAATTACAACAAAAGCTTATAAGTCATTTCTCCATATTATTTCATTTTATCCTTTCAAAAATCTTATGAGATAAACAGGCCATAGTAAAAGTACTGGTTTCATTGAGACTTTTGAAGTTTGAGTCAACTGTTATTACACAATTAGTAAAAAGTGGAGGAAGGAATTCCACTCACATCTCTCCTCTGTCCTCTTCTCTATCCCTCCCTCCCACTTGCTGACTCCATTCCAGCCACATTTCCTTACTAACTGCTCCGTGAGGACACCAGGGATCCTTCCTTTGAGCCTCTGCAATGACCACTCCTACTATCTGGATAGGTCTTTGCTCATATATCTGGCTCAACTGCTTCTCTCTAGGCTTCGTTTAAATTTACCTTCCCAGTGAGGCTTGTTCACAGTGTAAACTGAAACACCTGCTTCTATCTACAATCTCAATCCTCCATGTACTTCTTTATTTTTCATAGCATTCGTTACTGGCTAATTTACCAGATAATTTCCATGTTTGTTGCTTCTTTTCTCCCCTTCAACTAGAATATAGGGTCCACAAAGTCAGGAATTTTGCCTTTCTGTCCATGACTAGAGAGAACTGGCCCAGAGGTAGGGTCAGCCAAGTTAACAGTCAAGCCAGAGAGGGTACAGCTGATGATACATACAGGTTTCCTCCACCCTCCACAGTGCAGAAGACCACTAAAATACAGTGCGGTTCTGACTGGGCTCATCTGCTCCACACTCACCAATACACACACACACACAAACACACACACACACACACACTCTCTCTCTCTCTCTCTCTGTGGTTTTGGGCCTCCAGCTTCTGTAGGAAGAGAGCAGGTTAAGTTTAACCTTGAGGGAACTGAGCCCATTCCTCCTGGAACAACGTCAATTTATGAGAACTGTACGTGCAGGGAGAGTGCTTATTTCTTAAGACCACTGATAGGAGTAAAAAATGAGTTGGTGGCTCCTATGAAGGCCTTGGCAGGTACAAGTGTCACTAGTGGCTGCTTTCCATCACAGGCACAGGTGCTCTGACCAGGACCATCCAAACACAAGTATTTAACTAACAATGCTGGCTCCTCTAGGCTGGGCATGGTGGCTCACACCTGTAATCCTAGCACTTTGGGAGGCCGAGGTGGGTGGATCACCTGAGGTCAGGAGTTTGAGACCAGCCTGGCCAATAAGGTGGAACTCTGTCTCTGCTAAAATTATAAAAAATAGCCAGGTGTGGTGGCATGTGCCTGTAGTCCCAGCTACTCAGGAGGCTAAGACAGGAGAATTGCTTGAACCCAGGAGGTGGAGGTTGCAGTGAGCCGAGATTGTGCTACTACACTCCAGCCTGGGCTAAGGCTCCGTCTCACAAACAAACAAACAAACAAACAAACCAAAACAAAAACAATGCTGGTTCCTCTAAAGTCAAAAGGAGCACCTTGGTTGGGCAGGTCCATAGTATTTTTACTGAAAGGGAGACTAGAGGTTTCTCCCTACAAATATCTGGGGCTATCTCCTATTGCACCACCTGCATTTAGCCAGGTGGGCCTCAGGTGCTTTGTGTAAATGGGGGACCAAAAGTACAACCAGTCACAGCCGTTGTGTTGCTGTCCCTCATTGCATGGTTTGTGCTTTGTCCAGGTGGGCCCCAGGTGCTTTGCTGATACATGGGCACATGAGGGCCTTCTATCAAATGAATGTTGACACTCCTGGAAGAGGTACCATCTGTGTTTTGTCCAGGTGGGCCCTAGGTACTTTGTTGGTAGGTGGATACACAAGGGCCTCTAATTAAAGGTATGTTGCCATTCACTGCAGATGCACCACCTGTGTTTTGTCCAGGTGGGACCCATGTGTACTGATGGAGAAAGGGAGCACAGGGATGTTGTTGTCCCCTCCTGGTGCACAACCTGAGTTCTGGAGAGGTACATGGCAGGTGCTTGGCATGAAGATGAAACTAGAAGCATGACCATACAAAAGGATAATGCTGGTATTTACAACCACAACTGATGTGGTGTGATCAGGTGAACCACAGGTGCTCTTACGGAAGTTGGAAACAGACATGTCTCCTAACATATGTTTCTTGTCCATAGTAGTGGGTGCTTGAAGTGTAGAATTTTCTCTCTGTCCATGTGCGCTGCAGGATGCACTGTTGAAAAGCAGGAACACAAGGGCCTCCAACTATGGATCTGGTGCCATCCCCTCCCATACCACTGCATGAATTCTGGGTAGGTGGGTCTAAACCAGGAATGTAGGTGGCAGCAGAAGTATATCCAAATACAGGAATGTTGCTAGCCCCTTGTGGTGCAGCAGCCATGCTGTGGCCAGTTGGGTCCCAGGCTGCCTGACCAAATGGGAAAATAGAAGTGGTGCTGGGTGTCCCACTCTGTCCTTGTCCAATGTTGAGTTCTCCTGATGTGGAACTGGGGCCTGGGGCAGACATGCTGAACCCAACGCTCCCACCATCCATAGGGGTTCCAGGTCCCATAATCACTTGTGGGCCTGGAATAGTATTTCCAACCAGTAAGGTACTGTCTCCAGTGCCAGGCATCCCAGTGGCAATTCTAAATCCAGAAGTCTTTCCTGTGCCATTGGGGAAAGCACTTGCGTTGTGACCCTCGACTGGCTCAGCATTAACAGGTGTGCCCAATGCAGAATATGGTGATGTTAACTCTGCAAAACCTGGTGGAATTATGCTGCCACTCAGTGGCTGGACTGAAGGAGATGGTAAGCCTATAACTGGTGCTGGGGTTGCTGGATTCCCCAGAATAAAAGAACTGTCAGACTTCTGCTGCCCATCAGTGGCCCCAAGTGTGGAATGAGAGATGGATCCTGTATTTAAAGGATGGCTGGAAGTTGTGGTTGGTCTCCTATCTGCCTGTGCAGGAACACTGGTGGAGACTTGGGCTGAGGCAATGCTGTCACTGTGTAGTGTGTTCCCAGAACCAGGAAGCCCCATATAAAATCGGATGTACTCCTCCTTCCTGGAGACAAAGGTAGACTGCAAGATGACAGTTTTGGAAGGAGGGGTGGTATTCATGTCACTGGTGTCAATGGCAGGCTTGGATAACGATGCTGCAGAGGCACTGCTCACTAAAGTGGAGGTGTCTGGAGGAACCATGATAGGAAGGCTCAGAAAATCATGGGCACTGGGGAGAGAGGTTTTCTGCTGCGGCCCATCAGGGGCCCCAAATTTGGGTTGAGGGGTGGCTCCTGGATTTAAAGGATGGTTGGAAGCTGTAATTGGTGCCCTGACTGACTGTGCAGGCAAACTGGTGGAGCCTTGGACTGAGGCAGTGTTGCCGCTGGGTTGTGTGTTCCCAGAACCAGGAAGCCCCAGGTAAAATGGGAGGTACTTCTTGGAGACAGAGGCAGACTGCAAGATGACAGCCTTGGAAGGAGGAGTGGTATGCATAGCCTTGGTTTCAATGGGAGGTTTGGATGATGATGCTGTAGAGGCACTGTTCACTAAAGTGGAGGTGTCTGGAGGAGGAATGATGGGAAGGCTCAGGAAAACACAGGCACTGGGGAGAGAAGCTTTCTGCTGCTGCCCATCAGGAGCCTCAAATTTGGGCTGAGGGGTGGCTTCTTTTCCAAAGAGTTGGTTAAAACTTGGGGTGGTATTGTGGAATATAAATGGAAGTGGGGATGTGTAGACTGATGTCTTTCCCGGGTGCCTCTGCTCTGCACTGCAATGTATTTGGGAATTTGGGAGAGAGCTCACTCTGGAGCTTAGGGAAGATGTGAAAATAACAACCTGAGATGGGGCAGTAGTATCCATATTAACTACTTCAGGGTCTACCGCAGTCTGTGAGGTTAGGTGGGCAGATGTGTTTGTTGTGACAGTGGAAATGACTGACGTGGAATTCATAGGCTTGCTGGTGATAACTGAGGTCCCGGTGGAAGGGACTGGAAGAAGAGTCAGGAAGGAAAGAGGAGGAGGGGAATCCACACACATAGATATTGGGGACTCCCTTGTGACGGGAGGCTTGAAGGAGGGTGCGGGGCTAGGAGGTGTTGGGGGGTCAGAAGTGAGAGGCGCTGCTCCTACGACTGAATGATAAGAGCCTCCTTTCTCATTAGACTGATCACCCAAAATGGGAACAAGGTCAGCAGGAAGAGCCAGAGGAGAGTTAGGGATTGTGAATGCTATTTTCTCATCCATTTTTGGTGTGGTGGAAAGTGGAGGGATAGGCAGGATGAGGGGTCCAGTAGCCAGGTCAGCCAAGTCAGGGATGGGCAAAGGAGCTGAGACCTGGGAAGTGTAAGTGGTCAGGGGCAGGGAGTCTGTGGTCTCCACAGGTGGGGAGAAAGAAGGGGCAGGCTGGGTGATGCTGCTGTTTGTCATGGCCTCTGTTTTATCCTCCAAGATTCTGCTATTCCTTTTATACTCAGGGCTCTTCTCCAAGGTGTGTAGGTCTCCCTCAACAGACAGGCAGGGGAGCTTAGCAGGTGGGGGAAGCTCACCTCGATCCCACAGCAATGGCAGTGAAGGGGGCAGCGGCAGCAGCAATGGAATCGACATTTTCCTTTTGCAGGGCCTGTTGCGGGCAGCTCTGGGAGGAGCAGCGCTCCTTGGAGGAATACAGAAAGGCTTCTCATCAGGCATCCTCTTTCCGGACATCAGCGGAATCGGCAAGCCTAGGGAGCTGGGCGGTGGCTCTTCATTCAGCACTTCCGCAGCCAACTTCTGCTGCAGCAGGGAGCAGCCAACGGCTGGCTCAGGGGGCGCTGTTGCATCCGGATCAGGCTTTCCAAGATGCCGGGCACATCCGGCCTGGCTGTGTGTGCTGGGCATGGCAGGGCCTTCCAAGCAGGAGCTCGCTGGAGACGCCTGGGCCTTCTCACTCATGCTGTTTTCTGAGAACTTGCGGTAGACATTTCCCTCCAGAGGCCCAGGGCTGCATCTGAAGGAGGCCACGTCTCCCTGGGTGCCCTGGGACCTGGATGTGGACGATGCTTCTCCGCTGCTAAGGGGGGTCCTTTTCTCGTCATCCTCCCCTTCGATCTGCACCGGATCCTCATCCTTCTTCACTCTTCTGGGCCCTTCTTGGGCCCGCACCTCGGTCTCCTCCAGGAGAGTGGCTGGGATGGGCTTCCTGGCCTTGACCGCCGGCTCACGTGGTGAAGGCAGCAGGAGAGTGAACATGCGGCTGGGAGGAGGGATCCTTACGGAACTGGGGTGTCCAAACCTCGGGGGGTTCGGAGCAGGCAGCATGGGTGTCTTCCTGGTGGCCAGCCCCCAACCCACAGCCGGCAGGACCCCCAGAGGGGCGGCCGCAGCCCGAGGGAGAGGACACGGCCTCTTAGGGGCGACGAAGATGCTGGCTGGTGAAGGCCTGCGACGGGCGTTCCGGCGGAACAGGCCGCGGAAAGGGCGCGGGGTGGGTACAGAGTGAGCCCGACCGGGCGGGGAGGCGTCCCGGGACAGGGGAGCGGGGGCGCCACGCCCTGGCCCTGGCAGGGGCCGGCGGCGGCACCCGGGTCTAAATTTACTAAGTAAATTGCCCATTTAGAGCTAGCCGTGCCTCCTACCGTACAACAGGGTCAGCAGTGGACTCAACTCTCCTCAGCCACCGCCTCCTCTGGCGACCAAGCACAAACTGACTGGCTACGCCTGCGACGCCGCCGCCAGGTTCCTCACAGAACCAGGGAGCGCCAGCGGGGGCGCAAAAGGCAGGGGTCAGAGGGCAAAGGGCGACGCCCTGTCGGCCCCAGCTGCCCCAGGACCCCCGGAAGCCCCGCTTCCAGTGGCAGGTGTTGCACCGCGTGGCCTCTATGAGGGAACTGCTGGGGCCTGCGGGCCCATCGCCAGAGCTCTTGTCACCTGGGCGCCGGCTCTGCCTGTTCCTTAGCCCTGGCCCGGCGCTGTTGCACGCAGTGGCCCTGTGTAGGCCGTCCCCATTCCCCGGTTCACAGAGGGCACATCTGCTTCAAGTTAAGCACAGGACAACCTATATCCTGCCAGCCTCCTCTAGGACCTTGGCAGTGCCTCTGTGCTGCCTGGAGCCAGGTGTGCCGTCTCTGTGGCGCCAGGGTCACCAGCCAGGCCGTGAGGGTTTCCGAGGAGGGGACGTGGTGCCTTGTCCTGACTAGATGCTACGCCCTACCACGTCTCTTCCTGGCAGGCAGGGCCTCTTCACTTCTTTTCACAAATTTGTTTTAACCAACATTTAAGGCTGGGCGCGGTGGCTCACGCCTTTAATCCCAGCACTTTGGGAGGCCAAGGCGGGTGGATCACCTGAGGTCAGGAGTTCGAGACCAGCCTGACCACCATGGTGAAACCCCATCTCTACTAAAAATACAAAAATTAACTGAGCGTGGTGGCACGCACTTGTAATCCCAGCTACTCGGGAGGCTGAGGCAGGAGAATCGCTTGAAAGCGGGAGGCGGAGGTTGCAGTGAGCTGAGATCACCTCACTGCACTCCAGCCTGGGGGAACAGAGCAAAACTCTTGTCTCAAACAAAAACAAAAAACCACAACAAACAACAGCAACAACATTTAAGCCTTAGGCTGCTTGCTCCTTGGGTCATTGATATGACAGTGGCCTAGCCAGTCTTCGAACCTGGGCTGTGTGATTCCAGAGCTGGTGCCGTGGCCTGTGTGCCTCCTTGTTATGGACACATCATGTATTCTCATTATTTCCTGTAGTCCTTAGGGTACCTAGCACACAGCACATCTGTATTAAGCACATGCGTTCCTAGGGGGAAGCCCTTACTTCACCTCATAAGTTGGTCATGGCAGGCACTGGGCTCCAGTCTCCTCTGAAGACATGGGGCAGCGACCCCCAATAGTCAGCAAAGCAGCATCCCACACTGTTCTTCTAATTGAGCCTTGCAGCCCAGATTTCCTTTTTGGTCTAGTTTGAAGGATCTAAATATGTAAATATTATCGTCCAGATCCATTTTGGCCTATCCCGAAAGAAATTCACCAGTGGATTAATCCAAATGGATAAGCCAGTTCTCTGGCCTTCTTGGAATATGTTAGAAAGCAAATTCATCATGTATTTGCAAGTCAGTAGTGGAGCAATGTATTCGATTAAAATATGATCAATACAATTTGGTCATTGTCAGCATGCCAGCAAGGCCCACTCTTTACTACACATTACTGTCACCTAAGTATAACTATCCATATTCTTATGCCCAAGGAAGGAGACTTAATATTGGTTTTTAGGACAAAGGAAATATGTGTTACTGTTTTAAGAGCTGGAAGTTTCAGCATGACAAGAAAGATTTGGAAAATCCTACACATGACCTTATCTAGTTTTAATCTTGTTTCTTTGGTTTATTTAACTGGACTGCTTTGCTCTCTTTGGGCTAATGTTGTGTGCCAGACATAGGACATGTGGAAGGTTCAGAACCAAGAATCAGGGATCAGTAAAAATATTTTAATGTATTTTTTAGTTTAAAAATCGATTTAAAATAACATCAAACCTAGTTAACATACTACAAAATCCTTTTTATCCCCCTGTTCATATATTTTATACTATGTCAGAGTAAATGTGGGCTTCCATACCCAACAAAGCTTATGTTTCTAGGACACAAAGTTTTGCTCAGACCCAAATTCTGTTTAAAAAGAGGAGACATATTATAAGTCCTTCCTAACCTCTCAGGGAACCGAGAAATTGTTTACAATTATGGCATTTAACTGTAATCTCCTGATATCATTTGAGGAGAGTTTAATAAAAAATAATCTCTTGGTTTTATTTGTTTAAACAAAAAGAACAATCTGGTACAAGTTTTGGACAAAGATTTCCTACAAGAACTCTGAAACAAAATCAAATGTCAGGCTTATTTGAAAACAACAAATTACAGCATTTTCCCCCAAAGAGGAAAAATGCATTAAACAAATAATGAATATTGGGGCTTCAGGACAATAAAAGGAAATTTGGACAAGGGTATTCCAGAAAAATCTACCTCTTTATTTTTCTTGTCAAATGGGAATAGATGCTGTTTTTGAATATAAAATCTTCCTTGTGTTTGTGAGGCAAAATAACATTAGATGGCAACTGATTATTCTGAGATCTTTTGACTTGGCAGACGCAAACATGTTGAGATGAAATTTGTCAAGGCAAAATATTTTCCAAAAATTTAATTTAATAATTATATAAATACTGTGATAATAGCAACAATTTATAGTTGCCAGGTGAGATTACTTGTAATTTAATAATTTTTTAAAGCACCAATCTCCAGTCATATCAAATGAATCTCTGGGTGGCTAGCTTTGTATAGAATTGTGGTAGTGACAATAAACCATACCTAGCACCCTATAGTTGAACACTTTCACCAACAACCCACTGTAAGTCATACAGAGTTAATGTGAAGACACACTGAATCCTTTGGACTTTATTGACTCATGAACCTCATTAAATGAACTTTCTTCCCTAAAATAATTTCGGTCTCCTCTCTCATGAAGAAAAGTTATCAGAAAAAGGAATGTGGAGGAAAGAGACTTTATTCCAGTGAACTGTTTGCATCCTCTGTTGCAAAACAAAGGTGCATTCCAGAAAACACAGGGAAGACTTGGGTTTTATAGCAAAAGTTCGCTGTCCAGGTTCCCACATAAGTTTCTTTAGGCAAATGAAGGTTTGAAACTGGCTTAGTTCTGGCCCAGTGTGGTGGCTCACATCTGTAATCCCAGCAGTTTGGGAAGCCCAGGTGAATGGATCACTTGAGATCAGGAGTTTGAGACCAGCCGGGGCAACACAGTGAAACCCTGTCTCTACTAAAACTACAAAAATAAATAAATAAATAAATAAATTGGCTGGGTGTGGTGGTGCACACCTGTAATCCCAGCTACTTCACTGGGTGAGGCGGCAGAGGTTGCAGTGAGCCAAGATCATGCCAATGCACTCCAGCCTGGGTGACAGAGTGAGACTCTGTCTCAAAAAAAAAAAAAAAAAAAAAAGAAAAAGAAAAAGAGAAAGAAAGACATTGGCTTAGTTCCAATTGGCCAGTGCAGGTATAAACTCTAGTCAGCAAATGGCTGCTTGGCTCTATTTTAAATTTAGGCCCAGTTAGCCACACAGGATTGATTTAGAAGAATTGGCTCTTTCAGATTCACATTTGTCCACACTCTTCCGCCCTTTACTGTAACCAGGGCTCAGCAAGGACAGACAGACTTTGTGCTGCTCCTTCTTAGAGTAGCCTTTCCTTGGTTGTTTCATCTGTTTCCTCTCCAGTTAACTTTTTGCTTTTCAGAAATGTATCAGCACCTTTCTGTGGTTGATGACTTCCACAATCTCTTGGATTTCGTTGGTCTACTACATTTTGGTATTTGTATACTTTTATTTAAGTGCAATTTCAGGAGGAACACAAAGTAAATATGTGTTCCTGGTCTGTCACCTTGAACTGAAAGTTCCTGTTCATTCTAGAAGCCAACCTTCCCATAGGAGAAAACTACCCTTAGTATTAACAGATGTAGCATTCAAGACTTTAACTTTTCTTGAGGAATCAATCACTAAGGATTTAGGATATGGTAATTTCTGTATGGGGAAATAGTACCTATCCCATGGAGTTGATTGGAAGATTAAATTACATAATCAATATAGAAATGCTTTGTAAAATTTTAATTGCTGTGAAAATGCTTTCTTGTTGCTATATAAATTTTATTTATGATTTTTTTTAATGTAAGACAGTGTTTTTTGGTTAACTGTTTTGAAAACCAAACTGTGTTTTTCATTAGCTCAATGGAAATGAATGGCATTGTTTTTCAGGGTGGGGATGAAGCCATAGATATTTCTCGATATCTATTACTTCACAATATTTTCAGCAACTAATTTACTCATGTATTCCTCTTTCCAATTTTATTGAGGACCTACTTCCTCAAGAAAAGTCAGATGCTTTATTTCAGGTTTTGGCAAACATTTTCTAGGTTTTAAATATTTAAGTCTTTGTGGGCCAAATGCAGTTTCTTTAGCTCCTTTTCCTCCTCCTCTTTTACCTCCCCCTTTTATTCTTCAGGAACACTTTTAAAATGTAATCATCATTATTCGCTCACAGGACGTACAAAATGATCTGTGGGTCATTTTTGGCTAACCCCTGATCTATGTCTTTACTGAGTAGAAGGCACATCTTTGAGTAAATCGCTTGTTTGAATCAACCAATCTTTTTTTTTTTTTTTCTTTTTTGAGATGGAGTCTTGCTCTGTCATCCAGGCTACAGTGCAGTGGCGCGATCTCGGCTTACTGCAACCTTCGCCTCCTGGATTCAAGTGATTCTCCTGCCTCAGCCTCCTGAGTAGCTGGGATTACAGGCACCTGCCACCATGCCCAGCTGATTTTTGTATTTTTAGTAGAGATGGGGCTTCACCATCTTGGCCAGGGTGGTTCCAACTCCTGACCTCATGATCCACCCACCTTGGCCTCCCAAAGTGCTGGGATTACAGGTGTGAGCCAACGTGCCCAGCCTGGTCTCCCCAATCTTGTCCTTAATTTCCTACAGTCTCTAATCAAAATGATATCCAAGAGAGATCCTGTTGAAACGTAAGTCAGATAATATCACCCAAGCCTCTTCAATGGCTTACTCAAAGCAAAAGCCAAAGTACTCAAAATGCTTCCAAAACCCTAGCAATCTGAGCTCTCCATTTCCTTTCTGACTTCATTTCCTTCTTTCCACTCTGATCCCTCTCTCCCCTACACAGTGACATCATCCTTTCTGTTACCTGAATACTATATGAACACTTTTGCCCATGGCTGTCCCATCTGACTGTTTTCTTTACCATTTCTTTTCTAACACTCATTTTCCAGACATACACATCATTGTTTCCTAGGATCCCATTATGTTTCTTCTTAAATTTCACCTTCCACATAATTTCACATTGCAACCCCCACACCAACTGACACTCTTCAACTCCCTTCCCTGCATTATATTTCTTTCTAGGACATATCTGATACACTGTTTATTTTACCTATTTATTTAAATTTAATTTACATGTGTACACTTATGTTTATGTATTTGCGTATTCATTTGTTTATTCCCCCCCCACCCAAATAGAAGGTAGGAATATTTACTTTTCCTTTTTCGCTGCTAATATTCCTTGAATATACCTGTAAACCAGTACTTGACATTTAGTAGGGTATCAATAATTTTCTTGAATGAATAAGGGTGTGGGTTGATTCGTGAATTAATCCCTAGGGTTTCTGAATTGAAGATTTGTGTGAAGAGGAAGGCAGCATGCCTGGGACAGGGTACTGTGAGAAGCAGTATTTGGAGTTCTCTGATGTGTATCTTAATATATAGATTTTTGTTCATTTAAATAATTTTAACAGGGTAGTTGGGAACTAGTTTAGGGAGACACATCATAAAATTTTTGTAGTGGATTATGTAGGGTTCTTTTAAAGTATGTATAAGTATTAAAATATATGCATGTGTATACACCTCTATTAATTTATTGAATGCTTTACAAGAGCCCTTTGAAGTAGCAAGTATCAGTATTCTTCATTTACAGATGAGCTTAACTTGCTCAAGGTTGTATCATAATTTAGTTATAAATGTAAAACTAAACTGTGAGTTTTTGAGCAGATCCTCCCTAGAAAGCTGTGACTTATTAATAAGATTCTGGTAACCCACAGAGATTTATTCAGCTTCCAACAATGTACAAACTACAGACTCAGTTATGGGTCATTCATTTTAATAAAGGGAAAAAGATTTATCCAGCACAAAACATAGAGAATATTAAATGTTATTCTCTATTAAGATAAGTAATGGGAATAGTAGGCTCCAGTCTTTCTAAAATAGCTTGAGACCATCATATCTGCATTATGGCCATGGGGATGTTCAGCCAGGCTGCCCTTCTCTGTCACTCAGAAGAATTCTGATATTATATAATTATACTTATTGAAACAGATAAGGGACATTGGGCAATTAAGAATTCTTCAGCTTGATTCTTCCAGAAGGCTTGCCTGTAAAATGAAGATAGTTGGTCTGAACACATTCAGGTATGTAGAGGTTGTTAGGATCTTAATTTTGGCAGTGAATAAAGTGAGCTTATTTTATCTCTGCAGCCTCCCATATACCTATGTCCAGCCTCTGTTTTGTGTTTGGAAATAACCAAGTATAAATTAAAAATCAAGGTAACTAAAACAAATTATTTATTGATGTATATAAGCATGCAGAACTAAATGTGATCTAGTTTAAATATTTATTTAGTGTTGTATGTTTGGGAGGAGCCTTCAAGGTATCAGAAAATGAAATTTAACTATCCTGTTGTAAACTACAGTACACACACACATTGAGTTACCAGTTCTGCTCACCTATAGAATCATCTTCAGGTACTACACATTCCTATGTACCTGGTATGTATCATTTAGCTTTCACAATTTTTCAATTACTTCTTAATACTCAGTATTCCAATTTCAATCTTGCCAGGACCTGTACCAGTTATGTAGAAGACAAGAATTTTATTTTCTGTTTATTTATCTGTGTTCAGAACCCAATGAAAGAACAATAAAGTGGGATTGAGGATATCTAGGTTCTTGTTCCAGATCTATCAAAAAATAATTGTGTCCCCTCGAGAAAGTCATAGTCATTTTGGGGTCCCTTTACTTCTCTTTGTTTTGACAGAGTCCTACTTGACTCAAAAAATACTTGATTCTTCGTAGTAGTCGTTTATATGTCATTGGTATTGTAGTAGTTGTTTATATGTCATTGGTATTCTAAAACAAATAAAGACAATTACATATGAAGCTGTGTAGCATCTCTTTAACTATGTCTTTAGAGCTTCCTCCATTTTATAGAAGATAAAATGGCAGAGATAGAGCAGAAGTGGATGGTTCGACTGGGGGTCCAAAATAGATGGAACTAAAACATATTTCCTTCATTTATTGAGCTCATTTAGCTAACACATAGCCTGTTGTATATTAAATTGCATTTTAAAGGTGGGCTGTTCTTACAGGTCTTCCAACAAATAGCAGAACATATTGAAATTCTTAAAAGATCACCTAACCTTGTGAGATTTACAGATGTATTTTCATGTAAAGCAAGTTGTATAAATGCCAAGTAATCACCTGAACTTCTGGATACTTCTCAGAACTAAAGTTCTGAACCTCTTGAGATTTGCTTCTTGCTATCTGAAGTTTATACCAGATAGCAAGGAGCAAACCAAGGAGAAAATAGAAAATTTCTATTTCAAAATAGAAAAGTGGTTAACTGGATTTTAATACCAAATAAGCATTTATATATTTACTTATGATACATGAATTTATTGTACCTATTGATCACTTTATTTGTGGGAAATGCAAAACTATTTGATACACAGGCTGCTTGATTTATCTATTTTCCCAAAAAGACTGTGACTTTCTGAGGAGGAATTAAATTTCACTATCATCTATGAACAGAACCTAACACAATGTCTAGGAAACAGTCAATAAATATACAATAGATTAATTAGCAGATAGACATGACTTTTCTTCCAGAGGAACACATTCTTAAGAAAGTGCCAAGACATGAACAAATAGAAAAAATTATTTCTAGTTACAAAGTGGCAACTGACATATAAATGATACAAACAAGAAATACTATACTAATTCAAAGGAGGCATAAAAGCGCTTATGGGATTTTCATAAGATAAGCCATTTGAATAAGGGAGAGATGGCTTGTGAGTTAATCAGGGGAGAAGTCACAGAAAACCTAGCTTTTGGCCTAAGCTTGAGTTTAAATCAAAATTGTAATGTGATTATATTACAGGTGAAGGTAATGGGATAAACTCACTACCCTAAGACTTGCAGAGCTTAAGATGGTTGTCCAAGATCCAAAAACGAATACATTGTGGACCGGAATTCCAATGAAGTCCTGATGAACTCTAAACTCCAAGATTTTTCTGTGTTATTACGTTGCCTTTAACAATAATTTTTTGGTGGTACGGTAGAAACTGGCTTTAGAATGTGGGTGAAAAATAATGGCATTGAAGAATGAATGGTCTTTGTCCTATTATCAATGAATGTGAAGAATACATTAAAAGGTTCAATGAAAGGACTAATCAACAAGAGTGACATTAACAAAATGTCAGACTAGGAAGCTCCAAGCTCTGGAAACGCCAAAAACACCAAAGAAGGAAACAGAAACTGGCTCTACTAACCTTATAGAAACTCCGGAAAATAGTCAAAGTTTTTAGCAAACAAACACATTCTGAATCAGGAAAAAGCCACCTTCAAATGGTAAGAAATGTTGTGTTACTTTCACCTGGCTTTGCCCAAATTCCCATCTCCCTTCTCGTGTATCATGGTCTTGGCCTGGGAGAGATGACAGCCCAGTTACCAGTCCCCTCACCCCAGCCTGCAGAAGAGAATATTTTATTTGCAATGTTCTAACCTCTCTGGGTGCTGCTTGAAGGATTGATTTCTATTTCTCCTAACTCAGATTTCAGGTGGAAAAAATGTCAGCTTTCTGCTTGTCAAAGCTACAGGGAGACTACAGACCTGATGCCTGGGATAAAGATTACAGGTGGAAATATACAACAGACCATCTAAGACCCAGAGGGGAATCAAGGGTCAGACTTTTTGGGAAATTAAGACATTCAATGGAAGCCATGTATATGGGAGAGTTGAGAAGGCCACTTTCAGGCCCAGGAAAGAGGCATACTCAGAAAAGACCTAAGAAGACCGTAAATTTTCATGTATGGATGTCCCTAGGCTCAGAGGAAGTCCAGCTAATGGGTGAAGGACTGCCCTGCACAGAGCCAGTCTGCAAAAATAGGAGATGTGTCTATTTTTCAAATGTCCAGTTTTTTTTTTCTTTTTCTTTTCTTTTTCTTTTTATTTTTTTTTTTGAGACAGACTCTCGGTCTGTCTCCCAGGCTGGAGTGCAGTGGTGCGATCTCGGCTCACTGCAACCTCTGCCTCCTGGGTTTAAGCAATTCTCCACCTCAGCCTCCAAGTAGTTGGGACTGCAGGCACCCGCCACCAAGCCAGACTAATTCTTTTTGTATTTTTTAGTAGAGACAGAGTTTCACCATGTGGGCCAGGCTGGTCTTGAACTCCTGACCTCAGGTGATCCACCCACCTCGGCCTCACAAAGTGCTGGGATTATAGGCATGAGCCACCATGCCCAGCCAAATGTCCAATTTTCAACTACGACATATCACAAAGCACATAAAGAAACAGAAAAACATGACCTAATTAAAGGAACAAAATTAACTGACTGAAACCATTCCTGAGGAGTCCAGAAAAAAAGGATGAAGTAAGTGAACAGAGCTTAAGGTAAATGTGGGACACCATCAAAGGGACCTATATGCATTATGAGAGTTCAGGAAGGCAAAGAAAGAGAACAAAGGCCAAAGGGAATATTTAAAGAAATAATGCCTAAAAATGTCCAAATTTGATGAAAGATGTGAATCTATAAATCCAGTAAGCTCAATGAACTCCAAGACAGAGCCAATGACACTTACACACAAACACATTATTACCAAACTGCTGAAAGACAAAAAACAAAGAGAGACTCTTGAAAGCAGCAACAAAGAAGCAACTCCTCATGCATAGGTCATTGTCAGTAAGATTATCAACCAGCTTATCAGACAGCAACTTTGGAATCCAGAGTTGGTAGGATGATATATTTAAAGTGTTAAAAGGAAAAAAAAAAAAACCTGTCAACTGAGAATTCTATACCTACCACAAATGTCCACCATGATGAGGAGAAAACTAAGACATTTTCAGACAAGAAAAAGCTAAAGGATTCATTATCACTAGATCTTCTTTAGAAGAAATGGTAAAGGCAGTCTTTCAGATTGAAATGGAAGGATGCTACACAGTAACTCAAAGCCAGCCTTTCTCAGACTCTTCTAAAAAGTTGAAGAAGGAGGAAATAACTTTTTAGCTTATCCTGTGAGGCCAGCATTACCCTGATGCTGAAGCCAGACAAATATAATATGGGAAAAAAATACAGGTCAATATCTCTTATGAAGATTGATGTACAAACAAACAAAATCCAACAAAATATGAACAAAGTGAATTCAGCCACATATTAGAAGGATTATGCCCTATGACTAAGTGTCATATTTCTGTGGCTAGCTGCATTTTAGGATGGCAAATAGAATAGAAGTGTGATTTTCACATTGGATTTGATTGAATTAATGCATTTTCTCATCCATTTCAGAGAGTTCAGGGACTTAAATCTAGGTTGCTCACCAGCAGTCCAAGGAGGCACCCAAATGAGTAGCCACATGAAATGAGAGCAGTGATATCCTGGTAAACTTCTGATCCTTTTTTTCTGAAGGAGATAGCCATACTTCATTGGCTACAGGCTTAAAGGCATAGTTCAATTAATTAAAAGAGTCAAAAGCAGGGGATTGTTTTAAAAATTTTATTTTCATTTTTAATGTTGCTTCCTTGTATAGGGAGTTTGACTAGTATACTTTTTGACCTCTAATCCTGGGTAGATGAAATGGCCTGACTAGAAAGTTGGAATGAACAATTGGCCATGCTTTGTTCTGCTCTTATTTTCTTCATCTTGGGAGTAAGCCTTCCTATAGAGACAAAAGTCTCTGCTCCTCCATGCTACATAGGCATGTGTCTTTTATGGGCATGCCTCTCTCCCATGGGCCTGTCTAGAAGCAACTGGCTGCAACAGAGTGGGCAAGTCTGTATAATTCTGGAGTTCAGCTAGAAGACTCATTTGTCTGTCTCATTAAACCATATTTTCCAACATGGGCTCTATCAATGACAAGGTGACAATCAGGGCTGGCTAGAATGGGTAAAGCCTAGGGAAAATGAAAATTCAGGGTGCCTTGTTCAAAATATAAGGAAAAAATGCTGTTAAAGGCATTTTCACTGAGTTGAATAGCATTTCTGCAAATTAATGTTCACCTGGAATGTGTGAATGTAACCTTATCTGGAAATAGAGTTAGTATTTTTTCCAGATACAATCAAGTTAAGATGAAGTTGTCCTGGGTTAGGGTGCAAGAACTAACGACTTCTATTCTTAAAAGGAGAAAGAGACTTGGAAACACACATACAAAGAGAGGGAAGATAGCCATGTGATGATGGAGGCAGAGAGTGAAGTGATGCAGATGTGCTGTCAAAGAATGCCAAGGGTTGTTGACAACCATCAGAAACCAAAAGAAGCAAGGAATGATGCTTCCTCAGAGCCTTTGGAGAGAACAAGACCCTGCCAACATATTGATTTTCAGACTTTTATCCTCCAGAATTGTAAAAGAATAAGTTTATGTTGGTTATGCCATACAGTTTGTGGTACAGTTGGTCCTTCATCTCTACAGGTTCCACATCCATGCATTCAACCAACTGGAAGTCTAAAATAACAATACAATGAAAAATAATACAAATGAAAAAATACAGTGTAACTTCTATTTACAATGCATTTGTATTGTATTTGGTATTACAATAATCTAAAGTTGATTTTAAGTATACAGGAGAATGTATGTGGGTTATATGTAAATACTAAGCCATTTTATATAAAGGACTTGAGCATTTGTGGACTTTGGTATTCACAGGGGTTCTGGAACTGATTCCCATCGGATACCGAGGGACTGCTATATTTTATTATGGAAGCCCTAAGAAAGTAGTACAGTACTAACAAATGAAGAGCCAGATGTGGTGGCATACACCTGGAGTCCCAGCTAGTTGGGAGGCTGAGGTGGGAGGATTGCTTGAACCTAGGAGCTTGAGGCTGCACTAAGCCATGATTGTGCCACTGTACTCCAACCTGGACAACAGAAAGAGAGAGACTGTGTCTCTAAAAAATAAGTAACTAAGTAAATAAATAAATAAAACATGAAGCTTTTTCTTTTCTTCTGTAGTCTCTACTTTCATAGTTTTTAAAAAATTTGCTATTTAATATTTTTAAGTAAATAAAAATTATAATGTAAAGTTATTAGCATTAATTTTAACATTCCTTTTTATATCAAGTGCTAGTTTTACATGTAAATATAAGAACATTTATCTGATATGCAAAATTTCCAAAAAGTCTCACAATTTCTGTTTTGTAGCTTGTATATGCACATGTATTTTTTTCTCATTTGTCTAAACATCGCAGTAGAAATGCTGTACAAAAATAATTCAACTGTTTTTATGTCACTTCTTAATATGTACACATTCTACCCAAACTCTCTTTCTTCAGCTGACTGATGAGTAGGAAAGGACTAAAAGGAAAAGTGGGTTTCTCACTTTTTCCCTTTTTTATGTCATCAATTTCAGCATAAGTGGTGGCTAATACTGGAAAATGACACAAATAAGAAAGAATAATGAAGAGCGGCCTCTTGGAGCTGTCAACACCTTCACTTACTCACTCATAGATGACTAGTTGATGATTAGCACCCCTGAGAGTTTCTTATAGTTAATTTTAAGTCTCATATTCATTGCAGTTAAGGATTTTAGGCACTGCAATTAAGGATTTTAATAGAAGAAAAGTAGACTCATCTGTTTTGGAACAAAGTTTATCAGTTTGACCTTTGGACCACCTGCATCAGTCTTATTCTCTTTAGACATTGAATGCCCTTTCCCCAACTAAGTTGTACACTTCTTAAAGTCAGGACTAAGTTTTATAGCTCTTGTTTTCCCCTCAGTATCTAACTAGAAGATGCCTTCTATCAACATGTGTAGATTTATTTTAAGTAACATAAGTACATGTGTGTTCCCATTTCTCTCTGGGAAATGAGGCTAAATTCCACAACATTCAAATATCAAGCCCTTAAATTTCTTTGAACCTAATGATTTACAAATGGATAGCATATCTTCCCTCCTGCTTCACCACACTCTAAGATGGTTCTTTCTAAATATGGTCATTAATTATTAAGTGCAAAGAAATCATGAGCTAAAAAAAAGAAATTGCTTACCAAAAGAACTTTCGTATCTTTCACTTTCCTTTATTGCATACCATATTTAAAAAGCCCACTCAAAATGGATAAAAACTTAAACAAAATACATGGAACTGTAAAGCTAATAGAATAAAACATAGGGGAAAATCTTCATCACATTGGTTTGGGCGATTAGTTTCTGCATATGAGCTCAATAACATGGGTAATAATAGCAAAAATAGACAAATGGAACTGCATCAAACTAAAGACTCTGCACAGCACAGGAAAAAATTAACAGTGAAGAGACAACGTACAGACTGAGACAAGAACAACTCAATAACAAAGAAGACAAACCAACAAAAAAATTCCAATGGTCTGAAAAGACATTTCTCAAAAGAAAACATACAAATGGTGAAAATGAATATTAAAAATTCTCAACAACCCTGATCATCAGGAAAATGCAAATTAAAACCACAGTGAGATATCATCTCACACCAGTTATAATGGCCATTTTCAAAAAGACAAATGCTAACCAGTGTTGGCAAGGATGTGGAGAAAAGGGAACACTTGTACACTGTTGCTGGGGAAGTAAATGACATTTGGAAAAATGGTATAGGAGTTCCTCAAAAACTAAATAGTAAAATTACCATATGATCCAACAATCTTACTTCTGGGTATATATCCAAAAGATTTGAAATTGGTACGTGGGAGAGATATCTGCATTCCCACGTTCATTTCCGCATTATTCATAACAGGGAAAACATGGGAGCACCTAAATGTCCATCAATTGAATAAAGAAAATAAAAACTAAATAAAATTTAATAAAGAAATACTATTTTGCCTCTTAAATGAAGGACATTTAGTCATTCATGACAAGGATGGAATTGAAGGATGTTATACTAAGCGAAATATGTCAGGTCCAGGAAAACAAATAATGTATGATGTCATTTATTTGTAGAATCCAATAAAAGCTAATCTCATAGGAACAGAGAGTATAAGTAAAGGTGATTACCAGAGGCTGGGGAGTCTGGCAAGGGACAAAGAATGGGGAGATGTTGATCAGAGTGGAATGTTTCAGTTAGACTGGAGAAATAAGTTTTGATGATCTATTGCACTACATGGTAACCACTATTGATGAAAGTGTAGTGTATATCCCAAAACCGCCAAAAGCATAGGCTTTTTAATGTTCTCATTGTACTAAAAAATAAGTTGGTGAGGTGATTGAAATGTTATTTAGCTTGTTAAATCTTTCTGCAGTTGTGCGTAGATCAGAGCATCACACTGCACTTTATAAATATACACAATTATTTGTCAGTAGAAAAAAAGAAAATGGTTCATACTAGGCATGGGAAGGAAATCTACACAGTTAGCCAGGAGCATCACGTAGTGCCAGAAAGTAAGAAAATGCTAATCAACAACACAACCAACCAAACAAAAAAAACTAATTGCAATGGTGTGGATGTTTCCGAATGAAACAGGAGTCTGCTGCAACTCTTTCCAGTGGTCAAACTGGAACAATTCGAGGATGAAAATAAACAAAATAGTATAAGTAAAGTTTAAAATAAATACCCATAATGCAGTGATATAAATAAATGAGTGAATGAATATACAATAAACAGAGGCAGACAAACTGTCCATGCTGCAAGATTCCCAGTAATTTTTATAGATTCTCTGCCTGTGAGGACATAGATGATGACTCCCCACTTATTAACTATGTGCTACCCAGTGACTTCGTTTCAAAAAATGTAACATGGAAAGGGCAAACAGAATAATTTTATAGTGGAGAAGTCTAACAAAGGGATCAAATTAACAATTAGCATGAACAGCAACATGTTCACAGTGTGTGCCCTTATGTGATGTGATGAGAATGGCACTTTCTCTCTGTGATTTTCCTCCCCAGAACCCTTAACTCCAGTCTAATCATGAGGAAAATATTAAATAAATTTCAAATGAGATATGCTAATATTATGAAAAAGAAGGAAAGTCTGAGAAACTGTTACAGCCCAAGGAGCCTAAGCAGACATGACATCTAAATGTGATCTTGTATACTGGATGGGAACCCAGAACAGAAAATGGAAAAAAGTGAAAACTAAGAAAATTGGAATGTAGATGTTTGTAAATGATAATGTGTAACATTGGTTTGCTAATTGTGGTAAACGAGACACACTAATGAAAGAAGTTCATATTAAGGGAAATCTGTGTCAAGTATATGGAAATTCTTTGTACTATCTCTGCTACTAGTCTTTAAATCCCAAACCACTCTAAAATAAAAGTTTCTTTTTGTTAAAATCACAGCTGAGATGAATAGATCATTAGCAATGCTGTTCACACTCCATGAATGCATCTCCCTAATTCCATCCTCTTTATACTCTGATGGGAACTAGTGTTTTGAATTCCCTACTTATCATTCCCTTATTTTTCATTATCTTTCTCTATGAGTCTGTATTTCTAAATAATATATCATGTTGGTTTTCTTATTTTCCATCTTAGATAAACATAAGTGTCTAATTTAATCCATATCTCTAGTCTAATCATGAGAAATCATCAAACAAACTTATATTGTGAGAAATTATACAAAATGCCTGACTGGTACTTTTCAAAAAGGTCAAGATCCTGAAAAATAAGTGAAGACTGAAAAACTGTTGCAGATCGGAGAAGACCTGATGTGTCAGGTAGACCCTAGGATGGAGCCTGATTACCCCCACCTCTTCGTGTACACAACCTTGTGTTGTAATCCCCTCCCAGTGACTGTGGTCAGGTAATGTGGCTTGGTTATAAACAGTAGAATACTACAACGTGATGGGATGTCACTTAGGTGATTACGTCACATAGACTGTGGTTTCTATCTTGCTAGTAAACTCTCTCTCTCCCTAACGGCCTTGGTGAAGCATGCTGCCGTGTGAGAGAAGCCGATGGGGAAGGATTGAGCGCAGTCTCTGGCCAATAGCAAGCAAGGAACTGAGGCCTTTGGTGGAACAGCCTGCCCTAGACTTTGCAATATGCATTTACAATGAATCTAAGCCCCCTTTTAAATAACAGTGTATAATTTCACAGATAATGTGATGATAAGAAAATAATCTTATTTCCTTCCTCCAGTCCATTTTGTTATTGCTGTAAAAAACAAGGGCAACAAACAGAAAAGAGGAAAATAAGGTAGATATTAATCTAACTATTTCAATGAGCATTCTAAATGCCAATGGTGTAACTGCAAAATTTAAAATAGAAACTTCCAGAGCAGATGAAAAAAAAAAACATTATATGTTGTATACGATACAAACATATTAAATATAATGACCTATAAATTAAAAGTAAATAGATCTAAAAAACCCTAACAAAACTGTTAATGCTAACAGTAATTAAAAGAAAGCAGGAGTAGCCATATGAATTTCACAACGAGCAGACTTCAAAGCACACCAAGTTATCACAGATGAAGAAGGGCATTACATAAAGATAAACAGATTAATTCTCCAACACGATACAACAAGCCTTAAAATCTAAATGCCTAAAAACAGAGTGTCAAACTATGTGAGGCAGAAACGGATAGAACTGGATGGAAAAATAGATAAAAAATTATTGTTGAAGACTTTGACACTCTTTGTCAGAAATGGCCAAATCCCAAAGGCAGATTTTCAGTAAAGACCTAGTGAAACTGGACAGCACCATCAATCAAGTGGACATAATTGACATCTATAAACTACATCATCCAACAATGGACAGTGTACACATTCTTCTCAAGCCATTAGGGGACATTCAGCAAGATAGACCACATTCTCTTAGACAAAACATACCCTAACAACTTAAAAAGAACAGGAATTGTGCAACATCTGCTCTCAGACAACAAAGTAATTAAACTAGAAATCAGTAACAGAAAGGTAACAGAAAAATCCTAATATACAAGGAGCTTAAATAATAAAACTTTGGAGTAACCTATGGTCAAAGAAGAAACCTTAGCAAAAAATTAAATATATTTTGAACAAACTTTAAATGAAAACAAAACTTATCAAAATGTATGAAACACAAGAGAATTTAGTGGAAAATTTATGGCATTGAGAGTTATATATTAAAAATAAAGCCAGGCATGGTGGCTCACACCTGCAATCCCAGCACTTTGGGAGGCCAAGGCAGGAGGATCACTTGAAGTCAGGAGTTCAAGACCAGCCTGACCAACATGGCAAAGTCCTGTCTTTACTAAACATACAAAAAATAGCCTGGCATGGTGGCAGGCACCTGTAATTCCAGCTACATGGGAGGCTGAGGAAGGAGAATCATTTGAACCTGGGAGTGGGAGGTTGCAGTAAGCCAAGACTGCACCACTGCACTCCAGTTTGGGAGAGAGAGTGAGACCCCATCTCAAAGACAAAATAAAATAAGTAAAAACAAAGAAATATAAAAATCAATTATCTAAACATCTTACTTACAAACCTGAAAAAAGTACAAATTAAATACAAGGTAAGCAGAACAAAAGATATGATATTTTACAGGTAAAGAACAAAGTAAAAGGTAATGGGACTGAATTTTTCAAATGAATATGTGGCTTAGTTTCCAAAACATAGAAGTTTCCAAAATTAACAGGAAAAACAGAACCCCAAATAAAATCCCTGCTTAAGGACATGAAGTGGTGACTCTCTCCTCAAATGAGGGGATACTAATCTTAAGAAATGATTAACCAAAGACATACAAAGGGGGTAATTTCATTTGCTTAATAAGCCAGCAAATACTTCAACTATGAATAATTCACCAGTAAAAAATGTAGGCAAGTAGGCTCTGTGCCATGGCTCATGCCTATAATCCTAATGCTTTGGAAGTCCAAGGCAGGTGGATGGCTTGAGCCTACGAGTTCGAGACCAGCCTGAGCAACATGGTGAAACCCTGTCTCTACAAAAAAAAAAAAAAAAAAAAAAAAAAAAAAAAAAAAAAAAAAAAACAAGAACAAAAAAATTAGTTGGGTGTGGCACACACTTGTAGTCACAGCTACTTGGGAACCTGAGGTGGGAGAACCACCTGAGCTTGGAAAGTCAAGGCTTCAGTGAGCCATGATTTTGCCACTGTACTCTAACCTGGGCAACAAGAATGAGACCCTATCTCAAATAAAAAAATAAAAAAAGAAAGAAATTTAGAAAAATAACTATTACTATATGCAAAATGCAAAAGGGTAGAAAGAATAAAATCAAAATACATGTCACACTCTGAGAAACACAAAAATCATGACGTTTGTATGAGTATGAAAGAAAACATAAGAAGACACACAGACACAGATGTGTGAACAACATGTGTGTTCCTTGAAAATATCTCCCCTGCATTAACACCCAGTCCCTCCATGGTCTGCCCTTTCTGCTCAGACCTTCTCACATATGACTGATCCCAGCAGTCCTTCCAGTCCACCGCCCTTTTCTCATGCCCTGGCCTGTGCATTGATACACCTTTTCCTCTTCCCTTTCCCTCCCCTGTCTGCTGGACTCACTGCTCCTCACTCTCCAGAATTTCCTCCAATGCTTCTCCTTCTAGAGGTCTCCCTTGTCCATCCCATGCCAGGCCTGAAACCTGTCCTTTTCATTCCCAAGGGCAGTTCTTCCACCCGTAGTTTAGATTTCTGTTAAGTTTCCTGAATCCCCACCAGACCAGAATATCAAAGAAAATTGAAACTTTGTCTGTGTTGCTCCCTGTGAGCCCAAAATGTGTGGTGAACAAAGATCAACAGAGAATATTTACCTTTATTTGAAATTTTGCAAGTGCATTCATGAATCTCTCAAACTCCTCACCCATATTCTTGTCTACTTTCCAACAAATTCCAAGTCTCTTCCTATCTGAAAAAATTTTGAACTTGAAGATGAGCCTGTTTCTTTTACTCCCTTCTGTTCTCAGGAAAGGATATGAATCCTGACCTCCCCCCGCCCACCTCTTCTTCAGCCTGCCCATCCTTGATCCCCTGTAGAGACCCTCTCATGGGCCCAGCTGCTTCTACCTCATCTGAACCTCTTTTTTTCTTTTGAACAGTTTTGTCCCCTTGACTAAGAAAGGTCTTGTTCTTTGAGAGTCAGGTATATTAACATGGCTCAATTGATAAACATTTCCAAATACATTTTGGTTACATACTCAAATTTTACCAACTTTGTATGTAATCTTTAAATTTTTAATCACAATTACTGTTAGTCTGGTGGCAACCAAAACAGTTTACATTGCACACAGATGAACTAGTCCTGAAATCTTCTGTTGTCACTTTATGTTAAATAAGATTACCAGTATAAAAACATGCAGAATGTGTGTCAACAGGAAAGGCGGAAATCACACAGACAATAATGCAGCCTTTTAAAAAACTTTTATTTTAAGTTCAGGGGTACAAGTGCAGGTTAGTTACATAGGTAAACTTGTGGTCATGAATATTTTTTGTACAGATTATTTCATCACCCAGGTATTCAGCCTAGTACCTATTAGATATTTTTTCTGATCCTCTCCCTCCTCCTACCTTCCACCCTCCCATAGGCCTCAGTGTGTGTTGTTCTCCTCTATATGTCCATGTGTTCTCATCACTTAGCTCCTACTCATAAGTGAGAACATGCGGTATTTGTTTTTCTGTTCCTGCATTATTTTGCGAAGGATAATGGCCTCCAGCTCCATCCATGTTCCCGAAAAAGACATGATCTCATTGCTTGTTATGACTGTATAGTATTCTATGGTGTATATGTACCACATTTTCTTCATCCAGTCTATTATTGATGGGCATTTAGATTGATTCCTTGTCTTTGCTATTGTAAATAGTGCTGCAATAACATGCACGGTCGCAGCCTTTTTTATGAAGAAATGTTTTATTGCCATGAGTCTTCTCGCCTCAGAAGTTAATGTCTTAAGATATTCATATCTCTGTGTCAAAATCTAATTAACAACTAGAATCAGAATGTCAAGATATTTGTGAATTCATTTAGGGATATTTTCAATGTTGCTTTCATCTTTATGTGAATAAAAATCATGCCTTTATAATTCTAGGAGGGTTTTTCAGTAAGTATAAAATGAAGCTATTATGTGTAATAGTCTAATTGACAGTGATATCTTCTTTTCCTTTAGATACATCTAAATTTTTGATTCAATGATATGTAGAGACGTCCTCCATCAAGACTCCTATAGGCACTGTGCATAGATTGATTCTAACTTTACCTTTAGGGTTACAAATGTGAGTTTACTGATTTATCTTTCTCTGTGGGTTCCATTCATAATGTTTCATATTCACCTTAATACTGTCATCTGGAAGCATACAGCCAGGAGTATATCAAGCCATTCTCCACATTCAGTGGTAAAATTGAGAGAGAGTAATCATGCCAGCTCTCATACAGGTGAGGTTGCAATTACTCCACCAACACATAGTTTACAGAACTTCGGAAATACTCCAGAAACAAAAGGCAAAGACCCCAGGAGAACCTATTTGAGTAAACTTGACCTTGAATCCTTCATCTTATTCCCGTCTGCAAAAAGACAGATGCTTTTACATAGCATGGCTGTCTTGCAACAAGCCCAAGGATGAGTGGTCATTCATTAGAGTTGTCAGAAATGACATGTATATATAGACTGATCCACCTCATATGACCCTCTCCTGGGTTTTCTACGTTATTTTGTTATATGTGGCCAATAAACTGAATATAATATGAAATAATGCAAGTAGAGCTTTTTATTTATAAGAGAAGAACACAATCATTTTCAAAAGAAGAAGATAATGTTAATGTATATCTACTCTGTTTGCTTCCCCGGTAAACATCCAGTTTGCTTTAATTCAAGAATCATCTTGCTTCTGTCCTTCACTATGTACATTCCACAGGCTGTTTTATTTGCATGGAGTATATTGCTCTTCATATTCGGGAAAATTTTGGTTAATGGTGCCTGGTTCTAATGCAATCACAATGTATAGGCAAAACATGTGTTCTTGACCAAGATCTGGCCTTGAAATTATCTTGATACAGTGTTAAATCACAGAACTCCTCATTACAGCTGTAGCTGGCAAAACAAAAGCTACTCTGTTAATTTGGAGTAAAAACATCCATAAACTATCAGTTGTCTTGCTCTATTGGTTTCTAACATCTCATAAATCATGAACAAATGCAGCCACTTGAGTAGAATTTTTAGGCTATTTGATTGAAGATTTTATTATCTGTATAGCAAATATATGCTCTTGAGTCTCAGAGACCCCCTCTGTAGAAATGCTTCATTCAAAAGAAAATATGTGCTTCTCAACACTGTCCTGTTGGCATTAGGGCCCTCCACACTGTGGGCAAATTCTCATCTGCTGTGGAGTCCTGAATTATGTATACCCTCTTCTTGCTGTTGTGTCTTCGTGGTTTCAGGTGACGAAAACACTGTTCAACTTAGGGTGAGGAATGCCATCTTCACTAGCCAGGACACTCAGCCATCTATTCACATATAGACTGTGTCAGACAAGTGTCAAAGGTCCAGCCTAAGACAATGAACATCAAAAGATTGGCTAAAATAATAGGCAGGTGGGTAAATTATTGACTTAGTAAAGGTAAATAAAAAGCTAAAAAAGCATAAAAAGTCACAAATTTTAAAATATTATGCTAGTTTATAAGAAAAAAATAAGATTGCAATTCCCTTTCTACAAGACCACATGACAAAAATATTGGCTCTCTGGAAATGTAAGTACACATTTCCTGAGTGGCATTTATTATTTCAGTGAAAGCCAAAAACAATTTTATTAATCACTAATAAAAAAGTAGGAAAATAATACATATGTGTATTATATGTTAACTGTACAAGTAAATGTCATATAGATTTTTTTTAAATAAGGTATATAGAATCATGGACTTCAGCCAATGTCTATGGCTCTTCAGGAAGAAATAAATCAAACAATATGGTAAAGTTCATGCTTGCATATAACAAAATGGCTGGTCTCTGAATTCAGGATGTGAGTTTTAGTTTTTCTGTAGCCTTTCTCATAATTTTAATTGATTGATTTTGGTTTTTTTTTTCTAATATTTGTCTTTTGGTTCAGGGGAATATATGCAGGTTGGTTACATGAATAATTGCATGTCATTGGGTTTGTTGAGCAAATGATTTCATCACCCAGGTAGTGAGCATAGTACTTGATAGTTTTTTTGATTCTCACCCTCTTCCCATCCTCCAACCTCAGCTAAGCTCCAATGTCTTAGTTATTCCCTCTTTGTGTCAATGTGTAGTCCATGTTTAGCTCCCAATTATAAGTGACAACATGTGGTATTTGGTTTTCTGTTTCTGCATTAGTTTGCTTCGGATAATGACCTCAAGGTGCATCCATGTTGCTGCAAAGGATATGATCTCCTTCATTTTATGGCTGCATAGTATTCCGTGGTGTATACGTACCACATTTTCTTTAACAAGTCCAACATAGATGGGCACCTAGGTTGATTCCATGTCACTGCTATTGTAAATAGTGCTGCATTGAATATAAGCATGCATGTGTCTTTATGGTAGAACTATTTATATTCCTGTGGGTATACAGCCAGTAATGGGATTGTTGGGTCAAATGGTAGTTCTAAGTTCTTTGTGAAATCTGCGAACTGTTTTTCACAGTGGTTAAAATAACTTATATTCCCAGCAGCAGTGTATAAGTGTTTCTTATCCTCCACAGCCTCACCAGCATCTGCAATTTTTGACTTGAATAATAGCCATTCTGACTTGTGTGAGATAGTATTTCATCGTGGTTCTCATTTGCATTTCTCTAACAATTAGTGATGTTGAGCATTTTTTCATATGCACTTTTCCCTCTTCTTTTTCTCTCCCCTGTTTGCTTGATTCATTCTTCAGAATCTCCTCCATTGTTCCTTTTCCTGGAGGCCTTCCTTGTCCCTTCCATCACAAGTCTGATGCCTGTCCTCTCAGCTCCCAAGGGAAGCTCTTCCACCTATGGTTTAGCTTTCAGTTACGTTTTCTGAACCCTCACCAGACTGAAATATCAGAGAATATGAAAAGGTTGTGTGTGTTGTCCCCCTGTAGTGGACAAATAGCAACACAGAAGATTCACCTTTATATTGAATTACACTGATGAATTAATAAATCTCACAAACTCCTCAACTATATACTTGCCCACTTCCCAATAAACTCTCTATTTCTTTCAATCTGAAGAGGGTTTTAACTCGAAGGTGAACATGTTTCTTTTCTTCCTTTCTGTTGTCAGGGTAGGATGTGAGCCCTGTCTTCCCCTCAGCCTCTTCTCCAGCCTCTTAGCCCTCTCATGGGCCAGGCTACTTCTACATCTGCACTTGTACTATCCCTACAGACAGCATTACCTTCTTTGACAAAATAAAGTATTTTTGTGCTCCAAGTTTCAATTCTATCAATTTGTCTCTCTGAATAAATATTTTCAAATCTTTATTGTTTATTGCATTTTACCTATTTTAATCATGTTTTGTTTTCAAGTTTTACAATTGCTGTTAGCCTGGTAGTAGCCTTGACAGTTTTTAATGTCTACACGTGTATGAACTTCACCTGAAATCTGCTTTCATCTTCTGGCAAGATGACCTACATCAAAACTGGCAGAATAAGTGTCAACAGGGAAAGTGGAAATCACACAGGCAATGGTATAGCCTCCTTTATTGAGAAATGTTTTATTGCCATTAGTCTTCATGCCACAGAGGATGATAAGATATCTATGGCTCTGTGAAAAATCTGACCTAGAACAATAAGAATCAGAATTTCAGGATACTGTGAAGTAATTTATGATCTAATTACAATATTGTTTTCATCTGTGTGTGAATAAACTTGTTCCTTTATAATTCTAAAAGGGTTTTTTCAACAAGTGTAAAATACGTCTATTGTGTGCATAATAGTATAACTGACAGAGATATTATCCTTTCCATATCAGAGGTACATAAAGGTTATGGAAAGGATTCCATACCCTTTCCATATTGAAGGTACATATTTATGGGGTACATGTGAATATTTGGTATATTTGCATAATCAAATCAGTGTAATTAGGATATTCATCACTTTAAATACATTATGTAGTAAGGAGCATATCAGTTGAGACATATACTGTATGTCCCCACAATGAGACTCCTACAGACATTGTGCATTGGTCATTTCTGACCTTCTCTTTAGTATAACACATGACAGTTCCCTTATCTGTCTTTTTCTGTGAGTTTTACCCACAATACTCCTTATTCACCATAATACGGTTAACTAGAAGTATACAGAAAGGGAGAAGAGAAATGACTGAATAGTTGCAGGCAGAATGAATCAAGATGTTGTGGAGGAACTGGTAGGGATTAGATATCCCTCACCCACATGTGAAAACAACAACAACAAAAAATATAGAGACACCTGAGAACTGTCAAACAATGACATGAGCTCTTCTATTGCCTCAAGTTACTACTTCAAGGGAGTTTCCAGGCTGTGGTGTGGCATGGATTTCGAAGACACAATGATAGGAGAAGCTGGATCTGAGAGTCTGGAGAAGATTGCTGATGTAATCAAGCTGTTCTCCATATCCAGTGAACAAATGGGAGAAGCATTTTTGCCAGCTTCCATCTGCCATCATTACTGAGAGATGGATCATAGAAATATGGGAATAGATTAGAAGAAAAAGGCAAAGACACAGAAGGAAGCCATTTGGATGTACTTGGTTTTCAACACTTTCATTTCATACCAGACTTCAAAAAGACAGAGGGCTTTATATGATACAGCAATCTTGCAACCAGCCCAAGGATAAGTGAATATTCCTTAGAAATTAGATGAATGAAGTGTGTGAGTAGACTGAACCACCCCATGTGACACGAACTTGTCTTTGCTATGTCGTCTTGAGTATGGCGAATAAACTCACTACATTGTGAAATAACGGAAGTAGAGCTTCTATAGGAGTAGAACACAATTAGTTCCAACAAGAGGAAACTGGTAAGGCTTATCTCCTCTATTTGTTGCCTAGAAAACCTTGTTTCTTTTAAATTTGGGAACAATCTTGTCTTTGCTCCTCACTACATAAATGTTACAGTCTATAGATTTTGCAGAGTGTAGGCCTGCTCTTTATATGCAGTGAAATAAAATTAAATGGTGCCAGGCTCTAATATAATATTTTTTTCAATATTTGCCCTTAAAATTTTCTGTGTACAGTATTGAAGCCCACAGATAGACTGCTGACATACTTGGGAAAACAAATGCCCATCTATTAATGTGCAGTAAAAGTATTATTGTGAAGTATCAATGTCCTGCTCTGTTGGTTGCTCATGTTTCATAAACCTCGAATATCTTTCTAGATATCCCCATTTCCAGAATGAGAAAATTGCATTACTTGCACAGGAATCATATTCTACTGAATCTCAGAGAATCACCCAGGGATGCTTCCTTCACAGGAGAATGTGTTCCTCTGAAGTTAATCATGCTATCATTAAGACCCCCCAAATTGTAAGCCCTAGTTAAATCATAGTCTGTTTGTTGGAGTTCTGATTTTTTCTGATCTCTTCTTACTTCGTGTCTGTTGGTGGTTTAAGGTGAGACAACCCCTGTTCAACCCAGTTTGAGGAGTCCTATCTTCACTAGCTGGGACACTCAGCCATCTATTCACATATAAACCAAGTCAGAGGAGTGTCAGAGTTTCAGCCTAGAACAATGGACATCAGTGGATCAGTTAAATAATAGGGAGAAGGATAAATTATAGACTAAGTCAACAAAATGAAAATCTAAAAAGTCAGGAGTGTAAAAATATTTTTAAAGTATTATGCTAGCTGAAAAAAATAAAATATTGCAATTCCCCTTTTACAAGCCAATATAAAAATGTATGCTGACTACAGCACAGGTATGTACACATTTTTAAGGCAGCACTATTTTACATCATTGAGAACTGAAAAAAATTTTAGTAATCACTCATTAAAGAGTAAGAAGAGAAAGCATGTCTACACTGTGGGTGATGAGTACAAAGAAACATCATGTACACAATTATGAAAGTGATGTGGAAGGAATCATGGACTCCAGCCAGTGTCTATAGCTACTGGGAAAGGAGCAAATTAAAAAATAAAACATGAGTGGGCCAGGCACAGTGCCTCACGCCTGTAATCCCCGCACTTTGGGAGGCCAAGGCAGATGGATCACGAGGTCAGGAGATCAAGAACATCCTGGCCAACATGGTGAAACCTTGTCTCTACTAAAAATACAAAAATTAGCCAGGCGTGGTGGAGTGCACCTGTAGTCCCACCTACTTGGGAGGCTGAGGCAGCAGAATTGCAGAGGCTGCAGTGAGCCAAGATCATGCCACTGCACTCCAGCCTGGGCAACAGAACAAGACTCCATCTCAAAAAAAAAAAAAAAAGTTTTAGCACCATCCCCTTGATGCTGTCCTCACCACAGTGAGTGATTTCTTGAGATATTTGGCTGTTAAAAGAGTGTGGCTCCTGGCTCTCTCTCTCTTGCTCCTACTTTCACCATGTGACAAGCCTGCTCCCTCTTCACCTTCCACTGTGACTGGAAGCTTCCTGAGGCCTCCCTACGAGCTGAGCAGATGTCAGCACCATTTTTACCGTACAGTCTGCAGTTCCGTGAGCCAATTAAACCCTTTTTATTTCCATAAATTACCCAGTCTCTGTTATTTCTTTATAGCAATGCAAGAATGCAAGAATGGCCTAATACTAATATAAAAGTGACAGAAGAAAAAATAGGTAAATTTCATTTTATCAGAATTAAAACTTTAGTGATTCAAAGTATGGAATCCAGACAACCCAAAGAATGGGAGAAATGTGTGCAAATAATATGAGTGACAGGAGACTATTGTTTGAAGACATA
Source organism: Pan troglodytes (assembly GCF_028858775.2). Lineage (NCBI taxonomy): Eukaryota > Metazoa > Chordata > Mammalia > Primates > Hominidae > Pan > Pan troglodytes. The sequence goes on from NC_072414.2 coordinate 10,892,481, forward strand.
GAATACTTACAGTTTAAAAATAAAAAGGGAAATATCCTAATTAAAAGTTGTGTAAATAAACATTTCCCAAAGAAACTATACAAATGTGTAATAAGAACATAAAACTATTTTCAACACTTTTGGTCCTTAGTCAAATGCAAATCTAAACCATTAAGAGATATACTTCTGAAATCTTAAGCATATTCTTAAGAAATAGAAGCCAGTTAGAAAAAGAGTATATACTGTGTAATTCCATTAATATGATATTATTGAAAAGATGAAGTTATAGAGATATTTTAAAAATAGTAGTACGGTCTTGAGGGAGGAAGGTCAAAGAGGTGAAATACAGATTTTATTTTTAAGCATTAAAATTATTTTCTATGATGCTATAATAGTGTGGTAATGATACTATTCTTCATATCCCGAAGAACTTTACATCAGAAAGAGTGAAACTTTACAAAAACAATAAGCATTATTTAATAACTTGGAGGATCCCAGGGAACAATGCAGACAAAATAATATAATTGTGTAATAAATTTATAAAGATGCCTTATAAAGAGCATGGGGGCAAATGGGACTAACCCAAGAAACCTAGAATATAAGCTTTCCTAAGTCTAAAGGTCAAAGGATTTGTACATAAGTACTCTAGTTGGTAATGTTCTTTCCCATGAGGGTGTGAATTGCCAATTCTGAAACCACATTGCTTGTATTTTGGGACTCACTGATTACATAAAGTTGGCCAACTGTCTCACTGTTAGCGTGAGAGGTTACATAGCAAGTAGTGGGAATTGGTGGAAAGATTAATGTTTACTAGATTATATTCAAGTAGTGCTGAAGACATTTGTAGAAATTCATGCTTAATTCTAGCCAGATATATATGGACAAATGTAGAAATACATGTATATATTCAGTACCCTATGAATCAACCTATCTATTCATTCACTTATGTGTAGCCTAAAACTCTAATGGTGACCAAATTGGTTCTGTTAACTTAATCATACCATCTTTTTGGAATCTTAGTGGTATTTTTGGCGAATGGTATTAGAAATAATATCATATATACATATATATTATACACACACACACATCTATGTGTATGTGAGAGAGAGTTACTATATACACATATACATTTCTTTGTTCTCTCAGATGACATATCATAGAATCAATCCATTCCTAGCAGTAAGGAGTATACCCACTGCCCCAAACTTTGTTTCTAATATCGTTCACCAAAAGTTCAACTAAGGTTCTTTGGGAACAAAAAGATGGTATGATTAAGTTAACAGAATCAACTTGGTCACTGTTAGAGTTTTAGACTACATACAAATAAATGAATAGGTAGATTGATTCATAAGGTAATGAATTAGATCATGTGGTACTGGAAGCAATAAAAACATATGTTTAATTTCATATAGATATGTATAGACGTGCTGAAATATTTATGCAAACGTGTATATTTATGAGTAAACACAGATATATTTCTTTCCTTTGTCAGCTGACAGGGCCTTAAATCAACAAGATATAACAATGTTTATAGCATATGCACCTAATAACACAGTGTAAACTATAGGAGGCAGAAATTGATAAAACTGCAAGAAGAAAGAGAAGAATGTCAGGAGCAATGAGTATACCCGGTGTCGAGATCTTAGTTTGTGATTTCATTTTCCACTCAAAGAAACTAGGGTTTCATGAAAAAAAGTGAATACTAGGCTTGGGTGGGGAATAAAACACAATGAGCCTGGAGCATCTAGTAGTGCCAGAACTAAAGAAAATGTCAAACCACAACACAAATATCCAAGTAACCAACAGTAAATTAAACGCTAATCATGAGGGTATTTCAAAATGAGAGAATCTAACTGAAAGACATTCCAATGGCCATCATTGAACAATGAGAGCAATAAAACAAATGCATTAGCATAGGTAAAATTTTTAAAAATCCAGGTTTTCATATTAATATGAATAAATTATTGAATATTTAATAAGCAAAGAAGAATAGACACATGCTTATGGTGAGGGTTCTAAATAACTTTTGTAGACACACTGCTCATAAGGAGTGGAGCATGATCCCCCACTTCTTAAGTGTGTGTTGCATATAGTCACTTTTTTGAACATTAAGTATGGAAAGGGAAAAAAAGGTGTTTTTAGAGAAATTTGATAAAAAACTACTCATCCAGGTGATTAAATTAACATAAACCACGATATAGCATGTAGATAGCATGTTGCCTTTGATATAATGTGTGAGAAGGGCACTACCTCTGTGATTCTGCAATCATCAGAGATGATTCACAAATTCAGGGCAATGATCAGAGAAACATCAGAGAAATTCCAAAGTAGGAATGTCAATGTCATCACAAACAAGGAAATGGTGAGAAACTGTCACCATCTCTGTACCTAAGGAGACAGATACTAAATGTGATATGGTACCCTGGATAGACTCCTGGAACAGAAACTGGATATTAAGTGAAAATTGAGAACATCTGAATACATTGTAAACTGTAGTTAAAGATTATATATTGTATTTTAGTTTAATTGTGAATACTGTCCTGCACAAATCTAAGAGTTTAATAATAAAAGGAAACTTCATTGAGCATAAGAAAAGTCTCTTTTACTATATTTGCAATTGTTCTGTAAACCTAAAAATATTATCAAATTTAAAAGTTTCTCTGCTTTAAAGTAATGTTTAGCTTAAAAATCATCACATCAGTAATATTGCTGATGTCCCTTTAATGTATCTCCTTAATTTCATCATCTTTAACCACTGAATGTAACTATTATTGTGAATTCAGTCTTTGGCATTACCTAATTTTCTTTATTATTTTTATCTCTTTGTAATTTGAAAGACTATATTGTTTAGTTTTTCTTGACTTTAAACTTAGATTAATGTGTTTAATTTACTACGCATCACTAGTCTAATCATAAGAAATTATCAGACGAATTTATATTGTGGGTCATTCTACAAAATGCCTGACCGGTACATTTCAGAAGAGCAAAGGTCATGAAAAATAAGACTAAGAAACTCTTGCAGAATGGAGAAGACCTAATGTGATGTGCAGACGCTAAAATTTTTCCCAGTGGTCCTCACTTGTAAGTATACATAACCTTGAACTGTAATTCACTGTCTGTGTGTGTGGTCAGAAAACGTGACTTCCCTGCTGTGAAAATCAATTTATTGATTTTCTGCCTGGAAAATTTGCAATGGTGATGGTATGTTACTTGAATGATTATGTTACATTAGATTATAATTTCTGTCCTGCTGGCTGACTCTCCCTTGATGGATTTTTGTTGTTGTTGTTTTGAGATAGAGTTTTGCTCTTTCACCCAGGCTAGAGTGAAGTGGTGCGATCTCAGCTCACTGCACCCTCTGCCTCCTGGGTTCAAGTGATTCTTCTGCCTCAGCCTCCTGAGTAGCTGGGATTATAGGCGCCTGGCACCATGCCTGGCTAATTTTTGTTTTTAGCAGAGATGGGGTTTTGCCATGTTGGCCAGGCTGGTCTCGAACTCCTGATCTCAGGTGATCCAACCGCCTCGGCTTCCCAAAGTGCTAGGATTACAGGCGTGAGCAACCATGCCCAGCCTTGATGGATTTTATGAAGAATTCTTCCACTTGCAAGAAGCTCACTTGGGAAGGAATTTAGTCAGCCTATTGTCAATAGCCAGCAAGAAATTGGGGCTTTCTATGCAATAGAATTCCATATAGCTTGCAAAACTACATTTAAAATTGGTCTAAGCTCCTTTCCTGAAAAGATACTACTTCACAGGTAGTGTGAATACAATAAAAAAAAAAATCCTAATTTCTTTCTCCCTTCCTTTGTTCAAGAAACTGTTATCTGTTAGAATAAACAAATGAAAAACCATTAAAACAACACAAAATAAAACTGATATATAATTTATTTGTATAGCCACCTCTGAATGCCCAATCTGGCTGTAGCAGAGAACAACATTGAGTCCACAATATGACACCATTCTCTGAGGTGATCAGTTAGACACCTGAGGGTAGGTTGATTACATTGGACTGATTCCATCATGGAAGGGACAGAGTTTTGTTCTTACTGAAACAGACACTTACCCTGGACATAGATTTATGTTCCCTGTATGCAAAGTTTCTTCCAAAAATGTCATCCTTGGACTTACAGAATGCCTTATCCACTGTCATAGTATTCCACACAGCATTCCTTCTGAATAAGGAACTTACTTCAAACTCAAACAAGTGTGACAATGGACTTTTGCTCATGGAATTCACTGGCCTTACCATGCTACTCATAATCTTGATGCACCTGACTTGATTGATTGGTGGAATGGCCTTTTGTTTTGGGGGGTTTTTAAATTTTGTTTTTAGTTTTTAATTTTTGTGGCTACATAGTAGGTGCATATATTCATGAGGTACATGAGATACTTTGATATTGGCATGCAATATATAATAATCACATCATGGTAAATAGGCTATCCATTCCCTTAAGCATTTATCTTTTGTGTTACAAACAATCTAGTTATATTTTTTTGGTCAGGTTATTTATTTCTTCTTTTTTGATGCAGGTAGTTATATCTATAAATTTCTCTTTTAGTACCACGTTTTCTGTATCCTGTAAGTTTTGGTATGTTGTGTTTTGATTATCACTTGTTTCAAGAAATTTTTCAATTTCCTTCTTCATTTCTTCATTGACTCACTGGTTGTTCAGGAGCAGGTAGTTTAATTTCCATATGTTTGTATACTTTCCAAAATTCCTCATGTTTTTGATTTCAAGTTTTATTTCATTGTGTTCAGAGAAGATGCTTGATATTACTTCATTTATTTGAATATTTTAAGACTTGTATTGTGAACTTATGGTCTATCTATGCTGAGGAGAAGAATGTGTATTCTGTAGCCGTTGAATAAAATGTTCTGCAAATATCTAGTGAGTTCATTTGTTTTATGGTACAGATTAAATCTAATATTTCTTTGTTGATTTTATGTCTGGAAGATCTGCCTAATACTAAAAGTAGGGTATCAAAGCCTCTAGCTATTATTATATTGGGATCTGTCTCTCTCTTTAGCTCTAATAATATTTGCTTTATACATCTGTGTGCTCCAAAGTTGGAGATATAGCTATATTTATATTATCTATATATCTATACAATAGACATATATAGCTATATAATAGACACATATATCTATATATAGATATATATGTCTATTATATAGCTATATATGTCTATATATATATCTATATATATTATATATATAGATATATATATATTATATATATAGATATATATATATTATATATAGCTATATAATAGACATATATATCTATATATATAGACATATGTATCTATATATATAGATATAGATAGGTATATTTTTACAATTGTCATATCCTCTTGCTGAAGTGGCCCCTTTATTATTATGTAATGTCCTTGTTTGTCTCTTCCCATAGTTTTTTTTTCTTGAAATCTATTTGTCTGATTACCCTAAGTTACTCCTGCTCTTCCTTGGTTTCCATTGGAATAACTTTTTTCCATCCCTTCATTTTTCAGTTTATAGGTGAAGTGTGTTTCTTGTATGCAACAGATCACTGGGTCTTCCTTTTTTTTATCCATTAAGCCACTCTTTGTCTTTTCACTGGAGAGTTTAGTCAATCTACATTCAACGTTATTGACAAGTAAAGACTTACTCTTGCCATTTTGCTATTTGCTGTCTGGTTGTTTTGTGTTCTTCTCTTCCTTGTTTTCCTTCCTTCCTGTCTTCCTTTTAGTGAAGGTGATTTTCTCTGGTGGTATGCTTTAATTTCTTGCTTTTTTGTGTATATATCCATCATATGTTTTTCTCAATTTGAGGTTACCATGAGGCTTGCAAATACTATCTTATGACCCATTGTTTTTAAACTGATAACAGTGATTGCAGAAACAACCTAACAAGCAAAAAGGAAACTAATAAAAACTCTACATTTTAACTTCATACTACACTTTTTAACTTTTGTTATTTTTCTTTATGTCTTACACATGCAGTCTATGTCTTGAAAAATTGCCAAAGTTTTTATTTTGATTGGTTCATCATTTGGTCTTTCTACTTACGAATAATTTACACACCAAAATTACAGTGTTACACTATTCTGTGTTTTTCTGTGAGCTTACTATTACCAATAAGTTTTGTACCTGAGATAATTTCTTACTGATCATCAGCAGTGTACTGGAAGCTCAGGTGAAACCCTCAGGCTTTTTGTTTCTTCCCCAGACTGAGGAAAGCAAGGGCTGAGCCATTGCTGTGGCACTGGCACGGGGGCTGTCAGTTGCCACTGGGAGTACTTCCCCAGGGAAACACAGAGCCACTACCAGTGGGTATGCTCAACAATGGGTGGGGAAGCTGCTCTGTGGTCCTGAGCCAGGGCCTTGACTGTTGAAGAGTTGGGGGTGGGAACTCGCAGGGAAGAGAAATTGGGCTCCTCTCCATATGGTGGCTACAGTGTGCTGGAGGTGCCAGTGTAGTGCTTTGGCCATTTGTTCCTTTCTCTGCCTGAGGGCAGTTAGGGCAGTACCACTGCAGCTGCAATGGCAGAAGGGTTGTGGGCTGTCTCTGGGATTTTCTTCAAAGAGAAATGCAAAGCTGCCAGATGGAGTATTTTTTTCTAAGATGGAGTCATTTATGTCAATGGTGTTCTACACAGGACAGGAACCTGCAGGTGGGGTAAAGTGGGGAATTGGAGTAATGGAGAAAGAGAAGTGAACAGGAACATCCAAGTCCATGATACTGTCAGTCAGCCTGCCTAGGGTCCTCTCTGCCTGTCTTCATCCTTGTCCTCCCCACACTCAAAGCCTCCTGATAGTGCTCATGTCTATCCCCAGAGAGCAGCGACCATCCTCAATTGTTCTGTCTTCCTGATGGGCAGACCACATGGGCTAAAGTAACATTTCAAGAAACTAGATCTAGACATTTAAAATTCCTCTACATGGAATGTATTCCTCTCTGAGTTGCTGCTACATCACTGCCTGAGCTGCCCTCTCTCACTGGCTCAGTCCCTCCATGGTCTGCCCTTCCGGTTCCTGCAATCCTTACATTTCACTGAACCCAGCAGTCTGCTAATACCACTGCCCTCTTCTCACACCCTAGCCTGTGCTACAGACACACCTTTTTCTCTTCTCTTTCCTTTTTCCTGTTTGCTTGCCTCATTTCTCATTCTTCAGAATCTCTTCTATTGTTTCTCTTCCTATAGAATTTTGGTTCAGATTCAGAACTAGAACTTGAGAGAGTTGATAGTGTCTGTCTGCCTCTTGAGATGATGTGAGAATTGAGTGAACTAATATACATAAAATGTGTAGTCTAATCATTGTTCAATAGTACACATTACGTCAGCATTTGCTAATAGTGACTGCTTTTTCCAAGTACTTGCAGGAAGTATCATGTGCATCACATATAAATACGTCATTATTTTATGTCACAAGCATAAAACCAGTGAAAAACTATAGCACTTATCACTTATAATTATCATTTATCACTTATAATTGCACAAGTAGCCAATGAGTAAAGTGACCACAGTGCCAGAGATGAAGATTATGCGTGTTCACACCAACAGGGACTTTCACTCACCAAGGCCAACCTGGCTACGGCTCCCTCTGACAGCTCCATCTTCCAGCATAATTATCTCATAATTATTGAAAATAACTTTTGAACTTTTATAAATGTGGCTATTTGTCTTAAAACACTCCTATGATCATATGTGATGAAATATAAAAGCAAAATACATTAATGAAAGTATTCCAAAATTTCTCTCAGTCAGGCCAAACTCTTCTGAATCACTTTTTAACTCATCTTGTCCATGAGTATTCCTCCATTATCATCGTCTGTTAATTAGGACCTTTGATAATGCTACACTTATGGCAAGGGTCATATCAGACTTGGAAACCCAAGGAATACAATTATGTTAGTTGGTTGTTTCTAATGTTGCTAGGCAAAGTGATGAGGAAAAAACAAATTTTGAGATCCATCTTGACATAAGTAGGCTTAGAGGTTCTAAGTATGCTCTAAGTGAAAATGTAACCAGCAAAAGGGTCCAGCTGCTCACCATTTACAGAAAAAAGCCAAAACAACAAGAGCAAGCTGTGACAGAAAGAGAGTGAGCTTTATTATATGTGCTAGCAAAGGGAAGAGTGGGTGGAATTCTTTCCAAAATTTTCCATTTTTCAATTTGTGGAGGGAATATGGAGTTTTTTAGAGAGAGGGGTTTGGAATGCATGAGAAACAAGGAACTAAGAGGTGTCAGGTGATGTAACCCACTCCAGTGACTTGTCTTGAATTATTGTTCCATCTAGCAAAGGGGCCAGCACCATGGTGGGCTCAACCAAGTTACAAATCAATGGCAGTCACTCTTATAGTTAATGTTTAGCCAGGAGTGGGTTCTGGCCTTGAAGTAATCTTTTGTCGGAAAGGGAATTCCAGAGATGTCTGGTCTGTATCAGAATGCAGCCTCTGAAGCTCCTAAAAAAAATATCAGATGAGAGAGCATGGTATGTGCTTAACGAGCATCTAGGTGAATAAATGTGCATAAGGCTTGGGAGCATAAGCCAAGAAAGGGAAAGGGAGCGGAGGCTCACAGCACATTCTGAGACTGTATGTCAAGACGAAAGAAGACATATTTCTAGTTTTTCTCAAAGCCACATCTTGCGACTGGGAAGAAAGGAGGAACAAAAACATTCTGAGGCTGTGAAACACATCTGTAGTTTGTCTCAAAGCTACATTTTGGGACTGGAGAGAAAGGAGGAAAGAAAAAAAGGTTTTAAAATGCAGTTTGAAGCTAAGTTGCTCTATTACAAGAATAATCTCTCCTGTAGCCACAGGGCCAAAATTGCTAAAATCCAAAGACAAGCCCAAATCACGCAATTGGCTAAATTACAATGAGAGTTGAACTCTTGGTCTAGCAAGGGACCTACTATCAATTGAGGGCATTAGTTGGGAAAGAATGGGATCTTGTAAATTGGAATGGAAACCTCTGAAAACACTGATGAAGCTGGAGACATTGAGCTCTGAAATTCTGATGAGTCTCCAAGATAGCCAAATAGGAACAGCTCCAGACTACAGCTCCCAGCATGAGCGACACAGAAGACAGGTGATTTCTGCATTTCCAACTGATTTCTGCATTTCCAGGTTCATCTAACTGGGGCTCGTTGGACAGTGGGGGCAGGACAGTGGGTGCAGCCCACTGAGTGTGAGGCAAAGCAGGGCGAGGCAAAGGGAAGGGGTGACAGACGGCACCTGGAAAATCGGGTCACTCCCACCCTAATACTGCGCTTTTCCAACGATCTTAGCAAACGGCACACCAGGAGATTATATCCTGCGCCTGGCTCGGAGGGTCCCATGCCCAAGGAGCTTCGCTCATTGCTAGCACAGCAGTCTTCAGATCGAACTGCAAGGCAGCAGTGAGGCTGGGGGAGGGGCGCCCATCATTGCTGAGGCTTGAGTAGGTAAGCAAAGAAGCTGGGAAGCTCGAACTGGATGGTGCCCACAGCAGCTCAAGGAGGCCTGCTTGCCTCTGTAGACTCTACCTCTGGGGGCAGGGCATAGCCTAACAAAAGGCAGCAGAAACCTCTGCAGACTTAAATGTCCCTGTCTGACAACTTTGAAGAGAGTAGTGGTTCTCCCAGCATGAAGTTTGAGATCTGAGAATGGACAGACTGCCTCCTCACGTGAGTCCCTGACCCCCGAGTAGCCTAACTGGGAGGCACCCCGCAGTCGGGGCAGACTGACACCTCATATGGCCGGGTACCCCTCTGAGACGAAGCTTCCAGAGGAACAATCAGGTAGGAACATTTGCTGTTCAGCAATATTCGCTGTTCTGCAGCCTCTGCTGCTGATACCCAGGCAAACAGGGACTGGAGTGGACCTCCAGCAAACTCCAACAGACCTGCAACTGAGGGTCTTGACTGTTAGAAGGAAAACTAACAAACAGAAAGGACATCCACACCAAAACCCCATCTGTATGTCACCATCGTCAAAGACCAAAGGTAGATAAAACCACAAAGATGGGGAAAAAATAGAGCAGAAAAGCTGAAAATTCTAAAAATCAGAGCACTTCTCCCCCTCCAAAGGAACGCAGCTCCTCGACAGCAAAAGAACAAAGCTGGACAGAGAATGACTTTGAAGCCTTCTTCTCTCAACTTGTCAGATGATCAAACTTCTCCGAGCTAAAGGAGAAAGTTCAAACCCATCGCAAAGAAGGTAAAAACCTTGAAAAAAGATTAGATGAATGGCTAACTAGAATAACCAGTGTAGAGAAGTCCTTAAATGACCTGATGGAGCTGAAAACCATGGCATGAGAACTACATGATGAATGCACAAGCTTCAGTAGCTGATTCAATCAACTGGAAGAAAGAGTATCAGTGACGGAAGATCAAAGGAATTAAATGAAGTGGGAAGAGAAGTTTAGAGAAAAAAGGGTAAAAAGAAATGAACAAGGCCTCCAAGAAATATGGGACTATGTGAAAAGACCACATCTACGCCAGATTGGTGTACCTGAAAGTGACAGGGAGAATGGAACCAAGTTGGAAAACACTCTGCAGGATATTATACAGAACTCCCCCAACCTAGCAAGGCAGGCCAGCATTCAGATTCGGGAAATACAGAGAATGCCACAAAGATACTCCTCGAGAAGAGCAACTTCAAGACACATAATTGTCAGATTCACCAAAGTTGAAATGAAGGAAAAAATGTTAAGGGCAGCCGGAGAGAAAAGTCGGGTTACCCACAAAGGGAAACCCATCAGACTAACAGCGGATCTCTCGGCAGAAACTCTACAAGCCAGAAGAGAGTGGGGGCCAATGTTCAACATTCTTAAAGAAAAGAATTTTCAACCCAGAATTTCATATACAGCCAAACTAAGCTTCACAAGTGAAGGAGAAATAAAATCCTTTACAGACAAGCAAATGCTGAGAGATTTTGTCACCACCAGGCCTGCCCTAAAAGAGCTCCTGAAGGACACACTAAACATGGAAAGGAACAACTGGTACCAGCCACTGCAAAAACATGCCAAATTGTAAAGACCATCGATGGTAGGAAGAAACTGCATCAACTAATGAGCAAAATAACCAGCTAACATCATAATGACAGGATCAAATTCACATATAACAATATTAACCTAAAATGTAAATGGGCTAAATGCTCCAATTAAAAGACACAGACTGGCAAACTGGATAAAGAGTCAAGACCCATCAGTGTGCTGTATTCAGGAGACCCATCTCATGTGCAGAGACACACATAGGCTCAAAATAAAGGGATGGAGGAAGATCTACCAAGAAAACGGAAAACAAAAAAAGGCAGGAGTTGCAATCCTAGTCTCTAATAAAACAGACTTTAATCCAACAAAGATCAAAAGAGACAAAGAAGGCCATTACACAATGGTAAAGGGATCAATTCAACAACAAGAGCTAACTATCTTAAATATATATGCACCCCATACAGGAGCACCCAGATTCATAAAGCAAGTCCTTAGAGATCTACAAAGAGACTTAGACTCCCACACAATAATAATGGGAAACTTTAACACCCCACTGTCAACATTAGACAGATCCACGAGACAGAAAGTTAACAAGGATATCCAGGAATTGAACTCAGCTCTGCACCAAGTGGACCTAATAGACATCTACAGAACTCTCCACCCCAGATCAACAGAATATACATTCTTCTCAGCACCACATTGCACTTATTCCAAAATTGACCACATAGTTGGAAGTAAAGCTCTCCTCAGCAAATGTAAAAGAACAGAAATTATAACAAACTGTCTCTCAGATCACAGTGCAATCAAACTAGAACTCGGGATTAAGAAACTCACTCAAAACTGCTCAACTACATGGAAACTGAACAACCTACTCCTGAATGACTACTGGGTACATAACGAAATGATGGAAGAAATAAAGATGTTCTTTGAAACCAATGAGAACAAGGACACAACATACCAGAATCTCTGGGACACATTTAAAGCACTGTGTAGGGGGAAATTTATAGCACTAAATGCCTACAAGAGAAAGCAGGAAAGATCTAAATTTGACACCCTAACATCACAGTTAAAAGAACTAGAGAAGCAAGAGCAAACACATTTAAAAGCTAGCAGAAGGAAAGAAATAACTAAGATCAAAGCAGAACTGAAGGAGATAGAGACACCAAAAACCATTCAAAAAAATCAATGAATCCAGGAGCTGGTTTTTTGAAAAGATAAACAAAATTGACAGACCGCTAGCAAGACTAATAAAGAAGAAAAGAGACAAGAATCGAATAGATGCAATAAAAAATGATAAAGGGGATATCACCACCAATCCCACAGAAATACAAACTACCATCAGAGAATACTATAAACACCTCTACAAAAATAAACTAGAAAATCTAGAAGAAATGGATAAATTCCTGGACACATACACTCTCCGAAGACTAAACCAGGAAGAAGTTGAATCCCTGAATAGACCAATAACAGGTTCTGAAATTGAGGCAATAATTAATAGCCTACCAACCAAAAGAAGTCCAGGACCAGACGGATTCACAGCCGAATTCTACCAGAGGTACAAGTAGTAGCTGGTACCATTCCTTCGGAAACTATTCCAATCAATAGAAAAAGAGGGAATCCTCCCTAATTCATTTTTATGAGGCCAGCATCATCTTGATACCAAAGCCTGGCAGAGACACAACCAAAAAAGAGAATTTTAGACCAATATCCCTGATGAACATCGATGCAAAAATCCTCAATAAAATACTGACTAACTGAATCCAGCAACACATCAAAAAGCTTATCCACCATGATCAAGTGGGCTTCATCCCTGGGATGCAAGGCGGGTTCAACATAGGCAAACCAATAAACGTAATCCAGCACAGAAACAGAACCAAAGACAAAAACCACGTGATTATCTCAATACATGCAGAAAAAGCCTTTGACAAAATTCAACAGCCCTTCATGCTAAAAACTCTCAATAAATTAGGTATTGATGGGACGTATCTCAAAATAATAAGAGCTATTTATGACAAATGCACAGCCAATATCATACTGAATGGGCAAAAACTGGAAGCATTCCCTTTGAAAACTGGCACAAGACAGGGATGCCCTCTCTCATCACTCCTATTCAACATAGTGTTGGAAGTTCTGGTCAGGGCAATCAGGCAGGAGAAAGAAATAAAGGGTATTCAATTAGGAAAAGAGGAAGTCAAATTGTCCCTGTTTGCAGATGACATGACTGTATATTTAGAAAACCCCATCGTCTCAGCCCAAAATCTCTGTAAGTGGATAAGCAACATCAGCAAAGTCTCAGGATACAAAAATCAGTGTGCAAAAATCACAAGCATTCTTATACACCAATAACAGACAAACAGAGAGCCAAATCATGAGTGAACTCCCATTCATAATTGCTTCAAAGAGAATAAAATACCTAGGAATCCAACTTACAAGGGACGTGAAGGAACTCTTCAAGGAGAACTACAAACCACTGCTCAATGAAATTAAAGAGGATACAAGCAAATGGAAGAACATTCCATGCTCTTGGATAGGAAGAATCAATATCGTGAAAATGTCCATACTGCCCAAGGTAATTTATAGATTCAATGCCATCCCCAACAAGCTACCAATGACTTTCTTCACAGAATTGGAAAAAACTACTTTAAAGTTCATATGGGACCAAAACAGAGCCCGCATTGCCAAGACAATCCTAAGCCAAAAGAACAAAGCTGGAGGCATCATGCTACCTGACTTCAAACTATACTACAAGGCTACAGTAACCAAAGCAGCATGGTATTGGTACCAAAACAGAGATATAGACCAGTGGAACAGAACAGAGCCCTCAGAAGTAATACCACACATCTATAACCATCTGATCTTTGACAACCCTGATAAAAACAAGAAATGGCTAAAGGATTCCCTATTTAATAAATGGTGCTGGGAAAACTGGCTAGCCATATGTAGAAAGCTAAAACTGGATCCCTTCTTTACATCTTATACAAAAATTAATTCAAGATGGATTAAAGACTTAAATGTTAGACCTAAAACCATAAAAATGCTAGAAGAAAACCTAGGCAATACCATTCAGGACATAGGCATGGGCAAGGACTTCATGTCTAAAACACCAAAAACAATGGCAACAAAAGCCAAAATTGACAAATGGGATCTAATTAAACTAAAGAGCTTCTGCACAGCAAAAGAAACTACCATCAGAGTGAACAGGCGACATACAGAATGGGAGAAAATTTTTGCAATCTACTCATCTGACAAAGGGCTAATATCCAGAATCTACAAAGAACTCAAACAAGTTTACAAGAAAAAAACAAACAATCCCATCAAAAAGTGGGCGAGGGATATGAACAGACACTTCTCAAAAGAAGACATTTATGCAGCCAACAGACACATGAAAAAATGCTCATCATCTCTGGCCATCAGAGAAATGCAAATCAAAACCACAATGAGATACCATCTCACACCAGTTAGAATGATGATCGTTAAAAAGTCAGGAAACAACAGGTGCTGGAGAGGATGTGGAGAAATAGGAACATTTTACACTGTTGGTGGGACTGTAAACTAGTTCAACCATTGTGGAAGACAGTATGGTGATTCCTCAGGGATCTAGAACTAGAAATACCATTTGACCCAGCCATCCCATTACTGGGTATATACCCAAAGGATTATAAATCATGCAGCCATAAAGACACATGAACCTGTATGTCTATTGCAGCACTCTTCAAAATAGCAAAGACTGGGAACCAACCCAAATGTCCATCAATGATAGACTGGATTAAGAAAATGTGACACATATACACCATGGAATATTATGCAGCCATAAAAAAGGATGAGTTCATGTCCTTTGTAGGGACATGGATGAAGCTGGAAACCATCATTCTCAGCAAACTATCGCAAGAACAAAAAGCCAAACATCACATGTTCTCACTCATAGGTTGGAAGTGAACAGTGAGAACACTTGGTCACAGGAAGGGGAACATCATACACCGGGGCCTGTGGTGGAGTGGGGATGGGGGGAGTGGGGAGGGAAAGCATTAGGAGATATACCCAATGTAAAAGACGAGTTAATGGGTGCAGCACACCAACATGGCACAAGTATACATATGTAACGAACCTGCACATTGTGCACATGTACCCTAGAACTTAAAGTATAATAAAAATAAAAAATAAAAAAGAAAGAAAGAAATTCTGATGAGTCTTGTTTGTCAGAGGAAGTGGCCTCCCGCACACATCCCCATGGCAGTGGCCTTCCCTCCAACATTGTATGTACAGGCCCTTTCACCTCTGTCTGGGGAAATTAACTCTGCATTGCATGAGGAAAAAGTAATGAGCTTCCCTGAAGCAGTTGCCAAGGAATACAATGTTGCTTCTCTTCAGGCCCTACTCCAGCACATTTTTTGCTTCCAGACCTATAAGACTCAAGTCCTAGCAGGCCATAAAGGTAATATATGATGCATGACCCATGAGAAGGTGCACCACACTCAAACAAACTACTTGAGTTTTCTAATTTACATAAGCAGAATCTGGGAACATTTGTGGAAATGGATTTTTAGGGTCAGTGTTGAATACAGTAAGAAATTCTTCTTCAAAGGTTTAGCCTTCTTAAATTTCCTTGTCCTTTTTTCCCTGCTTTCAAAGCCAGACTTCCTTACCCTCTGTGTTCCCCCTGCCCTGGTAAACAACTTTCCTGCTGGTCCTTATCTATAGGGCCCACATTCCACATCTGCTACCCACTCTGTGAATTACCCCTCCCATTGCAACAGCTAAACAGCTACGTTCGCCGAAACTGATCTTCCCACCTTCCTACTGGTATAACTGCATTCCTGCACTTTTCAAGTTAGCCAATTGGGTTTAGCTTACATTGTGCGGTCCAACTCCAGCCAATGGAGGCAGGACACAGTAAACAGGGATGAGCTGCATTAGAGATAATAAAAACCTCTGCTTTCCTCTGTTTGTGTGTGCTCTCACGGTGACCAGACCTACGAGGGGCACCCTCCTGCAGGAGTAAATTTGCCTTGCTGACAAAATTTATATGCAAGTGGCGCTATTTTCTTTTATTTTGAGGCACTGAAAAATCTCCTTCTAACAGTCAGGATAATGGTGGAGGGAACATAAAGTTGGACGAGGACAAGTTTATCGATATGAGCTCACTAAGCAAATATTCTGCCTCAAATGTCACAGCTTGGGGATTTAGGAATGGTGTTAGCAGTTTGTTGCAACGTTTGGCTGAATTCTAGTTCTAAGAGTGGTTTACCATGAACAAGTTGGAGATGCTCTATCTCTCTTTGTTTACCTTTGAGGAAGGAATTTAGAAACTCGGGGACAGTGAAATGCTAGAGTGGATTTGTCACTGACCCACACAGAGAAGGTCCAGAAGACATAATTTTTAATGATACTTTGAGAAATAGATTAGTGTGGGAAGCCCCAGTGTGTCTTAAGAACTCTGTGATCTCTCTTCCCTGTAGGCCAGATCTTATAATGGAAACCACAGACCATCACTTAAAATATTTAAGTGCAATGGAAATGTTGGATCTCAGGGGGCCTTGGGGCCAAGTGACAGCAATCAACCTTCAAAGGCTAGTGGGCATTATTATGTAAATGAGCAGCAAAGGCAAAGCAACAATCAGATTGTTCTGACTCCTATGTATCTGTAATGTTTGCTAGTTAGCCATGGTGTTCTTAAAAAGTAAATAGATAGAAAGCTTTCTAAAGGCTTACTTGGTCTGAAGAAGCAGAAAAAATTCAGCTCAAGTAAACAAAAGTCTAACTGGAATCATAAAAAAGCACAGAATCATAGCCCCACATTCAATTCTCACACTTCAGCCAGTTTACAGTCCCAGAACTCCTTGTAAGAAACAGCAGCCAGGTCTCCTCAAAGAAGGATGCAGGTACACTACCTACATTTTATACTGTTAATCATTCTTCTATCCTTCCTTGAAGAGATCTATTATACAAGTTTGTACCATAGTCTATCCACAAAAAAAGGGAAGAGGCAAAAAAAGTGAAGACAGTTGTTTCCATGTGAATGTTCACCAATGTGTTATCTCAGCAGAGGATGTCTGCAATAATCAAGTGGATGGGATAATGCATTCTGAGATACTTGTTATCCTCTTTCTCCAGCCACACTTGTCATTGCACCACAGGCTAATGAACAAAGTGACCATGGTGTCAGGGATGAACATCATGCATGCTCACACCAACAGGACTTTCACTCACCAAGGCCAACCTGGCTGTGGCTCCCTCTGAGTGGTCCATCTGCCAGCTGCACAGACCAACACTGAGTCTCTGATATGACACCATTTCTCAGGGTGATCAGCAAACTACCAGTTTTTGGATGATTATGTTGGGTATCTTTCATCAAGAAAGGGGCAGTGTTTTGCCCTTACTGGAATAGACATTTACTCTAGATGTGGATTTTACTTCCTTGAACACAAGATTTCTGCCAAAACGATAGTTTGTGGACTAACAGTATGCTTTACTCATCATCATTGTATTCCACACAACATTGGCTCTAAGGAACTCAAATCACAGCCAAAGTATTGCAGCAGTGGGCTTATGGTCATGAAGCTCACTGGTCTTACTGTGTTCCCCGTAATCCTGAAGGAACTAGCTTGATAAATGGTGGAATAGCCTTTGGGACTCACAGTTGCAGCACCTTCTAGGTAACAATACTTTTCAGGGATGGGGCAAGGTTCTCTAGAATCCTGTATATGCCCTGAATCAGCAACCATTATATAATACTCTTTCTCCCCAAACCAGAATTACAGATATAGAAATCCAGGGACAAAAATGAGAATGGCACCACTCATATTACTCTTAATGTCTCCCTAGTGAAATATTTACTTTCTGCTCCTGGAACAATATGCTCTGCTGGCCTAGAGGTCTTAATTCTAGAGAAAGGAATGTTGCCACTAAAGACACACCAATTAGTTCATTGAACTGAATGTTAAGACTGCCATTCAGCCACACTGGGCTCCTCATGTTATGAAATAACAGGTGAAGAAGTGAGTTGTAGTGTTTGTTGGGGTAACTGATCCAGACTACTAGGGGAAAATTGAACTAGTACTCCACAATGAAGGTATGGAAGAATATGTCCAGAATACAGGAGATCTCCTGGCACCTGCTGTGGCTGGAATATTTGTCTTTCACCAGACTCATTTTAGAAGTTAATCCCCAGTGTGGCAGTAACAAGTGGTGAGACCTTTAAGAGGTGATTGGATGGATAATGAGTGTTCTGCTTTCCTAAGTGGATCGTCTGTTAGACTAGGCAGATGGACAAACATGAGCAGAAAAGGCGGCCCTGAGAAGCGCAGTCCTGGCAAAGGAAGCCCTCGAAACTTCACTCCACTAGCAACCAGTGCCCACTGTCAATCAGAAGAAAACAACAGCCACTTCTGGACTTCTGGTTAGGCTTATCTGGCCCTAAACTGGGACTTACCTGCACCTAATGGGAGGTAACTTCAGTAGGGACTTTCCCCAGTAGCAAGCATGTGCACTTCCCTCTTGGCTCCCCCTAAAAGTGGCCTTTTGCTCATTATAATAGTAAAAAATACACCCCTAACTGGAGATTTAAGATGCTAATATGACATGCGATGCATGTACGAGCATGTATGGCCACAAGGCATGTGCACCCAGGAGACCACCCAAAACATGCTTGCTAGTAACAGTCCTTTATACACCTTTCATGAATAGTCATGTAAGACTCCCCATAAAGCAGCTTCCCCAGTGCTAATATTCGCTGTCTCCTTTTTCTAGCAGCCTGTCCTGACTCACCTTTCAGAGTGTACTGCCGCTTTAAATACACCTTGTTACTTTTTTTTTTTTTTTTTTTTTTGATACAGAGTCTCGCTCTGTCGCCCAGGCTGGAGTGCAGCTGCAGGATCTTGGCTCACTGCAACCTCCGCCTCCTGCTTTCAGGTGATTTTCCTGCCTCAGCCTCCTGAGTAGCTGGGACTACAGGTACACGCCACCATGCCTGGCTGATTTTTGTATTTTTAGTAGAGACAGGGTTTCACCATGTTGGCCAGGATGGTCTCGATTTCCTGACCTCATGATCCACCTGCCTTGGTCTCCCAAAGTGTTGGTATTACAGGTGTGAGCCACCACGCCCGGCCAAATCTTGTTACTTCTTACCTCTCTTGCCTTAATTTTTTTTCTGTAAAAAGACAGGAAGTGAGGACCCCACACTTCCCAGTAACACATCTATTTATGGATTAATATGTTAATGGATTAATGAGTTATCAGGTCAGGGCAACTGGTGGCTTTATAAGAGGAAAAGAGATCGGTCCTACCATGCTCAGCCCCGAGCCAGGTGACACCTGCATGATATGACCTCAGGACTCTTTAGGGAGTCCTCACTACCAAGAAGCTTTCACCAAATGTGGCCCCGCATTTGGTGACTTATGAAGACTTATTAGCCTTCATAACTGTAAGAAATACATTTCCTGCTTTCATAAATTACCCAGATTTTTTTGTATTCTATTACATGTAACAGAAAAGAGACTAATACAGAAAATGGGTAATGGGCAGAGGCTGGAAGACTTTGGAGAAGCAGGCTAGATAAAGCCTACATTATTGTCAGGCTTAGATACAAGAAGACTAGGAAAAGTTTGGGAGTCCTTATAAATTGGTCAAGTGGTTGTGACAAGACTGCTGTTGACGAAAAAAGTCAAACTCTGTGAAATATTTAGAGAGATTTATTCTGACCAAAATATGAGTGACCATGGCCCATGACACAGCCCTCAGGAGGTCCTGAGAACATGTGCCCAAGGTGGTTGGGGTGCAGCTTCGTTTTATACATTTTAGGGAAGCATGAGACAGCAATCAAATATGTTTAGTCCTCACTGCTGATAGAAATACTGACATAAGGGCCATTCTGACAAAATGTCAGATGGAACTAAGAAACAACATATTAGTAACTGGAGTAAAGGCCATCCCTGTTTTGATTGGGTAAAGAACGGCTGACCTGTATCCATGACCAAGGGCTTTGTGAGAGGCCTAACTACTTGATGAACTAGGGAATCTGGAAGAAGAAGTTTCTAAGCAGCAAAGTGTTCAGTCCATCGTGTGTTTACTTCCAAATGCTTCATGTGAACTGACAGAGAAAAGAAAAAAGACAAGAAAACAATTAAAAAATGTTGTAGCCTGCCCATGTGGTAGAGAATAAAAGAGCATTTCCAGGAGAAAAACCCAAGTGTGTGGCAGAGCCACAGCTTGCCAGAGATTAGCGTGGCTAAACGGGAGCCAGGTGTTAATAGTCAAGACAACGGGAAGGAGGCCCCACAGCATTTCACTCCTTTTCAGGCTGCCCTCCCATCACAGGCCCAGGGGTTCTGGAGGACAGGATGGTTTCTGTGGACAAATGAAGGCACTGCCCTGTGCCAAGTCAGGATGCTGCTCCCTGCATTCCAGATGTTTTGGGTAAAGTAGCCTCAGGTGGGGCTTGTGCCCCAGCTCTTGGATGTAAAAGTCCTAAACCTTGGAGATGTCCCTGTGGTGCTAATTCTGTAGGCTTACAGAAAGCAAGAGCTTTGAAGACTTGGTAGCCTCCACAATTTTCTTTCGATTTCTTTGCAAGCCTGGGAACTGAGGCTGAGACTTGTCACAGGGCAGAGCCACTGCAGAAACCCCCTAATAGAGCAATGCCAAGTGCCAACGTGGGCCTGGAGCTGCTACAGAGAGTTCCCATCAGGGAAATCCCTAGTGAAGCCATGGAAATGAGGTCACCACAGACATTCCTCACTAAGTTAATGATTAGTGGACTAGAGGAAGTAGTACCACTACCAGGACCCCAGAATTGTGAAGTCACCTACACTATGTAATGCCTGTCTGGGAAACCTTTAAGTACAATCAGTAAAAACAGCTGAATGAACTGCACCAAGAAAATCCATAAAGGTGATGCTGCCTGAGACATTGTGGGGTCCAACCTCCACTCCAGTATATTCAGGAGGTAGAACATTAAGTCACCCATTTGGAGATTAGTTTTCAGTTAAGGAAATGATATGGGTGCTGTACTAGTCTATTCTCATGCTGCTAATAAACACATACCTGAGACTGGGTGATTTATAAAGGAAAGAGGTTTAATTGACTCACAGTTCAGCATGGCTGGGGAGGCCTCAGGAAACTTACAATCATGGAAGAAGGGGAAGCAAACACGTCCTTCCTCACATGGTGGCAGGAAAAAGAAGTACTGAGCAAAAGGGGGGAAAGCCCCTTTTAAAACCACCAAATCTCATGGGAACTCACTCACTATCACAAGAAGAGTAGCATTGGGTTAAGTGACATCATGATTCAATTACCTCCCACCAGGTCTCTCCCATGACAGTGGGGATTATGGGAACTACAATTCAAGATGACATTTGGGTGGGGACAAAGCCAAACCATATCTTTCCAGCCTTGGCCCCTCCCAAATTTCATGTCCTCATATTTCAAAACACAATCATGCCTTTTGAACAGTCCCCGAAAGTCTTAGCTCATTCCAGGATTAACCCAAAAGTCCAAGTCCAAAGTCTCATCTGAGACAAGGCAAGTCCCTTCCACCTATGAGCCTGTAAAATCAAAAGCAAGTTAGTCACTTCCTAGATACAATGAGGGTACAGGCATTGGATAAATACACCTGTTCCAAGTGGGAGAAATTGGCCAAAATGAAGGTGCTACTGGCCCCATGCAAGTTAAAATCCAAGAAGGCAGCCATTAAACTTTAAAGTTCCAAAATGATCTCCTTTGACTCCATGTCTTACATCCAGCTCATGCTGATGCAAGAGGTGGGCTCCAATGGCATTGGGCAGCTCTGCCCCTGTGGCTTTGCAGGGAACAGCCCCCCTCCCAGCTGCTTTCACAGCTGGCATTGAGTGTCTGGCTTTTCCAGGGACATGGTGCAAGCTGTCGGTGGATCTACCTTTCTAGAGTCTGGAGGATGTTGGCCCTCTTCTCACAGCTCCACTAGGCAGTGCCACAGTGGGTACTCTGTGTGGGGGCTCCAACCCCACATTTCCCTTCCTCAGTGCCTTAGGAGAGGTTCTCCACGAGGGCTCTGTCAAACTTCTACCTGGACACCCAGGCATTTCCATACATCCTCTGAAATCTAGGCAAAGGTTCCCAAACCTCAATTCTTGACTTCTGTGTGCCTGCAGGCGAACACCATGTGTAAATCACCAAGGCTTGGGGCTTGCACCCTCTGAACCAATGGCCTGAGCTGTACCTTGGCCCCTTTTAGCTTGAGCAGCTGGAGCCAAAGCAGATGGGATGCAGGGCACCATGTCCTGAGGCTGCACAGAGCAGGGGGGCCTGGGCCTAGTCCACAAAACATTTTTCCCTCTAGGCCTCCAGACCTGTGATGGGTGGGGCTGCCATAAAGTTCTCTAACATGCCCTAGAGACACTTCCCAATTGTCTTGGTGATTAACATTAGGCTCCTCATTACTGATGCAAATTTCTGCAGCTGGCTTGAATTTCTCCCAAGAAAATCAGCTTTTCTTTTATTTCCCATTGTCAGGCTGCAAATTTCCCAAACTTTTATGTTGTGTTTTCTCTTGAACGCTTTGCTGCTTATAAATTGCTTCTGCCAGATAGCCTAAATCATCTCTCTCAAGTTCAAAGTTCCACAGATCTCTAGGGCAGGAGCAAAATGCCACCAGTCTGTTTGCATAGCAAGAGTGTCCTTTACTTCAGTAACCAACAAGTTCCTTATCTCCATCTGAGACCACCTCAGCCTGGACTTCATTGTTTGTATCACTAACATCATTTTGGTCAAAGGCATTCAACAAGTCTCCAGAAAGCTCCAAACTTTCCCACATTTTCCTGTCTTCTTCTAAGCCCTCCAAACTGTTTCAACCTCTGCCTGTTATCCAGTTGCTAAGTCGCTTCCATATTTTGGGGTATCTTTATAGCAGTACCCCATTCTTGGTACCAATTTACTGTATTAGTCCAATCTCACACTGCTAATAAAGACATACTTGAGACTGGGTAACTTATAACAGAAAGCAGTTTAATTGACTTACTGTTCAGCATGGCTGGGGAGGCCTCAGGAAACTTACAATCATGGTGGAAGGGAAAGCAAACATGTTTTTCTTCACTTGGTAGCAGGAAGGAGAAGTGCCAAAAAAATGGGGAGAAAGCCCCTTATAAAACCATCAGATCTCATGAGAAATCACTCACTATCATGAGAACAGCAGCATGGAGGTAACTGCCTCCATTATTCAATTACCTCCCACTGGGGCCTTCCTGCAGCATGTGGGAATTATGGGAACTACAATTCAAGATGACTTGGGTGGGGACACAGCCAAACAATATCAGGTGCCAAGTGGAAAAGTGATGGGCTTGGGATGGTTAATTTTATGTATCACATTGACTGGATTAATGAATACCAAGAGAACTGGTAAAACATTACTTCTGAGTCTGTGAGTGAGGAGTTTGGTGTGTGTGTCATTTGACTGAGGGGTAAAGATCCACCACCAAGAAAAACAAGCACCATCCAATCTCCTTGAGGCTAAATACAACCAAAAAGGCAAAATTTTTTTCCTGTCTCTCTCTCCTGGAGGAGGGATATTTCTTTTCCTGTCCTTGGACAACAGAAATCAAAGATGTCTGCCCTTGAAACTCAGGGCTTACTCAGATTTTTAGGCTTTTGGCCTTAAATTGAGAATTACCTCAAGGGCTTCCATGGTTCTGAAGATGTGATGTTGGACTGGGCCACATTACCAGCATCTTAGGGTCCTAAGCTTACAGATGACCTGCCTTGGGACTTTTCAGCCTCTATAATCACATGAGCCCATGCCTAATAAATTGCCTCTAATCTATCTATCTATCTATCTATCTATCTATCTATCTATCTCCATCATCTATTGGTTTTGTATCTCTGAAAAACACAGATTATACACCAATAAATGCTTCAGCCTGCTGGTCCATCATGCATTTTTCTCTCTCTTTGCTCCCCTTGACCCCTGCTGTTTGGGAGTGTTTGTTTCAGAGAGTTCTCCCCTTCCCATTGGCCCTCCAAAGAATGCTGCCCTCTTCTCTCCAGGATCTGTTAGTCATAAACTGAGGGATATTTCATGCCTTTTGTTGTGTTGTCTCTTAGGTGTCTCACTTGACCAACATACTTGGACCTCACGTTTTTGTCCCACTCAGTACTCTTAAAGAATGTCTACCTTGGTAGGGATAAACTGAACATGGGTCAGAAAGGAGCCATAAGGATGTATTCCAATATAAATGGGTATTCTGTGAGAGAGAAACCTGGTTACAGGTCAGACAATTAGACATTAGGCCATCCACCAGCATAAATAAGCATCCCATGAAAAGCATACTGTGAAAATTCAGTACTAAACCCTCGAGTCCTGTTGGGCAGGGCTACAGTTTATAGCCATGATGCAGAGAGAAACCTCAAAAGCAAACAAGAAATGACAGAAATAAAACAAATATGGTGAGATAATTAGTCTATAGTTCAAGTTATACATTGAGGAGGAAGATAGACATGGCACTGAGTTACATGAAAGTTTGTATTGCAGTAGTAGCTTTCTAAAAACAGAAAAATCTGTAGCAGGAGAATTCCAGTCCTAATCAAATAAATATGAACAATGATACCTAAAAATTACTTAAAATTACCTAAAAAATACTTAAAAATATTTGAGTCCAACTCAAATATTTATTTATTTGAGACAGGGTGATGCCATTTTGCCCAGGCTGCAGTGCAGTGGCTATTCACAGGTGCAACCATAGCAAACTATGACCTCAAACAGCTGGTCTCAAGTGATCCCTCTGCCTCATGCTTCCTAGCAGCTGGGACCGCAGACACATGCTACCACGCCTGGCCAGATCCTATTCTTAAATCCAGAAAAGTTGCATAACTATAAATTTTTCTTTCTCAGTTGTCTTTATGATCATATAGATGATAATCATACAAACCACTTTATAAGTAGTCAAGGCAAATGTAGATGCATTATGGTATTCATAAAATATTCTGCTCTGGGCCAGGCGCAGTGGCTCACGCCTGTAATCCCAGCACCTTGGGAGGCCGAGGCAGGTGGATCACGAGGTCAGGAGATTGAGACCAGCCTGGCTAACACGGTGAAATCCCACCTGTACTAAAAAATACAAAAAATTAGCCAGGCATGGTGGCAGGCGCCTGTAGTCCAGCTACTTGGGAGGCTGAGGCAGGCGAATGGCGTGAACTCAGGAGGTGGAGCTTGCAGTGAGCCGAGATCATGCCACTGCACTCCAGCCTGGGTGACAGAGTGAGACTCTGTCTCAAAAAAAAAAAAAAAAAAAAAAATTTTCTGCTCTGCCCACTTGTTACTCTGGCAAACTCTAGTTTCAGATAATTGAGAAAATAAATGGGCTTTGGTACTCCTTAAATAATAGAGTAAATGAAAAATAAATTCATATAATTCATAATTTATAATGTTTACTATATTTGCACCCAGAGGTTAAGGTTCCAGGAAGAGTCAATTAAGTTTAGACCAAGTTATGATGTCAGATACTCGAATTATGTCTCTACTCTTTAATTTTGAAATAAATTTATATTTACAGAAAGTTAAAAAATATTATATAGGATTTCAACTACCCTACAACTTCCTTTAATGTTGACAACTTATATAACCATAGATAGAATATGTATAAAAACATGGAAATTGATAAAGGTATAAAACTACTAACTAAAGTACAGACTTTATTCATATTTTACCAGGTTTTCTACTGATGTCATTTTTAAATTTTTGGATTCACTCCAGGATAACACATTACACTTACTGTCAGATGCATTACTTATTTGTTGCACCATAGCCAGTTGCCACATAACTCAGAGGCTAAAAAAACCGCACATACATATTACTCACAGTTTCTCTGGGTCAGAAATCCAGATGTAGATGTTGCTGAGGACTCACCTGAAGGATCGGCTGGGGAGGGATCATCTTCCAAGCTTATAGTGGTTGTTAGGAGTCAATTGTTGCCCAGGTAGAGAAGACCTCAGTGGTAACTTTCTCTTGACCCATTAAAAACTTAATAATGATCCTTCATTAATTCTTCATAAAAGAAAATAAAAACAACAGAGGAGAGATTACTGCCTAATGCATTCTATGAGGCAGATTACTCTGATATTACAACTAGACAGAGATATTTTAAGAAAGGAAAATTGTAGGCTGGGCATGGTGGCTCACATCTGTAATCCCAATACTTTGGGAGGCTGACGTGGGTGGATCATCTGAGGTCAAGAATTTGGGACCGGCCTGGCCAATATGGTGAAACCCTATCTCTACTGAAAATACAAATATTAGCTGAGTGTGGTGGCAGGTTCCTGTAATCCCAGCTACTCAGGAGGCTGAAGCAAAAGAATTGCTTGAATCCAGAAGGCGGATTGTGCAGTGAGCCAAGACTATGCCACTGCACTCCATCCATCCCGGGCAACAGAGAGAGACTCCATCTCAAAAATAAATAAATAAATAAATAAGAAGAAGAAGAAAGGAAAATTATAGACCAATATGTCTTATGAATACTGAGGCAATAATCCTCAAAGAAATAACCAAATAATTCAGGTTCCTAAAACACGTTTATACACTCTGACTAAGGGTACTTATGTCAGGATTGTAAGTTTGATAAAATATATAAAAACAATTAATGTAATACATTTTATTAATAGATGGAAAAACAAAAGCCTCATGATGACCTCCAAGGATATGTAACAAGCATTTGAAAAATCCCAAACCTACTCATGGTAAAAACATGAAAAAATTATGCAGGAAAGGGAATGTTCTTTACTTGAAAACAGACATCCATGAAAAGCTCACATAACAACACATGGTATCAAGAAAGTCTCAGTAATTTTTCCAAGATTAAAAACTCAAAAAGGTTATCCACTACCACCATTCTATTATAAATTGTAATTGAGGATATAGTCAATAAGTTACGCTAGAAAACTAAATATAACACTATCAGAATTAAATGAATCAGGCTGGGTGCGGTTGCTCGCGCCTGTAATCCCAGCACTTTGGGAAGCCAAGGCAGGTGGATCACCTGAGGTTGGAAGTTCCAGACCAGACTGGCATGGTGAAATCCCGTCTCTACTAAAAGAATACAAAAGTTAGCCAGGCATGGTAGCGGGCGCCTACAACCCCAGCTACTCGGGAGGCTGAGGCAGGAAAATCACTTGAACCTAGGAGGTGGAGGTTGCAGTGAGCCGAGATCGTGCCACTGCACTCCAGCCTGGGCAACAGAGCAAAACTCCATATCAAAAACTAAATAAAAGAAATCAAACTGTCTCTATGTGCCAGTAAAATGATCTAGTATATACAAAATCCTAAGGAATCCACTAATATAAGATTAGAACATAAAATTCAGTAATGTTGTAGCATACAAGGTCAATAAAAAACAAATGCATTCTATTATACTGCAAATCAGCTGAAAAATGAACCTCAAAAAACAATTCCACTTAATATAGCTGGGAACCCTGTACAAGGCAACTGTACACTGG
The DNA here is from genome assembly GCF_028858775.2 of Pan troglodytes. NCBI lineage: Eukaryota > Metazoa > Chordata > Mammalia > Primates > Hominidae > Pan > Pan troglodytes. Next base: position 10,919,870 of record NC_072414.2, read on the forward strand.
GCCTCATTCCTGGCCCCCAGTGATTTCTGAGGAAGGGGTGAGTTGAACAGGCAAGGAGTCATCTACTCTTACTATGGCCATCTGGAATCCTGGCAGCAACCCATGACCACCACGGACACTTGAGCTTGCAGGAAGAGCTGTTTAGAGAGGTAATAAGGGTAGGACTCCAGCCTGTGTAGAGCCCAGAGGGTTTGTTGCTGGAATGTCTGTAGCCGAGCACAAGCAGGGATGCCCATTACCCAAGGCTCACCGTGCTCCCCCAGGAGACTTCAGTCTTAGGTCAACTGTTGGACTTGAACACAGCAGGGTGATCTTGCCTGTGAGATGGGGCTATTCCAATCTCAGTGACCCCTATCTGCTGGTTTCTCCTAGAGCCCCAGCTTGGCTGCACTCGCTTGTAGTGCAGCCTCACATGCCTAACTAAGCTGCCTCCCAGGGGCCCACATCATACCTGCTTCACTGCAGCCTGTGCTAGACTGTCAGGGAGCTCCAGCAGAGTGGTCCCTGTTGACATACACCCAGTCCACCCACACCCAAGGCTGACTACAGCCTCCCCCATGCCACTTTACTGGCATGCACTTGCCCACAGTCACCTTGCTACCACTTTGCCAGCACACGTGTGCATGTGGGCAGACCTCACCTTCTCTCCTCCACCTGCCCGTGTGTGCACATGCACCTCTCTGGGCCACTGCTGCTGGCATGAGTACACCCCCTGCCTCCCCTGACTGTGTCACCATTGCTGGTGTGAATGTACCCATGGGGGCCAGCAGTCCAGCAACCACCAGTGCCCTATCCCAGCTGAGGCATGTGCTCTTCAGTGTGCTGCCACTGCTGCTGACATGTGCAAATAAGCATGGATTCTACCATCGCCACCCTGATAGAGTGCTTTAGCCAGCACCACCCATTGGAGTGTTCTGGCCAGTCGTTCGTAAATATCTTGCCCTTCCAGTGCAGCAGGTTCCTAACTTTGACAGGACAGAGAACAAAGCTGGAGGCTGGATATCAGCCTCACAGAGTTAGAGCACACATCCCAGGAGTACTGAACTCAGCCTAAAATCTTCCAGAAATAAAGCCAATTGACTTACCCCACCATATACCACAATCAAATCCCCAGGGGCATCAAAGAAGATAAAAGCAAAATAACTCATCCAAAGGACAATAATTACAAAGACTGAAGGAACATCAGCCCACTTCCCAAATAATGGTTCTTAACCAGGTTGAAATGGCTGAAATGACAGAAATAGAATTCAGAACATGGATAGGAACAAAGATAATCAATATTCAGAAGAAAGTCAAAACCCAATCCAAGGTTTCTAAGGTATAAAATAAAATGATACAAAAGATAAAAGACAAAATTGGCATTTTAAGACATAACAAAACTCATTTGATAGAGCTGAAAAAAATCACTTCAAGAATTTCAGAATATAATGGTCACTATTAACAGGAGAATCAACCAAGCCTAGAAAAGAATCTCAGAGGCTGGGCGTGGTGGCTCATGCCTGTAATCCCAGCACTTTGGGAGGCCAAGGTGGGTGTATCACGAGGCCAGGAGATCGAGACCATCCTGACTAACACAGTGAAACCCTGTCTCTGCTAAAAATACAAAAAATTAGCCAGGCATGGTGGTGGGTGCCTGTAGTGCCAGCTACTCAGGAGGTTGAGGCAGGAGAATGGTGTGAACCTGGGAGGCAGAGCTTGCAGTGAGCCGAGATCACATCACTGCCCTCCAGCCTGGGTGACAGAGTGAAACTCCGTCTCAAAAAATAAAAATAAATAATCTCAGAGCTCAAAGACTGGTTCTCTGAAATACCTCAGATGAAAATTTTTAAAAAGGTGAAAGAATAATATACAAAACCTCCAAGAAATATGAGATTATGTATAGAGACCAAATTATGGCTTATTGGTGTCCCTGAAAGAGAAGGAGTGAAAGAATGCCACTTGGAAAACATTCTAGGACATTATGCAAGAAACTTTTCCCACACTCGTTAGAGAGACCAACATTCAAATTCAGGAAATTCAGAGAAATTCTGTCAGATACTACACAAGACGACCATCCCTAAGACACTTAGTCAACAGATTCTCCAAAGTTGAAATGAAAGAAACAATGTTAAAGGCAACTAGAGAGAAGGTGTAGGTTACCCACAAAAGGGAACATTATCACACTAACAGTGGACCTTTCAGCAGAAACCTTACAAGCCTGAAGAGACTGCAGGAAGTGGGGGTGAGGGGGTGGGGCAGGATGTATATTTAGCATTCTTAAAGAAAAGAATTTCAACCAGGAATTTCACATCCGATCAAAGTAAGCTTCATAAGTGAAGGAGAAATGAGATTATTTTCAGACAAGCAAATGCTAAGGTAATTCATTACCACCAGACCTGCCTTACAAGAGACCCGATGGGAGTGCTAAATATGGCAAGGCCATTACCAGTCACTACAGAAACACACTTAAGTACATAAAGCATTAACACTATAAAGTAACCATACAAAAAAGTCTGCATAATAACCAGGTAACACAATCACAGGATTAAATCTATACATATCAATATTAATCTTGAATGTGAACAGGCTAAATTCCCTAATTAAAAAGTACAGAGTGGCAGGTTCAGTACAGAAGCAAGACTCAACTGTATGCTGGCTTCAAGAGACCCACTTCATATGTACTGACACTCAGGCTCAAAGTAAAGGGATGAAGAAAAATCTACCAAGCAAATGGAAAATAGAAAAAAGCAGAGGTTACTATTCTAATTTCAGGCAAAAAAAAAAGACTAAAAAAATAAAGATAAAAAGACAAAGAAAGGGTAAAGGGTTCCATTTAACAAGAAGATCTAACTATGACAAATATATATGCACCTAACACTGAAGCACGCAGATTCATAAAATGAGTTCTTAGAGACCTAGAAGACACTTTGATAATCACAAAATAATAGCCACAGACTTCCAAACCCCACTGACAGTATTAGACAGACCATCAACTTGGAAAACTGATGAAGATATTTATGACCTGAATGAAGTTGACACTTAACCAAATAGATCTAATGAACATCTAAGGAACACTTCACCCCAAAACAACAGAATATACATTCTTCTGAACACATGGCACATACCCTAAAATTGAACATACACTCAGTGATAAAACAATCCTCAGCAAATTAAAAAAACTGAAATTATACAAACCACATTCTCAGAATAGAAACCAATACCAAGAAAATTACTCAAAACCATACAGTTACATGGAAATTAAGCAACCTTCTTCTGAATGATTTTTGGTTAAATAAAGAAATTAAGGAAGAAATCAAGAAATTATTTGAAACTAATGACAGCAAATATACAACATACCAGAATCTCTGGGACACAGATAAAGCAGCATGAAGGGATAAGTTTATAACATTAAACACCCACATCAAAAAGTTAGAAATATCTCAAGTTAACAATCTAATATCACTCTTAGAGGGACTAGAGAAACAAGGACAACCAACCCCACAGCTGGGACAAGACAAAAAATAACCAAAATCACAGCTGAACTGAAGGAAGTTGGGATGTGGAAAACCATATGAAAAACCACACAAATTTAGAAGTTGTTTCATGGAAAGAGTAAACAAGATTGTGATATAGTTTGGATCTGTAACCTCGCAAAATGTCATGTTGAATTGTAATCCCCAGTGATGGAGATGGGAAATGGCTGGAGGTGATTAGATCATGGAGGTGGTTTCTCATGAATGGTTTAGCATCATCCCCTTGGTGCTGTTCTTGTGATAGTGAGTTATCACGAGATATGGAGCATCTCCCCTTCTCTATCCCTTGGTCCTTCTCTGACCATGTATGATGCCTGTTCCTCCTTTGCCTTCTGCCATCATTGGAAGCTTCCTGAAGCCTCCCCAAAAGCAGAAGCCACAACTTGAACCATAAGCCAATTAAACCTCTCTTCTTTATAAATTACCCAGCCTCTTTATATCAATGTGAGAATGAACTAATATAAAAATTGTTACTGGGGAGTGGGACATTGCCATAAAAATACCTGAAAATATGGAAACAGCTTTGGAACTGGGTAATGGGCAAAGGTTGGAAGACTTTAGAGGACTCAGAAGAATACAGAAAAATAAGGGAAAATTGGAAACTTCTTAGAGACTTGAATGATTGTGACCCAAATGCTGATAGTCATACGAACAGAGATGGCCAGGCTAATGAGGTCTCAGGTGGAAATGAATAACTTATTGGGAACTGAAGCAAAAATCACTTTTGTTATGCCTCAGCAAAGAACCTGGCCACATTGTGTCCCAGCCCTAGGGATCTATGAAACTTTGAACTTAAGAATGACGATTTAGTGTATCTGGTGGAATACATTTCTAAGTAGCAAAGCATTCAACATGAGACCTGCCTGCTTCTAACAGCCTGTGCCTATGTGTGTGAGCAAAAAATGACCTAATGTTGGAATTTATATTTAAAGGGGAAGCAGAGTGTAAAAGTTTGGAAAATTTGCGGCCTACTCATATGGTAGAAAAGTAAAGCCCATTTTCAGGGGAGGAATTCAAGAAGGCTGCAGAAATTTACATAAGTAAAAAGGAGCTATGTGCTAATAGCCAAGACAATTGCAAGAAGGCCTTGAACACATTTTAGAGACCTTTGTGGCAGCCCCTCCCATCACAGGCTTGGATGCCTAGGAGGATAGAATGGTTTCATGGGCCACGTCCAAGGTCCTGCTGCCCTTTGCAACCTCTTGTTACTGCTCCCTGCATCCCAGCTGTTTCAGCTCTAGCCATGGTTTAAATGGGTCTAGGTCCAGTTCAGGCCACTGCTTCACAGGGTGTGAGCTATAAGCCTTGGTGGCTTCCACATGGTGCTAAGCCTGCAGGTACACAGAGTGCAAGAGCTGAGGCTTGGCAGCCTCCACCTAGGTTTCAGAGGATGTATGGAATGTATGGAAAAGTCTGGGTGTCCAGGCAGAAGATTACTGCAGGGGCAGAACCCTCATGGAGAACCACCACTAGGGGGGTGCAGACACAATATGTTGAGTTGGAGTCCACATGCAGAGTCCCTGCCTAGTGGAATCGTGAGAAGGGGGCCACAGTCCTCCCGAATCTGAAATGGTAGGCCCACTGAAGCTTGCACGTTGTGCCTGGAAAAGCCACAGGCACTCAACACCAGTCCACGAGAGCAGCCACAGGGGCTAAACCTTGCAAAGCCATAGGGGCATGGCTGTGAAAGGCCTTGGGAGTCCATCCCTTGTATCAGTGTGCCTTGGATATGGGACCTGGAGTCAAAGGATATTATTTTGGAGCTTTAAGATTTAATGACTACCCTGCTGGGTTGCAGACTTTCATGGGGCCTATACCCTCTTTCTTTTGGCTGATTTCTCCATTTTGGAACAGGAATGTTTACCAAATGCCTATAGTTCCACTGTATCTTGGAAGTAACTAGCTAGGTTTTTTGTTTGTTTGTTTGTTTTTTGACACAGTCTCACTCTGTCTGCCCAGGCTGGAGTGCGGTGGCACGATCTTGGTTCACTGCAACCTCTGCCTCCTGGGTTCAAGCAACTCTCATGTCTCAGCCTCCTGAGTAGCTGGGATTACAGGTGTGTGCCACCATGCCTGGCTAATTTTTTTTTTTTTTTTTTGGTAGAGACAGGGTTTCACTATGTTGACCAGGCTAGTCTCAAACCCCTGACCTCAAGTGATCTGCCCACCTTGGCCTCCCAAAGTGCTGGGATTAGAGACATGAGCCACTATGCCCAGCCTAAATCATTTTTGATTTTACAGGATCATAGGTGAAAGGGACTAGCCTTGTCCCAGAGGAGACTTTGAACTTTGGACTTTTGAGTTAATGCTGGAATGAGTTAAGACTTTGCAGGAATGTTAGGAAGGCAAAATTGTATTTTGCAAAGTGAAAACATGAGAAATGGGGGTCCAGGAGTGGAATGATACGGTTTTGATGTGTGTCAACAACAAATCTCATGTCAAATTATAATCCCCAATGTTGGAGGTGGGGCCTGCTCGGAGGTGATTCGATCATGGGGGCAAATTCTCATGAATGCTTTATCACCATCCTTTTGGTGCTGTTCTTGCAATCGTGATGTGAACATATTAGGTTAGTGGCAAGTAAAATCAGATTAAATTGAATACAGTTTCAATTATATTAATACCAATGACTAGAAAAAAAGCATTGTAGTACCCATTTTGCAGAAAGTGTGGCAACAAATCTAGGTCTAGCAACAATTTGGAATCAGTTTGGTGACTGTGTTTAATTGTAGCTCTCCTCTTTTCCTGCAGTCCAATAAGTATTTGCATGTCCATTGGCCACCATGTCCTCATGGGAGACAGTGGTGTCACTAAGTCTAGTGCTCACTTTGTAATGTATAATGTTTGTGTCATTTTCTTCCTTATCCTTTAAGAGGCTTAAAGTTATCTGATTAAATTTAGAGTGGAAGTTGCTCTCATTGACTTTCTTGTTGATTTAAATTAAAATGTGTCAGGCTAACAGGTTGTTGAAATGCAATCATTTTATCCAAAGTTTTAAATTATTTTTATAGTAGTCAGTTAAATCTCTCTATATATCCTGCTGCTATGGGATTATAGAGTAGGTGAAAAGTCCATTCTATATCCCATTTATCTGCCAATGCCTGTGTAATTCTTCATGCAAAATGAGTTCCCTTACCACTTCCAATTATTTTAGGATTCCACAGTAAGCTATCATATATTCTAAGGCTGAGATGGTATATTTGGCATATGGATGGCTAACCACTATTATTAGGTTAATCCCTGCATATGTATCAACCATTGTTACTGCATATTTGTATGGCTGGGATAATTTAATGATCCTATAAAATCTATCTGGAAGCACAAGTTGAAGGTGCTAGGTTCGTACCTATCTATGGATGTAGAATAGCTCTACTTTAGATCAGCTTTACACTGCTCACAATTACCTTTGGCCTTTTGAATTTTGGTGCCATCTTGCTTTCAGTTTCTCATGGCCACCTGTACACTGAGCATGCGCCTAATCTCTTTTTTCCTTATGTAGTTATAGTTGTGTTTATGGGATGTCAGCTGCTTTTGTTGTCTGTTTAACTTTAAAGTCATCTCCCTATTTAATTATAATTGTTTAGTACTTGTGGTATTTCCCATTCTTTTCTCATTTTCTTTTGAGTTGAAGATGTACTACTGAATACCATGAGTTTTCTGATTTTTTGTGTAGCTTTAATTGGGGTATGTTTTGTGTGTTAATGGTTATGATTTCTGATAATGCATCTACATGGTTATATGATTTTGTGGTTTCTGAATTATCTTTTTGCTGCACCAATATAAGAATATCATAATTCTGTTTCATAATTCACATAGTTCCTCCCAATAAAATTTGGACCATATACTTTTATAATCATTTTTTAAATTATTTTCTTTCCATGTTTGTAACCACTGGATTATGCCATTTGGAACTGTCATGAGTCTGCAAAAATGTAAATTTTATTTTGATTTTCTGATACTGAGTGTCTGACTGCTAGAATACCTGCAATCAGTTCTGCATGCTATGCAGAGAGTAATTGACCTGCCTCCTTCAGGATTGTGTAGTCCTGGGGTCTGAGTGCTGCTTTGTCCATTGGGTCGTGCCTTGGGTCACAGAGGCTGATCCATCTGTAAACCAGGTGTTGGGCAAGACATTTAGACAAGACAAGGCCCCATTTTCCTAGATTGGCATGGATTGTCCCTGTGCTTGGAATACATTCTGGCAAGCCTATTTCAGTCTTGACAGTCTCCTCTGTAAGGAGACCTGGTTGACCCTTAAAGACAGTGTCTCCACCTTGGATTTACCATTTCTATGTAAGCAATGTTGATCAATTTTATCCAGTGAAGGAGAGGCATGTGGCATCTAATTGTAATGTTGTTGCCAGTCAGAGGCTCCGTTTCTTAAGGCTTCATGCCTAAGCCATATATATTTTCCAAATAGGCTGAATTTGTTCTTAGAGTATGGGAATTTTATTGTCCAAAATCCCACTGGTAGGAAGGTTTTAGAACTTGGTTTCTTTTTACATGGTGACCATGGACCGTGTTCTACATTCATCACTCATTAGAATTCCAACCAAGTTGTGAATCAGAAGATGCATAATGCAGAGCTTGGGATGTGGTAACGTAGTCTTTGAGTGATTCAAGTGCTTACGCTTGTTCTTGTCTCTAGGGGAAATTTTGGGATTTTCTAGTTATCTTATATATTGGTTTTAGGATGATGTTTCAAGAAGATATATGTTGTCTCCAATTACCAAATAAACACCTAATATTCTTTGTGCTTCCTGTTTATTGGTGCCGTAAGGGCTTTTATCATTGTGGTCATTATTTTTCTCCCTTCTGACAACCATTGTACTCTTAAAAATTTACGATTAGTGTCTGGGCCTATGGTTTTCTCTATATGAATAGTCCATCTCAGTGATCTTAAGTGTGTTACTAATTGTCATGTTTCCTGTTTAAGATTCTGCTGGTCATTGTTTCAGCATTGTAATGTAATCTATGTATTATATTATCAGTGATCTGTATTTTAATTGGTTTATATGTAATGATAAAATGGAGTGAGCTATTTAAATATCCTTGCATTGAGCTTTTAAATTGGTATTGTTTGCCTTCATAGGTGAAAGTGGTATATTCCTGGCTTTCCTTGTCTATTGGCATGGCAAAGAGCATGTCTGAAATATTTATGGTTACATAGTAGTTTCCATTGTACTCAGTGATCTTATTAATGACTTCTTCAACATCTGGTAATTTCCTGTCATTTTAGTTGAGACTTTATTTAAATTTTTCTAGTCAATAGCTACCGTGATTTCAGAACAGGCCATAATGGAAAAGTAATTTGAAATGCCCATTGTAATAATATGTTCTTTCAGGATTTCCAGAATTTTGCTGTTATTTTTTTATATCCTCCCTTTAATGGGTATTGTTTAGTGTATGTAGCCTGGTGGGTTGTAGACAGTGTTAGAGGTTTCATTTTAGTCTGTGATAGGTTAGAGAATTTTCACTCCTTTAGTTTCTTTTTTTTTTTTTTTTTCGAGACAGAGTCTCACTCTGTTGCCCAGGCTGGAGTGCAGTGGCGCGATCTCGGCTCACTGCCAGCTCCGCCTCCCAGGTTCATGCCATTCTCCTGCCTCAGCCTCCCAAGTAGCTGGGACTACAGGTGCCCACCACCATGCCTGGCTAATTTTTTGTATTTTTAGTAGAGACAGGGTTTCACTGTGCTAGCCAGGATGGTCTCGATCTCCTGACCTCATGATCAGCCTGCCTCAGCCTTCCAAAGTGTTGGGATCACAGGCGTGAGCCACTGCGTCCAGCCTCCTTTAGTTTCTTAATAGGCTGCCATAGGTTAAAAAGTTTTGGAATCCGATGCATTCTCATTGTGTTTTCTAATTTTGGTGAACAGTATAAAGTGCAAGCAATAAGTTTAGGTAATAGATTGTACAGAAGCAGAAATTTAGGAGCCTCCGGTTTTTCGGTTGTTTCCTCAAAGTACTTTATATGGACGTTTGTGTCAGAGTGTGCTGCATTGTATCTAATAAGGCTTATTTGAAATTTGGTGTCTAAAAGAAATGTGTATATATGTGCATATTTATTTGTATAGCTATTTTATATCTGTTCTGTTATCCTTAGGTTTGAGCATTTTAGCCCGTACTTCGAGGGATTTCTAGTTGTTTAATTTTGTCTTTTGTTGTTTCTGTTTTTTAAATTTGTTGGTTCAGACTTGGACGATTGGAAGGTTTTTGTTTTTGTTTTTGTTTTTGTTTGATGGCGTTTCACTCTTGTCCTCCAGGCTGAATTGCAATGGTGCCATTTTGGCTCACTGCAACCTCCACCTCCCAGGTTCAAGCGATTCTCCCACCTCAGCCTCCTGAGTAGCTGGGATTACAGGCGTATGCCACCATGCCTAGCTAATTTTTGTATTTTTAGTAGGGACGGGGCTTCGCCATGTTGGCCAGGCTGGTTTTGAACTCCTGACCTCAGGTGATCTGCCTGCCTCAGCCTCCCAAAGTGTTGTGATTGCAGGCATGAGACACCGCACCTGGCTAGATGTTTGGAAGATCTTTACTCATTATTTTGGCATCTGGGCTGGGCCTTAAATGGGCCTGTTTCCTTGTGTCCTTGGTTGCCAATTATTTTGTTTATGCTGTGAATTATTTTGTCTGGCTTGCAAATTTGTCTGCCTTGGTTTATTTTGCAAAGGTAAGGTAGGTCAATTTTTAATGAATTTTGAGACTTTTGTATTGAATAAAAAGAATTTCAGTCCCTTCCTGGGTTTATTTCTTGGTGCTTTTATTAAGTTTGCTATAAATATTACCTTAGGGGTTCCTGAAGAATCTGCTAAAATTTGAACGTTTCTAGTCTATCTTTTATGGTTCTCAGTGCTGAGACTGTTAATTTAGGAGACTTTCAGGTTAGGTGGTACTCAGAAGTGATCTCTTCACTTGAAGCTACAATTTCAAATGGTTGGCATATTCGTTGTATCTATCGCATACCAATTGATGTGTATTGGTAGCCAAAAATGGCGAATTTTCTTGTATTTCTGTGTGCCTCATATCAAATCATTGCATTTGAGCCCATCTCCAAATACTGTTGGGTCTAAATATGGTTGGATGGATCTCCAGGCTAATGTGATTCACTACCAGAGAGACAGGGCATGCCTTGGGTGATTTTTCATCTTTAGAGATGGGTTTTCTGCTAGTGTAGTGATCTGATGCATTTCTGTGCCGGACAGTACTACAGTGTTTGGTCCATTATTCCATAGATGGACTGGCCAGTCTGCATCTGTGGTTTGTCTTTGGCAAGAATCGGTTCTTATTTTTGGAATTCTTCTCTGGTGTATTCTTTGTTTTCACTGATATACTGTGGTCTGTGATTTCCATGGTTACAATCCGTGATTCTTTTTCTAGTTGTTATGGGCCTTGCCACATAATCTCACCAGGAACCACCATAATCTACTGAGTCCTCTGGATGTGGGTGCTTTGATCCCAGGGATTCACCATTAAATGTGATATATGAGAAGAATTTACTTTCCTTAAAATTATATGAGCTATCTCTCTTTGCCCTTCTGGTGATTCCTGTCAATACATGAGACGTTTACATGAACAGTTCAGGAATTTATTCCCTTGGGGTATTGCTAATCAAAAGTTTTACATTTTTAGGCTTTCTCATGACTGACCATAGATCCTCAGGGGTTTGTACAGTAAGAGTTTTCCTGGCTTCCAAAACTATTGGGCACTTAGGGTCTTCGATGCTGAGAACTGTGTTTGGCCTATGAGTCCTCTGGCATGCCTGCTCGATTTCTGTCCTAGAGCCCATATTATGCAATATTAGTTGCAAATTTATATAGTTTCTTAATAATAAATATTTTACTTTATCACCTTAACCAACCTCATACGTGGAGGTTATGCAATAATTACCTTTCCTTTCTTTCAACCAAGTAAAAAATTTGTTTTGCCAACCTTCTATTGATAAGTTCCTGCTCAGTATGAGCCCTTGGGCTCCACCAGCTTCCTAGCTTAGCATCAGCCAAGACCCTGTCAGATTTTGTATTTGCATGACATGGGTGGGTTCCATCCCATCATCTAAGGTTTTCCTTGGGGAGCCAGGCTTTCAAGACTAAGTGAGATTATATCTCTTTTTAGAGAGTGTGGTAGTTTCTTTGGCCAACTGACTCGATTTCTAATTAAGGTTTTATGAGAGTCCTGGCTTTAGAAATCTCCTTAATGTGGCCAATCATAAGTATCTGATTATAAATGCCAGTTTATTTTAGTTTTGGGAATTTGTCTAACTGTGGAAAACAGTTGCTGACTATGTCAATTGTTGTGAGTGGCACAAGGTCAGACATAAGCTGGTCCATGAACATTTGTGTCTTTCCACAAGGTCAGATATTCATTGATGCTGTTCCAATTGCAAAAGCCACAAGCTACATGGAGTTCCTAAGGAGGCAAATCTCCTTACTATTATCTATTAATTCCATAGTCAGAGCCATGAAGTCTCAAGCCAATCCAGAAGTCAGTCAGTATTGCAACCCACACATAGTAGTATACTAAATCAATAAATAGGTGTAATAGATCAAAAATCCCACATAAAATGACACAACATCAAAAGAAAAGAAGATAGAAAAAGGGGTTAACAAATCCATTCAAGAATAGTGATATGAACAAGAAGAGTGTCGTGCACTAATCCAGAAGGTCTTCAATGTCTTGAAAGTAAGAAGACTTGATTTGAGCAGAGGCTTTGTTGGCAGATGTTAGATGCTGATCATGAGTGGAAGCAAGATTGTGTATATGGAAACAACCATGTCCAGATGATTAAGTCCTGATTTTTAAAAATGGTCCTTGATTCCTCTTGTGTGGACCTATAGTAAAGGGTTGTGCCTTTATTTGGTTGGCTGTAGTCTCTATTGATTAGGTGAATATCTGGTTCTTTCTGGCATGATATGTCTTTTGAAATAAAAGATGGAGTCTTTTTGTAAGATGGAATCACATAGTCGATGGTCCTCTATACCTGACAGGAATCTGTACTTGGTGTGAAGTCGGGGGTTAGAATGACAGAGAAAGGGAGGCAAACAGAAGCATCCAAGTCCATGACACTGCAAGTCGGCCAGCCTAAAAGTCCCTGCCTATCTCCTCCCTTTTTCCTCTTGAGACAAACCAACCCTGGTAATTCTCAGGGACATCCCCAGAGGGCAGTGACCATCCTCAATTGTTCTGATTTTCATCCTAACAGAAAGACCAAGTGGGCTAGAGTAACATTTTAAGAAAATAGATCCAGACATTTAAAATTACTCCACACAGAATGCATTCTTGGAGGAGCTGCTCCTGTCTCATTTATTGACCTTCCCTCCCTCCCTGCCCAGTCCTTCCATGGTCTGCCCTTCCTGCTCCTGACTTCTCACACAACTCATCCCAGTAGTCTTTCAAACCCACTGCCCTCTTCTCATGCCCTGGCCTGTGCCATGGACACACTTGTTCATACTTTCATGTTAACAAAATGGCTGGGCTTTGTGTTCCAGAAAGGAACCTCAGTGTACTGTCTACAGGAATCAACGCTGTCTGTGTCTTTCACAATTAGAACAAACTACACCCATAACAGAGACATACAGAGCTCTGTAAGCATGAGATTCTGAGCAACTTTTGTCCCATCGTTCCCAGAAAACTCCATTCCTCTCCTTTACAACTAGAGGCAGTTCAGAGAAAATTTCTGAAAAGACTAAAACAGAGAATGTGTAAAATCTTTCTTTACTAAAAGAGTAGTATTCTCATTCAATTTAGAAAAGCATGCTGCATGAAAAGATGAAAATAGTTGAAAATATATTTTGTAATATAATTATGAATGAATCATTAGACACAAGATTAAAGGCATTAATACACAATACAAAAGTAGAAATGTGGCTGTGGATAATGTTTCCGACCAAAGAAAATTAATTTTTACAGAAATATTAAAGGTATTTGCATGCAAAACCTAGAACTAAGAACAAATATTTCAAGGAATTGTCTGAAGGAGAAGCTTGTCATTGATCAGAAAGCAGAATGATTGTTAAATGGCCTCAATTTTTATACAAAGGAATGGAAATCCTTAAATAACCTTAGAAGGAAGGAAGAAAGCAGTTGGGCCTGCAGACCCACAGTGAGGCTATGGATTCAGCTCTGCCTTCTCCTCCGTGACCCTTGGTGGGCATAGTCTGAAGGAGGATCTCACCTAATAGGTCCTCTGCACTTGCGCAGGAGGCACACAGGGATATCTGTAGACTCCTGCCCTGTTCACTATTGCTGCTTACAAAGAAATTTTCCTAGACTCCGGAAAGCGGAGAAATAAAATCAGGAGGCATGAAGTTGAATGAAATTCATTTAGAATATACTAATAACACAGGGAATGGTGTGGGGGGTTTTCTAAGATGCACAAGGACCTTAGAGACATAAGCGTGAACAGCATTGTTTTAGAGTTCTGTTCCACGAAAGGGACATATATGCAAAGCAGCCCCCAAATGCTGAAGGAGCCAAGAAACCAAAGGATGAAGCAAACAATCCAGTTTGTCAATTTTGTACTTTTGCAAGGAAAGGCCTGCAACAATCATATGGAGGTATCTACACATATTTCTGTCCCAAGCTTACTGGCAGTGGTCCAACGTAGTCTATCTCCCAGTCCCTCACAGGAGTGGCTGTCTAATGTAGATGTCCAGGTATATGTGGGAGGCGGTGGGGGTGCAGGCAGGAGCAAACTAAGCCATTTGTTACCATTGCCACTAAATCTGCATAGCACAGGGGCAAGTCCCTTCCCTTTGCTATTTGCCAGCCCACTCATGCACTGTGATGTCCATCATGTTTATGTACCCAACCAGCTAGCTCAGAAGATTGAGATATAGTGTTCTAATTTTTGCTAGGGTATCAGCTTTCACATTACCTGGGAATGAATCTGACTAGTTTCCTAAAATATGATACACAATTAGGCTTGCAGTGGGTTCTTGTAATCTTTCTCAAATGTCTTTCCACATAGCAGCTCCCCACACGGGTTTTTTTAAAGTCCATGCTATTCACCCAGGGCCTATTCAGCAAGCGAAGTCATAAGACCCTTTAATACTGCCCAACTATCTCTACAGAGAACAGTCAGCCATGGCTCATGAGTACAAGCCAACTGTGCAGCTCAGAGTTTTCCCCATTGACTGCTTCGCTGCATTCCCGTCTCAAACCCAACAGTATTTGTCTGCAATTGCACAGTTACTGCCATACATACACAATGGTTACCCTGGCTACACCCATCTAAGTGCCAAGTGTTTTCAGGAATAGGGGCCGTGCCTTTGTGTACCATTAGAGCCATCTCCAGCGGGGGCTCCACAACAGGGGCAGCACTGGTCTCATAGTATCCTGGCCCTAAGAGAGCATGCATCTCCCAAGGGACCCATGGAGAGGACATTGCATTGTTGCAGGTATGCATGCCACTTTTGTGAAGTGGCGCCTTGAGAGATAACTAGTACAGGCTTGAAAAACAACCCTTCCATCCAGCCCTTAATAGAGAGATCTGTTCTCATTGTTACTGGCAAATGATCAGTTACAGGTTCAATATGCTAGAAGGCTTTACACACTCCCAGGACCTGTTGTTTAATTTGAGAACGGTAGGTTTCAGCACACTCCCATAGGCTGTGACCAGAATCCTAGAAGAACTGCTTTGCTATGCTGAACATGCCAGAGGATCTCTCTTGTCCCTTCAGGATTTATGGTCACACCTAAAGATATTTGTATCCCAGTAAGAAGGAAACCTAAGGCTTGTGCCCAAGCCTCTAATATTTTAGCCTTCTCAAATGCTTCTTCTAGTTCTTTATCCCAGAACCAACTAGATCCCCTCTTAACTAGTGAGTACAGGGGATGCAAACATTGAGCTAAATATGAGATGAAAGCCCACCAGTATCCCAAAAGATCCAGGAAACTTTGTATCTGTTTACCTGTTTTTGGCATGGAAAATTGTTGAATTTTCTCAATGACTAAGCCTGGAATAGGTGTGTCTTACTTGACCAAGTGACCCTGAGGAATTTTGCAGCCAGTTCTGGGCCTTGTATCTTTTGTGGGTCGATGGCCCAACCTCTGGATTGAAGAAGGGTGCACAAAACATCTCGGTGTTGCTGTAGCAATGACAAGTCTTCAGAAGTTAGAATATTATCGATATAATGCCTGTGAGTCAGGATGAAGGGGTGCTAAAGAAGGCAATAGCTAAATCTAACACAGCATGATAAGTGCCTATGTTTTGTATTATTTGCTCAATAACTTGAGTTATATTTGGCACAGCAGTCCAAACCCATTGGTAGAATCCCCCCACAGATGTTTGTAGAGTTCATCCTAAAAGGACATCCATACCCAAGATGTCTTCTGAAATAAGTGAGATAAAGACAGGAGAGTAAGCAAGGAGGGACTCCAGACAAAACTAAGGAGGAGAGGGGTTTGTTTCACTCAGATTTTTTACCCCACAACCATGTAGAGCTCCCCACTTGCCAGGGTGTCTCTCTGGATTTCCATGAATTAAGATACAATCTGCACCTGTGCCCACTAAAGCTAAGGTTCTTTTTGTGCTTTTTCGGACTCCGAAAGTCAGCTCCAAATGGGGCCTCTGGTTGCCCCCTATTGCTCTCACACAGAGGCAGCCCTGACCCCCCCCACGATCTCCAGGCTGCAGAGGAGTCCGCCCCTAAATGCAGAGATTGGTGTTCTTTTACCCAGAGTTTCTTCTTTTCACTCTCCCTCTTTTGGTAGGTAATAGGAAGGGGTCTAAACTGTTGATTGGGAGTCAGGACTTTCCAAAGGCCACCAATATGGCATTGGGTTGCCCATGCATATTATCTTTGTCTACCCCAGCTGAAATCAGATCATACCACATGTGTTTCCCACTAATCCTAATGGCCTTTTTGGCCTCCCTTTTTCAGTCCAGTAGACTGTTTCTCCCTTTTTCTCATTTCTTCAGTAACCAGTCAGAGCTCATCTCTTTCCTTACTAGTTTCTCCAAAATCAGAAATGGCTTTCCCCATATCTTGTCCCCCACAAAAGGGGACATGCTATTCCTAGGGGGCACTTTGTCTCATTTTTTCAGCTTTATTCTCATTTAGAGAGATACCATTCACACCAGTGTCCCATAGCTGCACCATTCATATACATAAAGCTTTGTCTTGGCAGCTGTTTAAAAGTTTTGGCTGTGTCCAATAATCCTGCCCAGGCCTGTGTGTGTTGGAATTTTGCTTTCCACTGCATGAACAGTTTCACTCTCAAATGGGAAGAATAATGATCTTCCTATTTTTGAGTTAACCTCTATGTCATCATCTAATTGGTTCCCAAGAATTCCAGGTATTTGCATCCCAGCATGGTTTGACAAGGACAGCCCATAAATTCAGCTGGCACAGCTTTCTCTCTCCCAGACATATAAAGTGGCAAGGTATGGTTTCCAACTGTGCCTCTTGAGTTTCAAGCTTATCCAGAAAACCAGACATTAATGAAGACGTGGAAGTTCTCACATCCCTTTCTCACTGTGATTCTCTTCCCAGCTTCCCTACACTCGCCTCAGCTGCACCTGTGCTTTTGTGAACACTCACATAGAAAATAACAGTAGCGAACTCACTGCTGTCACTGTGCAGCAACTTTTGTTACCACAGTGAGCCACACTTTTTACTAACATTTTACTAACAAGCTTTCTAGACCCTGCAGCATTTTAGGGGTACTCCTGTTTTCACAGTAGTCCACAAGCATATAGCAAATGGGTGACACCACCCAACATGAATGAGCAAGGCCACCCCTGAAGTTTCCTCTGTGACTGCTTCTTTTCCCTTGTGTATACTTTGGTTTCTTGACTGCTCCTTGCTGACCATTTGTTCTGTGAAAGGGCCATATGTACAAAGTGAGTGTTAAAAGTCAAAGGGGCCGAGAAACCAAACAAGGAGGCAGAAAATCCAGTTTGTCAGTACTGGTTAATTTACTGGGGGAACTGATAGACAGAAGCACAGCCTTGGGTGGCCACATTACAGGCAGATGTTCACACTGTTACTCTGTAGACGCAGGGCTAATACTCCACAGAGAAAAGGTATACAAGCTTCAGCAGGACAATTAAAAGCAACCTTCCAGAACAGACAAGGATGCTACATGTGCCATAGCCTAAAATTCATACAATAACATCCAGGTTGACATGATCTTACACTAAACAAATAAATGAGTAATCAGAAGGCATTTATGGGACTGGCATTAATCAGAAGTCAACATGGTGGATTAGTATCCAAGACGGGTCACTTTTGTCTCCATAAGTTCTATAACCTCCTCTTTTTTCAAACTACAACTGGGAATATTGGTGTAGGTGCAAGGCATGGAAGTTTTTACTCTCCTGTCTTCAGTATCACAGTCATGAAGAGAACAGTCTCTGGAGGGAAAATTCTGGGCTCTGGAGAGTGTGAAAGGAATTCTTCAAAAAATGAAAGAGTATAGTATTTGAAGACAGATGTAGAAATCAACTAATGAAAACACAACAACAGAGCTGAAAAAATGACACATGCATATATAAACAAAGTCAAAAGAAAAAGTAATGAAAAAAGATGAATTTTAAATATGCATTTCAGGATATTGAATATTCATCTGGAGAAATAAAATTTACTTTTAAACTCATTTTATGCACAAAATCAATTTCAGGTGGCTCATAACCTATATATGAAAAAGAAGAATTCATTACAGTATTCAGAATTTAATTTAGGAAAATAAATTCATTACAATAGGGTAGGTAATCTTAAAAAGCACCTGGAAACTATTTAGCCTATGAGAGAAATGTTATTCTAACATAGTTGATGTGAGTAAGGACACCGTGTCAAGCTCAAGGTTGTTCTTTTCCTTTCCTGTAGGGATTTAGCTCAGATTCAGAGCTAGAACTTTCAGAAGGTAGTAGTGTCAACCTCTTGAGATGTTGTATGCTATTAGTCTACACATTTTGGGTATTGTGTAAACTAATAGCACATGTGAAAGGAAAATAAAATATAAAGACATCAAACTCACTATGCTCAAGAGAAAATTAGGCTTGGGAACTGAGTCATGCAAACAGACTTCCTTTTGTCCCCAGAGAGCTGTAATTATACATGTTTACTTAATCTTTTGCAAAATGTAGATCTACATAACATGAGATGAACACGTAACTGACTTCCCCCCACTTCTCTATTTTGAAACATAAAATGTGGATTCAATGGGTGCTAATTAATGCCTCACAAAAATGTAACCACTTGCCTCACTGCCTACTCGACTTTTTCCTTTTTTCCCCCCTTCCCCTACTGTCTACTTTTTCCCCTTTAAATACTGAAGTCATCAGAACCCACTTGGAAAAAGCACAGGCCACAGACCCTACTGTAACTTGTGTTTCTTTTTCGTGGGTGCATCCTCAACCTTGGCAAAATCAAACTCTAAATTGATTTAGACCTGTCTCAGTCACTATTTCCAGCTTCATCCATGTACCTGCAAAACTCATGAAGTCATCAAGATAGAAATTCTCTCTTACTTCACCTAAGAGTTGTCCCTTTAGAAATGCAAAGTTAAGGTCACCTAGCCAACAACTGTGTAGGGCAATGAAATAGGTAGTTGAAAAAGATTGCTCATCTAAAGGAGGTGAAAGAAACTTCAAATACAAACTCTTCATAAATCTCTACTATCTGCTTCTGACTATGCGTATGTCTATGAATTTGTAAGTGTCATATAAATGTGATGATTCACTAGCAAAATATATAAAAGAGTTTTAATTAATTGGCATAAAAAGTGTTTAGCTCCAATATTTTATCAGAAAAATAAAATATAACTCAAATGTCTTTTAGTTCAAATGACTTTAATAATCTTTAGTAAATAAAGCTAATTTAAAAATTATTGGCACAGAAAAAATTCCGCACACCTACAACCAGATGATCTTCAACAAAGTTGACAAAAACAAGCAATGGAGAAAGAACTCCCACGTTCAATAAATGATACTAATGTAACTGGCTAGCCACATGTAGAAGATGGACACTAGACCCTTCTTCATACCATATGTTTAATATTAAAATCAATTCAAGATGGAAAAATGACTTAAATATAAAACCCAAAACTATAAAAACCCAGGAAGATAACCTAGGAAAATAAACTATTCTGAACACAGATCTTGGGAAAGATTTCATGATGATGACACCAAAAACAATTACAGAAAAAAAAAACCACCACAAAAATTGATGAATGGAATGTAACTAAACTAAAAAGGCTCTGCACAGCAAAACAAACTATCAACAGAGTAGAATGAGAGAAAATATTTGCAAACTATGCATCCATAAAAAGTGGGCAAACGGTTGAGTGTGGTGGCTCTCACCTATAATGTCAACACTTTGAGAGGCCACGGGAAGAGGACTGCTTGAGTCCAGAAGTTTGAGAGCAGCCTGAGCAACATAGTGAGACTCTGTCTCTACAGAAAAATAAAATTAGCCAGGTGTGGTGGTGCATAGCTATTCAGGAGGCTGAGGTAGGAGAATCACTTGGGGGCATGGGTGGTTGAAGCTGCAGTGAGTCATGATTGCACCATTGTGTTCCAGCCTAGGTGACAGAGTGAGACTCTATCTCACGCACACATAAAATTTTTTAAAAGTGCAGAGGACATAAACAGACACTTTTCAAAAGCAGACATACCCATAGCCAACAAGCATAGGAAAAAATGCTCAACATCACTAATTATTAGAGAAATGCAAATCAAAAACCACAATAAGATACTATCTCACACCAGTCAAAATGACTATTATTAAGGAGTTAAAAAATAACAGATGCTGGGTGAGGTTGTGGAGAAAGGGGGATGCTTATACACTGTTGGTTGGAATGTTAACTAGTACAGCCACTATGGAAAGCAGTGTGGTGATTTATCAAAGAACTTAAAGCAGAATTGGCATTCGACCCAGCAATCCCATTATTTGGTATATGCCAAAGGAATATAAATCATTCTACCATGAAAACACATGCAGGGTATGTTCATTGCAGCACTATTCACAACAGCAAAGACATAGAATCAACCTAAATACCCATCAATGGAAGACTGGATAAAGAAAATGTGGTATGCATACACCATGAAATACAATGCAGCAATAAAAAGAATAGATCATGTCCTTTGCAGCAACATGGATGGAGCTGGCAGTCATTATCCTCATCAAACTAATACAGGAGCATAAAACCAAATACTGCATGTTCTCACATATTATAAATGAGAGCTAAACATTGAGAACACATGGACACAAAGAAGGGACCAAAAGGCACTACAGCTTACCTGAGGGTAGAAAGTAAGAAGAGAGAGAAGACTGAAAAACTACCTTTTGGGTACCACACTTATTGCCAGGATAATGAAATAATCTGTGCATCACACCCCCATGGTGCACACTTTACCTATAAAACAAACCTACTCATGTACCCCGAACCTAAAATAAAAGGCAAAAACATAAAATTTTTGGTAAAAATAAAATTTAAATGTCTTTAGAATTATTTAAATATTTTGTCTGAATAGTCAAGCAGGTCAGATACCGTTTTAGCTAGATGCTTTAAGGCTGTAAACTGCTCCTGTGATATTGGTAATAATTATTTGACTTGTCTTGCTTGTAGCCATAGTAAGTCCAAGGGATATGTGGAGTTCTTAGCCCAACTGTGCCCTCTGACTGTACTGGGAAGGGTGAGACATTATCTGCATCTCTGCCTTTTGTCCTGGGCTTTGCATCTGATAATAAACAAAAAAAAAATGCTTACTTCTTAGGTTTTTCACTAAAAATCAGAGTTGCTGACAGTTAAAATTACAATTAATATATGTAGTTAAATCTACTAGATACATGCAAAGTTTTAGGGAAAGTAAGATGTATTTTCAGAAAAAAAAATTATAGGACAGCATGTGAATACGTGTGTGTGTTTTTTTTCACAGAGGGTGTGTTACAGTTGTCTTTAAGCTCTGCTGTCCACGGGTGGCCTAAGTGTTAATAGCTCAGTGGGCCCTCTGCCTTTTCATGTGAGGTGGCTGCCCTCCACCAGCGAGGGCAAAGGACCAGTGTGACAGCCTTCTGTATACACACTTGAGGCTCCCTAGCTCTTGTGTGGCATCCAGGAAAAATGAGGTTACACAAACAAATTGAAGGACGCTAAATGTGGGGGATTTTATTGCTAATAAAATGGCTCTCATTGAGAAGGAGAGCTGAAGAGGGAATGGGGAGGCAGGTAATCTTCCCCTGAAGGCTGGCCATCTCCACCTGAATTCTTATCTGAAGTTATGCTATTGAGCTGTCCCTCTGAAGTCAAGCTGCTTCTCTTCTACATCCAGCCATAGTCCCTGATGTCCAGCTGCTTCTCTCTGTTGGCTGAGTCTAGGGTTTTTATAGGCACAGGATGGGGTGGGGTGGGCCATGGGTGGTTTAGGAAAAGGTAACATTCAAGCAGGAAAACAGGTATATAAGTTCGCACTTTGGACCACAGTCTCAGGCTTTTTTGCTTGAGGGTGGGGCTTTACTAGGGACCTCTGTCTGCCTAGAATTTCTCTGCCTTTTGTTGCTATCACAAGCACCTGTAAGTATCATTTGCATCAATTATAAAAATACAACATTATTTTATGTCACAATAAAAACACAAAACCATTGAAAAACTGTAACACAGAAACTTTTTATCACTTAGAAAATACATATATATTGAAAATAACTATTTTGAACTTACGTAAATGTGGGTAATGGTCTTATATCACTCCTATGATCACATAAGATAAAAAAAGAAAGGAAAATAGGTAACAAGTGTTTTCTAAAATGTCACATATTTAGATCAAACTCTTCTGAATCACTTTTCAATTCACCTTGTCCATGATTTCTCCTATGTTAGCATCATCTCTGATGACTAGAAGCTTTGTTGATGCCACACTTATTGCGAGAGTACCATAAAACTTTCTGTTAGATTATTTTTCTGATCTACCAATATCACTCTGCAAGTTCTAATGTTTAACGATATCACCAGAATGTGAAAATGGAAGTGTTTTTACACCAAGTTTATATGTGTGCACAAAAAAGCAATCAAATTATGCCTGTCTTCTGACCAATCGTGTTTTTAACAACATTAATTTTATGATACATCTCTATTTGAAAGATGTACAAATATGCCCTTTAAAACAAATAGAACACACTGTTTTTCTTTGTGACTGCCTCTTTCTCAGTATAAAATCATGGTGTCTCATCTTATGTATCCTGGTCTATTACTGAGGAAAAGTTGAACAACTTGATTTAACTTCTACCCCAGGATTAGAGATATCAGTGTTATTAGTGAACTACTCAAATTTCTATTTTAAATATTGCTGTGAATTCTTTTAATTTTATAATGCCTGGTCCTTCATTTTGGATATAGGTTTGACTTGCTAATACCAGAAACGAGGTTTAGAAATCCATGGCAGTTTCCATTTTGCACACTCCTCTAAGTCCTCAATGTAGTCATTCCAGATATCGCCTTATAAAACCTCCAACAGGTGACTACTGCATGTAGAACAGCTGGACACAACCCTTATCTCACCCACACTGACCCCTGTGGGAACTGCACAGATATTCTGCAGTAACCACCTCTCAGGCACAGCATGAGTCTTTGGAAATCATGCTTGCTTGACCTTAACTCACCAATTTGAACCCCTCATGAGAAACCTGCTTAGGTAACACTCCAAAACCCAATTGTGATATTTCGTTTTTGGAGTCAACTAACTGTATTAAGGAATACCTAGAACACTGGCAAAGAATTACTTCTGGGTCTGTGAGGGTTTTATCATAAAAGTCTGATATGTGAGTCAGTGGACAGAGTGGGGAAGATACTCTGATGGATCAGGGACACCTGTGAGGAGGCTTTGGGTTCCCCAAGCAGGGAAATAAAGGAAAATCTCAAGTTCCTTCAAGGAAAATCCCCGGTACCTAGCTAGCACTAAGAAGTACATGAGGAAAGTGATAAGCAAGAAGGTAATAGTAGCCCAAGGACTTTAGAGTCAGGAGACGTTTGTTTGGTTCCCTGTGGAAACCAAAGATAACATCTTAACATATATTCCTGAGTCATTTTTCATAAACCTAGGCCCCCATCAAATGGATCTGCTGATATGTAGACCTCAAATAAGGGGGACCTGAAGACTGAACTCTGACTGCCATTCTTTTTCCTGAATTTCTTCCTGAGGGGCCTAGAGGGAGTCGCATCCATGAGTCACAGCTAACATTTTTTTCTGCTGACCCCAAGTTTTAAAACAAAGCTTCTCTTCTTTAATCAATTGCAAGTTAGAAAATCCTTGAATCTGCCTATGACCTATAAACCTCTGTTTGACCCCTGCTTCAAGATATTCCACCCTTTAAGGCCAAAACCAATGTGTAACCTCCATGTATTGATTTATAATTTTACCAGTAACTTCTACTTTACTGAAATTTACCCTGCTATTAAAAACCCTTATGTACAAGACATTGGGGAGGTAGAAATCTAAGCATTAGCTGCCTGATCCTCCTTGTTTGACACTCTTCAATTGAACACCTCTTTTTCTCCCACCGCAAGTGTCAGTGTAGATATCTGTGTGAACAGACCTGAGTTGGGTTCTGTAACAATCCACCCTCTATGTGGGTAAGCACCATCCAGTGGGATGGGGGTTCAGATGGAACAAAAAAAAAAGAAGTGAGAATGATTTTGCATTCCCTCTCCCCTGGAGCTGGTACATTCTCTGCCTCCTGCCCTTGGACACCTTAACTACTGGCTGTCTGTCCTTGGGATTCCAGGACTTACTTCTGCATCCCTTCAGGTTCTCAGGCCTTTGACCTCAGACTGAGAATTACACTGTCAACTTTCCTCATTCTGAGACTTTCAGCCTTAGAATGAGCCATGCTACTACTCCACCATCTGCCAATCTATGTATCTATCCTATTGGTCTGTCTCTCTGGAGGACACTAACACAGATTTTTTTTTTCTTTAAACCATGAATGGCTGTAGAGAGCCAGAATTGTAAGGATGTTTTCTTTATTTGTTTTGGGGATTTCTAAAATTGGGTCTCTAACCTGATGATAAGTAAAAATGCTGAAGACTTCTAATAGTATGGAGACCACTGATAGTCCACATCATGAACTGCTTAAGTGACATGCAAACATCCGCCTTTGGCACTCCTAATCAACCATTGGTAAGAGGCAAGGCATTTAGTGACTCTTGATAGCACATCTTCAAACATCTATGGAAAACTAAGGACTCTGCTATTAGTGTTGCTGAGCAAAGGGAAAAATAAAAAAGAGAAGCTAAAAGATTCAAATTCAGAATCCAGCTCCACATAAAAAACAGAGCTTCTATCTATGCTCTGAGGTTAGAATTGTATCTCCTGTAGTCACAGGGATGAAAATGCTGAAAATCAAATGCAATCCCACGCCATGCAATTGGCTAAATTACAATGAAAGTTGCACTTTCAGCCTAGCATGGTGTCTACTGTAAATTTAGAGCACTGTTTAGGAAAGAATGGGACCCTGTAAATTGGGATGGGAACATTTGGGGAGACCATGTTGAGGCTGGAGACATTGGGCTCTGAAATTCTGATGTCTTCTTTGCCAGCAGAAGTGGCCCCTTAAACCCACCCCCTTGGCAGTGGTCTCCCCGTCTTCATTGGTATAAGCAGTTCTGTCTGAAGGGATTAACCCAGGCTTAACTGAGAAAAGGTAATGGACTTCCTGGAGGCAGTTGCCAAGTAATGCAATGATGATTCTCCTCAGGACCCACCTCTTTTTCCTTCTAGACCTATCATTAGTCCTGAGTTCCAGTAGGCCTTTAAAGGTGATACACCTTATATGTGTGACCCATGGGAGGTTCATTACAGTCCAAGAAAACAATTTCAGTTTTCTAATTTGTATAACCAAATCTGTGGGACTCGTGTGGAAAAGAATATTAAGTGTTGGGATAGTGGTGGAGGAAACATAAAGTTGGATCAAGCCAAATTTATTTATATGGGCCCATTATACAAAGATTCTGGTTTTAATGTATGGGTAGTTAGAAAGGGCTCTAACAGCTTGTTTGATTGGTTGGTTGAATCATGAATCAAAAGGTGGCCCTTTTTCATCCAGCTGGATATGCCTGATCTCCCTTGACTTAATGTAGAGGAAGAGATTCAAAGGCTTAGAATGAATGGGACTCTAGAGTGCATTTGACATTTGAAATTCTACTCAGCCACACCTGGAGGGGCCAGAAGACACACCTTTCACCAATGCTGTGAGAAATAGATTTGTGAGTGGAGCCCAAGCATCCCTGAAGAACCTCCTGATTGCTCTTCTCTGTAGGCTGAATCTTATAATGAGAACCACAGTCACTCAACAGGAAAATTTAAATGCACTGGGAATAACTGGATCCCAGGGGTCCTGGGTCTACTCGGTAGCTGCCAACCTTCAAAGTCAAGATTAGCATAGTTACCATCATAGTCATCAAAGGTAAGGGAATATTCAGGTTAGTCTGACTCAAGTAGATCTATGGTGTTGGCCACATGGTGTTCTTAGAAATGAAATAGGTAAGAAGCCTAAGACTTTCTTAATCGACCTGAAAAGACTGAAAACATTTAGGTTAAGTGAACAAAAGTCTAATTCAAATCATAAAAGTAGAGAAACATAGCCCATACTCAATCCCAGACTTGAGCCAGCTTACAGTCAAGAATGCCTTGAATGAAGTGGAAACTAGGTCCCCTTGATGAAGGACCAAGGTATACCATGAAAACTTTTTACTGTTAGTCTTCTCCTATCCTTCCCCAAAGGAACCTACAACCTTTAACCAGGGTAAATGTGTTTTATGGAAATGAATATAGTAAGAACTTTGAGGGGACTACTAGACACTTGCTCTGAACTTACATTGATTCCAGAAGACCCAAAACATCACTGTGGACCACTCAGTCAGAGTAAGTGATTATGAAGGTTAAGTGATTAATCAAGTTTTAAATCAAATCACAGTGGGGCCAGTGGGTCCCCAAACACTTACTTTGGTGATTTCCCCAGTTCCAGATGCACAGCTGTAATAGACAAACTTAGCTCCTGGCACATTTCCCACACTGGTTCCCTGACCTGTGGAGTGAGGGCTAGTATGGTGAAAGCCTAAATGGAAGGCACTAGAGCTGCCTCTACCTAGGAAAATGGAAAATCACATTCATAACCATATACCTGGAAGGATTGCAGAGATTACCACCACCATCAAGGACATGAAAGATGCAGGAGTTATAGCCTCCTGGATGAATCCATTCATTCATGGATTTACATATTAATGGATTATCATGTGAGAGCAACTGTTGGCCTTATAAGAGAAAAACAGACCTTCACTAGCATGCTCAGACCCTCAATCAGCTGATACCCTGCATGGCCTAAGGACTCTTCTGAGAGTCCCTACCAGCAAGAGG
Source organism: Pan troglodytes (assembly GCF_028858775.2). Classification (NCBI taxonomy): domain Eukaryota; kingdom Metazoa; phylum Chordata; class Mammalia; order Primates; family Hominidae; genus Pan; species Pan troglodytes. The sequence goes on from NC_072414.2 coordinate 10,946,734, forward strand.
CCCTCACCAGATGTGGCCCCTAAACCTTAGACTTACCAGCCTCCACAACTTTAAGAAATACTTTTTTTTTTCTTTACAAGTTACCCAGTTTTTTTTTGTATTCGGTTACAAGCAACAGAAAAGGGACTAATATGGAAAACTGGTAACAATTAGTGGGGCATTGCTGAAAAAGAATACCTGAAAATGTGAAAGTGGCTTTGAAACTCAGTGATGGGCAGAGACTAGAAGAATCTGGAGAGGCAGAATATAAAAAGCCGGTGTTCTTGTGAGGATTTAGAAGATAAGAAGACTAGGAAAAATTTAGGAGTCCTTAGAGATTGACAAAGTGGTTGTGACCAGACTGCTGATAAAAATATGGAAAGTAAAGGCTATTCTGACAAGATTTCTGATGTAACGAAGAAAAAAGTATTAGAAACTGGAGTCAAGAACATCTCTGTTAAAAATTGGCAAATAACTTGGCTGAACTGCGTTCATGCCTAAGGGCTTTGTGAAAGGACTAACTTCAGAGTGATGAACTGGGGAATCTGGCAGAAGATATTTTTAAGCTGCAAAGGGTTCAGGCTGTAGTGTGGTTACTTCTAACCACTTAAGGTGAACTGGTAGAGAAAATGTAAGTACAAAAAAAATTGTGCAAAACTGCAGCCTGGCCATGTGGTAGAGAGAATGAAAGAGCATTTGCAGGAGAAAAAATTAAGGGTGTCAGAACCACAACTTGCCAGAGATTAGCATGGCTAAAATGGAGCCAGTCGTTAATAGACAAGGCAATGAGAGAGAGGCCACACAGCAGTTCAGTTTTCTTCCAGACAGCCCTTCCCATTACAGGCCCAGTGGCCTAGGAAGACAGAAGGACTTCTGGGGACAGGCTGGCTGGGCCACTGTCCTGTACCATGTCAGGGTGCTAATTCCAGCTGCATTGGCTCAAATGCCCAAGGTGATCTGGCTCTGAAAGGTATAAGGCCCAGACCTTAGAGGTGATCATGTGGTGATAATTACATAGGCTTACAGAAATGAAGAACTGTGGAGTCTTGGCAGCCTCCACAAATTTCAAAGGATTTCTTCAAAAGCCTGGTAGTCTAGAGACTTGTGATAAGGGCAGATCTACTGAAGAGAGCCCCCTATAGAGGGATACCAAACACAAATGTGGAACTGGAACTGCTGCAAAGAGTTCACCAGGGCAATGCCAAGCGAAGCCGCGGAAGTGAGGTCCCTGCAGAGAGTCCTCATATGAGTAATGCCTAGTGAAGCAGAGGAAGTGGTACCACTGCCAGAACCCCAGAAGTGTGGAGTCTGCATGCAATGCCTGCCTGGGAAAAACCTGAGGTAGCTGACTGCAACCAGTACAGCACCCATGGGGACTCTACCAAGCAAAGTCATAGAATAACACTGCCTGATGTTTTGTGAGTCCAACCCTCACCCCAGTGTGTTCAGAAGTCAGATACAGAGAATAAAATATATTCCAGGTTTAACATATAATGTTGACCCTGCTGGATTTTGAACTTGCTTGGGACCTGTTACATTTTAAATTTTGTCTATTTCTCTCTTTTGGAACATGTACATTATTCTTATCCTGAAATCACCTTTAAAAAATTATGAGAAAATTATTACACTCAAAGAGATATGACCTAACTGACTCCATCTTGTTTTTAACTTCCAAGCTGCCCTTGTTCATTCCTAGGCAAAGGCCAAACTAACTTTAAGAGGAATTTAGTTTATAGCTTAACTTTGAAAAAAAGATAATAAAAGCCCCTCAATGAAATAAACCTGCTCATTGCTTGGGGACCAGATGGCCTTTGTAAAACCAAAAAATTAAGCACAAGAATAGAAAGTATGGCTCAGGAGTCACACAGCCAGAGGCGACAAGATTACTAACCTCCCAAATTGTTCCTAGAGATAACAATAATATCGTAAAACCTAAGATTGGTGTTTGCAGTATTTTTCAGACCCAGCATTCTGATGAATCAGCTGGTGCTACCCAAACCAGTAACCTGGCTCATCTGGACTTGTGGCCCCCCACCCAGGAACTGACTCAATGCAAAAGGACAGCTGTTGCTCCCTGTGATTTCAACCCTGACCCAACCAGTAAAAATTCTCCATTCTCTAGCCCCCTGCCCACCAAACTCTCTACATAAAACCCTAGCCTCTGAATTTTTGGGGAGGCTGTTTTGAGTAATAAAAAACTGTGGTCTTCCATTAGCCACCTCTATGTGTATTAAATTCTCTCTCTATAGCAATTTCCCTGTCTTGATAAATTGGCTCTATCTGGGCAGCAGCGGAAATGAACCCATGAGGCCATTACAAATTGAGGAGCTCATCTGGGATAGCCCTTGTGGGTACCTGCCCATGGTTCTGCAGCCCCTCACCAGTGGCAGACTGGAGGCCAGCAAGTGTCCGCCTAGGTCTCTTGAACTAAAGACTGCCTCTGGCACACTCTCTACCAGTGAGCTACTGTTGACCATAATGCATGGATCAAATTGCAATGGATAGTTCCTGGAAGACACCTTTTAACCTGGTTTGGTGAGTGTTCCCCTTCTCCTGATTTGTTGGTCCCCTTAGAGGCATTGCAGCTCCATCGTACAAACTGTCCAACTCTTTCTAAGTTTGTAGAAAGAGTCTCTGTTGACCTTCAAGGCAAAGTAGCCAGGTCAAGGGGACTGTTTATCTCTCGCTAAATTGTAGGAAGAGTCTCGGTTTTGGACGACTTATCCCCCGTTAGATGGAAACGGGGGACTTGTTGGAGGAATACTCTTCTGGTTTGGAATCTAGTCAGATGTGTTGGTTTGGAAGGCCCTCTGTTTTTCTTTATTTCATCATGTGTGTTTGTATATGGGGAGATCTCTGAAGGAAATGCTGATAGCAGTCTTGCTTAGTTTGATCACTCACATTTGGTGAGCCCTTAAGGAATTGTTAGCAGGAGCTGAACAGATCTAACTCAGGGTGACCATCCACACTTTCATCTTGCCTGGAGACCTCCCATTGAAACTCCTGGTCAGAAGTCATCCCTCCCCACTTTGAGTGGATCACAGACGACAGGGGACAATGGGTACAAGTTTGAGCTTCGCCAGGTTAATACCTGGGTGCTAAGTGGGGTGACAAGTGTTTGTATTTTGTCATATGCATTTTGCTCCGGCCAAAATGGAAGATGTTAATTTGGTTCTCCTTGCAGCCCACTGGGTGGCATATTGCAAAATTGAGAGGCTTTTGCCTATGGTTTCATTAAATGAAAACGGATTTTCTTTTGTGACATAGCTTAGCCCCCGCCACAGCTATGGTGCAGCAAACAGGCTCATCAAAAGCCTCTCCACTCTCCTGGAAGCTGCAGAGAAAGGGAACCTGGAAAACTGGCAAGGAGGCAAAAAGGGTAAGAATTACTAATTAGCCAGGCATCTGGCCACTCTGTGCAAACCAGTCAAATTAATGGGAAATATCACTGTTTATCTCCTCTGCAAGGTTTGCTTAATAGGGAAAAAAATATATATATTTTTTTAGTTTTTTGGTCTTTCTATATCAATCTGTCACGGAGAGAAGTACCACAGGATAGAATGTGGGCCTAGGACTCCCATATGCCTGGTGTTCAAGCTGGCCCTGCAGACAGGTCAGTTACAAACTTTGCTGTGGGTCCCTGATAAAAAAGATGAGATTTCCCTCTTGTCTTTGAGAAGTTGACTTTGTAACCCTTTAAGGGTACTCTTCCTTGGTCTTCCACATACGGAGGGTGGGAATTTTGGGGTTAATGTCAGGCAGTTAATCTGAAAGGACACATAGTAGTAATGTCACGGCTAGACTTAAAAATTCTCTGGAACAGTTAAAATCATTTGCAAGCTCAGAGCTGCCTCTTCTAGATTGTTTCTGGGAAAATGAACAGTATTGCCCCACACTGCAGCCAGTAACTACGGTTTTGCCCTTTTATTGCAGCAGCGTGGGTTTGATTCTCAGGTCAAATAATAAGTCATTTCTGGTGTGATATTTGGAGACTTTTCACCACTTATTGATTATCTTTCTCTGCATGGATATCTTCTGACTTTCTGTCTTGAATTTTTCTCTCTCTGAGCTATCTTTGGAGATATCCTAAATCTTTTAAAAACTGCTTGCCATCTCTTTAAGACACCTCATGCATCCATGGTTAAGTCATAATCTTAGTTAAGGCTTATGGCTTTCACATGGGAAGTTACCTTTGGTAAAGTTCAGAGCCAGAAATACTGCCTGTTTGTTTCAGCTAGAATCTATTAATAGAAGATTTATGACTTTTTGCTTGAAATGCTGATTATTTTTGCTTTGGCTTTCACAGTAAAGAAAATACTTTTCTCTTGAGCTATTTACAGCTTTTAACAATTGAGTAAGGTAAACTCTTGTGAGCAAAATGTGGAGCATCCTTCTTTTTCTCAATCAGATTTCACCAAAATTTGAAAACTATTTGTGTATATTCTTAACATATGCAGATACAGTTTTTACATAAGTGCAATAAGAATCTGTTTATCTGTTTTCTTTCGTAACAGAACACAAGTGGAGACACCAGTTATTTTACCAAAGATATGGTTATATTTTATCAACAGAATGGCATACTTTCAGATATAAACAGAATGCCTTAAGGAATTAAAGTTGATGTATAGAGATGACAAAAGCTCCTTGTGGAAACTGCCCTCATAACTTGTCTACACAGTCCTTGTATGGGGCTCCTGACTGGTGGTAAGTAAAAAATCACTTTTTTAAAATCCTCAATTTATCTTGGAACCTTAAGAAAAGAGGAATTCACTCAATCTATATAGCTATTTGTAGGCACAATATAAATCCATAGGTGGACTCAAGGCTTTTAATCAGCTGGGCGTGGTGGCTCATGCCTGCAATCCCAGCACTTTGGGAGGCCAAGGCGGGTGGATCACCTGAGGTCAGGAATTCAAGACCAGCCTGACCAACATGACCAAACCCCGTCTCTACTAAAAATACAAAAATTAGCCAGGCATGGTTGTGGGCGCTTGTAATCCCAACTACTCAGGAGGCTGAGGCAGGAGAATTGCTTGAACCCGGGAGGTGGAGGTTGAGTGAGCCAAGATCATGCCATTGCACTCCAGCCTGGGGGACAGAGTGAGACTCCGTCTCAAAAAAAAAAAAAAAAAAAAAAAAGTCCAATCAGAGATTCCTTCTAGAACAAGGTTCCAGCAATGCCAAATTAGAAAGAGCCTATATGGCAAATAATTATTCTGGTCGTATTTTATGCAAATAATCAGGCTAAGTATAATAAGACTAAAACTTATTTTGATGGTAATTGTGTCCTACTATAATTTGTCCTAATAAAAATGGGGACGGGTTGGGCTGCAAATTTTCCAGTTTTATGCCTGCTTCCCTTTTAAATGTGTTTCAGTTTCAAGTAATCTCTTTGTTCACGCATAGGAACATAGAATTTTAGCAACAGCCAGGTCACATGTCAAACGCTGCTTAGAAATGTCTTCTGCCAGAATACCCTACATCATCTCTCTCAAGTTCAAAGTTCCACAGATCTTTAGGGTGGGGCAAAATGCCACCAGTCGTACAGCAAGAGTGACGTTTTCTCTGGTTCCCAATAAGTTCCTCATCTCCATCTGAGTCCATTCAGCCTGTACTTCACTGTCCATATTACTATCAATATTTTGGTTGTGACAGGAAAATAAATCTTGGCACCCCAAAATGACTAAGGTAAAGGGAAAAGTCACGCTGGGAGCTGCTTAGAGCAAACCTGCCTCCCATTCTATTCAAAGTCATCCCTTTGAGGCTCTCCTGAGACAAATGCCTATCTGATTGCTTCCTCTCCACTACTGTTTATGTAAAAATACAGATTCATGGAGCCAGACTAAATTGTGTATTCAGTAGAAGGCTGATCAAGGACTCAAAATAATGCAACCTTTTTGTCTCTTACCTACTTCTAACCTGGAAGCCCACACTTCGAGGTGTCCCACCTTACAGGACCAAACCAACGTACCTTACACATACTGATTGATGTCTCATATCTCCCTAAAATGTATAAAATGTAAAAGCAAGCTGTACTCCAGACCACCTGGGCACATGTCTCAGGACTTCCTAAGGATGTGTCATGGGTGTGTCCTTAACCTTGGCAAAATAAACTTTCTAAATTGACTGAGACCTGTCTCAGATATTTGGGGTTCACACAGTCAAAACCATTCCACAAGTCTCTATGTTGTTCCAAACTTTCCCACATCTTCCTATCTTCTTCTGAGCCCTCCAAACTTCCAACCTCTGCCTGTTATCCAGTTCAAAAGTTGCTTCTACATTTTCAGTTATCTTCATAGCAATACCCCACTCTCTCAGTAACAATTTTCTGTGTCAGTCCATTTTCACACTGCTGTAAAGAACTACCTGAGACTGGGTAATTTATGAAGAGAAAAGGTGTAACTGACTTACATTTCTGCATGGCTGGGGAGGCCTCAGGAAACTTACAGTCATGATTGAAGGCAAAGGGGAAGTAAGGCACATCTTACATGGCAGCTGGAGAGAGAGGGGTGGAGTTGGGGGGGAAGTGCCACACTTCAAAACCATCCAATCTCATGAGAACTCATTCACTATCAAAAGAACAGCAAGGGGGAATTCTGCCCCCATGATCCATTGACCTCCCACCAGGCCCCTCCTCCAACACATGAGGATTACACTTTGAGATGAGATTTGGGTGAGGACACAGAGCGAAACCATATCATGGCAGCTCTCTAAAAACAGAAAAATCTAGATAATTTCAGCCCTAATCATAGAAATATAAACAACAATCTCTGAAACTTGTAGTATAAATCCATTTATTTATTTATTTATTTATTTTAGAGATGGGCCTTACTGTATTGTCCAGGCTGGAGTGCAGAGGCTATTCACAGGTACAATTTTTGTGTACTACAGCCTCAAACTCCTCGTGTCAAGTGATCATTCTACCCGCTCTCCCTAGAAGCTGGAACTGTAAGTGTGTGCCACCACACTTGCCTAGATACAGTTTCTAAATTCAGAAAGTTGCATTTCTACTTTTTTTCTCTTTCCCATGGTCATTCTAATTATGTGGATAATTATCCTGCAAGTCATTTTATGATTAGTTACTACAAATGTAAATGCATTATAGTTTCCATACAATCTTCTGTGCTGTTTACTTGTTACTAGACTCAATCCTACTTTTGGATACTACTTGAGAGAATAGATGGGCTTTGGTGTTCCCGGAAGAATAGAGTGAATAAAATAGAAACTAATATTACTTATATTTTATAATAATACTGCATTTGCATCATGAGTTTCAGGTCCCACAAAAGCCCATTTAAGTTAACAGCAAGTCCTGATCTCAAATATATGAGCATGTCTACACTTCCTATTTATTCTAAAATAATTTCAGATTGATAGAGCAGTGCTAAGCTCTTACATAAAGTTTTATATATCCTTCAATTTCCTGTAATATTAATATCATACATAACCACAGAATATCTAAGAAAACTCAGAAATTGATAAAGGTACAAAACTATTAACTAAAGTATTGTCTGTCTTCATATTTTACCAGGTTTTCCACTAATTCCATTTTTCTGTTTTTGGATCTAATTCAGAATAACATATTACATTTATCATCAAGTGTATTATTGTTTATTGAAGCATAGCCTATTACTATATAGCTTAGTGGCTCAAAAGCAGCATACATTACTCATAGTTTCTCTGGGTCAGGAATCCAGATGTAGATGATGGCCTGACCTGAAGGATCAGCTGGAGAGGGATCATCTTCCAAGCTCACATGACTGCTCAGCTCAAGAAGACTTCAACAGTGAATTATTCCAAACCTTTAAAATATCAATAGCAATTCTTCACTAACTGTTCTCCACGAAAATATAAACCACAGAGAAGAGATCAGTGTGCAGTGCATTCTATGAAGCCGTTTCCTCTGATGCCACAACCAGAAAAAGACAGTCCAAAAAAGGAAAACTATAATATGCTTTATGGATACCCAGGCAATAATCCTAAATGAAATACTTTCAACATAAGTCAGGATCATGAAACAGGATTGTATACTAATACCAAGGGTATTTATTTACTGAGGATCACAAATTTGGTAAAGCATATAAAAAGAATTAGTGTAATACACTACATTAAAAAAAAACACTATATGATGAAAGCCTCATCACGTCTAAAGATGCAGAATAAGCACTTGACAAATCCAAATCCAACACCCACTCACAGTAAAAATACTCATTAAGTTTTGCATAGAAGGGAATGTTCTTTATCTAAAAAGGGCATCTATGAAACTCTCACATAACACCACAAGGTATCAAGTAAGTTTCAGTAATTTCCCCAAGATGAGAAACACAAAACGGTTATTGACTCCTGCGAATTCTATTAAACATTATGCTTGAGGATGTAATTGAGAAAATTAGGCTAGGAAAATAATATAAGTCTTCCAGATTGAAAAGGAAGAAGTCAAACTATCTCTATTGGCCAGTCACATAATCTAGTGTATGGAAAATCTTAAGGAATCCACTAAAATAAGGTTGAAATAACAACAAAAACAAAAAGTTCAGTAATGCATTAGCATGCAAGATCAATGTAAAAAATTGTGGTCTAACACAATACAAATGAATCAAAAAATAAAACTCAGAAAATGATTTCATTTAATATAGCACCAGAAAGGAAATACATTTGAAAATAAATTTAACATAACAACTGCAAGATATATACAGTGAAAATTTAAAAAGATATTGAAGTATTAAAGAAATTCTAAATAAAAAATAAATTTAACATTACAACTGTAAGATATATACACTGAAAATTTAAAGAGACATTGAAGTATTAAGGAAATCCTAAATAAAGAAATAAATTTAACATAACAACTGCAAGATATATACACTGAAAATTTAAAAAGATATTGTATTAAAGAAAGAAATCCTAAATAAATGAAAAAACATTAGATTTTCATTGATCAGAATGCTATTAAGTATTAACCAAGATGCTAATACTTTCCAAATGTATCTGCAGATTCAATATAGTCCCTGCGGAAATTCTAGCTCGCACTTTTTCTTTATTTTCTGAAATAATTGGATCACTGATTTAAAAATGCATAGGAAAATGCAATTGATCCAGGACAGCCAAAAGAACATTAAAAATTGTTTAAGAAATACAAATGGTATTTACAAGAGTTCTGCCCTTACAGAGATGGAGGATAATTCTCTACTTCTTAAGTATGTGCTTTTCATAGCGACTTTTTTCAAACAAGTACATCATGAAGAGGGAGAAGAATCATTACTTTTGTAGTAGAGAAAACCAAACTGAACTACTTCATCCAGATAATAAAACTAACATTAGCAGTGATAAAGTGGCTGGGTCGCTGTAATCCCAGCACCTTGGGAGGCCAAGGTGAAAGAAATATTTGAAGCCAGGACTTGGAAACCAGGCTGGGAAATAGGGACATTATACCTCTATAAAAAAATAAAAATGTATTAGCCATGTGTGGTGGCACATGCCTGTAGTCCCAGCTACTTGGGAGGCTGAGGCAGGAGGCGGAGGTTGCAGTGAGCCGAGATTGTGCCACTGCACTCCAGCCTGGGCAACAGAGGGAGACTGTGTGGAAAGGAAGAAGGAAGGAAGGAAGGGAGGGAGGGAGGGAAAGAACAGAGAGAGAGAGAGACAGACAGAGAGAGAGAGAGAGACAGAGAGAGAGGGAGAGAAAGAAAGAAGTAAGTGATACTGCATGCCCATAATATATAACCTTGTTATAATTTCATGAGAATAAAACTTTCCTCTAGTGGTCTTCCTCCACAAACCCCAGAACAGCCATCTAATCATGAGTGAAACATCAGATGAATCCCAAAGGAGGGATTTCAATGACATTAGAAACAAGAAAAATCTGAGAAACTGGCACGCCCAAAAGGAGTACACAATACCTAAATGTGTGGTGTCCTGAACACAATCCTGGAACAGAATATGTATATTACGTGAAAAAAGGACAACTGATTAATCGTGGATGTTAATGAATTATAATATACAATATTGATTTGTTAATTGTGACAAATGTCCCATACTAATGTAAGAATTAAATAAAAGAGAAACTGTGTGTTGGGTATAAATAAACTCACTGTATTTATTTCTAACCATTCTGAAAATCCAAAACTATTCTAAAATAGATTTTTTTAAAGTACACCATTGAGTTTAATAAGTAGAAGATTATCAATATTGTTGTGTCCCATGTACGCATCTCCCATTTCCATCCTCTTCTTTTTATTTTATCCCGGTGAAGGTTACTATTATTTTAATTTTTTCATTTTGCCATTCACAAATTGTTCTTTTTAAGTTTTTTTCTCTAACTTTGCATTTGCAAATAATACCTTGTTCGGTGTTTCTTGTTTCACAAGTAGATAATAATGTGTTTCTGTCTATACTGCTCAACAAAATTATGAGAAAACTTCAGAGAAATCCAGACTGTGATACATTGTGCAAAATATGTGACCTGTTCTCACAAAGGCCAAGGTCAGCAAAAGAAGTGAAGATTGAGTGACTGTTACAGATTGGGCAGGACCTAATGTTGGAGGCAGGCTCTAAGATGGTGCGCAGTGATCCTCACGACTTGGTGTACACAACCCGGCATGCTAATCCTTTCCTTGTGAATTTAGGGAGTACCTGAGACTTGCTTTGAGTCAAACGAATACTACAATGTGATGGATGTCACTTGGATGATCATATTACATAAGACTGTGACTTCTGTCTTGCTGCAAAACCTCTCCCTTGGTGGCTCTGATGGCACATTCTGTCACGAGAGAGAAGCCAGCATGGGAAGGAACTGAATGCAGCCTCAGGCCAACAGGCAGCAAGGAACTGATGCCCTTGCTTCAGTAGCTTTCCCTGGTGGTTGCAATTTACAGTTAGCACTAATCTAAGCCCCTTTCATTTAGGAGTATATCATTTCAGAATTAGAGCGACAACCTTGTATTAACAGAATAGTCCTAATTATTTCCTCCTTTTTCTTGTATTTTTTCTTTTGTCCCTTGTATCTTTCCTTTCATTTCACTTACATGTAAAAAGACTTGTGCATAAATGCATGTATATGTATATACATATGTGTATATGTACCTTATGTATATATAATCATATACGTATTGGGTATTTTTATTTTAAACAAGCTGTTATGGCCGGGCATGGTGGCTTACGCCTGTAATCAGATCCCAGCACTTTGGGAGGCCGAGGCGGGCAGATCACGAGGTCAAGAGATCCAGACCATCCTGGCTAACACGGTGAAACCCCATCTCTACTAAAAATACAAAAAATTAGCCAGGCATGGTGGCGGGCGCCTGTAGTCCCAGCTACTCTGGAGGCTGAGGCAGGAGAATGGCGTTAACCCAGGAGGCGGAGTTTGCAGTGAGCCGAGATCGCACCACTGGACTCCAGCCTGGGTGACAGAGTGAGACTCTGTCTCAAAAAAAAAAAAAGAAAAACAAGAAAAAACAAGTGTTATATGTAAGATCAATTAAGAATATACAAAATAAAAGTTTTTATTACCTTGGGTAACCAATAAAATAGTATAAAAGAAATATGTCCTACATGCTAAGAAAGAAAAGAAGATGAAATCATATGAAATGCTGAATGAAAACCACAAAAGGAAGAAAATGACTGGATGACATTTAAAAATAGAAACAAAAGCAGTGCAAGAACTAGAAGATAGTAACAAATACAGTGGATACGATTCCAACTGTATCAATAATCACTTTGAATGTCAGGGTTCTTAAGGTACCAGTTAAAAAACACAGATAGAGTAGATGTAAAAATAAGGCCCAACTACATAAGAAACCTAATTTAAATATAAAGACACATGGATTAACAACGAAGAGATAGAATAAACATAACATACTCCATTAATCAAAGAAAACAAGTGTACATATATTAATTTCCAACAGAGCAGACTTTAAAGCAAATAAAATGATGAAGAAAAAAGACAGGCATAAGTTAAGGATAAAAGGGGTGATTCTCTAAGAAAATATAACTGTCCTCAATAGGTATAAGCCTAAAAATAGTGTGTTAAATTAGGTGATGGGGGAATCTAAGGAAGAAAGAGATGAGTCCACTATTATCGTTGGAGACATCAACACTCTCTATCAAGAATCAACACATACAACAGGTAAAATACAAGTAAGGGCATATTATCACTCAACTATACAATCAGTCAACTCAATATAACTTATATCTTTAAACTACTAACTCCAACAATGTGAATAACATACATATTTCCCCAGCCCATAAGGATGCCTCTGCAAGACTGGCAAGACTGATCATATTATAGGACTTAGAACACCACTTATTAAATTTAAAAGAATAGGACTCACACAATGATTGCTCTCAGACCAAGAGAAAATTAATCTAGAAGTAAGTAACAGAAAGGTAACTGAAATATCCCCAAATACATGGAGATTACACAACACACTTTGATACACAACATGGCCCAAAGAAGATATCTCAAGATTTATTAAAAATATTTTGACCCAAATAGCAATGAAAAAAACTTAACGAAATTAATGGATGTAACAAGTAGAGTTTAAATGAGATTCTATTGAATACATATGTTTGAAAGAAAGACCAAATTTCATCATCTAAGTTTCCACCATAGGAAAGTAGAACAAGAGAAAATCAAATGGAAAATAAGCAGCAAAAAAGACATACTATTGCAAGGTAAGTAAAAGCAAAGTAAAAGATAAAGCAACAAGATTGTTTAAAAGAATATTGATAGCTTAATAGTTTCCAGAACATAGAAGTATCCAAAATTAATAAAGAAAACACAATAGCCCTCACACAATGCTTGCTTGCAGATGTGACTGTCCCTTAAAAAGAGCAGATACTTTGAAGCATGATCAATAAAGGCATATTAAGTGAAGTAATTTTATTTACTAAGTTTTAAAAGCATAAATGTAAACAATCCACCCCTAAATATTCAGGTTGATAACAATTACTATAAATATGAAAGGGGACTGGACACAGTGACTCATGCCTGTAATCCCAACAGTTTGGGAGGCCAAGGTGGGCAGATCACCTGAGGTCAAGAATTTGAGACCAACCTGGCCAACATGGTGAAATCTGATCTCTACTAAAAATACAAAAATTAGCTGGGCATGGTGGCAGGTGCCTGTAATCCCAGCTACTCAGGAGGCTGAGGTGGGAGAATCCTTTGAACCCAGAAGGTGGATGTTGCAGTGAGCCGAGATTGTACCATTGCACTCCAGCCTGGGCAACGAGAGAGAAACTGTCTCGAAAAAATATATATATATGTGTGTGTGTGTGTGTGTGTGTGTGTGTGTGTGTGTGTGTGTGTGTGTATATGTGTGTGTGTATATACATATGTGTGTATATATGTGTGTATATATGTGTATATATGTGTGTGTGTATATATGTGTATATATATACACACACACACAAACATATACACACACACATATATTCCCATATATACATATATATGGGAATAAATTCATATATATCACATGTTAGAATCTCAGAGACATGAGGACATCATGAAGTTTGTATGAGAATATCAAAGAACATGTAAGAGAACATGCAGGGACAGGCATGTGAACATGTGTATGTCCAGGGGGAAAAGTTGCCTCTGGATCATTACTAGTCCCTCCATGGTCTGCCCTTCCTGCTCCTGCCTCCTCATTACTGATCCCAGTGGTCCTTCCAATCCACCACCCTCTTCTCATGGCCTGGCCTGTGCCACAAACACATGTTTTTCTCTTCCCTTTCCCTCCCCTGTCTGCTAGACACACTGCACCTCACTCTCAAGCATCTCCTCCAACGATCCTCCTCCTGGAGGGCCCCCTTGTCCCTCCCATCCCAGGCCTGATGCCTGTCCTCTGAGGTCCCAAGGGCAACTACTCCACTTGCAGTTTAGTTTCTGTTAAGTTTTCTGAATCCCAACTAGGTTTAAATATCAGAGATTTTGGAAACGTTGTCTATTTCATTCCCCTGTTAGCCCCACACATGTAGTGGACAATGAGTAACACAGAAGAGTCTCCTTCATATTGAATTTCACCAATGGATTAATGCCTCTCAAACACCTCTCACCTGTAATCTTGTCTACTTCCCAAGAAACTCTATCTCTCAATTTGAAGTAGGTTTGAATGTGAAGATGACCATGTTTCTTTTGCTTTCTTCTGTTCTCATGACAGGGTGTGAGCCCTGACTCCTCCCCCACCATCAAGCTTCTTCTCCAGCCTCCCCATCCGCAATCCACTCTAGAGACCCTCTCATGGGCCCTGCTCCTCCTGGCTTATCCATACTCCTTTGGTCCTTTTGGACAGTGTTGCGTTCTTAGTTTAAATAAAATATTCTTGTTCACCAAGATTTAGCTCTATTTATAAGGCTCCTTTGGTGAATATTTCAAAATCTTTATTAATTACCATATTTCTTCAATTTTACTATGTGTTACTATGTGTGTGAGTCTTTTTGTTTTGTTTTGTTTTGTTTTTTGCTTTTCATCACTGTCACTGCTAGGCTTGTGTTAGCCATGACATGATTCAACTTTTCAGCACATGGATGAATACATCCTGAAATTTTATATTGTCACCTTCTCATAAGATCACCATCATCAAAACTACCAGAATGGGTATCAATAAGAAAGGTGCAAATCCCACAATGGTACAGCCTCTTTTTTATGAAAAAGTATGGCTTTCCCATATCTCTTCATGTACACAGGGTGTTGTTAAGGTTTCTATAGCTCTGGGTAAAAAGCTAATTCAGAATAATCATAATCAGAATACCAAAATATGTGTGACTTAATTTATAAATTAATTTCAATATTACTTTCATTTTTATATGAATAAAACTTGTAAATTCAAAATTCTAAAACGACTTTTTCAGTAAGTATAAGTAAGTCGATTATGTGTATAGTAGTTTGACAGAGATATTATTCTTTTAGATCCTTCTACATCTTTGATTCATTGACACACAGTGAATGTTCCCAACGAGACACTACAGACATTACATATTCACCAATCTGACTTTCCCTTTAGTGATACAAAGGCCAGCTCACTTGTCCATCTTTCTCTGTGAGTGTGACGCACATTGTTCCTTACTCAGTTTCATATGGGCAACGAGATCCATACAGGTGGTGGTACAGTAATGATAGAGTAGTTGCTGGAAGAATGAAACAAAACATTGTGGAAAAATTTATTGGGATTAGATATGGCTTATCACATGTAAAAATGGACAATCTTTCTGGAATGATGGACTGCAAGACAGTGCACATCAAACAATGACATCTGAGAGACGTGAAACAATGATATGAGGGTTACTATTGCCTCAGTTTACTGCCTGGGGAGAATTTCCAGGCTATGGTGTAGCACAGACTCTGGAAAACACCCTGAGTTGAGAAGATGGAACTGAGAGTCTGGGGAACAAAGTGGCTGAATTTCATGAAGCCATTCTCCACGTGCAGTGGTAGGAATAGGAGAGAGCACTCATGCCAACACGCATGCAGGCTGGACTATGGTGCCATCATTACTCCACTGAGACACAGTTCACAGGAGTACAGGAGTGGTATAGAAACACAAAGCAAAGATACAAAGAGAAGTAATTTGAATGAACTTCGCCTTCACCCTTTCATCTAATTTCCTACTGCAAAAAGACAAAGCTTTTAATGACTCAGTGATCTGGCAACAAGTCCAAAGATGAAGGGATGGCTATTGCTTAGAAATGAAGCAAATGATGTGTTAAGTAGATTCAGTCACCCTACGTGGACACCAACCTGCCTTTCCTATGTTATCCTGTTAGTTGTTGCTCATAAAATCACTGCATTATGAAATAATTAAAATATAGCTTTCCACTTACAAGAGTAGAGCATGTTCATCATCTAAAGGAGGAGAAACCAATAAAGCTTTCCACCTCTATTGGTTTTCCTTAAAAATCTCCAGTTTCTTTAACATTTGAACAATATTTTTCTCTGCTTTTCACTATGTACATGCCACAGGCTATATAGTATAGGGTTACTCTCTACATGCAGTGAAATTAAGTTAAAT
Organism: Pan troglodytes; assembly: GCF_028858775.2. Lineage (NCBI taxonomy): Eukaryota > Metazoa > Chordata > Mammalia > Primates > Hominidae > Pan > Pan troglodytes. Next base: position 10,962,723 of record NC_072414.2, read on the forward strand.
TGTAACTGAGTACCCCATTTTTCTAAAAATTATCTTTGTCTTTTTTTCCCCTCTATGTTCACCTGTTACTTAGCTCCTTAGAAATGCAAATGTAACCTTTTTCCCTCCATCCTTTCCACCAGGGAGATAACCAGCAAGCATTGCCAGCTTATCTAAGTATGTGCTTGCTTAGAAATTACGAAATGTTGAACAAAAACAGGCATGCTTCAGAATTCTCCCCCACAAGGAGATTGTCTCAAGACATCAGTTAATCCACAACCCGACTCTGTCTTTAATGATGCTGGCCACGCTAACAGATGACCCATGATTACAGATAAGTCCTCTAGCAAGTCACGTAGACCCTGCACCTCCATGCCCCTTCTGCATGCCCTGTATACCAAAATTTCTCCTTACAATCCTGCTTTCTGCCCAGAAAACTGAAGTGGTTCCTTGAGATATGAAACTGGCCCTTCCCCTTGCTAAAATCTGGAATAAAGTCACTTTCTTTTTCCAACCCTTTGACTTATTATTTGATTTTACAAGTGGCCACTGCCCAACCTACATTCTGTAGCACAATGGTACCTGACTATAATATAACAGATGAGGGACACTTCTATTTTTTTAACCAGGATCTGTAAATGAAATTTTCTGTTTATGCTATTAAAGCCCATAGACCCTGACTACAGCCACACCTAGCAGAACAAGTGCCCATCTGTTAATACAGAACAAAAGTCCCGATAGAATATCAATGTTTTTCCTCTGTTGATTGCTCATGTCTCACACATCTTGAACAAACGTCTCCAATCTTTGCCTAAGTTTTGACTAAGACAACAAAAGTAAAATCTAAAAAATTCACAAGCATGAAAACCTTTTGAGACTATTAAGCCAGATGAAAATGATAATAAATAAAAGATTGAAATTCCTTTTTGTAAGCTAATGGCACAAAAACATTTTCTGATTACAGCACATGATGTACACATTTTCTAACTGGTATTTTTTACATCTCTGAGAACTAAAAATGAATTTAATAATCACTCATCAAAAATAACAAAATAATTCATATCTAATAGAATCTAATAGAATGGGTGATCCATACAGAGAACTGTCATGTACACGTACATGGAGGTGAAGTGGAAGGAATTATGGAGTCCAGACAATGTCTAAATCTTTTGTACAAGGAGAAAATGAAACATCATGAAGTTCACACCTGCATGGTTAAGAAGAGGTTGCTCCTTGCATTCAGATGTAAAGTCTAACTTTCCTGCCACACAAATCAATACCTTGTTGACCTTTCACAGGTACAGCAAACTAAGCCATAGAATAGAAAGTTTAACGGATCTTTTTAAGCATAAGAAGATCTTTTTAATGTGGGACAATTTTGCCTTGTGGCTTATAGAATAGTTTCTGTCCTTCTTTTTAACCAGAGCTATTTAAGAGGATATTTCTGGAAAATTATAAAACAGAATGTGTATCATCTGTCATTTCTAATAAAGTGATATTAACATTCAATTTATGAAAGAGAAATAGGAGTAAAGATGAAAATAATTGATATGGTTCATTGAAAAATAATTATGAATGCATTTTTAAAATAGAGAAATAAAGGCCTTAAATCTACAATACAAAAATAAATATTTGGTTTTAGATGATATTTACATGACCAAAAAAAGAGAATATTTATACACAAGTGTTTAAGACATTTGCACAACAAATTAAATCAAAATCAAGGAGAAATATCACAATGTAAAATCTAAAGTCTTAAGGTGTCATTGGTCAGCAAGCAGAATCATTTTTGAACAAACTCAGCCTTTTTTAAAAGACTTGAATTCCCTACCTCACCCCACAACGAAGGCAGGGAGCTGCTGTCCTTGTGCATGCAGAGCCCCCAGAGAGGCTCTGAGCTCAGAGGCTCCCCTGTGAACCTGCCTTTGTTGGGCATGGTCTGGAGGGGGACCCTGTTCACAGGATCATCTACAGCAGGGCAGGAGGCAGCCAGGGCTGCCTCTCCAGGTTTTCAACAACATTGGCTGTTGTCAAAGATACTAAATACATAAAGTGGGCAGTGGTGTTGGGAGACTGCCTAAGATTCACAAGGACATAGAGATTTCAGAGTCAATAGCAACATTCTAAAGTTGTATATCCACAGCCTCATTCAAAGTACAGCTGAAAGGATTGGTGTAGGTGCAAGGCATGCAGGTCTGAACTTCTTTCTCCTCATTATAGAGCAGCTCAGTGGTTAAAAGCACAGGCCCTGGGCCAGGCACAATGGACCACGCTTGCAATTCCTACGCTTTGGGAGACTAAGGAGGGTGGATTGCTTGAGGCCAGGAGTTCTAGATCAGCCTGGGCAACAAAGACAGACCTCCTCTAATAACATCATTATATTATAATTATTGGAAAAAAAGCTGTTTTCAAAACATATATATGTGGATATTTCTCTTGTCTTTTGTCACTCCTATGATTACATGGGATGGAACATATAAGGAAAATACACCAACAAAGGTTTTCCTAAATTTCCTCCCATTCAGATCCAACTCTCCTAAATCACTCTTCAATTCATCTTGCTCATGGTGTTCCCCATGTTATCATCATTTGTGCTAATCTGAAGCTTTGGTGATGCTGCATTTCCTGTGATATTCCTACGTTGCTCCTGCGAGTTTATATTTTCAACCTTCTTAAACCTCCTATGCAAGATTTGATGCTGATGTTGATGATATCATCCAAAAACATTGACAGGAGGTTTGCAGACCAAGCTTATATACAGGTAAATGAGGACAATCACATTATGACTGCCTTCTCGTCAATAGTGTTTTAACGCTTTCAAACTTAAGATGCATCCGTATTTGATAGATGTGAAAATGTGCACTCTACGATGAATGGAATACACTGTTTTCTCTGTGACTGCTCATTTCTCAGTGTTAAATTATGGTGGCTCATTGGCTATACTCTTGTTTGTTATTGAGGAAATATGCTTAAATCTTATCACATAAATTTATAAACTGCATTTATATTCTACCTGGAAGCTTCACCGCTGTCCTCCATTAGGGAAGTCCAGTTTGTCCACTTCTCATTAAAGTGAGTGTCCAGAGAGGTGATATAAACTGCATGTATAATTTTAGACACATTAGAGTTATTAGTGGAGTGCTAGAATTCTTATGTCACGTATGGAAATATAGTTCTATGAACCATGGTTTAAGAAATCCATTGAAGACAAAGATGAAAATTGTAAAGACCTACTTGAAAAATTCACTGGCGTGGTAGCTCTCTAAAGACCTGGAAAGAGCTGTATTTTGAAACTTTAAACTGTAATCTTAGAAATATGAGCAACGCTTCCTGTAAACTTCATTACAGATTCCATTATTTCAGGTGTAACATTTGTGTATCTTTTTCTTCATTCACATTTGTCCTTTTAATCACATGGCTGGTGATCGTAGAAATCACCTTATGATTAGTCACTGTAGAAGTGAATGCATAATGGTCTTTATAAGATATTTTGATCCATCCCCTTGCTACTCTGGTCAACTCTACTTTGGGTACTTGGATATTGGAATTGGTTTCGGTGTCCCCTCGTGAGTACACTGAGTGATGAAAAAACTCATACAGTCACAGTTAAGGGGGTTGACTGAAATTTCACCTAGAGTTTTAGACTCCAGGAAGGTTGAATTAAGTAAACACAAAGTCATGTCATTACATATATGAGACATTCCTTCCTTGAACTCAATCTTCTTATCAGGTTAGAGTGTGGAGACAGAGCATTGGGTTTGCCTCATGATGTCATCTAAAAATGTTGTTTGTTTGCAATAGCATCTTTTGTAGACTTGTGGTGTCCAGACCAGCCTCTACACAACTGTTGATTTAGGATACTGTGCGAAATCATATCTTCCATGCAGTGAAAGTTTGTCTGGGGACTCAGTGCTCAGCACTTTGTCATCTGTGCCTGTGACATCATGCTATTCAAGATTTATGGATATCAATGGGAGTTCAATATGTAGTTCCATGGCTTCGTAGGCCTTTTAGGCATGGTTCCTGAAAACAGCTCTGCTGCTACTAAGAAGGGTGCAATGGCCTCTTAATAGGAAGCTGTGTGGAGAATTAGTGGGCAGCCAGTACACATGCAGAGTCATCAGTCAGCCTGTTTCTGTCTCTCAGATCACTGCATGGAGGGTTGGAGATATGCTGTATACTGTTATTTTATTTTATTGTTTTTTTGCCTACTAAGATTTCTCTTCTTGTGCACAACATGTATATATCACTCAGTAGCATTCACCTGCAAAAACTCTGTTGTAAAGTTTTATTCCCAGGCCTCTGGAAGCAGGGACTGCCCTAAACCAACTTATTAGAAATATTTTTTGTACTCTGCTTACCTGCTATCTTGATGGCTTTAGGTTGGCCAAGGGCAATATAATTCCACCATGTGAGTATCAACAGAGTGCACGGTCCTGCAAAGTTCCTGATGGAGCCTGTAGAATGAAGAGAACTAAATTAGAACAGGTTTTCTGAAAGGTTTGAAGGTAAAGTTGTCTTTGGATTACTTGAAGAAGAAATCCCTGTACCAAGAAAACATGATCCTGAATGCAGAAATATGATTTCTGTTGCCTGTCACTGACATTTCTTATTCTTGCCTTATATCATCTGGAATTCATGTCTTCCGAAAAGGTTAGTGGGGTCCTGAATATATTCTGCTAAATGCTGTCCTAAAATGGGGCTTTCTGGGATATGTGAAAAACAGGCATCTTCCTTTCAAGAAGGGGATGCTGACGCTCTAATGACTAGGTAGTGGGGAAGGAGAAAGAGGATAAGAGTCCTTGGAGCTTGAAGGTACCTTCCTGAAGGAGTGGCACCTGGGTTTCGAATGTTGCCTAGAAAAGAAAAGCCAGTTTACTATTCTCTCCCTACATGCCCACTTGTATCTGGAGGCAAAAGTTTTTTGCTGATGTCTTTACTTGCTTACTTTTCTTAAAAAAATAATAATAATATTAAAAAACATATTTATTTTGAAATAACTGCAGATTTACATAAATGCACATAGGTAAGTACAGACTGTTTCATATACCATTCAGATAACTAGAATATGAATATCTATTATAACCATAGCATATCCATGAAAACTAAGAATTTAACTGTTTTTCAAGATTATTAACTGATCTACAAACTTCCTTCATATTTTACCAGGTTTTCTAATAATGATATACTTATCTATTCCAGGACCTAATCCAGAATACCACCTTACAATTACTGTCAGGTATATTACTTACTACTTGGTGCATAACAAATTACTACATACCTTAGTGGCTCAGAACCACACACATACTACTCACAGTTTCTCTGGGTCTTCGGTCTAGATGTAGGGGATGGCTCAGGCTGAGGCTCAGCTGGGGTAGGGTCTCCTTCCAAACTCACATGATTGTTCTTAGGATTCAACTCCCTGCCCTCATCAGGAACTCACTGATGTGTTATTAAAATCACTTAAAATTAATACTAATTTATCAAAGATATTTCAAAACAATACAATAATAATAAAGAAGTAGAAAATAGATCACTTCCCATTGTATACTATGAATTCGTTTACCCTGATTGAACAACTACACAAAGATATTTCAAATAAGGAAAATGAAGACCAATATGCCTTATAAATACAGAGACAGAAATCACCAGGGAAATATTATCTAATGAAATCAGCAACATGTAGAAAGTATTAGACACTATGGCAAAGGGTATTTACCTCAGGAATGCAAATTTGGTTCAACATATGATACAATTAATGTCATACACTATATTAATAAAGAATAAAAACTACACAATCGTCTCAGAAGGTGTGCAACAAGCACTTGAAAATTCCCAGATTCAGTATTATAAAAACATGCAGAAAATTAGGCAGATAAGAGAACTTTCTTCATTTCAAAGGGCATCTATGAAAAGCTCACATATCATCATAAGTAATCTAAAAGGTTCACTAATTTCTCTGATATTAGAAACAAGTCAAATATTTCCACTCTTGACACTTGTTTGCAACATTGTACTGGAGAATGTAGACAGGGCAATTCATTTAGAAAAATAAATATAACGTTTCTAGTATGGAAAGGAAGTCAAACTCTGACCGTTTGCAAATGACATGATCTCATGTATAAAAAGTCCAAAGGACTCTATCAAATATGTTTAGAATTTAAAGATGAGTTCAAAGAAGTTTGCAGCATATAAAATACATAAAATATTTTAAATTTCTCTATACTAGCAATTAACAATCTAAAAACAAAACTCAGAAAATCGTTCCAATTAAGATCACATCAAAAATACTTAGGAATAACCTTATCAAATTAAGTATAAGATATATACACTAAAAACTACAGAACACATATTGTTAGGTTGGCAATATTTTCCAAATGGATCTATAGAATTAATGCAACTTCTCTCAAAATACCAGGTGGCATTACCTTCCCCTAAATTCAGAAGGTTATCCTAAAATTATATATAATATAGATCATGAGCAGCCAAAACACTCTTGAGAAGGACAAAAAGGGTTTGCATAGTAGACATATGCTTCTTGATAGCAAAACTTACTACAAAGTAATAGTAATCAAGATTTGTGGTACTAGTATAGGGATATATGTATTGATCAATGGAGTAGAGAATATAATACTGAAAAATGAATCCCTACATTTATGGTGAAACGCTTTTATACTGTGGCCAAATAAATTAGGTATGAAGCAATATTTTCTTGTCAAATGTTTGTGGGTCAAGTGGATATCCACATGCAAGTTAGACTCTTGCCTCATACCAGAAACATAATTGACTCAAAATGATAATCCATCTAAATATAAGAGCTAAACAGGGCCAACCCATAAAAAGGAACACAGGAATACATCTTTGTGGTCTCTGGTTAAACAATGTTTTAAGATATGACATTGAAAAGCACAAAGGAAAGAAGAAAATATAGAAATATTAAACTTCATTAGAATTAAAATCTTTTGCAATTTAAAGTCCACCATCAAATATAAAGAGGCACCCAAAGAATGGCAGAAAATATTTGAAAATTGCAAATTTTATAGGTGATAATGGTCTATTATCCAGAATATACAATGTCTTACAACTCAAAATTAAAAAGGCAAATATCCCAATCAAAAATGGCAAAATCTTAAATAGCCAACTCTCAAAAGAAAGCCATAGTCATATCCAAAATCACATGAAATTATGCTCAATGTCTTTTGTCATTATGAGGTAGGAGACTGGAAGGACTTGTTTTCTGGTTTCACAACCTTGATGACCAAAATAAGATCTGCTCCAGACAGGATAAAGGGAAAAAACTGACAGAAGCCTGTACATTGTGGTAAATGTGATCCCTGGCAGTCTTCATTTGTCACTCATATGACACTCCTACCAACCACATAACTGTGTACAAATTCCATGGCCACAACTCAGAAGTTATTGCCCCTTTCCATGGAGACAACCTAGAAGTCACTGCCACTTTCCTGCCTCAATTTGCATTGACCTGCCCCTCAATTTGCATATAATTAAAAGTGGGTTTGATTGCATATAAACACAGTTGCCAGGAGGCCTATATGTTGCGAACTCTGAACACACTGCTTAAGAGTTAGCCCTGCTCTGCTAGGAGCAGTACCATTCAATAAAATATTGCAGTCTAACATCACCCACTTGCCCTTAAATTCTTTCCTGGACAAAGCTAATAACCCTCTCAGGATAAGCCCCAATTCTGTGACTCACCTGTCCTACAAAAATTAGGTGAAGGCAAATCTAAAAACCATGAGGTGTACTTCAAAAATCTAAAAAGCATATTGCTAAAAAATATAAGTTGGAAAAGGTAAAATACTGTGAAAAGGCAAACTTGTTACCTCCTAAATAAGGTTTTTAATTTGCATAAATTAGCTACACTCTTTGTGTTACAAAGTTCTTCAGGATTTGGAAAACATTATGATGTATCCACCATTACAGTATCAAAGAGGAATTTCACGGTCCAAAAGAAATCTTCGGTAGTTCACTGATTTCACCTATCTCTCTCCCAAGCCCCTTGTTACCACTGAACTCTTTACTGTCACTACACTTTTTCCTTTTCTACAGAGTCATATAAATGGAATTACACAGTATTTTGACTGTTTCAACTTGTATTTTTCTACATAGCCATATACCTTGTTCAGGTAGCATGATTAAATTAACAACATCAACTTGCTTGCAGGGAGTGCTAGATTACATACAAATGAGAATGAGTGGATCCATTTATATGGTGCTGGATTAGGTCATATGGTGTTGGAAACATTAGTAGAAATTATAAAATTACCAAATTACCCTGGAGCACAATTAAATTCACAGACTGGCGCATACAATAGTGACTGAACAAAAGAAAATGCCAAACAACAACAAAACCAACCAACCACACAACATCAAACTTTAATTATGGAGGTATTTCAAAGTGATACAAGAGACAACTTAAAAACCTTCCAATAGCCAACACTGGAACAATTTGTGCAATTAAAAAAAAAAAAAGCGGCCAAGCATGGTGGCTCATGCCTGTAATCCCAGCACTTTGGGAGGCCGAGGAGGGTGGATCATCTGAGGTATGGAGTTTGAGACCAACCTGGCCAACATGGTGAAACCCCGTCTCTACTAAAAATACAAAACTTAGCCAGGTGTAGTGTCTCATGCCTGTAATCCCAGCCAGTCAGGAGACTGAGGCACAAGAATCGCTTGAACCCAGGGGGCAGAGGTTGCGATGAGCTGAGATCGCACCATTGCACTCCAACCTGGGCAACAGAGAAAGGCTCTGTCTCAAAAAAAGAAAATAGCACATACGCATTGTAAAATAAATCTCCATATTTAGATAATGATATAAATAAAAGATGCATGTATAAATGAATAAATTAATACACATGAAATAATTGGAAGAGAGTAGGCACATGTTTATGGTGAAGGTTTAAAGGAATTTGTAGACATTCTGCCAATAATGAATGTCTACTCTGGTTGACAGTTTGTACTCTTGTAGAGTTTGTACTCTTGGTATGATATGATGAGAATGGCACTTTTTGGCCAGGCACAGTGGCTCACGCCTGTAATCCCAGACCAGCCTGGCCACCACATTAAGACCCCATCTCTATAACAAAATAAATATCACTTGAGCCCAGGAGTTTGACCCCGGCCTGGGCAACATGGTGAAACCTTGCCTCTACCAAAAATCTAACAAACAACAACAACAACAATAAATTAGTCCAGCATGGTGGCACATACCTGTAGTCTCAGCTACCCTGGAGGTTGAGAGGGAAGGGTTCTTAAGCACAGAAGATGGAGGCTGTAGTGAACCAAGCTCATGACACTGCACTCCAGCCTGGGAGAGAGAGTGAGACACTGTCTCAAAATTAAATCAATCAATAAATAAAAATGACACTTTTCCTTGTGATCTTCCTCCCCTAAACCCACAAATCCAGTCTTATCATTAGAGAAACATCAGACCAATCCCACATTAGTAATATTAATGGCATCAAAAATAAGGAAACTCCGAAAAACTGTGACAGTCAGAGAATTCTAAGGAGACATGACATGTACCTGTGATGAGGTATCCTGGATGAGATTCTGGAATAGAAACAGGACATTAAGTAAAAACTAAAAAAAAGTGAGTAAAGTATGAAGAGTAGTTATAGTGTTATAAAACTGATTGGTTGTGACAAATGTCCTACATTAATGTAAGAATTTCATAAAAATGGAAACTTCGTGGGATATATGGAAATTCTATGTACTACATTTACAACTGTTTTGTAAACCTAAAACCATTCTTAAATTTATAAGGTTTCTTTATCTTTAAAGTCACTGCTGACCTTATAAAACAACATGAGCAATATGTTTGATGGCCCTTAGTGCATCTCCTGAGCTTCACCATCTTCCTTAATCACTGAAAGTAGTTATTACTGTGAATTACTTGTTATCCTCTAGTTTGTGTTTATTATATTTACCTCTGTGTTTATATTTCTAATATCAGTAATGTTTATTTTTCTGGTCTTCAAACACACATGCATGGTTTTAATGTATTTATGTCCCTAGTTTAATCGTGAGAAATCATGAGACAAATTCATATTGTGGGAAAACCTACATAATATCTGACCTGTACTTTTCAAAAAAGTCAAGTTCACAAAAAATAAGTGAAGACTGAGAAATCTGCAGACTGGAGAATACTTGATGTGTCAGGTGGACCCTACGATGGTGCCCAGTGAACCTCACCTGTAAGAAATACACTGCTTACGTTATTTCATGTGCTCTATTGAGTGGCCTCCTCTCTGTCTCTCATGACCAACACACCTGAACTTAACATTTTTCCAATTCAGAGTTTTCCTAGAAAGTGGCTGTCTTGATATGAATGTAGTGGTCACAGTTCTGAAAAGTGCCATAAGGGCATCTGACAGTATTTAAAAGGTTACAGTAATCCAACCCCAATGCCCATCAATCAATGAATGGATAAGGAAACTTACGTGTATATATATATATATATGACTACTACTCAAACATAAAAAGGAATGAGTTAATGGCTTTTGCAGCAACCTGGATGAGATTAGAGATTATTATTCTAATTGAAGTAACTCAGGAATAGAACACCAAATATCGTAGGATCTCACTCATAAGTGGGAGCTAAGTTATGAGGATGCAAAGGCATAAGAATGACACAATGGACTCTGGGAACTCAGGAGAAAAGGGTGGGAAGAGGGTAAGGGATCAAAAACTAGAAATAGAGTGCAGTGTATACTGCTCAGATGATGGGTGCACCAAAATCTCACAAATCACCACTAAAGAACTTACTCATGTAACCCAAACCACCTGTTCCCCAATAACCTATGGAAATAAAAACAAATTACAGTAAGAAGGATGCCTGGTCAAGGATTGGACAATTAGGCATTGAGTCATCTACCAGGATAAATAAGTATCCTATGAAAGGTGCACTGTCAACATCCAGGACCAATTTCCTGGGGTCCTGTTGGACAGCGTTATAATTTGAAGCCATTGTCCCAAGAGAGACCTCAAGAGAATATTAGATACTACAAAAATACAACACAGACGTAGAGGTAATTTTATAAATCATGGCTCAAAGATCCCATGGAGAAGGAAGATAGAAAGGGTAAAGTGTTACTTGAAAGTTTACAGAGTTGCAGAGTGCAGCTCTCTCAAGACAGAAATACTCATCTTGAGACTGTTTGCCTTAATCTCAGAAATATAAGCAGAGACTATTCGAAGTTGGTTTCCAAATCCAACTCTTCATTTCGATCAACAACCCATCTTTCTCTCTCTCTCCTTTTATTCTTCCTATCTCATAAACGATGGTCATGTGAATCTCACTGTAAGCAGTCGCTGCTGACGCAGGCACGTTACAGTCATCATGAAATGCTTTGCTCTGACCATTTGTCACTCTTGTCAACTCCACTTGTTGATACTTGGAAAATGAAACAGGCCTTGGTGTTCCCTGAAGACTGTACTGCATGATGAAGAAACTCATATAATGTATAATTTAGAATGTTGAGCATATTTGCAATGAGAGTTTCAGCTTCTATGAGGGCTCAGTTCAGTGAACAGAAAGCCCTAATTTCAAATATAGGAGTCATGCACCTTTTAAGCTTTATTCTCCATTCAGGGTACAGGGTGGAGAGGGGTTGGGTTCAGGCCTCATGATGTGGTCAGACAATGAGATGTTTTCAATAGCATCTTTCTGAGAATTCTGGTGGCCAATCCAGCCTCAGTACAATGTGGTCACAGGTGGTTTACTGTCTTGTGAGAAATCATAACTTCCATGCTATGGTGGTAGAGTTTGGGAGCTCAGTGCTCAGCACTGTGTGTGTTCTCTGTGCCAGGGATATCACAGTAGCACAGTTTTGTGTCTATCACCTTTCCTATCTTAAACCTGGGCACTCAGAACTCATTGACCCTCTTGCTACCTAGAGATGAGTCTCTCCTTAGACACATCTACTTCCATCTCCTTCATGGCCTGCCACTTGGTGATTTTTTTTTTTGCTGAATAGTTTGGTGATGAATGGACCTTCACAGTACACATCATAACAGACCATATGTATGCATGGAAATGAAGAGAAAAATGGGATTTGACAAGTCACTTACCTTATAGAAACTCCCCTTATAATGAAATGAAAAGAGCAAACTTCCATTTACTAAGATTGTCCATTTTTTTTTTTTTGAGACACAGTCTTGCTCTGTCCCCCAGGCTGCAGTGCAGTGGCAGGATCTCAGCTCACTGCAAGCTCCGCCTCCTGGGTTCACACTGTTCTCCTGCCTCAGCCTCCTGAGTAGCTGGGACTACAGGCGCCCACCACCACGCCTGGCTAATTTTTTGTATTTTATTAGAGATACGGTTTCACCGTGTTAGCCAGGATGGTCTCAATCTCCTGACCTTGTGATCCACCCGCCTCAGCCTCTCAAAGTGCTGGGATTACAGGCGTGAGACACTGTGCCCGGCCTGAGATTATCAATTTAAATGAGGCTCTCCTTCCTATGGGGTGAATTGTAAGCTCAGAGGGGTAAGGTTTATTTAATTATAAATGTCCCAAATAATAGCACCTGAATTACTGCTACGATCTTCTCTGAAGTAAGAAATATGGTCAAGGGCAGCTGTATCTCTTACTCCACGTCTCCTGGATGCAGGAATTTATTTTCTCACTGGAGCTATAAAGCTGGTATGGAGAATGTAGCCCATGATCACGGTCTGAAAAAGCAAAAATAGTCCTAACTTCGTGGATATCCTTGGGAGTGTAGCACACAGTCCCATGGCTTAGTAAGCTTTGTGGGCACCGTTCCTGGAACAACCCTCGTGCTCTCCCGTAAAGTGGTGTGGCCTGTGAACGGGGAGCTGTGTGGGTGATGAGGGGACAGTCCTCCCTGCTGTGGGGATCTTTGTTTAACCAGCACAGATGCAAAGTCAGCACTCAGCCCGTGTCCATCTCTTAGATCACTGCATGGTGGGCTGGGGTATGTTGTACTGTGCTCTTCTTTCCTTTTTTCTATTAGGCTATTTCCACCTCTGCACAACACACTCTGTATCACTAACATGCCTCGCTTTCATATGCCTGGTGTCTAAAGGTTCATTTCAGGTCTCTGTAAGCAGGAATCAGCCGACAACCCCATGATTAGAAGCTTTTATTTTCATACCTAGTGAACCTTCTACACTATGATATTGTCTATGCTGCAGCTTTTGGGCCTCTCACTGGACAAAAGAAATCCATGATGTTATAGCATCAGGGGACTGTGTGGTGCCATGAATTCATGATGGAGTCTGCATAATAAAGAGAACTTAATTATCATAGGGTATTCTCAAAGGCTTTAAAAAACTTTAAAACTTGAACAAGAGAATCTCTAAACTAAGAAAACACTCCTAATGTAGAAATATTATTTATGTTCCCCATCACTGGTGTTTCTCAATCTGGTCTGGAAGTCATGTCTTCCAAAATGTCTTTAGCAAGATCCCACAAAGACACTACCTCAAAGTGCCTGAAAATAGGGCCTTCTAACATATGTGGGGCAGGCACTTTTCTTTGAAAAAGTGGTTACCGATGTATGAACTGGTGACTGGGTAATGGAGCATATGATGGGAAAGAAGAAAATGGATGAGAGTCCCTGGAGCTTGATGAGGTGCCTGAAGCCTGAAGCAGGTGCCCTGTGTAGGAATGGAGATAACAAGGCAAGTACTTTGCCTTTCACTCCCTGCATCTCCACTCATCCTCTGATCCAAGGTTTCTTGTTGTTTATGTCCATCTGTGTTGGTATTTTTTTTTGTTCCTAAATAATACATTTTAAGAACAGTTTTATTTGAAAATAATTTTAGTTTTACAGAAAGTTGCAAAGATAATACAGTTTTACATAATCTACAGCTTCCTGAAATGTTAACAACTTATGTAACCAGAATGTATTTATGAAAACTCAGAAATTGACAGTGGTACAAAACTATTAACTGAAATACAGACTTTCTTAATATTTTGCCAGGTTTTCCACTGATGTCATTTTCTGTTCTAGAATCTAATTACATTTACTGTCAGGCATATTACCTATAGGTTGCTGTATAACATATAACCGCACAGCTTAGATGTTCAAACCCACATATAAATATTACTTAACATTTTCTCTGGGTCAGATGACCCAGGCTGAGGTTTCAAGTGAAGCCTCCCCGGGGGAAGGATCACTTTCCCAGCTCATGTTAGTGTTGGTAGGATTCAATTTTTTTCTAGGTTGTGATGACTTCACTGGTGAATTATTCTAAGCCCTTTGAGAATTAATAACAATCCCTTATTAACTAATCTTTCAAGAAAAATTATAAGAACAGAGGAGTAGAGAACAATTCCCAATACACCTCATGAAGCCCGTTTTCCCTGATAGCACAACTGGACAAAGAGATTTCAAGAAAGGAAAATTACAGACAAATATGACCCATGAAACAGAGGCAAAAATTCTGAAGGAAATACTATCAAAATAAACCTGTAGCCTAATAAAAATATACATTATGAGCAAAGTCATTTGTCCCTGAAATATGTTTTATTAAACATACAAAAACTATTAGTGTAATACACTATATTAATAGAATGAAGGACAAAGCTTCATAATTATCTCTAAAGATACAGAATAAGCAGTTGAAAAATCCAAAACACATTCACAATAACAAGGCTGAGCAAATTAGGCATGGAAGGAAATTTTCTTAAGTGATAAAGGGCATCTATGAAAAACTCACACAACAACACATGATGAATGTTACATATGATGAATGTTTCAGTAATTTCTTCAAAAAATTAGCAACAGGACAAGGATGTATGCTGTTGGTACTTTTATTCAGTATTGTATTGGAACATGTAGCCAGGGTAATTAGGCAAGAAACATAAATATAAGACTTCTAGAATGGAAAGGATGAAGTTAAGCTATCTCTATTCATAAATGACATAATCCTGTGTATAGAACATCTTAAGGAATAGTGCCACAATAAATATACGTGTGCATGTGTCTTTATAGCAGCATGATTTATAATCCTTTGGGTATATACCCAGTAATGGGATTGCTGGGTCAAATGGTATTTCTAGTTCTAGATCCTTGAGGAATCACCACACCGACTTCCACAATGGTTGAACTAGTTTACAGTCCCACCAACAGTGTAAAAGTGTTCCTATTTCTCCACATCCTCTTCAGCACCTGTTGTTTCCTGACTTTTTAAAGATCGCCAATCTAACTGGTGTAAGATGGTATCTCATTGTGGTTTTGATTTGCATTTCTCTGATGGCCAGTGATGATGAGCATTTTTTCATGTGTTTTTTGGCTGCATAAATGTCTTCTTTGGAGAAGTGTCTGTTCACATCCTTCACCCACTTTTTGATGGGGTTGTTTGTTTTTTTCTTGTAAATTTGTTTGAGTTCATTGTGGATTCTGTATACTAGCCCTTTGTCAGATGAGTAGGTTGCAAAAATTTTCTCCCATTCTGTAGGTTGCCTGTTCACTCTGATGCTGGTTTCTCTTTGAGAGATAGCATTAGGAGATATACCTAATGCTAATTGATGAGTTAATAGGTACAGTACACCAGCATGGCTCATGTATACATATGTAACAAACCTGCACGTCGTGCACATGTACCCTAAAACTTAAAGTATAATAATAATAATAATAAATCCTAAGGAAATCACTAAAATAAGATTAGAACCAAAAAATGAGTTCAGTAACACTTTAGTATACTAGGGCAATAAAAATCAATTCTACTTCTATATATTGTCAGTTAATCTAAAGTAAAACATAGAAAACAATTCCATTTAAAATATTGTCAAAAAGAAATAGACATTTGGGGGCAAGGGGAACAACCTAAGAAATATAAAAATAAGGAGAGATTCTTAGTTTAAATGTCAAAGTATCCGTACATAAATTGTCTTCTTTAGTTAGAAACATTCTTTCCCATGGGGGTATGAATTTACAATTCTAAACTACTCTACATGTATTTTGGACTCACTGATTATATAAAGGAGGACAACTATCTCACTGTTAGCATCGGAGGTTACATACAAGTAGTGGGAATGGGGAAACTGATTCATGTGGTCTTGAATTAGATCACAGGTGCTGGAAACATTAATAAGAATTCATGCTGAACTTTACACAGGAATAAATGGAGAAATGTTGTAGAAATGCATATACATATGTGAGTGTGAGTTACATACATACATATAATCCTTTGCTCTGTCAGATGACAAAGCATAGAATTAACAGACGCCTAGCAAAAATGAGAACACCATTGCTGAGACCTTTGTTTCTAATGCCATTCACCAATAAAGGAACTAGGAATTTGGGGAAAAATGGTTAATGGCATGGCTGGGAAGGGAATCAACACTATTAAGCTTAAGTACCTTGTAGTGCCAGAAAGTAAGAAAAAGTTAAACAACACAACCAACCAACACACTACATAAACCAAATCAAATAGCAATAATATGGGTATTTCAAAGTGGTAAAGCAGCTGACTGAAAGGCCTTCTAATGACCAGCACTAGCACAATTTGAACAATACAATAAACTAGTCTAATCACAGTGGAAATAAATATTTATTATTTGCCAATATTCCACATAATATAAATAATTGATTAAATAAATGTCAAATAAATGCTGGAGAACAGATACATTGCCTATGGTAATGAAATACAAACGATACTATAGAATTTCTGTCCTAAGGAGGTGAAGAATAATTCCCCAATGTTAAGTATGCGCTGTGCATGTGACGTTTTTTTCAAAAAGTACGACATGGAAAGGGGGAAATTAATTTTACAGTGGAGAAACTGGACCCACACTGCCTCATCCAGGTGCTCAAATTAGTATCAATAGTGATAAAACACATTTTGAGAATATATGCCCATGGTATAATGAATATTACACTCACCCCTGTCTCTTCTTCCACATCTACAACTTCAGTCTAATTGTTAGTAAAAACAATCATAGAAATCCTAAATGGAGGATGTCAATGCCACGAAAAACATGGAAATTCAGAGAAACTGCAGAGACAAAAAAGGCTTAAGGAGACATGATATCTAAATGTGTTATCCTGGAAGAGATCCTAGAACAGAAAACAAACATTAAGTAGGAAAAAAACAAATCTGATTAATATGTGGATATCAGTGAATGAGAACGCATAATGTTGGTGCGTTAATTGTGGCAAGTACCCATGCTCATATAAGAGGTTAATAATGATGGAAACTCTGTGTTGGTTGCATATTAACTCTCCATGCTGACTATGCAACTGTTCTGTAAGTCCAAAGCTAACGTAAAATAGAAAAGTTTTTTTCTTTTTTTAAAAATTCACTGCTGACCTTAACAAACTGAGTATTATCAATATTGTCGATGCCCCAAATGTGCATCTCCCCAATTTCATGGCATTTTTTACCCCCATGAAGGTTACTATTATTTTCAGTTTCCTCTGTCATTTCCTTTTTATATTATTTTTATGTCTGGGTTTATATTTCTAAATAATACGTTGTTGAGTTTTCATTATCTTCAAATTAAGATAAAGGTGTTCAAAACACGTCTATAATTCTATTCAAATAATGAGAAATCATCAGATGAATCCACATTGTGATGCTTCCTATAAAATACCTCACCAGTTCTTTTCTTAGAGGCTCAGATTCTTCAAGATAAACGAAGACTGGGAAACTGTTGCACATCAGACAGGACCTGATGTGGCTGGTAGACCTTAAGATGGTGCCCAATGATCCCCCCCTGCCAGGGTGCATGACCTTGTATTGTAATCCTCTCCTTGTGAGTATAGGCATGAAATGTGACTTGTTTTCACACAACACAATAATACAAGAATATTAGATGTCACATGACTGATCATGTCACGTAAAGTTGTGATTTTTTTTTTTTTTGTCTTGCTAGCAAGCTCTTTGCCTTGATGGCTTTGATAGAGAATTCTGCCACGTGGGAGAAGTCCACATGGGAAGAAACTGAATGCAGCCTCTGGTCAACAGCCAGCAAGGAACTGAGGCTGCCCTAGAGTTTGCAATTTAAATTTCTGACTAATCCAAGCCCCCTTTTAAGTAACAATATATCACTTAAGATGTAGTGTGAACACCTTACAGTAACAGAATAACCCACATTCATTCCTTCTATCACTTATTGCAGTTATTCATCTTACTTATATAAGCATAATATTTGTATGTATATATGCACATAAATATTTGTATGTATATATGTATGCACACACAATGATATGTATTTAACCATATCTAATCAAATATATTCATACTACTATTGTTTTTAACAAGCTGTTATTTGTTAGATTAATTAAAAATAAAATTATTACCTAGATTAGCCACTAAAAAGGTAAAAAAAAAAAGATATGCTAAGAAATGAGATGAATTGATATAAAGTGCTCAAAACAACAAAAGGTAGAAAATGAGTGAAATACAAAAAATAGGAACAAAGACAAATCAACAACTGAAAGATAGTAACAAATTTGGTAGATTTTTAATCCAACTATATCAATCATCACTTTAAATGTCCATGTTCTAAATGCACTACTTAAAGGACAGAATGCATCAATAAAAGAGGGCATGGCATAGAAAGAATAAATTCATGTAACATGTTACAATCTGAGAAACACGAGAACATCATGAGGTTTGCAGGAGAATATCAAAGAACTTTCAAGAAGTCACGCAGATAGGCCAAGCATGGTGGCCAACACCTGTAATCTCGGCACTATGGGAGGCCGAGGAGGGTGGATCACTTGAGGTTAGGAGTTTGAGACCAACCTGGCCAACATGAGGAAACCCCATCTCTACTAAAGATACAAAAATTAGCTGGGCGTGGTGGCACCTGCCTGTAATCCTGGCTACTCAGGAGGCTGAGGCAGGAGAATCGCTTGAACTCGGGAGGCAGAGGTTGCAGTGAGCTGAGATGGAGTCACCACACTCCAGCCTGGGCTACAGGAGCAAAACTCCATCCCAAAAATAAAATAAAATTAAGACCAAAACTGCCAGACAGCTTACAAGTGGGGATTTTAAAGACACAGAGGCAGGGGTAATACATAGTAATAAATTAATATATTGAGGTTACACATTGGTTTTAGACTAAAAGGATGAAGTATCTTGAAGTGGAAGCTTACAGGTCATAGGGGGATTCAGAGATTTTCTGATTTGTGATTATTTAAGAAAGTAAAATTTGTCAGAAAATTTGGGATCAGCAGAAAATAATGGTACTTCTGGCTCATAGACATAACATCCTGTAGGCCCCTCAGGAAGAAATTGAGAATAAAGAATGGCAGAGTTCATTTCATAGATCCCCTTTATCTGAGGTCTATGTGCCAGTGGATCCATTTAGTAGAGGGGCAGCTTTCTGAACAACAACTCAGGGACATATGTTAAGCTTTGATTTTTAGTCTCCATAGGGAACCCCATATTCCCATGACTCTCAATTCCTTGCTACTATTTTAACTTCTTGCTTGTCAAGTGGCTCATGAACTTCTCAGAGGTAGAGAGGTGCCTGGAATTTCTGTGAAGGGACTCAAGATTTTCCTTTATTTCCATGCTTGGGGTAGTACACAGGCCCCTATGAGGGGTCCCTGCACCTTCTCAGGCCCTAAATAAATCCTCATCTGCTTGTGGGACTCCTGAATTTCTTCTACCATGTTCTTGCTTTTGTATTGCTTGCTGCTTTCAGGTAAGAATATTCCTGTTCAACCTTGGAGGATGAATCTCCTCTTCACTGGCCAAGACATTTGGATGACTATTCATATATGAATTATATCAAGAGTGCCAAAGTTCGGTATAAAATAATACACATCAGTTGATCCACTATTATTTAATAGAAGGTGGGTAAATTATTGACCATGTCAATGAAAATGGAGATATAAATAGTTGCCAGCAGAAAAATATTTTTAAAATATTAAGCTAAATGAGAAAAAATAATAAAATATTTTAACACCCTTCCTAAAAGTGATTGTTACAAATATGTTTGCTGAATAGAACAAAATTATGTGTACATTTTCTAAGCGGCATTTTAAAAATTTGTCACTGAGACTATTTATTACTGACTCAATTTCAGAGCCATTCTTGGTCTGTTTAGGGATTCAGTTCCTCCCTGGTTCAGTCTTGGGAGGGTGTATTTGTGCAGGAATTTTTCATTCTTTCTAGATTTTCTACTTTATGTCCATGGAGGTGTTCATTACATTCTCTGATGGTTGTTTACATTTCTGTGGGGTCGGTGGTAATATCACCCTTGTTGTTTCTGATTGCATTTATTTGAATCTTCTCAACATCACTCATTACTAGAGCAATGCAAATCAAAACCAACATCAAATACAACCTAACACCTGTCAGAATGGCTATATTAAAAAGTCAAATATAACAAATAACAGATAGTCAAACAAATAACAGAGGCTGGCAAGGTTGTGGAGAAAAAGGAACACTTATACAATGTTGGTGGGAGTGTAAATTAGTTTAACCATTGTGGAAGACAGTGTGGTGATTCCTAAAAGACCTAAAGACAGAACTTCCATTTGACCCAACAATCCCATTTCTAAGTATATATCCAAAGGAATATAAATCATCTGTTATAAAGACACATGAACACATATGTTCACTGCAGCACTATTCACAATAGCAAAAACATGGAATCAATCTCAATTGTCCATCAACAATAGACTGTATAAAGAAAATGTGGCACATATACACCATGGAATACAACACAGCTATAAAGAAGAACCAGATGATGTCTTTGCAGGGACATGAATGGAGCTGCAGTCCATTATTCTTAGCAAGCTAACACAGGAACAGAAAACCAAATACCTCCATGTTCTCTTATAAGTGGGAGCTAAATGATGAGAACACATGGACACATAGAGGGGAACAACACACTCAGAGTTCCTGAAACCATCGGTCTGGTTTCCGATGAATGGGGCAATCAGACACACAAGCACACCAAGGCTTAACCATTCTGGCCACTGGAAGGGAAAGAAACTACCCAGGAATGCCACCTGCTTCCAACTAGCTGATCCCATGATTGGGGCTCTAGGGAATTTCTCTTTACCTGCCGAGATGTTTTTGTCTTGGGGAACTTCCTTTCTCTTCTTGCCACTGCACCAGCTGCTGACTACACTTCCTTTCCACAGGGCAAGTGACATCTGAAGAGGCTGACAGACTTCAGAGCTGGGTAAGGCAACCAGAATACCCCCTGAACTGCCTCTGCCTGTTCTGTGATGTCACCTGAGCTCTGCTCTGTTTAGATATAGCTGATTGTGACATCATCTGGGTGTGTATCGTATCTGTATCTATGTCAAGACCTGGGCTTTGCTCCACTTGGAGTCAGCTGATTGGCAAGAGGGCATCTGAAATTGAGAGGAGGTTTCAGGACTTTTACCCAGTCCTTTAGTGGGGATCTGTCCGGGACTGTGCAGTATGAATCTGCAACTGTAAAAGTGTACAATATCTATATTTAGGCCCCCATCTCTGTCTCTCTCTCCTCTTCCTTCTTTCCTCTGCAAGGTGATCTGCATAAGCCCCAGTCCATCCAGGATCCAGCCCTGGAGGGAAACAGCCTCCACTGCCCTAGCAGGGTCACTCTTTTTAGGGCCCTGGAGTACTTCTCACAACAGTGCCAGTTTTTACGGGGAAAGGAAGGATGTGAACAATTCCATAGGTTATCTAAAGGGCTTGCCACCATGCTTACGGTGCTTAATGTTGTTTATGTGAAAAAAAGCTTAACAGCATATGGAATAAGTATTTAGGCAGTCCTGAGCCTCTGCCCTTTTTGTGTGCTTAATTTACCATTTAATTTGTTGCCATTCGGTTACCCTCTACTAGGGTACTAAGTACAGCAGAACATGGACTTGGGATGAAGTTGATGTGCTGGTGGGGCTGGGCGGGGCGGTGGTGGGGGAGTGCTGTGCTAGCTGGTGCTAATCAGTAGCTGCCCAAGGAGTTTATTCTCTGATCTCTTTGGCTGTCCCAGCTGTGTGGTGAGATTTGCACAAGTGTTCCTTTTAGGACCATGAGTGGTACTAATGGCACTGCTTATAAGAAGCTAGAAAAGTCTTTCCAACCCATAGAGCTCTGGTTGAAGGATATGAGCAGTGCAGAACAGAAGAGAGACAACAAATAAAAGTTGTCATCACTGTTTCAACAGGAATGAGCAGTATGGATATAGAAACCAAGTCAGGAGGGGAAACAAGGTCTCTATCCCCTCTGGGAGGCCCCTGGGGCATATCCTAGCTAAGTGTAGATCCTATAGCTATGAGCCCTTGACTAAGAGAAAAACGGTCTATTATTGCAGTGCTGTTTGGACTGTGGACAAGTTAGGTTATAAATTTTGACCTCTGAACGGACGCAACCAATACTAGTCTTTAATGCAGTTAGACTCATTTTGTCAGAGGTCTGGGAAATCAGAAAAAATACCATATGTCCAAGTCTTCATGCTTTTTGAAAATCAGGATTCATACCATGAGGGAAGATGCCAGCTGCTAGCTGTACCAAAGGACAGAATGGAAAAAGGACTCTTCACAAGCCAGAGAGCCAAACTCAGGCAGAAAGTAATGAAGAAGAATTAGGACTTTTAAATGTCCTACACCCAAGCTGTTTTAGCAGCTCCAACCACCACAGCCAGAACGCACCTGGCCTCTGCTCCACCCCTAACAGCTTCCACTGCGGTGGGAGCCCTATGGGGCCCTTAGCATTGGCCTCTGCATTGGCCCGGATTGCCTTGATGCTACCAAGTGAGGCATCAGACCAATAAGAGGGAGCTACTCTGCCACCTCAGTATAATGAGAGAACAGAGATGGCCTCTCCCTCCAGTGCTTGACAGGGAACACGATTTAGCAAGGAAGTGCCATGGCCGGAGCAAGGGAATTCCCATGTACAAGGATGGCCATGGGTGGCTTGGATGCGAGTGGGCAACCTGTCAGACATTACTGGACATCCAGCCCATTTTCAACATCTAACTTGTGAAATGGAAAAACTCCACCCCACTTTATAGAATGGATCCCCCGAAAATGACTGATCTCTATGTGTCTATCAGTGCTACCCACCAGTGTACCTGAGCAGATGTGTAGCCTCTCCTAAATATGTTTCTGACTGTAGACCAAAGAAGATCCAGAGTCTTGGTGCCTCCATGAAACAAATCCAAATGCCCCAAACCTGAAGGGACCATTCTGGATGCAAACCCTAATTGGGGCTCCAACTGATAAGGGGACATGGCCCATCTGGAATATTCACAAACATTCTTCCTGTTTGGACTCAGGAAAAGGGTACCAAAACAGGAAGCCTCACTAGGAATGGCCCCTTCCCCGCTCGAGAGACAAAGAAAGAGAAGTTTCAACCATA
This sequence comes from Pan troglodytes, assembly GCF_028858775.2. Taxonomy (NCBI): domain Eukaryota; kingdom Metazoa; phylum Chordata; class Mammalia; order Primates; family Hominidae; genus Pan; species Pan troglodytes. The sequence continues at coordinate 10,986,007 of NC_072414.2, forward strand.
AATGTGGAATGAACAAGGAAGCCTCTGCATCAGAAAAATCGAGGCAAGCTCTGGAACACAGCCAGCGTGCCTAGTGTAAGGAGAAAGGCCACTGAAAGGATGACTGTCCCAAAAGAGAGGACCAAGGGGCCAGAAAAAGGAGGAATATGATGAGGAAGAAGCTCACAGTCAAATAATGGAGCAGGGTCACTGCTCTGACCACGGACAGTGATGCCTGGGGGCTCTCCTTAATCCCTCAGAGACAATTAAAATTTCCCCACAGGAACCCTGGGTACAACTGACAGTGAGGAAAAAATTACTTGATTTCCTGGTTGATACTGGGCAAACTATTCAGTTCTTAACACTTTACAAGCAAAAAGCACCAAAATGATCATACCAGTGATAGGAGTTGCAAGAATAATGCAACAAAAGGCTTTCCTACAACCTTTAGAATGCAAACTAGAAAGTTTGGACCTAAGGCACTGCTATTTCTATATGCAAGAATGCCCAATTCCCTTGCTGGGAAAAGACCTATTATGCAAATTAAATATGCAAGTAATTTATCCCCAGAGAAACAACTACATCTGCAGGTCCTGCTAGAGCAAGCACTGCAAGTAACATGTTATTCACTTGCCTTAAGAAGAAACAAGAATTCTCCCTTAGAAGTCTATGAGAGAGTGTGTAATTGTGAATAGGCAGACGGAATCCCAGGAAAAACAAGAAATACACAGTGAGTGCACATGGAAAAAACAGAAGGGGCTACTGTGCCCTGGGTGGCGCGGGGGAGGCGAATAAAAAATCAGTATACATTAATAAAGGAAGCCTTAGAAGGAATACAAATTTTTGAATACAGTCTTTCAAAAATTTCAGAAGTAGATTGATTCATCCATGCAGATCCCCATATAATAGCCCTATCATGCCTGTAAGGAAGCTACCCTTCAACAAATATCAATTTGCCCAAGACCTGAGAGCTGTTAATAAAATAGTCTTGGATATTCACCCAATGGTGCCTAACCCATATACTCTACTGACTGCTATATATAGATATTGTGAATGCTTTTCAGTGCTAGATCTGAAAGATGTTTTGTTCTGCATTCCAGTTGAAGAAAAGACCCAGCAATTATTATTACTTTTTTAATGACAGGACCCAGAGACTAAAACAACCTTTCAATACTGTTAGACAGTGGGGCCTCAATGTGCTAAAAAAAAATGCACCAACAATTTTTGGGGAAATAGTGGCAAAAGACTTAGGAGACCTACAACAAGATTAAGAAGCCTGGCTACAACACATAGATAATTAATAGCAGCCACAACTATAGGAAATGCGTAGCTGACCTCATCTTAGTTCTAAATCACCTGGTACAATATGGATACAAAGTATTCCCAGGAAGCCCCAAGTAAGTAAGTAGAAAGTAACCTGTCTTGGCTTTAGGTTAAAGCAAGGCCAAAGGAGCCTGGTCTGGTAAAAAACAAACAAACAAACAAACAAAAAAAACAGGCAATAGCAGCCATAAAGCCCCAGAGAATGGGGGCAACCATGGGGATTCTTAGAAAGGGTTAGCTTCTGCCAGATTTGATTCCTAAATTTGGACTAATGACTAAAACCCTTTATGAATCCCTACACGGACTAGACTCAGAGGCCCTTCTCTGGCTATCTAAAGGTCAACAAACATTTTATACCATCAAAGAAAAGCTGGTATCAGCCCCCACACTGGGATACCAAATTCCCAAAAGCTGTTCAAATTCTATATCCAAGAGAAACAAAGCATAGGTCTGGGTGTGCTAATCCAAATCCTGAGAGATGCCCCACAATCCATGGCCTATTTCTCTAAACAATTACGCCAAAGATTAAGGGATGGCCCCCCTTCCTCTGGGCAAAATCACCCACTGTGAAGTCCTACAGGAAGTAGAACAATTTACTCTGGGACAGCCAGTTACTGTATTTGTGCCCCATCCGGTGCTGACTCTGCTAGAACAAACGGGAGGCTACTGGCTCACTGTGGGGTGAGTGGGCAGATACCAGGCCATCCTCGTATATGATCCAAATATCACCCTACAAACCACCATGGCTCTAAACCCTGCCACACTGCTCTCAGCCACTGAACACAATCCTGGGTTAAAGCATGACTGTAAATCCTTGATGCAGCTTATTCAAGCATGCTGAACCTGTCAAACTAGACAATGAGTGCTCTGGACTTGAACTACACTGATGGGAGCAGCTTAATGAAAGATGTACACAGAGCCAGATGTGCCACCGTGACTACCAAAAGGGTAATAGAAGTCCATACCCTTCCGGCAGCTACCTCTGCACAAAGAGCTGAGTTAATTGCTCTTACTTGAGTCTTTAGAACTGTCCCAGAAAAAGGGATTCTGATTCCATACATGCATTCCTGGTAATGCACGCCCATCGGGTGTTTTGGAAACATAGAGGAGGCTGCTTGAAATGAGAAAATTCGGACATTAAACACCCAAAAGAAATTCTGGCCCTAGTAGAAGCAATTGACTTGCCTGCCACTGCATCATGCACTGCCCCACCACCAGAGATAATTCACAACCAAAGGTAACCAGGCAGCTGGCAAAGCTGCAAAATGAGCTGCTCGGGAGGCACAGGTCTGGGACATGAATACTCCATTTGGAATTACTAGGTTTTAAACCTCATTACACCGAACAAGATCCCAAACGTGCCCAAGCCAGGGGTTTGAGAAAAAGGATTCCAACTCCCCCTGGAAAACTGACACTCACAGGATGATGAAACCCCAAGGCCTTGGTTTATCCAATCTCAAAACATCTACATGAAGGAACGCACTATGGGAGTGATGTCCTCGCCAACCTAGTGCAACCACATCTCAGTAGCCCACAATTCCAAGATATCATTCAGAAAATTACACAAGGATGCATCTTGTGCACTACAAACAATCCCAAGATGGAATGTAGCCCTCCTAAAAAGGGGATATAGTACAAAGGGCTGAGTCCCTTCAAAGACTGAAAGGTGGGCTTCACTCAGATGTCTACCTGGTTATGTGAGCCAAGGAAAGATCTGAAGTTATTAATAAGAGAAAAAGGAGGAGAGTTAAGTGATACACTTTTATCAACATGAAGTTCTCAATAAATTCTAGAGTAATAAGTATATACTTGATCTTTGCTGAAACTACCTGAATGGGTGTAGACAGGGGCTTTCCTCCAAAACAAAACAGACTGCTGGGTCTCTGGGGGAGGTGCCCCTTTCTCCACTGCTGACTTGCCATTGCACATCCAAGCTACCACCTCGAGCACTTGGAGTTATGTTTATACGTAGGACAAGAGTAAATTCTCACGCATTTCCCATCTATAATTACACTACCACTCACCATGAGTGCTCCACTTTTGGGGAAACCTGGAAACAAATCTTCCATCTGGCTCATAAGCAGGTTAATATCACCCCCTCTATAGACTATGCTGTACATGACAACATAGGATGGCCGATGATGGTGCAAATTCAGGCAATGTGTCACGCACCTCTATGCATCCAAAAGCACGAGAGCAACACACCCCACTAGCAGCCAGGCTAAGGGATGGTTACCTCTTAGTAACGTGGCCAAAACCATCAATTGACTAATAATATATGGCTAGGATGGCAAAATAGTATCAAGCTACATGGTGGGGCCTATCCTTTCTCCTGGAGTTAGCTATGGGTCTGAGGCAGTCACAGCTGGTCTTACTTACCTTACAGCTGGACTGGCAGATACACCTGGGGGTGCCCTTACCTACCAGGACACATCCTGTCCCATCTGGACTCTCTCCCTGACAACTGGGAAAATGTGAAGGACAGACAACACCATCAAAAATGGGCACCCTGTTGGTTCTACTCACTAGCTGCCTTTTCCTCCCAGATAGCAAACATAGATGTAGAATTATAAGTCGAGACCCTAAGTATAGAGCTACTGCCTCTAATAACACCTAACCCAACATTACCCTTCCCACTGAAAACACTCGCAGATTAGACAAGTGGCCCTACAGAACCCTATGGCCTTAGATATCCTGACTGCAGCCCAGTGTGACACTTGTGCATTAAGACTGAATGGTGCATAAACACACCAGATTATTCTCACGATATAATCCAAGCTATGCATGCACTGAATACTCATATTTCTGCTATAAATGTCCTCTCCCAGGATCCCACAATGTCATGGTTTAGTCGACTTCCAGGTCCATGGAAGACTCTCATATACAGTATAATTGGTATTCTGCTCCCTATTCTGTTTGGTTGCTGTAGTTTTTGTCACTTTTCAAGATCTGTATGGAGATGCAGGAAAAACTTTCCCAGAAACTTTTGGGTCCCCACACTATAATGCTCCAACACATTCTCACATTAGTCTGGGAACCCACGAATATTTCCAACTCCAGGTAAACAGATTCCAATCTGATACCCTCTAACTGTGCCCCTTTTCAGCAGGAAGAAGCTAGATGGACTGTGTTGTCACTTTCCTTGGAAATGGAATGGTCTTTTATGGTGAAGGATTGTAATTGAGTCATATAGCTTCAAAATACACTTAAGTTTTTTCTTTCTCCTTTTTTTTTTCTTCCCAGTCTCAAGATGTAACCTTGAAGCAAACTGCAGAAGCCATTGCTTTAGTCTTCAAGTAGAACCCTGAAATAAACTTTGGAACCACACCCCCTTTGGTTTCCCACTGTACACGTCCATGCCTTATACACATTTACCTAACTGTATGCTGGCTAAACTCACACCATGCATACTTATCTAACTATATGCCTGTCAAAAAATACCAGAGGCTAATTTAAAATGAACCAAACATAAAGGCCCAGCTGTGGAATTGTCTCTCTCTTAAAGATTGCCTCAGGATGGATATCTACAGCCTGGAACTATCAAGATGGTATCAGTCTGTCTCGAGTAAGACACAGACTCCCTGAATCTGCACAATACCTGCATGCCTCCCATGTCATGCGTCACGCTTCCCTTTCTTTAAACCCCTGTCCTCTGCCCAAAATTTTGAACTGGTTTATAGAGGTGTAATCCAGCCATTTCCCTACTGCTGAATTTGAAAAATAAAGTCACTTTCCTTTGACCCTGCACGTCCTCTTTGTCATTGCTTTTGCATGCATAGAACAGCTGGACCTGCACTCAGTTACATGTGTATCATAAGAGGAATGGAATACGGCACTTTTCTCCCTGACTGCCAATGACTACATGGAAACAGGGGTGCCTCATCATCTGTATTATGGTATATTATTGAAGACACAGACTTATACTTTCACGTAAGCTGACCAACTCCATTTACCCTCTACCTAGCAGTGGAGGCAAAAACAACTCAATCTTGAAAGCTGATTCACCATGTTGACTTCTGATTAACCTCCGTTCTGGGACTGCCTCTAAGCTTTCTGTATAAATATTTTTTTCCTTTATATGCACACTAGGGGATAAGATTTCTATTGTGTCTACTGTTCCTTGTGAAAATCATTATTTTTCTGTAAATCCTGCCCTTAGGTCAGAACCACCATGACTATAAATCCTGTGCTTAGATTCACATGGCATTTCTGCCTTTCCCTGACAGGTAGACTTCAGTTTTCCTACACATTCCTTCCCCATGGTATATAAGTCCTGTGTGAGACTCAAATATCTGTTCATAAATCCCTACTAAATGTTTCTTTCTAAGAGACTGGTTATATCAGCCTCTATCTTCAGCTGTTCAGCTTCCTCATATTTTGGTGGTAGGTTTGCAAAGACCTGCCCTCCATGGAATGCTAACTATTAAAAATGGAGAGCTTTTAGTGGAGTAATGAAATCCCTATTTTACATATGTAGAAATAATTTTAAAAATGATGGTCGTAGAAATCTGTTGAGGAGGAAGCAGAATTGTAATGAGTTAGATGAATGTTTCCCTGACCTAGATTTAACACTTCAGGAAGACTGAATAAAGGGAACATGAAATCATGGTCTCAATTATATGAGCCACCCATCCATTGAACTCTAACTTCCAATCAGTCTAAAGTGTGGATGGAGAAAGAGTGTTAGGTACTTGCCTCATGAAGAGGTCTAGGAATTTGGCTTGTTTGCAGTGATAGTTTTTGAAAATTGTAGTGTCCAGGACAGCCACTCTGAAACCTGGTAGCTTAGTATATTATGGGAAATCATAATTTTTGTGCTGTCAGAGAGGTTGTTTGGGAACTTGGAGCACCACACGATGTCATCTGTGCCTGTGACATCATTTAGCAGAGCTTTGAATTTAGTGCCTGTTTTCTTTTAAACCTCATCTCTCCAGTGTCCATCTCCCTGATATGCCACATTGAGATGGGTTACACCTTGTATGCATTTACTTATGTCTAACTTATGGCTTGCCATTCTAGCTTTTTTTTTAATTGCTTCCTGGTTTGGTGAAGCACAATCTTCACACTCTTCATCATGATAGATTAGAAAACATGCACTGAAATTAAGATAAAAAGGGATTTGACAAGTTTCGTAAGTGTGATAGTATCTCCAGTTCAAATGAAATAAATGGGAACACCCACCATGTTTTAAAATAGGAACCTTAAATGAAGCTGTCATGTCTCAAGTAATAAAGTATGAGCTTAAAGAAGTTAGTTTTCTTGAATTACAAATGCTCAAATAACACCACGTAACAGTTATCCTCATCTAAGAATGAGAAATGACATCCATGAAGGTGAATGTCTCTTCCAAGTTTCTAGGTCACAAGAGCTCATTTTCTGACTGTCACTATTACTGTGGTGTAGACAATAGACCCCATGTTTATAGACCAAAAAATAAGTCAACGTTATACATGGCCATGGGTGTGCAGAATGAAGTCTGATGTCTTTGTGGGTTTTTAGGCATGGTCCCTGGAAACATCTCTGGTGCTGTCCAGCAGCGTGTTGAACAGGAAGTTGTGTGTGGGGTGAGTGGAGAGTCCTTCCTGCTGTGGGATTCTTTGTTTAGCCAGCACATATGTAGAATCACCACTCAGCCTGTGTATATCTCTTAGATCACTGCTGGACGGTTGGGGATACGTTGTATTTTCTTCCTTCCTTTCCTTCCTTCCCTCTTTCCTTCTTTCCCTGTTTCCTCTCTTTCTCTCTCTCTTTTTGTCTCTCTTTCTTTCTCTCTCTCTCTCTTTCTTTCTTTGGTCTGACTTTATTGCTCAGGCTGCAGTGCAGTCACACAATCATGGCTCACTGCAGCCTTGACCTTTTGGGCTCAATCCATCCACCTGCCTCAGCCTCCTGAGTAACTGGGACCACGGGTGTGTGCCATTATACTCAGCTAATTGTTCTATTTTTTTGTAGAAAAACAGTTTCTCCATGTTGCCCAGGCTGGTCTTGAACTCCTGGACTCAAGCCATCCACCCACTTTGGCCTTCCAATGTGCTGGCATTACAGGCATAAGCCACCACGCCTGGCCTCTTGTTTTGCCTCTATCAGGTTTTCCATGCCTGTGCAAAACCTATTTTGAATCTCAGCTGCCAAAAATCTGGTGTGAAAAGATTTTTTTGTCCAGGTCCAGATAAGTAGAAACTGCCAAAACCACCAACCACCATATATATATATCTTTTGTATTCCACTCACCTGCTGTCATGATGATGCCCATTTGGTGACTTTGGGATTGCTGATATAATTCTGGTATTCAACAGAATACAAGGTTCCATAAAATTCCTGATGGAGAATATGGTGTGAAAAGACATTATCACAGAATTCCAACAAGGCTTGAAGGCAGAATTATCTTTAGAAAACTAAGCCTATATTTAAAAAAATCATAATATGAAAATACAATTTATATTTCTTGTCACTAACATTCCTCAATCTTGGTCTTTGGCATCCAGAAACTTTGTCTGCCAAAATATGTTCAGTGGGATCCTGTAGATATGTTCCTAAATGATATCTGAAAATGGGCCTTTCTGGGGTATGTGAGGCATAGGCAAATATCTCTGAAAACAGAGAGGTTACTGACACGCAAACGAGTTACTTGGTAATAAAGAGTGTGATGGGGAGGTCAAATATGGACAAGAGTTCCTTGAGTTTGATAGTGGCTTCCTGAAGTACATGGATGTATGTATGGAAGGGTAAATGTATGTGGAAATCTGCTTGGCTATTTTTTTTCTATGTGTCCATTCACCTTCTGAGGCCAGTTTTTTTTTTTTTTTGAGTCTTGGTCTCCCTCTGTTTCCCAAGCTGGAGTGCAGTGACACAATCATGGCTGACTTCAGTTTGGAACTCCTGGGCTCAAGCAATCCTCCCAAGTCAGCCTCCCCAGAAGCTGGGGTAACATATGCATGCCTGTCTTTTTTTAATTAAAAATAAAAAATCAAAGATTTCATTTTAAAATAATCTTAGATATACATAAAGATGCAAACATAGTACAGCTAGTTTTACATACCCAGGAGTTTACTAGAATGTTAACATCTTATTTATATACCCATAATATATTTATGAAAACTAATAAACTTACACTGGTTTAAAACTATTAACTGAACTACAGACTTTCTTGAGAGTTTACCAGGTTTTCTAGTAATGCCATTTTTCTGTTCTAGAATCTAATCCAGGGTAGTATTATAAATTAAATGTGCTATCTTTTGCATTAGTTATCAGTTGCTGCACAACAAATTGCCACATAGTGTGGTGGCTCAAAATCACACACACATTACTTACAGTTGCTCTGGGTCAGGAATCCAGATTCAGATGACGTCCAAGGCTGAGGTCTCAACTGAAGGCTCATCTGGAGAAGGATACCCTCAAAGCTCATGTGATAGTTGTTAAGATTCCATTTCCTACTCTGGACTGATCACGGTGGGTCAAACTTGTAATACCAATGCTTTGGTAGGTTCAGGCAGGAGGATTATTTGAGGCTAGCGGTTCAGGACCAGCTTGGGCAACATAGTTAGAACCTGTTTCTACCACACACAAAAAAAAAGAAGGAAGAAAAGAAAAGAAGAAAAAAGATTAGCCAGACATGGAGGCATGTGCCTGTGGCCCCAGCTACTCAAGAGGCTGAGGCAAAAGGATTGCTTGACCCCAGGAGTTCAAGCCTGCAGTGAGGTATATTCATGCCACTGTGCTCCAGCCTGGATGCAGAGTGAGACCCTGCCTGCGAAAAAAAAAAATTTCTGACTTGGTCACGAAGACATCACCAGTGAATGATTTCACATCTTCAATTAATTAATACCAATTTATCATATATTTTTCAAAAAATAAACAGTAAACCCCAAGCCTGTGGCACCTAGCAATGAAATGAGGAGCAAGCAACCCAGCCAAGGATTTTGAGATAATGTGGTCTTGTCCCTCCCTTCATCAGCCATCATCACCTGCAATTCAAATTCCACTTTCCAGAGAGGGAGGAAACTGGTGGCAGCCACATGTGCAGCACAGCAGTGTCAGCTCCAGCAACACCGCAGTTCCCAGGGTGTGCCTCTGGCTTCACGGAAGTCACCTGCTGCACTGGTTTGCCAACTGTTTGTTTTTCTAAGTCCTCATCTGGGAATAGGTAACAACTTTAATAATAATATTTAAATCCTTGTTTGGTTCAACTTCTAAGTTTTTAAAAACTCTGAGTTTCTATTTTTTATACATATTTATGAAGGCTCACAAAATGTGTCACTTCAAATGTCTACATGTTAGGTCTCCTGAGCATACAAACTAAATTGACCTTAATGAAATACCAGAATTTAAATCTTATATTTCTTCTAAATAATGAGCACCTGTTTGTCAACCCATATTTTCATCTTTGTCTATACTTGTAGGTAATGTACTTAAAGAAAGAAATATGCAAAACGATGAAATCATATTAAAAAGAGTAATTTATCACCCACCTTTATCTCTCCCCCTTTCTAGTGTTTTCTAAATCTCCATCTATGTAGCCCAATTACATCTCTTTACTACTCTGTTTTGGTTTTATTCACTTATACAATATAATTGTTTGCAAAGTCTGAAAATTATCTTGAAAAAATGTACATTTTTTCTCCTTTTCATGTGTTCCATTCTATTTGTGCTAAATCAATTTAGACCTTTCACATAAAAAACAGTAAGAGCAACATGAAGAATAGATCATTTTCCAATGTGAATTATCAGCCTTATACCACAGCTAGACAAAGTTACTGAAGAAAAACTATGATCAATATGACTTATGAACATAAACACAAAAATTAAAGGAAATACTATTAAAACAAATAACAGACATGTAAAAATTTATAAATTTTGACGAAGGTATACATCTTACAAATGCAAATTTGGTTCAACATACAAAAAGAATTAGTGCCATAAACTATATTAAGAGATAAGGGACACAATACACATGGTCATCTTAAAAGATGAGCAATAAGCACCTGCTAAATTGAAATTTCATTCCTTATAAAAACATGCAACAAGTTAGGCAAATAAGAAAAATTTCCCCATCATGAAAGCACAGAAAACCTCACATGACATCCTAAAAGTTCTGGAAGCTCAAACACTTTCTTGTAAAATTAGAAACAAGAGAAGGATATCACTTTCACAGTTTTAGTCACTACTGTATTGGAGGATGTCCCCAACATAATTGGTGTAGAAAATAAACATAAAGCAGTCAGATTGGAAGGAAAGTCAAATTATGTCTCCAAATGACATGATCCTGCCTAGAGACATCATAAAATCTCTAATAAAACATAACAAAATATGAAAAAAGGGATAAGCAAGCTTGTAGTACAGCTTAGTACAGGTCAATATACAAAAACAACTATATTTTTATTTATTAGCAATTAACAATCTAAAAACAAAATTTCAAAAACCATTTCATTTAAAATGGCATAAAAGTTAAATACCTATGAATTAATTTAATAAAATAAGTATAAGATACATATACTGAGGACTACAAAACATATCAAAGATATTAATACAATTATAAATTAAATACATTGAGCTTTCACTGATTAGAAAGCTTAGTATCATTAGGTTGCTGATACTTTCCAAATATATCTAATGCAATCCCTAGCTAAATCCTAGGTGACATTTTCTCCCCTAATTGGCAGTTTTACTCTAAAATTCATATATAATGCAATAGAATTCCAGGACAGACAAAATAATTTTGAAAAAGAACAAAGTTTGTGTAGTAAAATGCTACTTTCTGATTTCAAAACATACTACAAAAGCAATAGTAATCAAAATTGTGTTAAGGATATGGAACAACAAAAGAACCAGAATAGCCATAGCTATCCTAAGCAGAAAGAAGAAAACTAGAGGAATTACATTACCTGACTTCCAATTATACTAGAGACCTATAGTAAATGAAACAGCATGGTATTGGAATAAAAATACCCATATAGACCTATGGAACAGAATAGAAAACCAAGGAACAAATCCACAACGCTATAGTTATGTCATTTTCGACAAAGTTGCCAAGAACGTAAACTGGGGAAAAAGCCAGTCTCTTAAATAAATGGTGCAGGGAAAACTGGTTATCCATATGCAGAAGAATGAAACTAGAACTCTGTCTCTCACTGTATGCAAAAAATCAAATCAAAATGGATTAAAGACTTACATTGAAGACCTCCGACTATGAAACTACTATAAGAAAACATTAAGGAAACTCTCCAGTATGTTGGTCTAGGAGAAAATTTCTTGAGCAATATCCCACAAGCATAGGCAACCAATGCAAAAATGGGCAAATGAGATCATATCAAGTTAAAAGCTCCTGCACAGCATAGGATATAATCAACAAAGTGAAGCGACAATCCACAGAATGGGAAAAAATATTTGCAAACTACCCATCTGATGGATTAATAACTAGAATATATAGGCAGCTCAAACAACCCTATAGGAAAAAAGTCAAATAATCAAACCAAAAAAGGACAAAATATTGGAATAAATGTTTCTCAAAAGACATACAAATGGCAAACAAGCATATGAAAAGGTGCTCAAAATCATTAATCATCAGAGAAATGCAAATCAAAACTACAATGAGATATCATCTCACCCCAGGTAAAATAGCTTTTATCCAAAGGACAGGTAATAACAAATGCTGGTGAGGATGTGGAGAAAAGCAACCCTTGTACACAGTTGGTGGGAATGTAAATTAGCACAACCACTATGGAGAACAGTTTGGAGGTTCCTCAGAAAACTAAAATTGAGCTACCAAATATACCCAGCAGTAGGCTGCTGCATATATATACCCCAAAGAAAGGAAATCAGTATATCAACGAGATATCTGCACTCCTATGCTTGTTGCAGCACTGTTTACAATAGCTAAGATTTGGAAGCAATCTTAAGTGTCCATCAACAGATGATTGGATAAAGAACATATGGTGCATATAAACAGTGGAGTACTATTAAGCCAGAAAAAATAAAGAGACCCAGTCATTTGCAACAACAAGGATAAAACTGGAGATTACTATCTTCAGTGAAATAAACCAGGCACAGAAAGACAAATATCACATGTTGTCACTTATTTGTGGGTTCTAAAAATCAAAACAGTTGAACTCATGGACATAGAGAGTAGAAGGATGGTTAACAGAGGCTGGGAATGGTAGCAGGGGGCTGGGGGAAGGTAGGGATGTTTAATGGTTACAAAACAAATAGAAAGAATGAATAAAACAAACTGATAGCGTAACAGGGTAACTATGAAAGTCAATAATAATTGTATATTTTTACAAAACTTAAAAAGCATAATTGAATTGTTTGTAACTCAAAGGATAAATGCTCATAGAGATAGTTGTCCAATTCTCCATGATGTGTGCTTATTTCACATTACATGCCTGTACCAAAACATATCATGTACCCTGTGTGTGTTTATCTACTATGTGAGAAGGAGAGAGGTTGCGGGAAGTCAGGGACCCCGAACCAAGGGACCGGCTGAAGCCATGGCAGAAGAACGTGGATTGTGAAGATTTCACGGACAATTACTAGTTCCCCAATTTCAGACTTTTATAATTTCTTACTCCTGTCTTTACTGCAATCTCTGAACATAAATTGTGAAGATTTCATGGACACTTATCACTTCCCCAATCAATGCCCTTGTGATTTCCTATGCCTGTCTTTACTTTAATCTCTTAATCCTATCATCTTCATAAGCTGAGGAGGATGTGTGTTGCCTCAGGACCCTGTGATGATTGCGTTAACTGCACAAAGTGTTTGTAGAGCATGTGTGTTTGAACAATATGAAATCTGGGCTCCTTGAAAAAAGAAGAGGATAACAGCAATGTTCAGGGAACAAGAGAGATAACCTTAAACTCTGACCACCAGTGAGCCAGATGGAACAGAGCCATATTTCTCTTCTTTCAAAAGCAAATGGGAGAAATATCACTGAATTCTTTCTCAGCAAGGAACATCCCTGAGAAAGAGAATGCGATCCTGAGTGTAGGCCTCTAAAATGGCCGCTTCGGGGGCAGCCATCTTTTATGGTCAAAGCTGTAGGGATGAAATAAGCCCTAGTCTCCCATAGCGCTCCTAGGCTTATTAGGATGAGGAAATTCCCACCTAATAAATTTTGGTCAGACTGGTTGTCTGCTCTCAAACCCTGTCTCCTGATAAGATGTTATCAATGAGAATGCGTGCCTATAACTTCATCAGCAATTTTAATTTTGCCCCAGTCCTGTGGTCCTGTGATCTCGCCCTGCCTCCATTTGCCTTGTGATATTCTATTACCTTGTGAAGCACATGATCTCTGTGACCCACACCCTATTCGTACACTCCCTCCCCTTTTGAAAATCACTAATAAAAACTTGCTGGTTTTATGGCTCGGGGGGCGTCACGGAAGGTGCCGACATGTGATGTCTCCCCCGGACACCCAGCTTTAAAATTTATCTCTTTTGTACTCTGTCTCTTTATTTCTCAGACTGGCCGACACTCAGGGAATCTAGAAAAGAACGTACGTGAAATATCGGGGTGGAATTTCGCCTGCTATCTGGCTGAATTTCGCCCAATAGAGAGACATATATATCAATGGAATAAAATCAAATGTCGAAAATTAATTCTCACATGCATGGTAAAACAATTTTACAAGGTTGACAAGTCAATTAAATATAAAGAAATATTTCCTCACACAGTGTTGCTGGGACAAATGGACATTGACATGCAAGTTATCGCCTCCCTAGCACCATATGCATGATTGACTCAAATTAATAATGCATCTAAATATAGGAGCCAAATTGACCAAATCCACAGAAGAGAACATAAGAATACATTTTCATCGCTGAAATAAATTGGATCTTTGTCCCCACCAAATCTCATGTCAAATTGTAATCTGCAGTGTTTGCCGTGGGATCTGGTGGGAGGTGATTGGCTCCTGAGGGTGATTTTCATGAATGGTTTAGCACCACTGGTGGTGTTCTCCTGATAGTGAGTGAGTTCTCACAAGATCTGGTTGCTTAAAAGTGTGTAGCACTCCAGCCCCTCTCTTCCTCCTGCTCTGGCTGTGTGAAGTGCTGGCTCCCCCTTTGCCTTCCACCATGATTGGAAATTTCCTGAGGTCTTCCCAGAAGCAGAAGTCACTATGCTTCCTGTACAGCCTGCAGAACCATGAGCCAATTAAGCCTCTTTTCTTTATAAATTACCCAGTCTCAGTATTTCTTTATACCAATGGGAGAACAGACTAATACAGTAGCCTTGGGTTAAACAATGGTTTCTAAGCTATGACACCTAAAGCAAATGAACATAATTTTAAAAAGACATAAAGAACTTCATCAGAAATCAAGTATTAAAATTAAAAAACAGACATATTGAACTCATTACAAAAAAGTATTGTGTGACTCAAAGTACATGGTTAAAAGTAAAAAGGCAACAGCAAAGAATGAGAGAAAATCTTTAAAAATCTCATAGCTAATTAGGGTCTGTTATCCAGAATAGATAAAAAGTCTTACTTCTCAAAAATAAAAAGGCAAACATCTTAATCAAAAATGGCAAATAATTTGAAGAGTCATTTTTCCAAAAATAGTTGTAGTCTTGTCCAATGAACACATGAGAACATGCTCAATTTTTTTGTTATTCAAGAAATGCAAATCTAAACAACCATAAGATATACTTTACAAACCTAAACGGCATTTTGATAACTAAATAAAATGAGTTGGAAAAGGCAAAATACTATCTGATGCCATTTATATAACACTCTGAAAAAGAAAAAAATACAGAGACAGTAAAGTATTCGGTGAGTATGAAGGGATTGGACCACAGAAAATTTGAATCAGTAAAGTACAAGAAATGTCTCTGGGGCTGTGAAATTGTTCTATATGACAACGTGACACTGAATATGTGACACTGTTATTCAAGACCTACAGAACTTCATAACACACAGATGGTAAAATAAAAACCTTATTTAGGCCAGGTGCCATGGCTCACGCCTGTAATCCCAACACTTCGGGAGGCTGAGGTGGAGGGGATCACTTGAAGACAGGAGTTCGAGACCAGCCTGGCCAACATGGAAAAACCCTGCCTCTACTAAAAATACAAAACACAAAAATTAGCCACGCATGGTGGCACATACCTATAATCCCAGCCACTCGGGAGGCTGAGGCAGGAGAAGTCCTTGAACCTGGGAGGCAGAGGTTGAGGTAAGCCAAGATCACACCACTGAACTCTAACCTGGGCAACAGAGCGAGACTGCATCCAAACAAACAAACAAACAAACAGCCTTACTTAGTTGATAGAGATTAACTAAATATTATAACTGTATAACAAATGTGTGAAATAAGCTCACTAGAGTGAGAAAAGGGGGCTGACCTAAGTAAATTAGGAAATAGAGGGAGATTCTGAGATTCTAAGTCAAAAGGACAAATAATTTGTATATAAGGACTTAGTTTTAGTTGGTAAAGTAGTTTCCCAGGGGTGTATAAATTAACACTTTTGAAAACACTACGCATGTATTTTTGGATGATATCATTAAGTTAACAAAGCCAACTAGTTCCATGTTAGAGGCACAAGCTACATACAAGCGAGTTGGAACAGGTACATAGCTTCATGTGGTACTGGATTAGATGATGTGCTGCCAGAAACATTACATGGAATTCATGGCTAGTTTAATATAGATACATATGCATACATGTTGAAATATTTATATACATGCATATATTTGTAAGTCAGTAAACACATGTATTCTTTTGCTCAGTCAGCTGACAAGGCCTCAAGTCATCAGATGCCCTAGGGGCAATGAATATACCCTAGATCACAGTCTCTAGATCTTCATTTCTAATTCCATTTTCCATTCAAAGGAACTAGGGCATTGTGAAGAAATGGTGGATAATAGGGTTAGACAGAGAATAAACACAATCAGCCTGCAGCACCTAGTAGTGCCAGAAGAAAAGAAAATAACAACCAACAATGCAACAAACCAAACAGCACACCACACCAACAAACCATAATTATGGGGAGATTTCAAAATTATAGACAATCCAACTGAAAGAAAGTCCCAGCCGGGAGCGGTGGCTCACGCCTGTAATCCCAGCACTTTGCGAGGCCAAGGCGAGCGAATCATGAGCTCAGGAGATCGAGACCATCCTGGATAATATGGTGAAACCTTGTCACTACTAAAAATACAAAAAATTAGCCGGGCATGGTGGTGGGCGCCTGTAGTCCCAGCTACTCAGGAGGCTGAGGCAGGAGAATGGCATGAACCCAGGAAGCAGAGGTTGCACTGAGTCGAGATCGCGCCTCTGCACTCTAGCCTGGGTGACAGAGCAAGACTTCATCTCAAAAAAAAAAAAAAAGAAAAAGAAAGTTTCTTGGACAATACTGAAGCAATTTGAGCAACAAGCCAAATAAATTATTTCAAGTGAAGTGTAAAATAAGTACCCATATTTGTCTATGGGTAGAACAATGATGGAATAATATGGAACAATTGAAGAAGAATAGGCATTTGTTCATTGTGATTAATTCCAAATAATTTTTGCAGACACTCTGCCCCTAGGAAGTGGAACATAATTATTCACTTCTTATTTGTGTGTTGTGAGTAGTGACTTCTTTTTGAAACATACAACATGGAAAGGAGAAGAAAAAAAACAGTAATTTCACAGTACAGAAATTTGATTGGAACTATCTCATTCAGGTGATTAAATTAACATCAAAAGTGATAAAGCTGTTGCAGTCTGTACCCTTAACAGGATGTGATGAGAATGGCACTTTCCCTCTGTGGTCTTCCTCCCTGAAACCTACAATCCAGTCTAATCAGGAAAGAAACACCAAAGAAATCCCAAATTAGGAATGCCAGTGTCATAGCAATCATGCAAACTTGGAGAAATTGTCACAGTCAAAGTCGATTAAGGAGCATGAATTGTAAATGTAATGAGGTATCCTGGATAGGATCCTGGAACAGAAACTCGACATTAAATGACGACTAAGTCAATCTGAATAAAGTGCAGATGGTTAATAATAGTGTAATATTGGTTGGTTCATTGTGACTAATATCCCACACCAATGTAAGGGGGTTATTAAGGAACATGGTGTATGGAGTCTGTGGAAACTCTATATTATATTTGGAACTGCTCTGTAAATCTAAAACTATTCATAAATTTCAAAAGTTTATTTTATTTTAAGCCTTTGCTGAGCTTATACAACAGAAAGAACATTAACAATATCATTGATGCCCCCTGAATGTATCTCCTGAATTTCATCATCTATGTTAACAGCTGAAGGTAACTATCATTATGGATTATCTCTGTCAGTCTCTAATTTTCTTATATTCATTTTTCCTGTATGTTTGTATATATAAACACTATATTGTTTTGTCTTTTATCTTTAAACTTAAATAAATATAAATATTGAAAATATTGAATTTAATCCATATCCCTAGTCTAATTATGAGAAGACATCTGACAAATTCATACTGTGGGAAATTTTACAATAGAACTGACCAGTCCTTGTCAGAAGGGTCAAGGTAACAGAAAATAAGTGAAGACTGAAAAACTATTTCATATTGGAGAAGATCAGATATGGCAGTTAGAACCTAAGATGGCACCCAATGACTCCCACCTCTAAGTATAAGTGAAGTTGATAAGTAAATTTGTATTTTAATTCCTTCCAATGAATGTAGTCAGAAACTGTGAGTTGCTTAAAATCAACAGAATACTACAATGGTGATGGGTCATTAGTAGGATGATTATGTTACATTAGATTGTGATTCTTGTCTTGCTAGCAAAGTGCCTCCCTTGATGGCTTTGGTGGAACATTTGCCATATGGGAGAAGCCAACATGGGAGGAAACTAAATTCAGAAACAGGCCAAAGCCAGCAAAGAACTGAGGCCCTTGGTCCAACACCCTTACCCAGAGTTTGCAATATTACATTTAAAATGAATCCAAGATACTTCTCAAAAAGTGTTTTTTGAAAAAACACTGTATCACTCACAGGTAGTGTGAATATCTTAGAATAACAAAATAATCTTAACTCTTTTGTTCTCCCTATTAGTGCTGTCATTCGTTTCACTTATACGTGAGTACACATGCACATATACATGTATATTTATATACATATAACATATAGACATAAGCATGCCTAATCAAATAGATTGGTGCTACTATTATTTTCCAGAAACCATTATCTGTGAGACTAAATTAAGAATATGAAAAATAAAAGTTTTATTCCATAGGGCAACCATTAAAATAGTCAAAAAAAGTTATATAATTGATATGCTAAGAATGGAGAGAAAACAGAATTGCATAAAATTCTCAAATAAAACCACAAAACACAGAAAATAAGTGAAGCACAATAACGGGAAGAAAGAACAAGGGCAACAAATCAAAAAGAGTAACACATATGGTTGATATTAATCCAACTCCATTGGTTGTCAGTAGTCTAAAAGCATCAATCAAAGAACTGAGAATGTCAGCGTAGATCAATAAAGTCAACCCAACTAAATGATGTTAAGTAAAATCTATGAAATATAAATACATGTATACATTTAAAGTAAATAGATGAAACAAAATAGCCTAGGCCAACACTTATCAAATAAAGGAAGGGTCGCTGCATGAATTACAGACAGAGCAGTCTTCAAGCAAGGAAAGTCACTAAAAATAAAGACGGGCATTACCCAAAGATGAAGGGGTCAGTTCTCCAGTACAACATAATAATCCTTAAAGCATTTAAGTGCCTAACAACAGAATGTCAAACTATGTAAGGCCAAAACTGATATAACTGCAAACAGAAAGAGATTAACTCATTATTATAGATGGAAACCTCAACACTCTGTATCAGACAGTATTTGTCTGCAACTGTACAGTTACTGTCATCTATACACAAGGGTTACCTCAGCTCCATCCATCTAAGTGCCAAGCATTTTCAGAAATGGAGATGTGCCTTCATATATTACTGGAGGCATCTCCTGCAGGGGCTCCACAACAGGGGCAGCACTGGTCTCATAGTGTCTTGGCCCTATGATAACATGCATCTCCCAAAGGACTCATGGAGCGGGTGCTACATTGTTGCAGGTATGCATGCCACTTCTGTATAATGGAGGCTTGAGAAATAGCTGACATAGGCCTGGAAAACAACCCTTCTATCCAGCCCTTAATGGAGAGATCTGTTCTCATTGTTACTGGCAGATGATCAGTTACAGGCTCAATGTGCTGCATGGCCTTACATGCTCCCAGAACCTGTTGTTCAATTGGAGAACTGTGGGTTTCAGCACATTTCCATAGCTGTGACCAGAATCTTAGAAGAACTGCTTTCCCATGCTGAACGTGCCAGAGGACCTGTTTTGTCCCTTCAGGGTTTACAGTCATATCAAAAGACACTGGTATCCCGGAAGGGGGGAACTAGAGCTTGTGCCTGAGCAATCAATATTTTAGCCTTCTCAAATGCTACCACTTGTTCTTTAGTTCTTTATCCTAGATCTTTTTTTTTTTTTTTTTTTTTTGAGACAGGGTTTCTAGCTCTTTCGCCCAAGTTGGAGTGCAGTGGCACGATCTCAGCTTACTAAATACTCCACCTCCCAGGTTCAAGCAACTCTCATGCCTCAGCCACACAAGTAACTGGGATTACAGGTATGCATCACCATGCCTGGCTAATTTCTTGTATTTTTAGTAGAGATGAGGTTTCACCACGTTGCCCATGCTGGTCTTGAACTCCTGGCCTCAAGTGATCTGCCTGCCACGGTCTCCCAAAGTGCTGGGATTACAGGTGTGAGCTACTGTGCCCAGCTGAGATTGCTTCTTTAATAGTCAGTATAGGGGATGCAAACATGGAGATAAACATGGAATGAAAGCCCACCGGTATCCCAAAAGACCTAGGAAACTTTGTAACTGTTTAACTGTTTTAGGTATGGAAAACTTATATTTTCTCAATGACCAAGCCTGAAGTAAGGTGTGTCTTACCTGGCCAAGTGATCCATAGGAACTTTGTAGCTGGTTCCAGGCCTTGTACTTTTGTGAGTTGATGGCCCATCCTCTGGATTGAAGAAGGGTGTCAATGCATCTCCGTGTTGCTGTAGCAATGACAAGTCTTCAGAAGTTAGAGTATCAACAATATAATGACTGCAAGTCAGGGTAAAAGGGATGCTAAAGAAGGCATTAGCTAAATCTAACACAGCATGATAAGTGCCTATGTTTTGTATTAATTGCTCAATCACTTGAGTTACATTACATAAAGGAGCATGTATCTTAGAAAGATCAGTAGTGTCCACTTATCTACTGTCATATCCAAGTGCCATCAGATTTTATTATTGGTCACACAGGATGGCTGAAAGGACTCTGGGCTGGACAGATAATATTAACTTTGGCCAATTTCTCCATGGTGGCTGTGACTTCTTATATTCTACCAGGAAGATGGTATTGTCTCATATTAACAATACATTGTGGGGGAGGGAGGTGTACACCTTCCAATTTTGCCTCCAATCTTAATACAGCCTTTGTCATAGGTGAGATTCCCCCACAGATGTTTGTAAAGTGCATCCTAAGAAGACATCCATATTCAAGATGTTTTCTGCAATAGGTGAGATAAAGACAGGAGAGTAAGCAAAGAGGGAACTCCAGACAAAACTAAGGAGGAGAGGAGTTTGCTTCTCTCAGATTTTTAACCCCTCACAACCATCTATAGCTTCCCACTTACCAGGGTGTCTCTCTGGATTTCCATCAATTAAGACACATTCTGCACCTGTGCCCACTAAAGCTAAGGTTCTCTTAGTGCTGTTTTAGACTCCAATCAATAGTGAGCTCCAAATATGGCCTCTGGTCACCCCCTATTGCTCTTACACAGAAGCAGCCTTGACCCTACCTATGATCTCCAGGCTGGAAAGAAGTCCACCCCTGAATTTTTACCAAAGGTTTCTTCCTGTCTTTCTCCCTCTTCTCATGGGGGGTGGGAGAGGTAATAAGAAGGCGTCTAAACTATTGATCAGGAGTCAGGTCTTTCCATACCCCACTAATATGCCATTGGGTTGCCCATCTATATCCTCTTTGTCAATCCCAGCTGAAATCAGATCATACCACATTTGTTTCCTAGTAACCTTAATTGTGCCTTTTTTAAACTCCTTTTTTCAGTCCAGCAGACTTTGTTTCTCCCTTTTTCCATTTTCCTTTAGCAACCAGTCAGACCTAATCTCTTCCCTTTTGAGTTTCTAGGAAATCTGAAATGGCTTTCCCTATAACTTATCCCATAAGGGGATTATTTCACTTCCGGGGTACTTCTGTCTCAATTTTTCAGGTTCATTCCCTTTTAGGGAGATATCATCCCCACTGGTGTCCCATAGCTGCACCATTCATGTACATAAGGCTTTCTCTTGGCAGCTGTTTTAAAGTTTTTATCATATCCAGTAATCCTATCCAGGCCTCTGTGTGTTGGAATTTTGCTTTCCACTGCATGAACAGTTTCACTCTCAAATGGGAAGGATAATGATCTTCCTCCTCTGAGTTAAACTCTATGTCATCATCTGGCTCACAGGTTGTTTCCCAAGAATTACAGGTATTTGCATCCCAGCCTGCACTGGCAAGGACAGTCCACACATTCAGCTAGCACAGCTTTCTCTCTCTCAGCCACACAAAGTGGCAAGGTACAATTTCCAACTGTGCCTCTTGAGTTTCAAGTTTATCATAAAACCAGACATTAACACAGACATGGAAGTTCTCATCCCTTTCTCACTGCGATTCTTTTCCTAGCTTCCCTCCCCTTGCCTCAGCTGCTACCTGTGCTTTCGTGACCACTCACATAGATAATAACAGCAGCAAACTCACTGCTGTCACTGTTTTGCCACCTTTTTCACCACAGTGAGTCATAGTTTTTAGTAACGTTTTACTAAAAAGCTTTAAACACACATAGTGGTCCACAGACATGTAGCATATGGGCAACGCCACCCACATGGATGAGGAGGGTTGCTTGTAGAACTTCCTCCACAGATGCTTCTTTCCCCTTGTCCACACTTTGGTTTCCTGGCTGGCCATTTGCTCCGTTAAAGGGCTGTATACAAAAAGCAACTCTCAAATGCCAAAGGATCTGAAAAATTAAAGAAGAAGGCAGAAAATCCATTTAGTCAGTACTGGTTAATTTATAGATGGAACTTACACACAGAACCATGCCCTTGGATGGTTGCAGGTAGGCAGTTGTTCACACTGTTACTCTCCAGACCCAGGGTTAATACTCCACAGGGAAAGGGTATATTTGCTTTAGCAAGTCAATTAAATGCAACCCTCCAGAATGGACAAGGAGGCTACATGCCTCATAGCATGTAATTTTTGTGGTAACACACAGGTTGACATGATTTTACACTAAGGACAGTAAATAAATGAGAGATCAGAAGGCATTCATGGAACCGGGGCAAATCAGAAGTAACATGGTGGACTAGCATCCAAGATGGGTCATTTTGTCTCCACAGGTTCTATGACCTGCTGTTTTTTCGAAGTACAGCTGGGAATATTCATGTAAGTGCAAGACATGCAAGGTTTTATCCTTCCCTGTCTTCAGTAGCACAGTGATGAAGAGAACAGTCTCTGCAGGGAAATGTCTAGTGTAAAATGAACTCTCCAAAATATAAGAACATGTAATATTTGAACACAGACAGAAGAATCAATAGGCCGGGCACGGTGGCTCACACCTGTAATCCCAGCACATTGGGAGGCCAAGGCGGATGGTCAGGAGTTTGAGACCAGCCTGACCAACATGGTGAAACCCCATCTCTACTAAAAATAAAATAAAATAAAATAGCCAGGTGTGGGGACGTGTGCCTGTAGTCCCAGCCACTCAGGAGGCTGAGGCAGGAGAATTGCTTGAACCCGTGAGGCAGAGGTTGCAGTGAGCCGAGATCGCAACATTGCACTCCAGCCTGGGTAACAGAGCGAGACTCTGTCTCAAAAAATTAATAACAATAAAGAAGAATCCATAAAAATAAAAAGAGTTGGAAAATCTGACAGATGTCTATATAAACAAATAATCCAAAAGAAAAAGTAATGGAAAAAGGTGTATTTTCTTTTTTTTTTTTTTTTTTTGAGATGGAGTCTCACTCTGTCACCCAGACTGGAGTGCAGTGGCGCAATCTTGGCTCACTGCAAGCTCCGCCTCCCAGGTTCACGCCATTCTCCTGCCTCAGCCTCCCAAGTAGCTGGGACTACAGGTGCCTGCCACCATGCCTGGCTAATTTTTTGTATTTTTAGTAGAGATGAGGTTTCACCATGTTAGCCAGGATGGTCTCAATCTCCTGACCTCGTGATCCGCCGCCTCGGCCTCCCAAAGTGCTGGGATTACAGGCATGAGCCACCGCACCAGGCTGGAAAAAGATGAATTTTCAATAAACATTTCAGTATACTGAATGTCCATCGAGATAAATAAAATTTACTTTTAAACTCATGAACAAAATCAACTTCAAGTGGATGATAGACCTCCATAGAAAAAAGAATTCAATGGAGTATTTAGAATTTAATATAGGAAAATAATTTCATTACAATAGGGTAGGTGAGGAATTCTTAAAAAGCACCTAGAAAGTGTTTACTCTAAGAGAGAAATGCTATTCTAACGTAGTTGATATGAGTAGGAACACTGGGTCAAGCTCAAGGTTGTTCTAAGTCTTTTCCTATAGGGCTTTAGCTCAGATTCAGAGCTAGAACTTTCAGAAGGTCACAGTAGTGTGTACCTCTTGAAATGCTGTGACAACTTAATGCACTCATACACAAAATGTGTAGACTAATAGCAGGTTTGAAAGGAAAATAAAATCTCAGGACACTAAATCTCTATGACCAATGGGAAAGTTAGGCTTAGGAACTGTGTCACACTAGAACTGACTTCATTTTTTTCCCAAATAGATAGCTGTAATTATACATGGTTACTTTATCTTATGCAAAATGTAGATCCAGCAAACATGAGATGAATGCATACTCAACTTTATCCCCCACTCCTCTATTTTCACATATCAAATGTGGTTTCAGTGAGTGCTAATCAAAGCCTCACCAGAATGCAAACACTTGCCTCAGTGCCCAGCCCTCTTTCCTTTTTCCCCCCTTCCCCTACTGCTCACTTTTTCCCCTTTAAATGCTGAAGTCATCAAAACTCGCTTTGGAAAAAGCACAGATCTCAGATCCTGCTGTAATTTGTGTTGCTTTTTCCCATGCACATTCTCAACGTTGGCAAGATCTAGCTCTAAATTTACTGAGACCTGCCTCAGTCACTTTTCAGTTTACATTTTGGAAACCACAATGAGTTCTGTGCAGAGTTTCGCCCTTTGGCCTGCAGCAACTCTCCTAGCAGGTCCCTGGTACAGCCAACTGGAAGCTTTGTATTGCTATGACTGATTGGATGATTTGCTGAGGTCTGTGAGCCTCCCCCTACAGAGATCTCTGATCTCCCAAACTTTTTGTTTGAGGTCTGAGGTATGTTCTCTTGTAGAACTCCCTTTCTGGGAGTTTGCTGCTTCTGAGGAGGCAGAGAGCAGTCTTGCACTTGGGCCAGCATCTCCAGGTAAGGAGCTGGCTGGGGGTTTTTAAATTGGATTTGGTAGCTTTAACTCTAGGTTTCTTATTAGCCAGTTATAAATTCCTAGGTTCAAATATCTCAACTTACATAAATTGTGCAATCACTTTTACTTCCTGTTTTGGCAAAAATCTATGTCTGTCTCCTCTACAAAGTTTTGACTGGAGATACATAAAAAAGATTTTAGAGATCTCATATTCTTAATAATTCATTAGAATATAAAATTTTACAAATGACTTACAATAGCATCATGACTATCCTTGAGAATTCTGGCTCTGTACATTAAAATCTCTTAGCATTGCTTGAAATTCATAAGACGTACCCTTGATTAAAGGGCATGGTCAAATATTTAACTTTCTTTGGGTTCAATGTACATACATGTGTTAGTGTGTGTTCCAAAATTGTACACCAAAACTCTGTGACCACAATTTTCCTGTATTACAAACCTGCAAATGTACCCCAAACCTAAAACAAAAAAATTGGTAAAATAAAATAGAAATGTCTTCAGAATTTAATTTAGATATTTCGTCTGAACTGGTCAGGCAAGTCAGATACTGTTTTTGCTGGATGTTTTAGGGCCATAAACTGCTCTGTGATATTTTAAATAATTGTTTGACTTGTCTTTCTTATAGCCATAGTAAGGTCAGGGGACATATAATGTTCTCCCTAGCCCAACTGTGCCCTCTGACTACACTGGGAAGGGTCAGATGTTATTGGCAGCTCTGTCTTTTGTCCCTGGCTCTGCACCTGATACATAAGTAAAATTTCTTACTTCCTAGAGTTTTTCAATACAAGTAAGAGTTACTGAGAGGTAACATTACAATTAACATATATAATGGAATCTACTAGATGCATCCAAAGTGTATAATAAAAGTGAGATGTGTTATTAGAAAAAAAAATGCTATAGAAAGGTATGAGAAATGTGTTTTCCTTACAAAGGGAAAGTAATTTTGTCTACTGTAGAGGTTTTCAAGTTGTCTTTAAACTGAAGACAAACTGACGGGATAAAGCTAAATGGCTACAGAAAGTTGGGGCTTGGTGTGGTGGTTCATTCCTGTAATCCCAGCACTTTTGGAGGCCAAAATGGGAGGACTACATGAAGCCAGCAGTTTGTGACCAGCCTGGGCAACAAAGTGAGACACCATATCTACAAAAAAAAAAAAAAAAAAAAAAAAAAAAACACGAGCCAGGCACAGTAGTGTGTGCCTGTTTTCTCAGCTACTCAAGAGGCTAAGGTGGGAGGACTGCTTGAGGCTAGGAATTTGAAGCTATAGTAAGCTATGAGTGTGTCACTGCATTCCAGCCCAGGTGATAGAGTGAGACCTTGTCTCAAAAAAAAAAGGTAAAGGAAGGTTGGAAAGAAATTTTTTGGTTGTTCTAAGATAAAATCATAGGACAAAACTGAAAGTTTGACGGAATTGTAGATTTGTAGCAGATTGATTTTACAAAAGAAATATTGTGTGTGACCAAGTGGGCTGAAATTTAAAGGGTATTATTCAGTCTTTCTATAAATTGAACATTAAAAAGCACACTTATGCAAGCCCAGAATCTGGATGTGATTTTTTCAGAGAACTTATCTGCTTCTCAGTAGAAAATAGTAAAAGGTTAACAAGCATTTCTTAAATTGTACCTTATGATTAAACTGATTGATATTTGATGAATTCATTTATAAAATTTTATTAAAATTGCTTCAGTATTAATACCACGCCATGCAAAGGTAAAGTTGGTTTTCTTTTTTGAACCAGGATTTTGTTTAATATTAAGAGAGAGTAAAAGATTTTTGTTTGCCTTTTGGGCAAACTGCAAAAAAAGAGGAGGGGAGTAAGGTTCACTTGGTTTCATACTATATTTATTAGGTTTTACTGGTTTTTCATTTTTTCAGGGTATTTTTGTTTGTTTTTTTGAGACAGGGTCTCACTCTGTCACCCAGGCTGGAGTGCAGTGGTGTGATCTTGGCTCACTGCAACCTCCGTGTCATGGGTTCATGTGATCCTCTTTCCTCAGACTCTGTAGTAGCTAGGACTACACACACCAATACAACCAGATAATTTACAAATTTATTTTCTGTAGAGACGAAGTCTCACTATATTGCCCAGGCTCGTCTTGAACTCCTGGGCTCAAATGATCTTCCCGTGTCGGCCTCCCAAAGCAATGGAATTACAGGCACAAGCCAGTGCACTCAGCCTGATATTAGACCTTATTGTTTAAGAAACTGAATCTCCTTTCTCTCTATCAAAGAATAAAGATTTTTGCTTTTTAGAAATATTTAAAATATCATTTTTGGCTTAATGAGTAATTCATTTCATCATGATTGGTGATTCTATTTTGTAACACTGTTTCAAACCTTTGATATTTGACAGACTTTCCAAATCAAATTCTAATTTAGCCTTAGTGACCTAATTAACTTTCTGAATATTAGGTCACCTGAAGTCCAACAGTGACAAATTAGCCACACTTAACATGTTAAAATCATACAGAAGCATGGTGAAATATTTAACTTTTGAGTTCTATTTACCTAAATATTAGCATGTGCTCCAAAATCATATGAGATGCCAATAATTCTGACATGCGTTACTATATGTTATCAGTAATAATTATGATTATTATGTTAAATTGTTGTATGACACAGAAATAACCAAATTTCCTATCAGCTATACCTGTAACTATGACTGTCCTAAGAGTTTTTCATTCACAATTGTTGTTTTACTTTGATTATTCTCAAAAAGTAGTTTATGGAAAACCAGTCGGCCAAAACTTGCTTCTTTAGAAGAGTTGGTGAAAATGACTCTGATAGGTTTTCTTGGATTTAGGTTTCTGATAACTTTGGAGATTGTGCCATTGTACAAACAAAAACAATAACAATAACAACAACAAAACTCCCAGGACTCTAAACAGGCTGACGTGTTCATGAGGATTGCTAAGCCAATATAAAGTAGAACAAGTTAATTATGTGGGACTGATGTAACAGAAGAATGAAACAATTTTTTAGGACTTTTTTATTTGAAACATTGATGACTATTTTTGTTTTTCAGAGTAAAGAAAGGTTTATTCTTAGCTATTTATAGTTTTTAACAATTGAATATGGTATACTCTTTAGAGAAAAATTTAAACTATATGTCTTTCTCTTTACCTGATTTCCCCAGAATTTGAAAACTATTTCTGAATATTCTTAATTTATGGTAATATAAGTTATTTTCATATAATCAATAACAATTATTTTTTGTAATGGGACACAATTGGAGACACTGGTTACCTTGTCAAGGCTTTGGCTGGAATAGCACATTTTCATCTATGAGCAGATTGCTTTGAGAAATTTAGGTTGAATAATAAAACCAGTAAAATTCCCTTGGAGAGACTCGCCCTATGCCTTCTTTATGCAGTTTCTTTACAGATTTTCTGATCTGTTGTAAGAAACGCATGTCACTTTCTGACAGGCCTAGGAACTCCAAGTAATCTTGCGACCTCAAGATGAGATGAATTCACCCAGTTCATACAGTTATTTGCAGGCACAATAAATGCTTGTTTGAGCTTGAGGGGCTATTTGAAAAAAATAGTAGACACTTTGTTTAAAAAAAAGTTCCATCAATGCCAACTTGGAAGAGCCTATATGGAAAAAAAAATAGTCTTGCTGCACTTTATGAAAATAATCAGGCCAAGTACAATAAAACTAAAACTTATTTTGGAAATAAATTGGTCTTACTATGATTTTTCTTTAGTAAAAATGGAAGACTGTAGAGAGAAAAAATGTATTTCAAATGAAACTATAGTACATCTTTTATTGGATTCTAGCCCTGTTCATTGTCTTCCAGTTTTATTATTGGTTTACAATTTAGCTAGACTGGATCCTAAATTCTTTGCTGGTTACCAGTCTCCAGACTAAAATTTTCAATGTTTTTTTTTTTCTTTCCCATTTTTTTCTGACTTCAAATTAGTAGAAAACTGTGCTTTTTGTAAAGCCCTGCAGACTGAAACTAGAAAACTTAAACTTTGGGAGAAATAACAGCATCTTATTTATTTACATAAAATATTTTCATGACCGTCTAGTTATATATGGACTGCTCTGTAATATAGTCTATTGGTTTTCAAGGATTGCTTTCTACTTTGTTGCTATAATCCAGCTGTGTCTCTTTTTTCTTATCTTTTCCCTTTATTTCTTATTCCCCCTATTTCTTCACAACCTTCTAGAATGAGTCTCCTTAAAAATGTGGATCCTAACTTTCTAGGAATAAACCATCCTAATGTTGAAAAATTAGGGAAAAAATATAACCAAACACTCATTTTCTTCTAAAATGCTTTCTCTGAAATATTTTGAAGAACAAGGAAAATAAAATCTTGGGATCCCAAACTCACTATGCCAAAGGAAAAGTCAGGAACTGAGTCATGCTAATACTACCTTCCTTTTGTTCCCAAAGAGACAGCTGTAATTTCACAAGTTTGCCTATCTTGTGTAAAATGTAGATCTACCACGCACAAGACAAATGCACAATCAACTTTTTCTCCATTCCTCTTTACACATGCAACATCTGGATGCAGTGAGTGCTAATCCAGGCCTCGTAAGGATGTACTTGCCTCACTGTCTTTCCTCCCCTTTCTTTATCCTCCACCTGCTCCTGCCAGGTCTCACCCCTACAAATATGGAGGTCAGCAAAACCCGCTTTGGAAAAAGCACAGGTCACAGAGCCTACTGTGACTTGTGTTTATCCTTAAACTTGGCAAAATAATTCTCTGAAATGAATGCCATCTGTGTCAGTCATTTTTGGTTTACATAGGTCTACACTAAACACTAGTTACTATTTGCTACCAGTGACAGCTTTTTTCAAGTAATTGCAAGAAGTATCATATGTATCAATTGTAAAATACATCATTATTTTACATCACAATAAAAGCATAGAACTATTGAAAAACTATGACATCACAAAAATTTTATGTCATATATGTTGAAAATAATACTTTTTGTTTGAAATGCCTGTTCCTTGGTGCCATAAAGAAATACCACTTGAATATCATTTCCTCAGCAAGGCCATTTTTATATTTTCTTCAGAAAAGGTACACTCACCAGCATTTTTGCCATGAGAGTACACAGAACAAAGGAGATAGGGTCATTTATAACCTGATGCGTCCACCCTACTGCTGTGTCTGGTTTCCATTGGCTGGAACAGGACCTCACATTCTGTATTTGTCCCGACTGGCTGGCAACTTAGAACTTTTTAAAAGAGGCAAAGGCAGAGGAGAACAAAGGAAGGAGGAAGTAACTTGTGGAATCCGGAGAAAGGTAAAAACACCTTCAAATAAGGAAGAGGAACAGGCTATGACCTAATGCTTGCTTGGACCAGTATAAGCATGCTGGCAAATATTTAGGTTAAATTCTGGGAGCTAAGAACATAAAGTACATTGATTTCTTTATTACGGCTAGCAGATATTTAAGAATGTTAACACAGGTCTTTGAAAAAATGTTGCTTCTAAGAGAAGTTACTATTTATTTCTAATTAGATGGCGAGGAAAGTCTTCGAAGAGGAACCTCTATTTTACTTTTTACACTTTTGAACTTATATAAATGTGTGTATTTATGTCATATCACTCCTATGATCACATGAGAGAGAAAGTGAAAGCAAAATAGGTAATCAAGGTTTTCTAAAATTTCTCATATTTGGATAAAACTCTTCTAAATCACTGTGCAACTCACCTTGTCCATGGATTTTTTCTACACTAGCATCATCTCTGGTAATTAGGAGCTTTGCTGATGCCATATTTGTAGTGAGAGAACTATAGGAGTTTCTGATAGATTATGTTTCTCATCTACTAACATCCCTCTCCAAGTCATGATGTTAAAGATACCACCAGAATGTGAAAATGGAAGTTTTTTACATCAAGTTCACTTGTGTTCACACAAAGTCCATCACATTATGACTGTCTTCTAACCAATAGTCTTTTTACAATATTATGATTCATCTCTATTTGAAAGATGTAAAAAATATGCCTTTTAAAATAAATGGAACACATTATTTTTTCTCTGTGACTGCCCCCTTTTCAGTATAAAATTTTGTCAGCTCATTATATGTATTCTGGTCTATTATTGCAAAAACATGCTTAACTATAGTTTCAAATTAGTTGAACAACTAGATTTACCTGCTACCTCAGGATTAGAGAGAGAGTTATTATTGGGCTACTAGAATTCCTATTTTAAATGTTGCTGTGAATTGTTTTAATTTTATGTAACCTGGGCATTCATTTTGTACATTGTGTTGACATTCTCATACCAGAAATAGGGTTTAGAAATCCATGACAGTTTCCAGTTTGTGGCCTCTTCCACATTCCTCAAGGTGGTCATTGAACATAGCCCCTTATAAAACCTGCTCAAGGTGACTACTCCATATAAGACAGCTGAATACCACCTTTATCTCACTTCACTGTCCCCTGTGGGAACTGCACAGATATTCGGCAGTAACCACCTCTCAGTCAAACTTTGACTCTGTGGAAATCATGGTTGCTTCACCTTAACCCAGCAATTTGAACTCCTCATGAGAAACCTGCTTGGGTAACACTCCAAAACCCAATGTAATGTTTAGTTTTAGGAGTCAACTAACTGTATTAAGGAACACCTAGAACACTGGCAAAGCATTACTTCTGGATCTGTGAGGGTTTCACTAGAAAGGTCTGAAATGTGAGTCGGTAGACAGAGTGGGTAAGATCCTGTGATGGAGCAGGGACCCTTTGTTAGGGGCCTGTAGCTTCCCCAAGCAGGGAAATAAAGGAAAATCGTGAGTCCCTTCAAGGGAAATCCCTGGTACCTAGCTAGCACTGAGAAAGAAATGAGGAACTTGATAAGCAAGAAGGTAATAGTAGCCTAAACAACAGCCAAGGAAGTTACAGTCAGAAGATGTTTGTTTTGTTCTAAAGATCACATCTTAACATACATTCCTCAGTCATTTTTCATAAACCTAGACCTCCACCAAAGGCATCTGCTGACAAGTACACCTCAGATAAGGGGGGCCTGAAAACTGAATTCTGACTGCCATTCTTTCTGCTAAATTTCTTCCTGAGGGGCTAGAGGGAGGCAAATCCATTAGCCAAAGAGCTAACATTTTTTTCTGCCAACCCCCAAATTTTAAAACAACTCTTCTTTCTTTAACCAATTACAAATCAGAAAACCCTTGAATCTATGTAGGGGCTGTAAGCCCCTGCTTCAAAATATCACGACTTTTCAGGACAAAACCAATGTGTAACCTCCATGTACTGATTTATAATTTTGCCAGTAACTTCTGCTTTCCTGAAATTTATGTCTGCTTTAAAAAAACCCTTACCTGCAAGCCACTGGGGAAGGCGGAACTTAAGCATTAGCTGACTCATCCGCCTTGCTTCACAATGTCCAGATAAACACCTCCTTTTCTCCCACTGCAAATGTCAGTGTAGATGTCTAGTCTTACTGTACTGGGTGAGCAGACCTGAGTTGAATTCTTTAACAATCCACCCTCTATGTGGGTAGGCACGATCCAGTGGGCTGGGGGTACTGATAGAACGAAAAAGTAATGAGAATGATTTTGCTCTCCCTCTCTCCTGGAGCTGGTACACTCTCTGCCTCCTGCCCTTGGACATCTTAACTACAGACTCTCTTCCTTGGGACTCCAGGACTTACTTCTGCATCCCTCCACATTCTCAGTCCTTTGGCCTCAGACTGAGAATTACACTGTCCGCTTTCCTCATTCTGAGACTTTCAGCCTTGGAATGAGCCATGCTACTGGTATTCCACGGTTTATAGCTTACAGAAGACCTGTCTTGGCTTCCATAATCATGTGACCCAATTTATCTAATTAATGCCCCCCCATCTATCTATATATGTATCCTATTGGTCCTGTATCTCTGAAGAATGGTAAAACAGGTTTTATTTTTTAAACCATGAATGATTGTAGAGAACCAGAATTTTAGGAATGAGTTTCTTTCATTGGTTTTGGGGTTTCTAAACTTAGATCTCTAAACTGATGATACCTAAAAATGTTAAAGACTCCATTTCTAATAGTCCAGAAAACATTGCTAGTCCATGTCATAAACTGCTTAAGGGATAAACATCTACCTTTGACACTCCTAATCAACACTGATAAAAGACAAGGAACTTGGTGACTCTGACAGCACATCTTTAAATATCTGTGGAAAATCAAGGACTCTGCTTCTAGAGTTGATGAGTAAAGTGATCAATAAAAAAGATATGCTAAGAGATTCAAATTTCAGAATTCGGCTTCACATAAAAAGCCTTAGAGCTTCTTACAGTGCTCTGAGTGAGAATTATATCTCCTATAGTCACGGGGCTGAAAATGCTAAAAGTCAAACACAAACCTTCACCGTGCAGTTGGCTGAATTACTATGAAAGTTGAACTTTCAGCCTAGCAAGGTACCTACTGTAAATTTAAAGCACTGTACAGAGAAGAATGGAACTCTGTAGAGTGGGTTGGGAACATTTGGGGAGACCATGTTGAGGCTGGAGACATTGAGTTCTGAAATTCTGATGTCTTCTTTGCCAGTAGACCTGACCCCCTACTGACACCCTCTTGGCAGTAGCCTCTTCACCCACACTGGTATAGGCAGTTCCACCTCCTCTGAGGGGATTACACCAGCACTGCCTGAGGGAAAGGTAATGGACTGCAATGCAGATTCTCCTAAGGCCCCACACCCACCACTCCTTTTTGCTTCTAGGCCTATAAGTAGACTCAAATCTCAAAATGCCCTTAAAAATGATATACAAAGTTTGGCCCATGGGAGGTTCATGACAGTTCAAGAAAACTATTTGACTTTAAAATTTATACAAGCAGAAATCTGGAGAACATGTGTGGAAAAGGGTATTAAGAGTTAGGATAATAGTGGAGGAAACACAATTGGATCACCCAGATTTATTGATATGGACCCATTAAAAAAGATACTGGTTTTAGTTTTGCAGCATGGGAAATTAGAAAGGGCTCTAACAGTTTGGTTGGTTGGCTGAACTATAAATCAAAAGATGGCCCTTATTTAGCCAGTTGGATATGCCTGATCTCCCTTGGCCTAATGTAGAGGAAGAGATTCAAAGGCTTAGAACAAATGGAACTCCAGAGTGCATTTGTCATTTGAAATCTACTCACCCACACTGGGAGGCTCCAGAAGACCAACCTTTCAGCAATACTTTAAGAAACTGATTTCTAAGGGGAGACCAGCATCCTTGAATAACTTTCTCTGTAGGTGGAAGCTTATACTGAGAACCACAGTCACTCAATAGAACATTTAAATGCATTGGGAATAACTGGATCTCACAGGTCCCAGAGCCATGTGGCAGCTGTCAACCTTCAGAGTCAAGATGGACATAGTTACCAAAATGGGCAGCAAAGGTACAGCAACATTCAGATGCATCTGACTCAAGTAGATCTATGGTGTTGGCTAGTTTGACTGTGGTGTTCTTAGAAGTAAAATAGAAAGAAGCCTAATAAACCCTTAATTGATCTGAAAATACTGAAAACATTTATGTTTACAAAAGTCTAACTCAAATCAAAATACTAGAGAATCACAGCTCCTACTAAAATCCAAGACTAGAGCCAGTTTATAGTCAAGAACTCCTTGAAAAAAGGAGCAGCCAGGTCCCCTCGATGAAGGACCCAGGTATACCACAAAAACTTTATACTGTTCATCTTTCTCCTATCCCTCCCAAAAGGGAACCTATAACCTTTTAACAGCTGTGTTTTGGGGAAAGGAATATAGTAAGAACTTTTCAGGACTAGTAGACACTGGCTCTGACCTTACATTGTTTCCAGAAGACTCAACTCAACTCAAAACATCACTACAGAATGCCAGTCAGAGTGGGGATTGATGGCAGTCAGGTGAGTAAATTTTAGTCACATGAAATCACAGTGGGTCCAGTGGCCCCAAACACATACTCTGGTCATTTCTCTAGTTGCAGATGCAAAGCTTTAATAGACATAGTTAGCACCTGGCACATTTCCCACATTGGTTCCCTGACCTGTGGAGTGTGAGCTAGTATGGTGGGAATATCTAAATGGAAGGCACTAGAGCTGCCTCTACGTAGGAAAATAGAAAATCAAATTCATAACCACACCTCTGGAGTGACTGTAGAGATTACCACCACCATCAAGGAGTGGAAGGATGCAGGGGTGGAGATTCTAACACATCCCTGTCTAATTTGGCCTGTGCAAAAGACAGATGGATCCTGGAGAGTGACAGTGGATTCCCATAAGCTAAACCAAGTGTTCCTTGTAATTGCAACTGCTGTATCAGATGCAGTTTTATTGCTTGACCAAATTAACACATTCTCTGATACCTGGTATGCACCTAATGATCTAATGAAGCTTTTTCTCTATTTCTCTTCATAAGGCCCACCAGAAGTCATTTAATTTCAGTGTCAATAACTTCTCTGTCCTACCTCAACATAATATCAACTCTCCATAACCAAGTCACAGTTTGCAGGAAGTTGATCACCTTCTCCTTCCACAAGATACTACACTGGTCCATGGCATTGATAACATTATGCAGATTTAAACTAGTGGATGTGCAGTAACAAGTACTCTGAACACTTATAAGGTATTTTCATTTCAGATAGTGGGAAATTCTCTAACTAGACCTCTTTTATCAAAAGCAAAAAGCGAACAAACAAACAAAAAAAAGGTATTAATGGCCCTATGCCAGAATAAGGGACTACAAGAAAACATGTAAATTGACTTCCACAAGGATAAAAGCCAGAGAAGGCAAGCAAATATTTCCTGAGTTAGACTCTCCCCATGAAGCCATGAAGAGCCCTGTGACACCTGGTCTCCCCTGAGATGCAAAGCCTCTTTGACACCAGCAGTCTCTGTAGTTGGCAAACCGGCTCCCTAGCAGTAATCCCCCTGGGAAGTCTTCTTAAAAAGCAGAGGATATCCAGCATGGCTTGAAAATTCTCACGGCAAGTATTTTTTCAAAAATCCATAGCTATCCAGGTAGTTAAGGATGCCCATGAGAGCTCACATTATGGTAGATAACCCTGTACAATTGGCTCCTTCAAACGATGACCACTCCCAACCTTGGAGAGACAGTGCAGCAAGTGACCCACAGTTGCTCTCTCTGCCACACTAACAGTCCCCATAACAGATCACCCACAAGGCCTCATGTTAAGGAGTACAATTTAGGGGAATTTACCCTGGCAAGGACTGGCAAACACACTTTACGGTCATGCTCCAGACTCCCGGGAACTTTAGATACCTTCTAGGTGTGGTTGTTATCTTCCCACGATGGATAAAGGCATTCAGCTCGCTCTGATACCACCTCGGAAGTATCATGCCATCTCTTAAAGGATATTTTTCCTAGGTTTGGGCTGCCTAAAACCAGGCAGTGGACAATTTTTTTTTTTTTTTTTGAGATGGAGTCTCACCCTGTTGCCCAGGCTGGAGTGCAATGGCGTGATCTCAGCTCACTGCAGCCTCTGCCTCCCGGTTTCAACCAATTCTCCTGCCTCAGCCTCCAGAGTAGCTGGCATTACAGGTGCCCACCACCACACCTGGCTGTTTTTTTGTATTTTTTTAGTAGAGACGGAGTTTCACCATGTTGGCCAGGCTGGTCTGAAACCCCTGACCTTATGATATGCCTGCCCTGGCCTCCCAAACTGCTGGCATGAGCCAGCTTTGGCCTCCCAAAGTACAGGCATGAGCCACCGTGCCCGGCCAGTGGGAGAGCTTTTATATCTTAAATCACTCAAAAGGTAGCCCAAGACCTAGAAATCCCCTGAAAACTCCACACAGCAAGGAGACCCCAGTCCTCAGGAGAAGCTGAAAAAGCCACTTAAAGCTTAAAGAGAACGTTGGCTAAACTGTGCTGGGAAACAGAGGAAAGCTGGCTCACTCTCTTACCATAGCTCTTCTGGACTCTAATCATCCGGTGGATGTGATCATGCATTCTCTGACAGTAGTCAGCCTCTTTTCCCAGGCACCTATGTCATCAGTCACCGGGTTTATGAATAAAGTGGCCACTGTGGTAGGGACTGAGGTTTTGCATACACACAGCAACCTGGAATTCCTTTCACCATGGCCAACCAGGTTACAGACCCCTCTGAGTGTTCCAACTGTCAGCAGCAGAAACTAACACCGAGCCCCTATATGGCACCATTCCCCAGGAAGATCTGCCAATTTCCTTGTGGTAGGTTGATTACATTGGGCAGCTTTCATCGGGCAGCTTTCATCAGGAAGGGGCAGCATTTTGTTCTTCCTGGAATAGTAAGACAGTTACTCTGTCTATAAATTTTACTTCCTTGCATGCAAGTATTCTGTGGAAACCACCATCTGTGGACTTAATGCCTATCTACCATCATGGTATTCCACAC
This sequence comes from Pan troglodytes, assembly GCF_028858775.2. Classification (NCBI taxonomy): domain Eukaryota; kingdom Metazoa; phylum Chordata; class Mammalia; order Primates; family Hominidae; genus Pan; species Pan troglodytes. Next base: position 11,023,131 of record NC_072414.2, read on the forward strand.
AGCATTGCTTCTGAACAAGGAACTCACTTCACAGACAAAGAAGGGCAGAAACGAGCTCATGCTCAGAAACTTCAGTGAATTCACCATGTTCCCTATAATCCTGAAGCAACTCACTTGAAACAATGGTGGAATGACCTTTGGGAGTCACAGTTCCAGCACCTGCTAGATGACAATACTGTGTAACTGTGGGGCAAGGTTCTCTAGAAGGCTGTATATGCTCTGAACCAGCATGCATTATATGGTGCTACTTCTCCCGAAGCAGTGTGGTCACAAACACTTCATCAATCTCCAAGGACTCCCAAATATTTCCTATCTTCTAAACCCTCACAAGAATACAGGCTTTTACTAGTCTGCCTCTCGAAGATTCTTTTAGCCTCTGCCCACATCACCCAGTTTGAAAGACACTTTCATATTTTTAGGTATTCATTTTCAGCAACAACCTACTTGTCATTACCAGTTTTCTGTATTAGTCCCTTCTTTGTTGCTTAAAACAGAATACAAAATATTGGGTAATTTATAAGGAAAATAAATGTATTTCTCACACTTAAGGCATAAATGATGGCTTGGCAGCCACCACAAATTTCAAAGTATTTTTTTTTTTTGACAGCCTGGGAGTCCGGAGAGAGAGTTGTCACAGGGCTAGATCCACTGCAGAGAGCCCTCAGTAGAAGGATGCCAAACACAAATGTGGGGTTGGAGCTGCTGCAAAGAGTCCCCACCAGGGCAATGCCAAGTGAAGCCACAGCATTGAAATCACTGCAGAGAGTTTCACATGGGTAATGCCTAGTGGTGCGAATACCAGGATCCCAGGATTGTGAAGTCCCCTGTGGCATTCAATGCCTGCCTGGGAAAATTTCAACCAGTACAAGCACGGGTGATTCACCAAGGAAAACCATAGGGGTGACACTGACTAGGGCTTGCCACTCCAACCCTCACCCCAATGTGTTAAGGAGTTAAAAAAAAAAAAAAAAGGCTCTCCAGCTTTAAGATGTAATGTTTGCCCTCCTGGACTTCAAATTTACTTAGCGGCTGTTACTGTTTTCTTTGTGTCTTTCTCTCTTACAGAATGGGAATGTGTACATTATGTTTATCCTGAAATCACCTTTGAAAAAATTCTAACAGTGAGAAAATTATGACTGTAAAAGAGATATGACCTGACTGAATCCATCTTGGCTTTAATCTCAAAGCTGCCCTTGTTTGTTCCTGGACAAAGGGAACATTAACATTATAGCCTAACGTTGAAACAAAGATGACAGCCCTTCCTTGAAACGAATCCCTTAATTGCTTGGGGACCACACCACCTTTGTAAAACTAACAAATTAACCACAAGATTAGAAAATATGGTTCAAGAGGCATACAGCCAGAGGCCATAAAATTACTAACATCCCCAATTGCTCCTAGAGACAGCATTCATACTATGAACCTAAGGGGCCTAGGATCCCTATAAGCCCATTGTTTGGGCTGGCCCTGCAGACTTGTCAGTTACAAAATTTGCTACACCTCCCTGAAACAAAAAAGCTGAAGTTTCCCTCTTACCTCGTTTTATGTCCTGGAAAACTTGACTTAGTAAGCACGTGAGGGAGCTGTCCCTTGTTCTCCCACATACAGAGGGTTGGAATTTCTGGATTCATGTCAGGCAGCCAGTCTGAAAGGATACATAATAATGTCACAGCTAGCTTTAAGGATTCACTTGAGCAGTCAAAATCCTTGAAGCTTGTTGCTGACTGACCTACATTATTTCTGACCAACAGCAACTGCCCCATACTGTAGCTCAGTAACTAAAGTTTTTCCCTTTTACTGCAGCAGCCTGGGTTTGATTCTCAGCTCAAGCAGTAAGCCCTTTCTTTCTTTCTTTCTTTCTTTCTTTCTTTCTTTCTTTCTTTCTTTCTTTCTTTCTTTTCTGCATGCATTCCTCTTTTTATTCACTCAAACAATAGCATTTATTAAGGGCCTTCTAGCTTCCTTGCCCTGTGTGAGTTACTAGGGTTACAAAGATGAACAAAATTATTTTGTATTGTCAAGCAGCCCGGTCTGGGAAAAGAAACATATCACTAGATTTGTTATTAAACAGATCATAAGAGTCTAATAATAATTGGGACAATTAGTATGGTAGAATTTCAAAGTATAGAGACTTTTGAAACTGTCTTTGTGTGATATTTGGAGACTTTTTGACATTCATTCGACGATTTTCTTCTCCATGGACATCTTCTCACTTTCTGTCTTAAATTTTCCCTTCTAAGCTATCTTTGGGGAAATTCTCAATCTTGCAAAAACTGCTTGCCATCTCTGTGAGATACCTCATGCATCCATGGTTAAGTCATAACCTTAGTTAGGCTTATAAATTTCTCATGGGCCAAAAGTTTAAAGCCAAAAATACTACCTATTTGTCCTGGCTAAAATCTATTAATAAAAGATTTCAGCAGATTTTCTTTTGAGAACTCTGTAATCAAAAATCAACTTGATTAAGGCTGATATTGAGCTACATGTGTACAGATATTATTTTAAAGCCTTTGCTCTCCCTCTATAAGTTTCTCATTCAATGGAATTCTTTCTGATCCTCCATTTACTCCTGTCTGTTCCTCCTTCCTCTTGTATCTAACCTTTTTGACTTGCAGGGACCTGAAATTACTTTGCATTATGAAAAAAAATTAACCTTGATGTGTAATAGCTAGATAAAAAATATACTTTTAAAAATGACTAATGGTAGTCACTTATAGTAAGTGATTATTACTACAGGGTGACACTCTTTTATTTGTACATTTAAATAAGAAAGGTGTGCTCTTATGGGCCGATTACAGAGTGGGCTGATGGGCGCTGGGTTGTCCAGCAGCCTTGGGGAAATGTCCTTACAATGAAACACACTGTGGAAGCATTGCACTGTGTCATGCCATATTGTTTGCCTCTTTAGGGGACCCAGGATTCGGTATAAAAATAAGATTCCTCATTTAGGGGAATCTGTTTTGCCTTCCACCTCTGCCTGCTTACTAGGCCCTAGAAACTGCATGCTTTCCTGGTTCTGTTCCTTATAAGGTTCCACTCCAAAGGCAATAATCCCATTTAAAAACTTAACAACTTTAAGAAAATCTCCACATGTAAGAGTGTCAGCTTTTCCTTGCCATCCTGACTGAACTTTTACCCCTACATTTTTCCTTGCTTTAGATAAAATATAAATTCTCTATAATTATTTCACCTAAGAATTATCCCTTTAAAATAAAAGTTTGGAACTGCCTGGTTAAAAACTTTTTAGGGCAGGGAACAGGTAATCAAGAGACTGATGATCTAAAATGAAAAAGAAAAACTTAAAAACTGACAAATGAAGAATCCATATAACTCTACCAGATTTGCTTCTCTATGTCTGTGTATTTATATACTTCATATATGTAGTATTTTGCTAACAAACTATATAAAAGAGATCTAATTAATTGGCATATATATATGCACTTAAATATTTTACCAGAAAAAATTTAACTAAACTGCTTTTTGTTCACATGACTCTAATAATCTTTGAATAATAAAGATAGCTTTAAAGATTATTGGTACAATAAAATTATTTCTTCAACATTTAGACATTTGGTCTAAATTAGGCAGGTCAGATATTCTCTTTGCTGTTTTAAGGTTATAAATATCTATGACTTTTTGTAAGCGTCCAACCTGCCTGCATTAGAGCCAGCAGCTTCTAGGTAAAGCCTGGGGACATGTTGAGTTAGCCATGACCCCAAGCTATGTTGTAAAGAATCACACATTATCTTCATTTCTGTCCCGTGTCCTAGGCTCTGCACTTGATACAAAATTAAAATTGCTTTCACTAAAAATAAAAGTTGTGAAGATTTAACATTGTAACACATGTAATTGACACTGCTGAGAAAAGATTTACATTCAAGGTATATAAAAATTATAAAATGTGTTTTTGTAAAAAGTTATAAAAAGACTTGAAGATATTGTTTTTGTTTAAAAAAGTAATCTTGTCTAAATTAGAGGTTTTAAAAATTGTCTTAAGTTAAAAAGTAATAGGACAAAACAGAAGGTTTAAGCAAGTTATAAAAGGTTTGTAAAAGATTGGTCTAGTAAAGAAAGTTCTGTGTGTGAGTGTGAGCAACTTGCCAAAACTTGAAGCAGGCTACTTAGTTTTTCTACAGAATGATCATTAATGTAAAAATCACAGTGATACAGGCCCAGAATCTGCACCCTTATGCGTGATCAACAGAGTTTTCATGGAGCATTAATCAGTTGTTTAGTAGAAAATTGTAAACAGTATGCTCAAACTGATTTAGATTGGATAGATTTGTTTATAAGGTTTTATGTAAAAATTGGGTTTGACATTAATAAAACACTAATGCAAAGGTAAAATTTGGTTTTCTCTTTAAACAAGATTTTTGTATAATACTGAGGGATAATAAAATATTTTTATTTGTCTTTTAAATAAACTGAAAAAAGTAGGGGAGAGAGAAGATACAGATTCAGATGGCCTCATGCGGTCGTTACTTGGTCCTGTTGTTTGGGAGCTGAGTCTCCTCTCTACCAATGAATAAAGGCTTTTGCCTTTTTAAATTTTTGAGCTATCATTTTGGCTAAACAAATGATTTGTGGTTATCTGGGATTCTATGTCGTGATATGAAGTGTTTTAAACCTTTAATATTTGCACACTTTGAAAAATAAAATTATAAACTAAGAATTTTTATTTTAACTCATTAGCCTTTTAAGTATTAGGTCCCCTGAAGTCCAAAAGAGATATATTTGGCTTATTTGGTATATTAACCTACAGAAAACACTGTCAAATACAAAATCATGTTTAACTTTCTTTGGGTTATATTTATACAAATATATTATTAGTATGTATTCCAAAATTATATGGTTCCTATAATTCTAATATGTCTTAGTATATGTTATCAGTAATAATTATGATTATTATGTTGAATTGTTATGTGCCACAGAAATGAACAGATTTCTTTGTCGACTGTGTCTTTAACAATGGCCTCATTGGACACAGTGACTCATGCCTGTAATGTCCTCACTGGGCACGGTGGCTCATGCCTGTAATCCTAGAACTTTAGGAGGCTAAGTTGGGAGGATTGTTTGAGCTTGATTGTTTGAGTTCAGTTGTTTGAGATCAGCCTGAGCAAGATAGTGAGACCTTATCTCTACAAAAAATATCAAAAAATTAGTTGGATGTGGTAGCACTTGCCTGTGGTCCCAGCTCCTCTGGAGGCTGAAGAAAGAGGATTGCTTGATTCCAGGAAGTTGAGGCTACAGTGAGCCATAATTGTGCCACTGCACTCCAGCCTGGGTGGCTTGAGACCCTGTCTCAAAAAAATCATGTAAAATTATTAAAACAATGACTGTCCTGAGATTACTGTCATCCACAGATTATTGTGGTCTTTTCTTTAACTAGTCAAAAGGTGTTTGCTCTTTGAAATGTTCTCTTGAATATAGGTTTCTGATAACTATAGATTGTGGCATTGAAATAGGAAAACAAAACAAAACAAAACAAACAAACTTCCAGGACTCTCAGAGATAGCTGGTATGTTTATGAGGACTGCAGGCCTAATGTCAGACAAAGTTCACTGCATGGACTGAACTAATACAAGACCAAAATAATCATTTTATGACTTGTTGCTTGAAATGTTGCTGATCCTTTTTGTTGTTTTTCAGAGTCAAGACCACATTTTTCTTTTCAGCTATTTACAGCTTTTTATGATTGAGTAAAGTATATTCCTCTGAACAAAAGATGAAGGATGTTTCATTTTCTCTATTTGATTTCTCCAGAATTTGAAAACTATTTATGAGTATTCTATACTATGGAAATACAGTTATTGACATAAGTACAATAAGAATCTGATTTCTTTTGTAACAGAACACAATTGGAGACACTGATTATTTTACCAAAGATATGGTTATTTTACCAGTGGAATGGCCTACTTTCAGATACAAACAGACAGGCTTGAGGAATTAAAGTTGACTAACAGAGATGATAAAATCCCCTTAAGAAAGTGACCTCATAACTGTCTACACAGGCCTTGTACATGGTTCCTGACCTGTGGTTAGTAAAAAATGTCACATTCTGACAGGCCTATGATTCCAAATTATCTTGGGAGCTAAAGAAGAGAGAATTTCAACCAGTCTGTACAAGTATTTGCAGGCACAGATACATCCCTTCAAGGCTTTAAAAAAGTCCAATCCGAGATTCCTTAGGGAACAAAGTTCCAGCAAACCCAATTTAGAAAGAGCTAATATGGCAAATAATTATTCTTGCTGAAGTTTACACAAATAATCAGGCTAAGTATAATAATACCAAAACTTATTTTGCAAATAAATTTGACCTACTATGATATGTCTTAAATAAAAATGATAACTAGAGAGCAAAACATTGTATGTCAGAAAAATACTACAGCACACCTGTTGTTAAATTCTAGTCTTGTCCATTGTTTTTGAGCTTTTTATTGTTTTCTGCATTTTGGACTGAATCCTGAAACCTCTCAGAGCTAAAGTCCTCAAACTAACACATTCACATTTTTCTTCCACTTTTCTGACCTGGACTCAATGAAATGGCTACGACCTTCTTCCTGAGGCCCCGCAGGCTGAGTTTATCCCTTGAGATACAGATGTGAAATATGTGAGATTTTCATCACTATCCTCCTTTGCAATTTAAAAATGCTTTGAGTCTAACATCCGGATGCATTGTGCCCAATATCAACCTTTGTTATTATGTTCTATTTCCATACCAATGCCTGTTATTAAAAATATTTTTTGCCTTAATCACATAAGGGGGCCTAGTTCATTTGCAGTGACACCTCCTGGAATGAAACACTGCTACGATCTATTCTGAGGACTAGGAAACTAACTAAAAAGATATGAGATGGTATATTTAAATTTGCTCTTTCCTGTTTATCTCAATTTGTGTTTCTAACAACCTCTGACCCAAATCTCTCTTGACTATTGACCCAATGTCTGACTGGTTCTTGGGGCTATTCACCCAAATCCCTCAGGGATTTAGATGAATTCTATAAGGACTTCTGAAGCTAGGACTTCCACTCCTTATATTAGGACTCATTATCCTATAGTCAGCTGTTCACTTAAGTGCTGTACTAAAACTGTGGATGAGAGCACTAACATCTTGGTCATGCAAGCCTAGGAACCCCAACCAGGCATCTGTGAATGCATGCAGGCAGCTGCAAAGCAGTTTCATTCCATTTACTCTGGGGCCAAACCCTATCTCAAGTATACCCCTTGTCAGCAGGAAGAAGTTAGAATGGTCTTTGGCCTTTTCCCAACTCTGTACCTCACCCGTTAAGAATAAGATGCAATGAAACTTGGAAGGGGAAATTGAAATCACATTTGCAAAAACAGTAACAGTGAGAAAATTATGATAGGGAGAGAGATATGACCTAAGTGACTTCATCTTGCATTTAACCTCCAAGCGGCCCTTGCTTATTCCTGGGTAAAAACAAAACTAACTTTGGGAGAAATTTACTTTGTAGCTGAACTTTGACACAAAGATAATAACAGCTCCTCCCTGAAACAAAACCCCTCATTGTTTGGGGACCACATCAACTTTGTAAAACTAACAAATTAACCACAATATTAGAAAGTATGGCTCAGAAGTCATACCATCAGAGGCCACAAGATTAATAACCTCCCCAATTGCTCCTATAAATAACATTACTATTGTAAAACCTAAGATTGGTGTTTGAGGTATTTTTCATAACTTGCATCCTGACAGATCAGCGGGTGCCACCCAAACCAGTAAACAGGCTCATCTGGATACGTGGCCCACACCCAGGAGCTGAGTTAGCAAAGAAGATGGCTTTGACTTCCTAAGATTTCATCCCTGACCCAACCAATCAGCATGTCCCTTTCTCTAAACCCTGCCCACAAAACTATCTATAAAAACTCTAGCCTCTGAATATTTGGGGAAGCAGTTTTGAGTAATACAAAAACTCTGCTCTCTCCTTTAGCCAGCTCTACATGTATAAAATCTTCTCTACAGCAATTCCCCTATCTTGGTGAAGTGGCTCTATCTGGGCAGCAGCCAACATGAACCCATTGGCCATTAACAACCCAACTGCTGAATTTTGTATGAAGATAACTTGTTTTGATTTCATGGGCTGACGGAGAAGACTTTAGATTTGGGAACTTCCTGCTGGTGCTGGAATAATTTAAGCCTTTGAACTATCCAAATGAAATAAACTTTTTGTAAGTGACAGGGCGTGATTTTTAGAGTCAGAAGCGGAGTCCTGTGGTTGGAATATTGCTTCCCTCCCAAATTTATGCCGAAATTTAATCCCTAACATGGCAGTATTGAATTGTGAGACCTTTAGAAGGTGATTGGATCATGAAGAGTTTGACCCCATAAATGAATTAATCCTTTCATGGATTAATTAATATTTAAAGATTAATAGTCTATTATGAGAGAAGAGTGACTTATAGGAAGGGAGACATGATCTTGCATGTCAGCAAGCTCTACTCCATTGCCAAATGATACCCTGTAGGCTTCAGAACTCTTCACAGAGTCCCAACCAGCAACATGATCTCACCACATACAACCTCTCAACCTTAGACTTTTCAGCCTCCATAACTGTATGAAATGCATGTGTTTTCTTTATCAACTACTCAGTTTCAGGTATTCTGTTATAAATAACAGAAAATGGACTAAAACAAAGTCTTAGTATTACCATGCCCTGTTATTAAGTTCAATGCATTATTACAACCATTCCAGACAAGAATACAAATGCTCCAGATATTTCAGGAATGAAGGTTTGCATCATCCTGCCAGGTAAATACCCAGGACCAGCAGAGGGGCTTGCTGAAGACAAAGAGAATACAGAATGGGTAGCAGTAGAAGGGAGTTACAAATACCAGACAGGTCCAGGAGTGGTGCCTCAAGCACTTTGGGAGGCCAAGGCAGGAAGATCACCAGGTTAGGAGATCAAGACCATCCTGGCTAACATGGTGAAACCCCATCTCTACTAAAAATACAAAAAAAATTAGCCAGGCATGGTGGCGGGTGCCTGTAGTCCCAGCTACTCGGGAGGCTGAGGCAGGAGAATGTGTGAACCTGGGAGGCAGGGCTTGCAGTGAGCCAAGATCATGCCACTGCACTCCAGCCTGGGTGACAGAGCGAGACTCTGTCTCAAAAATAAAAATAAAAATAAAAAAGTAAATAAATAAATACATACATAACCAGACAGGACTAGGTGATCAGTTACAGAAACAAGGATTAAAATTGTCACTATTATTTCCTATCTACTTTGTTAAGAATACATTTGCATGTTATATATAAATATATTAGGCAAATAACATTGTTTTTATTTCTCTCTTCTTCTTTTGTCACATAACACAAGAATGTATTAACTTGATATTAGCAGTTAAGTGTTAGTAATTTAACATTTGTACTGAAGTTATGGGGTATCAGGAGAAGAGTAAACATCACCCACAAACTTCTACTACTCTTAAGAAAAATACTATAGGGTGTTCTGGTTGCACGCAGGATCATTGCATCATGTTACGTAGAACTACTGCCTTGTTACTGACTGTATCTGAAGATTAGTTATGGCTTAAGGTGACACATATAGGTGTCAACTAGAAAGGTGCTGGACTTGTCATGGTTAATTTAAGGTGCTGACTGGATTACAAAATACCTAGACAATTGGTAAAGCATTACTTCTAGGTGTGTCTGCCAGGGTGTTTCCAGAGGAGACTGATGTATGAGTCAGAGAATTTAGTGGGAAGAAACCACCCGTAATGGGGGAAGGCAGCATACAATCTCCTTGGGGACCAAATAGAACCAAAAATGAAAAATTTTTAAAAAGTTTTCCTGTCTCTCTCCTGGAGAAAGTATACTCCTTTTCCTGCCCTTGCAAAACAGAACTCCATGATCTATGGCCTTCAAACTCCAGAACTTATACCAGTAAATGCCCTGGATTCTCAGGCCATTGGTCCCAAACTAAGAATTACATCAAGGGCTTCTGTGATTCTGCAGACTTCAGCTTTGGAATGAGCCACCACGTTACAGCATCCAAGGTCCTTAAACTCGCAGATGGCTGTCTTGGGAATTCTCCGTCTCTATAATGTTACATGAGTAAATCCCCAAACAAAATGCTGTTCAACTAACTATTGTCTATCTATCTATCAACTCTCCATCTATGTATCTATCTACCTACCTACCTACCTACCTCCTTGTACTTCTGTCTCTCTGGAAAAAAAAAATGACAAATACACCCATAAAGACTTCAGCCAAATGGTGCAATACTATGTCTTTCTCTAGTTGCTCCTCCACCACCCCTGCTGCTTATGAGTGTATGTCCTGGAGAGCTCTTCTCTTTCCATCAGCACTTCAAGGAATGCTGCCCTCTTCTTACTGGGATTGGTTAGCAATACATGACTCATGCCATTATACACATTTTGCTGAGTTGCCTCCTCTGTATTTCACTTTATGAACACATATGGACATCACTTTTCTCCCACTTAGCACTCCCCTAGAGAGTGGTTATCTTGGTAGAATAAACTAGACACAGGTCAGACAGGAGCCACAGGGTGTCTTACAGTATAAACAAGTACTCTGTGAGAAGGATACCTGGATGTAAGCTGGACAGTTGGGCTTTAGGCCATCGACCAGGATAAGTAAGCATCCCATGAAAGGCACAGCCAGTACCAAACCCTGAGTCGTATTGGGCAAGGCTATAGGTTATAGCCACCATCCAGAGAGGCCTTAAAGCAAACAGAAGTAAAAATAAAATACACGCTGTGAGATAATTTTATGAACTATGGTTCCAGGAATCCTAGGGAGGGAAACTAAAAATGGCAAGGCATTATTTGAAAGTTTGCACTGGAGTGGTGGCTCTCCAAAGATAAGGAAAAATCTCAGGTTGGGCGTGGTGGCTTACACCTGTAATCCCAGCACTTTGGGAGGCAGACATGAGTGGATCATGAGGTCAGGAGATCGGGACCATTCTGGCTAACACCGTGAAACCCTGTCTCTACTAAAAACAAAAAAAAAATTAGCTGGGTGTGGTGGCAGGCACCTGTAGTCCCACCTGCTGGGGAGGCTGAGGCAGGAGAATGGTGTGGTGACTCTGAGAGGCGGAGCTTGCCGTGAGCTGAGGTCACGCCACTGCACTCCAGCCTGGGTGACAGAGTGACACTCCAACTCAAAAAAAAAAAATCTCTATCTAGACGATTTCAGCCCTAATCATAGAAATATAAACAATGACCTCTGTAACTTATTTACTTATTTATTTAATGGGGTTTAACTACATTGCCCAGGCTGGAGTGCACTGGTTATTCACTAACACAATCATAGTACACTACACAGCCTCAAACTCCTGGTATCACAGGATCATCCTACCCACCCTCCCTAGCAGCTGGGACTGACTACAGGTGTGTGCCACCACACTTGCACAGATACAATTTTAAATCAAGAAAGTTGCATTTCTTCTTCTTTTTTCCCATAGTCATTCTAATCATGTGAAGAATGATCATACAAATCATTTTATGATTAGTTACTGCAGATGTAGATGCATTATAGCTTCCATACAATCTTTTATGCTGTCCACTTGTTACTTGGATCAACTTTATTTTTGGATACTTGAGAAGAAGGATGGGCCTTAGTGTTCCCTGAAGAAGAGAGTAAAATAGAAACTCATCTGATTTATATTTTACAATGTTACTGCATTCGTACCATGAGATTTAGGTTCCAAGAAGGCTCAATTAAGTCAAAAGGAAGACCTGATCTCAAATGTATGAGCCATGTCTACACTTCTATTTATTTTGAAATAATTTTAGATTAACAGAGAGTTGTTAAAATCTTACATAAAGTTGTATATAGCCTTCAATTTCCTGTTATATTAATATCATACACATAACCATAGACTATCTATGAAAACTCAGAAACTGATAAAGGCACAAAACTATTAACTAAACTACTGATTGTCTTCATATTTTACCAGGTTTTCCACTAATGCCATTTTTCCTTTTCTTGGATCTAATCAAGGATAACATATTATGTTTACCATCAAGTGTATTATTGTTTATTGCAGCATAGCCAATTACTATGTAGCTTAGTGGCTCAAAAGCACACACAAATTACTCACAGTTTCTCTGGGTCAGGAATCCAGATGTAGATGATGGCCAAGGCTGAGGTCTCACCTGAAGGATCAGCTGGGGAGGAATCATCTTCTAAGTTCACATGATTGACCAGGTTGAGAAGACTTCACTGATGAATTATTTGAAACCTTTAAAATATCAACAGCAATTTTTTACTAACTGTTCTCCAAAAAAATAAAATAATAGAGAAGAGATCAGTGTGCAATACATTCTATGAGGCAGTTTCCTCTGAGGCCACAACCAAACAAACGCAGTCCAAACAAGGAAAACTATAAACTAATATGCTTTATGGGTACCCAGGCAATAATTCTCAAGGAAATAGTCTGAACACAAACCAGGATTGTAAAACAGAAATAAACACTAATTTATTTATTTATTTACTCAGGGTCACAAGTTTGGTAAAACATATAAAAAGAATTAGTGTGATAACTATATTAATATAATAAATGACAAAATTTTCATTATCACATCTAAAGATATGGAATAAGCACTTTCCAATTCAAAAACCCACTCACAGTAAAAACACTAAACAAATTTTGCATAAAGGGAAAGTTCTTACCTAACACAGACACCCATGAAAAATTCACATGACAACACATGGTATCAGGTAGGTCTCAGTAATTTTCCCAAAACTATAAACACAAAAGGTTATCTATTCCCACTAATTCAACTAAATATGCTTGAGGATGTAATTTATAAAATTAGGCTGGAAAAATAAATATACGACTTCCAAATTGAAAGGGAAGAAGTCAAACATCTATTGGCCAGTGAAATAATCTAATGTATAGAAAATCCTAAAAAATCCACTAAAATAAGGTTGGAACAAAAAAAAATTCAGTCATGATCAATGTAATAAATTGCATTTTATACAATAGAAACTAATCAAATAACAAAACAGAAAACAATTTCATTTAACACGGCATCAAAAAGGAAATATATTTGAAAATAAACCTAATATAACTGCAAGATATATATACTGAAAATTACAAATGATATTGAAATATTAAAGAAATCTTAAATAAATGAATAAAAGAGTTAGCATAATATACTATATGAACTAGATTTTCATTGATCAGAAAGCTATTAAGTATTAACCAACATGATTATACTTTCTAAATGCATCTTCAGATTCAACACAAGCCCTACTAAAATTCTAACTTTAATTTTTTTTCAATTTTAGCAATTCTTGGACCACTGATTCTAGAACACACAGAAAAATGCAATTGATCTACAACAGCCCAAAGAATGTTAATTTTTTTTTACAGAAACACAAATGACATTTATAGAAGGTCTGTCCATAGGGCAATGGGGCATAATTCCCCACTTTTTATGTATGTGCTGTGCATACTGATGTTTTTTCCAAAAGGTACAACATGAAAAGGGGAATAATATTAATTTTATTGTTGCAGGAAGTCAGGGACCCCAAACAGAGGGACCAGCTGAAGCCATGGTGGAAGAACATAAATTGTGAAGATTTCATGGACATATATTAGTTCCTGAAATTAATACTTTTATAGTTTCTTGTGCCTGTCTTTACTGCAATCTCTGAACATAAGTTGTGAAGATTTCATGGACACTTATCACTTCCCCAATCAATACCCTTGTGATTTCCTATGCCTGTCTTTACTTTAATCTCTTAATCCCATCATCTTTGTAAGCTGAGGATGATGTATGTCACCTCAGGACCCTGTGATGATTGTGTTAACTACACAAATTGTTTATAAAGCATGTGCGTTTGAACAATATGAAATCTGGGCACCTTGAAAAAAGAACAGGATAACAGTAATATTCAGGGAACAAGAGAGATAAGCTTAAATTCTGACTGCCGGTGAGCCAGGTGGAACAGAGCCATATTTCTCTTCTTTCAAAAGCAAATAGGAGAAATATCACTGAATTCTTTTTCTCAGCAAGGAACATCCCTGAGAGAGAGAATGTGTCCCTGAGGGGAGGCCTCTAAAATGGCCGCTTTGAGGGCAGCTGTCTTTTACGGTCGTAGCTGTGGGATGAAATAAGCTCCGGTCTCCCGTAGTGCTCCCACACTTATCAGAACAAGGAAATTCCCGCCCAATAAATTTTGGTCAGACCACTTGTCTGCTCTCAAACCCTGTTTCCTGATGAGATGTTATCAATGACAATGCATGCCCAAAACTTCCTTAGCAATTTTAATTTTGCCCCAATCCTGTGGTCCTGTGATCTCGCCCTGCCTCCATTTACCTCGTGATATCTTATTACCTTGTGAAGCATGTGATCTCTGTGACCCAGACCCTATTCGTGCACTCCCTCCCCTTTTGAAAACCACTAATAAAAACTTGCTGCTTTTATGCTTCAGCGGGCATCATGGAATCTGCCAACATGTGACGTCTCCCCAAGACACCCAGCTTTAAAATTTCTCTTTTTTGTACTCTGTCCCTTTATTTCTCAGACCGGCCGACACTTAGGGAAAATAGAAAAGAACCCACGTGAAATATTGGGGGTGAATTTTGCCCGATATTATAGTGGACAAAACTGAGCTAAACTGCCTCATCCATGTGATCAAATAACATTAACCATGATAAAGCAGCTGGGCACCGTGGCTCACACCTGTAATCCCAGCACTTTGGGAGCCTGAGGTGAGAGGATCGCTTGGGGCCAGGACTTAGAGACCAGCCTGGGCAATGTAGTGAGACTCTGCCTCTACAAAAGTACAAGTAAAATTAAATCACCCAGATGTGGTGGCGCATGCCTGTAGTCCCATCTACTCAAGAGGCTGAAGTGTAGGATCATTCAAGCCCAAGAATTCCAGGCTGCAGCAAGCTTTGTTCATGCCACTGCACTCCAGCCTGAGCAATAGAGTGAGACCCTGTCTCAAAAAAAAAAAAAAAAAATTACTGATACAGCATGTTGACACTATGTACTTTTGTTATAATATCATGAGAATAAAAGTTTCCCTGTGTGGGTTTCCTCTGCTAAATCCACAACAGTCATCCAATCATTAGGAAAACACCAGAGACATCCCAAAGGAAGGATTTCAATGACATCAGAAATAAGGAAAATCTGAGAAACTGGCACACGATACCTAAACGTGATGTGGTGTCCTGGGCAGAATCCTGGAACAGAATATGGACATTAGGTGAAAACAGAACATCTGATTAATTGTGAATGTTGGTGAATGATAATGTATAATATTGGTTCATCAATTGCGACAAATGTCTGCAATGAATGTAAGAATTTATAAAAGGGAAATTATGTGTTGAACATATATAAACTCTCTGTATGTACTTCTAACTATTCTGTAAATCCAAACTATTCTAAAATAGATTTAAAAATAAATAAAATATATATACATTTTAAAAATTACACTATTGAGCTTACTAAGCAGAACACTGTCGATCTTGTAATGTCTCAGGTGCTCACCTCCCCATTCCCACCCTTTTTGTTACCCTGGTGAACATTACCATTATTTTTAAATTTCCTTTTCCCATTCACAAATTTTTCTTTCTTAGTTTTGGTCTCTAAATAATGTCCTATTTCCTGTTTCTTGTCTTCACAAATAGATAATTACATGTCTCTATCTATACTGCTCAGTAAAATCATGAGAAACATTCAGAGAAATCAAGATTTTGATACATTTTACAAAATATGTTACCTGCTTTCTCACAAAGTGAGGACTGAGAACCTGTCCCAGATTAAGCAAGACCTGACGTTGGCAGATGAACTCTAAGATGGTGCACAATGATCCTCACAGCTTAATTAGAATATCTAATCCTTTCCTTGTGACTTTGGGGAGAACCTGAAACTTGCTATGATACATCAGAAGACTACAACATGATAGGATGTCACTTGGGTCATCCTGTTACCTAAGATTATGATACCTGTCTTGCTGCAAGCTCTCTGTCATAGTGGCTTTGATGACACATTCTGCCATGGGAGAGAAGCCAACATGGGAAATAACTGAATGCAGCTTCTGGCCACAGACAGCAAAAAACTGAGGCTCCTCGTCCAGTATCCTGCCCTAGAGGTGGCAATTTATATTTACAACTAATCTAAGCTCCTGTCATATAAAAGTATACTGCCTCAGAAGTAGTGTAACCATCTTATAAAAGAATAGTTCTATTTCTTCCTTTTTCCTGTATTTTTCCTTTTGTCCCTCTTTCCTATCTTTCATTTTACTTATATGTGTATATATATATATACACACATATCTATATATATTATGCTTATGAAAATATAATTAAATTAATGGCTGCTTTTTGTTGTTGTTGAAACAGAGTCTTGCTCATCAATTTACTCTTAATAAAATTACAATAAATTTTAATTTTCTAGTCTATAATCTACTTTTTTTGAAAACTTCTGAGATTCATATCTCAAATGTTCAATTGTTGTCTTGCTGCTATCAGCTTTTTCTCCCTTTGATGTGGCCTGGGATGATAACTCTATTCTTCAGCTTCTTGTCAGCTCCTGTAACTTTTCTCCTTACTTCTAAATGTTGTGGCTGATGCTGAAATATTTCATCTTAGAGGTCTATAAAAGAAATGTTTTCCTCCAGGATAACCTGATTCTATACTCTTGGGGTTTTTGTTGTTGTTGTTGTTTTTGGTGTGTCTAAATTTTCACTGTAATCAGGAAACTTATCATGCTGCTACTAAGAGTCATGTATTCCCCAGTTCTATTCAAAACCTTGTACACACTCTTCCCATGTTTGATTAAATTCAAGCACTTTTTATCTTAAGTTGTACTTCCAGATTATCTAAATGGGCTTTCTTCTAAGGAGAGGCAGTCACACTAAAAAAGGTTTTCCTTTGACTTTTTGGTAACTGGCTTAAGAAACAAGATTTTACATTTTATCAAGATAGTTCCTATGCTGACTTTATTAAGTGTTTAATTGCTTTTTAAAATCTCCTGAAATTTGAAAGGGGTAAGGATTTTACACCCGTGTAACTTTTTCTATTGCCTTTAAAGTCTTTCAGTGATCACTTCGGTTAAATGAATAACTATTGATTTACAAGGACCTGTGGTTCAGTTTTGATCAAATATTTTAAGCTTTCTCACATCTTTCACAGACATCTCCAAAATTGAATCCTAAATTAAGTCTCTGCCTTATTGCTGGGGCTTATCAAAGCTAAAAAACATTAATCACTGTGAAGTGTGTCACCACCTCCAACACCCTGAAAAAGTTCTTATCAGGTGCTATTAAGTAATCTTTGTGGTGTTAAGGTACAAGGAATTGACTCCTGGATACATGTAGCTCCTCTAAAGAAGACACAGACTCCTGCCACCATGTAACATCAAACTCAACTTAACCAAAGCCTCATCTTTAGACTCAAGCAAAGGCAATAATCAAAGTACACTGCTTTCATGCAACACAGGGAAAGGCCTGTATCATATTTTATTTAATAATTTTGCTTCTCTCTGAACTAGAAATATATGAAATATAATTTATTCTGTGCCTTAATATTAAATAACTGAAATGTTTATCTACCTATAGGCTTCCTTTCCTGTCACTCATTCTTTTTTTTTTGAGATGGAGTCTCCCTCTCTTGCCCAGGCTGGAGTGCAGTGGCACGATCTTGGCTCACTGCAATCTCTGCCTCCCGGGTTCAAGCAATTTCCCTGTCTCAGCTTCCCGAGTAGCTAGGACTACAGGCACACACCATCACACCCAGCTATTTTTTTGTATTTTAGTAGAGACGGGGTTTTACCATGTTGGCCGGGATGGTCTCGATCTCCTGACCTCGTGATCTGCCCATCTCAGTCCTGTCACTCTTAGAACAAGACAAGGCTTATGGCATTTTTGCTTAAAATGTTGTTAATGGTGAATATTTTGTTTTATTAATATATCCAGAATTTAAAACTGTTCAATTTCTCCAGACCCAGGGACTATCATGGAAGATACGAATGCATGAGATTGTAAGGGCTGGTTCTTGTGGAATAAAATTAATTCAGACCCCCCAAATAAAGGATGGGCATACAGATGCCTAAACAGCTAAATAAAATACTTATGTTTTGTATAGCTATAGTTCCTATAAGCCAAGATTACAACAGCTCAATGCATAAAATTCAGAGACAATTCAGTTATATAATCTTACCTTTTGACTTTTAGTTTTTGGCTCTTACATTGCTTAAAAGGGGTTTTAATGACTAATGATTGCCTGCCCACATTCATTCCAGTCTGGCCTACAGACTGGAATTGGATATAATTGGATATAAGACTTATGATTCTAAGTCCCTTGGCCATAGTGGTCGCACCAAGGAACATGATGGACACAGGTCAGGTAGCATGCCGCTCTGCCATTGACATGAGAGAAAATAAAAGTGTGGCTACCCATACTGCCTCTGGCATACCTTGACAAAAAAGGAGAATATAAACTATAAAATAAAGTCCTAAGCCCCCATCAACTTAATGGACACTTCCTACCCCCATGTTAGCCAAAGCAACCTGAAAAACTAATTCAGGCCATGACAACCAGAGGGGTGATGAACACGCTTCACTACCTGTTCATGGAACTACCTTCCTCCCATTGTGGGAATTTATGCACAACTGATCAGCATTAACATTACAATAAAAACTGTAAAACAGACTACAACAATAAAATACCGAATTATGAACAGGACTTAAGAACATGCCAGGCAAGAGTGAAGTCTCACATCCCTACACTTTACAAAAAGCAGACTATGTTTACAGCTGCCACAAGGTTTGTGTTTCTCTAGCAGCCAAGCAAGCACTAGTCTCAAGATAAGCTGACTGACTGACCCCAGCCACGTTCCACCAGCCATAACTACAGATTGAAGTAGACAAGGGACCAATTTTGGTAATTTTCTCCTGATAAAAGATCACTCACCATAAGCTAGTTTTGGCCGATTTACAGTAAATGCACACTTGCATGACTTTGTCTTCAAAAGAACTTTTGAAACATAGGGCATAATTATAATACATTTAAAAGTTAAGTCCCTGCCCCAAAATAAATGAGTTGTATGTTCCATGGATATTTGTTAATAAACATAGGTCAGCATCACCTTCATGAATACTTGCAACTCCTCCTGTAACCAACTTGTCCTCATATCTCCACAGGAGCTCTGGGTACAACTGACATTTGGGGCTTTGCACTACAATTAAGACTAAATGCCGTGTGTACTTACTGGATAACTTCAGAAACATATCCTCAGCCCTAAAAGACATGCACAAGCAAACTAATGCTATGTCTAATCTCATGATGTCTTTAAATCATATGGCTTTAGATATCTTCACTGTAGCCTAGGGTGGCACTTGTGCATTCATTAAGACTGACCATTTTACACACACACACACACACACACACACACATCCCAGATTATTCTCACAATATAACCCAAGCTATGCATGTAGATACCCATATTTCTGCTATAGATGCCCTCTCTCAGGACTCTATGACATCATGATTTACTCGGCTTCTTGGTGCATCAAATAGTTTTATATATATTATTAATACTGCTAAATGCCCTCTTCAGCTGCTATGAATTTTATTGCTGTTGTACACTCTGCATGGAGATGCAGGAAATCATTCTCAGAAATTCTTGGATCCTCACACCATACATGCACAGTAAGTTCCTGCTGAAAACTCAAGAATATTTCCAACTCCAGGTAAACAGATTCCTTTCTAATGCTCTATAACTATGCCCCCTTTCAGTAGGAAGCAGACCAAATGAGTATGATGCTCCAATTGAATAAAAATAAAGTGGAATTTGACAGTGGGGTGTTGTAACCAAGTACTTCATTTTCCTTAAAAAATATGTACTTTTTCTCTTTTTCCTGTGTGTTCATGTCTTACTTAGCTCCTTAGAAATGCAAATTCAAACTTTTCCCTCCTTCCTTTCCACCAGCCAAACCACCAGCAAGCACTGTCAGCTTAGCTAAGTATATGTTTGCTTACAAATTACCAAATCTTGAACCAAAACAAGCACCCGCCAGAATTGTCCTCCATAGAGAGATGGTCTCAAGACATCAGTTAATCTACAACCTGACTCTTTCCCCAGTGATGCTGGGCAGACTAACGAATGACCCAAGACCAGAGATAAGTCATCCAGCAAGTCATGTAGAT
This sequence comes from Pan troglodytes, assembly GCF_028858775.2. Taxonomy (NCBI): domain Eukaryota; kingdom Metazoa; phylum Chordata; class Mammalia; order Primates; family Hominidae; genus Pan; species Pan troglodytes. The sequence continues at coordinate 11,043,284 of NC_072414.2, forward strand.
CCTGCACCTCCACACCCCTTCTGCATGCCCTGCTTGCCAATATTTCTTCTTAAAATCCTGTTTTCTGCCCAGAAAACTTATATGGTTCCTTTAGATACGAATCCCGCCCTTCCACATTGCTAAGCTCGGGAATAAAGTGACTTTCTTTTTGTTTTTTGGAGATGGAGTCTCGCTCTGTCCCCCAGTAGCTGGGATTACAGGCACATGCCACTGTGCTCAGCTAATTTTTGTATTTTTAGTACAGGGAGGATTTCGCCATGTTGGCCAGGCTGGTCTTGAAATGCTGACTTCAGGTGATCATCCAGCCTCGGCCTTCCAAAGTGCTGGGATTATAGATGTGAGCCACACCGACTGGGCCAGTGACTTTCTTTTTACTACCCTTCTGTTACTTGATTTTGCAAGTAGCCATGGCCAAACCTGGGTTTGGTAACAAAATGGTGCCAGGCTGTAATACAATAGATGAGGGGCACTTTTTTCCTTAAAGCATGATTTGTCAATTCTGTGTACAGCACTGAAGCCCACAGACCCTGACTGCTGCCATACCTAGCAGGGCAAGTGCCCAACTATTATTACATATTCCCATAAAATACCAGTGTTTTTGCTCTGTTGATTGCTCATGTCTCACACATCTTGAACAAGTACTCCCAACCCTCACATGTTTTTTGACTAAAACAACAAAAATTAAAATCAAAACAGAGCATAAGCATGAAAGCTTTTTGAGAATATTAAGGTAGAGGAAAATGACAATAAATAAAAAAACTGAAATTCCCTTTTTACAAGTCAATGGCACGAAAGTATTTTCTGATTACAGCACTCAATGTACACATTTTCTAAGTGGTATTTTTTATATCTCTGAGAACTAAAACCAAATTTAATAATCACTCATCAAAAATAAGAAAAATTAATATCTAATAGAATAGGTGATCTGTACAAAGAAATGTCATGTACACATTTATGGAAGTGAGGTGGAAGGAATTATGGAGTCCAGCCATTGTCTAAATCTTTGTATAAGGAGAAGATAAAGCAACATCATGAAGTTCACACCTGCACAGTTAAGAAGTGGTTGCTCCTTGTATTCAGACGTGACTGCTACACAAATCATTGCCTTGTTAACCTTCTACACGTACAGCAAACTAAGCCATATAATGGAAAGTTTCACACATCTTTTTAAGCATGAGGATCTGAGCCAATTTTGCCTTGTGGCTTCCAGAACAGTTTCTGTCCTTCTCCTTTTCAACCAGAGATATTTCAGAGAAAATTTGCACAAAAACATAGAGAATGTGTAACATCTGTCTTTTCTAATAAAAGTGATATTCACATGCAGTTTAGGAGAGAGAAATATGAGAAAACATTAAAATAATTAAAAGTGTTCATTGAAAAATAATTGTGAATGCATTTTTAGAACAGAGGACTAAAGACCTTAAACACACAACACAAATATAAAAATTTGGTTTTAGATAATGTTTGTGAGAACAAAAAAAGAAAAAAATATACCCAAGTGTTAATCACATTTGAACAACAAATCATATCAAAACCAGGATAAATATTACAATGCATGAAATAAAGTGTTAAGGTATCACTGGTCAGCCAGCAGAATCAGTATTGAATAAACTCAGCCTTATTCAAAAGAAATGAATTCCCCACCTCACCAACAGAAAGGACAGGGAGCTGCTGCCCTTGTGCATGGAGACCCCATACAGTGGCTCTGAGCTCAGAGGCTCCCATGTGGCTTTGACTTTGGTGGGCATGGTCTAGAGGAGAAACAACTTGTCACACTGGCATCTACACCAGTGCAGGAGGTTACTATGGCTGCATCTCAAGGTTTTCAATATTACTGGCTGTTGTTGAAAGTATTTATACATAAAGTGGGGAGTGGTGTTGGGGGATTGTCTAAGATTCACAAGCATATTAAGGGATTTAAGAGTCTACAGCAACGTTCTAAGTTCTAAACCAGCCGGGTGCGGTGGCTCACGCCTGTAATCCCAGCACTTCAGGAGGCTGAGGTGGGTGGATTGCTTGAACTCGGGAATTCGAGATCAGCCTGGGCAACAAGGTGAAACCCCATCTCTACAAAAAATACAAAAAAAAAAAATTTAACTGGGCATGGAGTTGTGCACCTGTGGTCCTAGCTACTTGGGAAAGTGAGGTGGGAGGATCCCTTGAGCCCAGAAGTTGAGGCTCCAGTGAGCCAAGATCTTAGCACTGTACTCCAGCCCAGGTGTAAGAGCAAGATCCTGTCAAAAAAAAAATTAAAATTTATTATTATTTTTTTAAAGTTCTACACCTACAGCTTTATTTAAGGTACAGCTGAAAGTATTGGTGTAGGTGCAACACATGCAGGTTGTTACATTTTTTACTTCATTATAGAGAAGTACCGTGGCTAAAAGAAGAGGCTCTGGGCCAGGCACAGTGGCTTACACCTGTAATCTTAGCACCCTGGGAGACAAAGCAGGGAGGACTGCTGTGGCTAAGAGTTCTACACCAGCATGGGAAACACAGGAAGACCCGGTCTCTACCAAAAAAAAAAAAAAAATTAATTAACCAGGCATGGTGGCTTGTGCCTGTAGTCCTAGCTATTCAGGAGGCTGAGAGGGGAGGATCATTTGATCCCAGTAGTTCGAACACAGAATCTGCTCTATGATTGAGCCACTATACCCTAGCTGGACATCAGGACGAAATCTTCTCTCTCTCTTAAAAAAGAAAAAATACAAAACAATCTCTGGAGAAAAAATTATTGTTCTAAATAGACTCTCTTGATAAGAAGACAGTGTGGGTTAGGTGCAGTGACTCACACTTGTAATCCTAGTACGTTGGGAGGCCAAGGCGGGCAGATCACCTGAGGTCAGGAGTTCAAGACCAGCCTACCCAACGTGGTGAAACTCCATCTCTACTGAAAATACAAAACAATTAGCCGGGTGTGGTGGTACACACCTGTAATCCATTACTCAGGAGGCTGAGGCACAAGAATCGCTTGAACCTGGGAGGAGGAGGTTGCAGTGAGCCAGGATTGCGCCATAGCACTCCAGCCTGGGCAACAGAGTGACTCTGTATCAAAAAAAAAAAAGATAATAATAATGATAATAATAAGACAGTGTGGAATTTGCACAAAGGTAGAAGAAACAACCAGTAACTTAAAAAATAAAAACTGAGCTAGAATGCAGACATATACATATATAAAAATTGATTTATACGTTGATGCATGGGGGAGAGATCAATTTTTATTAAAGTGTTCCAGGAAATTGAATATCCACAGGGAACAACCAAGATCTAACCTTTGACCTCACATACACACAAAATCAATTCTAGTTGGTTTATAGGCTTAAATATAAAAATAATAGAGTATTCAGAAAACAATTTAGGAAAATATCTTCATGACAGAGGGTAAGTTGAGCTGTCTAACTAGACCTGAAAATTATTTAGATGTAAGACAAAACACATTCTACATAGTCAAAGTGAGCAAAGACTCTGGGGCAGACAGTATCAAACTCAAGTTTCCTTTATACCTTTCCTGCAGAAAGTCAGCTCAGACTCCGAAATGGACCACAGAAGTGAAAATCGTGCTTACTTCCTGAGATGTCAGTGTGGATTGTATGAAATGGTAACATATACAGCTTGTAGTATATTATCAACCCTACACTAACCCCTAAAAATTAATTTTCTAATAAATTGCGAGATATATCATTTGTGTCAATTGTAACATGTCATTATTTCACACACCAGAATGGAAGAACAAAACCAATAACAGATGAAGAAACTAGTACTTTTATCACTTATAAATAAATCACACAGTAATAATGTAAATACATTATAATTACTGGAAAAAATATTTTCAATGTGCATACATGTGGATATTTGTCTTGTGTCATTCCTACATGGGATGGAACATACAAGAAAAATACATTGACAAAGGTTTTCCTAAATTTTCTCTCATTGAGATGTAACTCTCCTGAATCACTCTTCAACTCATCAGCCCATGATTTTCCCCATATTATTATCACCTGTGCTAATCTGACGCTTTGGTGATGCTGCACTTCTTGCGAGATTCCTATGGTGCTCCTGTGAGTTTATCTTTCCAACCATCTGAAACCCCCTATGCAAGACATGATGTTGATGGTATGACCTGAAGATGTCAATGGAAGGTTTACAGACCAAGCTCATGTATATGTAAATGAGGACAATCATGTTATGGTCGCCTTCTCGTCAATAATGTTTTAACACTAATAAATTTAAGGTGCATCTGTGTTTCATAAATGTGAAAATGTGCCCTCTACGATGAATGGAATACACTGTCCTCTGTGACTGCCCATTTCTCAGTGTTAGATTATGGTGGCTCATCAACTGTATTCTTATCTGTTATTGAAGAAACATGCTTAAATCTTATCACATAAGTTTACCAAGTGTATTTACATTCTACATAGCTATTAGAGACATTACAGTTATTAGTGGAATTCTATAATTCTTCAGTTATGCATGGAAATGTAGTTTTATGAATTATGGTTTAAGAAATCCATTGAGGAAGAAGATAGAAATTATAAAGAGTTACTTGAAAAATTCACTCGAGTGATAGCTTTCTAAAGACCTAGAAAAAGCTGTAACTTGAAACTTCCCACTGCAATCTTAGGAATTTGACCAATGACCCTTGTAAGCTTCATTATAAATTCCATGCTTTCAGCTATAACATTTATGTAACTCTTTTTTCTTCATTCCCATTTGCCGTTTTAACCATATGGTTGGTGATCATAGAAATCACTTGATAATTAGTCACTGCAGAAGTAGATGCATAATGGTCTTTATAAAATGTTTTAATCTGCCCCCTTGCTACTCTGCTCAACCCTAATTTGGGTACTTGGATTTGAGGATTGCTTTTGGTTTTCCCTCAGGAATATACTGATTGAAGAAGAAACACATAAAGTATGAGTTTCTGTATACCCAAAATTCAGTCAACCTCCTAAACTGTGGGAGTTTCTTTATGTGTATGCAGAAACTCACATACAAAAACAAAAACTCACATAATTTAGGAGGTTGACTGAATTTTGCCCTACAGTTTTAAATTCCAGCAAGGCTAAATTTAATAAAGTCATGCTCTCAAATATCCAAGATATTCTTCCATTGAACTCCAACTTCTAATCAGGTTAGAGTATGGAGACAAAGTGTTGGGTGTCTGCCTCATGATCTGGTCTAGAATTTGGTTTCTCTTAAATGGCATCTCTTTTAGAATTGTGGTGTCCAGGCCAGCCTCTAAGGAACTGCTGGTTTAAGATATTGTGGGAAATCACATCTTCCATGCAGTTAGTTTGTCTGGGAAGTCATTGCTCAGCTCTTCATCATCTGCTTTCTCCACTCACTAGCATCCAACTGCAAAAAACCTGTTGTGTAAAAGATTCATATCCAGGTCTCTGTAAGTAGAGACTGGCCTAAACCAATTTATTAGAAACATTTGTTGTACTCTGCTTACCTGCTACCTTGGTGGCTTTAGGGTTGGCAGCGGGCAACATAATTCCACAATGTAAGTGTCAACAGAATGCACGGTCCCAAACGATTCCTGATGGAGTTTGTAGAATCAAAAGAACTAAATTAGAACATATTTTTCTGAAAGGTTTGAAGGTACAGTTGTCTTTTGATTACTTGAAGAAGAAATCCCTGTACCAAGAAAACATTATCCTGAATGCAGAAATATGATTTATGTTCCCTGTCACTGAAATTTCTTATTCCTGGCTTCTAATATCTGAGAGTCATATCTCCCAAAAATGCTTCAGTGGGATCCTGAATATACACTGCTAAATGATGTCCACACATGGGGCTTTCTGGGATATGTGAAGGAAAGGCAGCTTTTTCTCAATAAGTGGTTGCTGACACTCCAGCTGCTGACTGTGTATCGGAGAAGGAGAAAAAGGATGACAGTCCCTGGAGCTTGATGGTGCCCTCTTGAAGCAGGTGCACCTGGGTTTGGAAAGGTGACTACATAAAAAGAGTGCTACTTTGCTATTCTCTCCCTATGGGCCCATTCATCTCTGGAAGCCAGTTTTTTTTATGTCTTTGTTTTCCTTTAAAATATATAATAATTTTAGAAAACAAATTTATTTTGAAATAATTGCAGATTTACAAAAAGATACACATGTAGAACAGACAGTTTCATATACCCTTCAGCTAACTAAAATGTTACTATTATAACCATAGTATATTCATGAAAACTAAGAATTTCACTATGTTTCAAAACTATTAATTGATCTACAGACTTCCTTCATATTTTACCAAAATTTCTAATAATGATATATTTATCTGTTCCAAGACCTAATCTAGAATGCCTCATTGCAATTACTGTCAGGTATATTACTTAAGAGTTGGTGCATAACAAATTACTATACATCTTAGTGGTTCAAAACCACACACATACTACTCACAGTTTCTCTGGTTCTCCAGTCCAGATGTAGGTGATGGCCCAGGCTAAGGCTCAGCCGGGGAAAGGTCTCCTTCCAAGCTCATGTAACTGTTCTTAGGATTAACCTCTCTGATCTCATCAAGAAGAATTCATTAGTGAATTATTGGAATCACTTAAACAATTAATACTAATTTATTACAAATTATTCCCACAAAGTGGAGAAGGCATGATTTCCCATCGTATACTGAGTTAGTTTACTCTGATACCACAACTAGACAAAGACATTTCAAATATGGAAAATGAAGAGCAATATACCTTATGAATACAGGGGCAAAAATCATCAAGGAGATATTAGTAAAACAAACCAGAAACATGTAAAAAGTATTATACACTATGTCAAGGGTATTTACCTCAGAAAAGCAAAATTTGGTTCAACATACAATACAACTAGTGCCATGCACTATATTCACATAATAAAGAAAAAAACCACATCATCAGCTCAGAAGATGCATAGGCACTTGAGAATTCTCAAACTCCCTATGAGAAAAATATGCAGCAATTGAGTCAGATAAGGGAACTCTCTTCCTTTTAAAGAGGATCCATGAAAACTAACATGTCATCATAGGTTATCTGAAAGGTTCACTAACTTCTCCAAGATTAGAAACAAGACAAGGATTTCCACTCTTGACACTTGTTTTCAACATTGTACTGGAGGATATAGACATGGCAATTAGTCTAGAAAAATAAATATAAGGCTTCCAGTATGGAAAGAAAGTCAAACTCTGTCTTTTGGCATATGACATGATCTTATATATAAAATTTCCAAAGGACTCTAATCAAGTATGTTTAGAATTTAGAAATGAGTTCAACAAACTTGCAGTATATAAGGTCAATATATAAAATCCTCTGAATTTCTATATGCCAGCAATTAACAATCTAAAATAAAAACTCAGAATGTTTCATTTGAGATGAAATCAAAAATAAGTTTATCAAATTAAGTATAAGATATATAAAAAAAACTATAGAAAATATTTTGATAAAAAATAAATGGAAAAAAAAACTTTGACTATTCATTGTTCATAAAGGTTAATGTTGTTAGGCTGTCAATATTTTCCAAATGGATCTATAGATTTAACACAACCTCTATCAAAATCCCAGGTGACATTTCCTTCTCTAAATTCACAAAGCTTATCTAAAATTCATATATAATGCAATAGACCCAGAGCAGCCTAAATACTTTTGAGAAAGAAGAGAAAAGGTTGGCATTGGAGATACATACTTCCTGACTTCAAAACTCGCTACAAAGTAAGAGTAATCAAGATTTACGGTACTAGAATAAGAATATAGATGTTGATCAATGTAATAGAATATAATGTTCAAAAATGAATACTTATATTTGCAGTGAAATAATTTTATAATGTCACCAAATAAATTATATATGGATAAATATTTTTACTCAAATATTTCTGAAACAAGTGCATATTCTGTGTAAGTTGAACTCCTGCCTCACACTGAAAATGTAATTGACTCAAAATGACCATATATCTCTACATAATAGCTAAACAAGTCCAAAATATAGAAAATAACACAAGAATCCATCTTTGTGGTCTTAGGTTAAAAAAATCTTTCCTAAGATATGATGCTGAAAGCAAAAGGGAAGAAGAAAAAACAGGTATATTAAATCTCATTAGAATTTGAAACTTTCGTGATTCACGCTACACCATAAAAAATAAAGACATCCAAAGAATGGGAGTAAATATTTGCAAACAAAAGCAAAAACTGGCAAATTAAATCCAATTAAACTTAACAGCTTGTGCACAGCAGAAGAAAACTATCAACAGAATATACAGACAACTTACAGAATGGGAGAAAAGTTTTGCAACCTATGCGTCTGACCAAGGTCTAATATCCAGCATCTATAAGGAACTGAAACAAATGTTCAGGAAAAAAAAACCAACCCTATGAAAAGAGGGCAAAGGACATGAACAGACACTTTCAACAGAAGATACATATGTAGCTAACAATTATATGAAGAAAACCTCAACCTCACTTGATCCTTAAAGAAATGCAAATCAAAACCACAATGTGACACCATCTAACACCAGCCATCTAACTAATTGGTGGATGTCTCCATTAGTTCAACCATTGTGGAAGGCAGTGTGGAGATTCCACAAAGACCTAAAAACAGAAATATCATTTAACCCAGCAATCCCATTACTGAGCATATACCCTAAGAAATAAAAAGTGTTCTATTAAGAATGCACATGCATGCATATGTTCATTGCAGCCCTACTCACAATAGCAAGAACATGGAATCAGCCTAAATGCCCATCAATGGTGGACTGCACAAAGAAAATGTGGTACATATACACCATGGAACACTATGCAGCCATAAAAAAGAATATCATGTCCTTTACAGGAAAATGGATGGAGCTGGAGGCTATTATCCTTAGCAAACTAATGCAATAACAGAAAACCAAATACCATATTTTTTTCCCTTATAAGTGGGAGGTAAATGATGAGAACACATAAACATACAGTGGGGAACAACACACACTGAGGCCTATTGGAGGGTGGAGGGTGAGGGCGAGAGAGTATGAGAAAAAATAACTAGTGGGTACTAGGCTTAGTACATTGGTGATGAAATAATCTACAACAAACCACCATAACACAAGTTTACCTATGTAACAAATGTGCACATGTACCCTGAAACTTAAAAGTTAAATTAAAAGGCAAATATTTGCAAATTTTCTAGGTGATAATGGTCTACTGTTAATCATATATGACAACATCTTAGAGCTCAAAAATAAAAAGACAAATATCGCAATCAAAAATGGAAATTATTCAAATACCCAATTCTCCAAAAAAGCTACCGTCATATCCAAATCACACGAAAAGACACTCAATGCCTTTTGCCATTATGAGACAGAAGACCGGCAGGCTGTTTTCTGATCACAACCCTGCTGATCAAAACAAGATCTGGTCCAGACAGCATACAGTGAAGAAACTGGCAAAAAGAGGTGCAGGGATCCCTGGTTGTCCTCATTGCTCACTGGCATGAGACATTCCCTCCAGCACCATGACTGTTTATAAATTCCATGCCAACAACCTGGAATTTAACCACCTCTTTCCATGGCAACAACCCAGAAGTTACTGCTCCTCTCCTAGAAAGTTCTGAATAACCTGCCCATCAAGTTTCACTGATCCACTCCTCAATTTACATGTAATTGAAAGTGAGTTTGCCTTAGTGTAAAGATAGTTGACAAGAGCCCATAGGTTACCAACCGATGCAATGCTTATGAGTTAGCCCTGCTCTTTAAGGAGCAGTAACATTCAATAAAAGATTGCTGTCTATCACCACTGGCTTGCTCTTAAATACTTTCCTGGGCAAAGCCAAGAACCCTTCCAGCTGAAGCCCCAAATTTGGGGCTCACCTGTCCTGCAACAATAGGGGAAGGGAAGTCTAAAAAAACATGATACGTACTTCAAAAATCTAAAAGGTATATTGCTATGTGAAAAAATATAAGTTGGAAAAGGTAAAATACTGTGTAATTCCACCTATACGATTCTCTAGAAAAGGAAAAAAGGATAGTGATAGCAAAGAGTTCGGTGGTAACAATGGGCTTGGGAGAGAGAAAGGTGGGATCAGTGAAATATAGCAGGTTTCTTTTGGGCAGTGAAATTACTCTCTCTGATATTGTAATGGTGGATACATAATAATGTTTTCTGAATCCTGAAGAACTTTATAACACAAACAGTGTATCTAAATTATGCAAAATTGAAACCTTATTTAGTAGGTAGAGGGTTTCCAAGGAGGAATGACCAAAAAAATAATATAACTATGTAATGAATGTATGGAATAGCCTCACTAAAGAAAGTGGAGAAAAGCAATGGACCTAAGTAATTTGGGAAATAAGTGGACATTCTGAGGCTAAAAGCCAAAGTATTTATACCTATGTACTGTACTTTACTTGGTAAAATTGTTTCCCATTGGGGTATAAGTTACCAGTTCTGAAACCACTCTGCATGGATGTTCAGGTAGTATGATTAAGTGAACAGCACGAAGTTCTTCATAGGGAGAGTAAGAGAATACATACATCATTAACATGGTGCTGGATTAGATCATATGGTGTTGGAAACAGTAGTAGAAATTACACAATTATACACTTAGCCTGGAGTACAATTAAATACACAGTTAGCCTGGAGCACCTAGTAGTGGTTAAAGAAAAGGAAATGCTGAACAATAACAAAACCAACCAACCATACAACATTGAACCTTAATTATGTGGGTATTTCAAAATTATACCAGAAACAACTAAAAAACCTTCCAAAAGGCAACCTTGGAACAATCTGAGCAATCAAATAAATTAGCATATGTAAAGTATAAAATAAATATCCATGTTTAGATGATGACATAAATAATTTATGTATAAATGAAAAAATGTGTAGTAGAATAGACATGCTTACAGTTGAGAGTTCAAATAAATTTGTAGACATTCTGCCAATAAAAAGGTAGATCATGAATCCCCACTTTTTTTTTTTTTTTTTGAGATGGAGTCTGGAGTCTTGCTCTGTTGCCCAGGCTGGAGTGGAGTGGCGTGATCTCAGCTCACTGCAAACTCTGCCTCCCAGGTTCAAGTGATTCTCCTGCCTCAGCCTCCTGAGTAGCTGGGAGTACAGGCGTGTGCACTGTGCCTAGCTAATTTTTGTATTTTTAATAGAGACGAGCTTTCGCCATGTTGGCCAGACTGGTCTCGAACTCCTGACCTCAGATGATCCGCCTGTCTCAGCCTCCAACAGTGCTGGTATTACAGGCATGAGCCATCGTGCTTAGCCCATGACTCCCCACTTCTTAAATGCGTGTTGTGTTAGTGACTTTGTTCTGAAACATTCTATGGGGAAAGGGAAAAATAATAATTTCACCGTGTGTGATAATTTGATAAAAACAACCTCATCTAGGTGATCAAATTAACATTAACAGTGATAAAGCCTGTTGAGAGCCTGTGCCCTTGGTATGATGTGAGGAGAATGGCACCTTTCCTCTGTCATCTTCCTCCCCTAAACCCACAAATCTAGTCTTAACATGAAAAAAACCTCAGAGAAATCCCACATTAGGAATGTCAATGTCATCAAAAACTAGGAAACGCTAAGAAACTGCAACAGTCAGAGAAATCTAAGGAGACGTGATATTTAACTGTGCTGAGGTATCCTGGACGAGGTCCTGGAATAGAAATTAGACATTAAGTGAAAACTAAGAAAATCTGAATAAAGTATGAAGAGTAGTTAATGATACTGTTTAAAATTGGTTAATTGTGACAAATGTCCTACATTAAGAAGTTAATAAAAAGAGCAACTGTAGTGGGAAATATGGAAAGTCTATGTACTGTATTTAAAACAATTCTGTAAATCCTAAACGATTCTTAAATGTATAAAGTTTCTTTTTATTTAAAGTCACTGCTGACTTTATAAAATAGAACATGAGCAATATGTTGATGGCCGTTAATGGATCTCCTTAGCTTCATCATCTTCCTTAATCACTGAAGGTCGCTATTACTGTGAATTTATTTGTTATCCTCTAATTTGTGTTTGTTATATTTATCTCTATGTTTGTATTTCTAATATCCATAATGTTTAGTTTTTCTTGTCTTCAAACTTAGATGACATGTGTTTAATGTATACATGTCCCTAGTTTAATCATGAGAAATCATGAGACAAATCCATACTGTGGGACATCTTACAAAATATCTGACCTGTACATTTCAACAGGGTCAAGGTCAAGAAAAAGAAGTGAAGACTATGAAACTTACAGATTGGAGAAGACCTAATGTGTCAGTTAGACCCTGCAATGGTGCCCAACGATCCCCACCTGCAAGAAATACCTGTGCTTTGTTGAGTTGCCTCCTCCGTGGCTCACATGACCAACACATGTGAACTCAACTTTTCTCGAACTCAGAGCTCTCCTAGACAGTGGCTACCTTGGTGGGAATGGAGTGGACACAGGTCGAACAAGTGCCACAAGGGTGTCTGACGGTATAAACAAATATCCTGTGAGAAGGATGCTGGGTCAAAGATTGTACACTTATGCTTTGGGGTATCCACCAGGATAAATAAGTATCCCATGAAAGGCACACTGTAAACATCCAGGACACAGTTTCCTGAAGTCCTGTTGGGCAGGGTGATAATTTATAGTCACTGTCCCTAGAGAGACCTCAAGAGATTATTAGACATAACAAAAATACAAGAGATGTAGAGGTGATTTTATAAATTATGGCTCAAAGATCCCATGGAGAAGGAAGATAGAAATGGTAAAGTGTTACTTGAAAGTTTGCAGCAGAGTGCAGCTCTCTGAAGACAGAAAATCCTGTATCTTGAGATTTAATCTTAGAAATATAAGCAGAGATTATTCTAAGTTGCTTTCCAAATCTGATTCTTCATCCAGATCAACTGCATATTTTTTTCTCCCTCCTCTTTTATCCTTCGTATCCCATGAACGACGGTCATGTGAATCTCACTGTAAGCAGGGACTGCAGACGCCTGTGCATTGCTGTTTTCACGAAATGCCTTGCTCTGACCACTTGTTACTCTTGTCAGCCCCATTTGTCGATACTTAGAAAATGAAACAGGCTTTGGTGTTCTCTAAAGAGTGTACTGAATGAAGAGGAAACTCATATAATGTATAATTTAGAATGTTGAGCATATTTGCACTGAGAGTTTCAGCTTCTATGAGAGTTCAATTCAGTGAACAGGAAGCCCTAATCTCAAGTTTAGGAGTCATGCACCCTTTAAATTTTATTCACTATTCAGACTAGAGGGCGGAGACAGCGTTGGGTTCTTGCCTAAGGATGTGGTCAGATGATGGGCTGTTTTCAATGGCATCTTTCTGAGAATTCTGGTGGCCAATCCAGACTCAGTACGAATCATATTTTCCACGCTATCATGCTAATGTTTGGGAGCTTAGCGCTCAGCACTGTGTCCGCTGTGCCTGGGATATTACGGTAGCAGAGTTTTATGTCTATCACTTTTCCAGTCTTAACCCTGAGCACTCAGAGCTCATCAACCCTCTTGCCACCTAGAGATGAGTCTGTCCTTCCACACATCTACTTCTGTCTACTTCATGGCCTGCCACTTGATTTTTTTTTTTTTCTGAAGAATTTACTCATGGATGATCTTAACAGTACACATCATAATAGACCATATGTACGTATTGAAATGAAGAGGAAAATAGGATTGTACAAGTCACTTACCTTATAGAAACTCCTGTTATAATGAAATAAAAAGAGCAAACCCCCATGACTTAAGATTGCCAATTTAAATGGAACCGTCCTTTCCGATGGGGTGAACTGTAAGATTAGAGGGGTAAGGTTTACTGAATTATAAATGCCCCAAATAATAGCACCTGAATTACTGCTACAGTCTTCTCAGAAGTGAGAAACATGGTCAAGGTCAGCTGTGTCTCTCATTGTAGGTCTCCAGGACGCAGGAGTTTGTTTTCTCACTGTAGATATGAACATGGTATGGAGAATGTAGCCCATGATCACACTCTGAAAAAGCAAGAGTCTTGACTTTGTGGATGTCCTTGGGAGTGTAGTATGCAGTCCCATGGCTTAGTAAGCTTTGTGGGTATGGTTCCTGGAACATCCCTGGTGTTCCTCTGTAAAGTGGTGTGGCCTGTGAATGGGGAGCTGTGTTGGGGAAGAGGGGACAGTCCTCCATGCTGTGGGGATCTTTGTTTAACAAGCACAGATGCAGAGTCAGCACTCACCGTGTGTCCATCTCTTAGATCACTACATGGTGGGCTGGGGTATGTTGTACTGTGCTGTTCTTTCCTTTTTTCTATTAGGCTATTTCCACCTCTGCACAACACACCCTGTATCACTAACATGCCCCACTTTCATACTTCTGATGTCTAAAGGTTCATTTCCATGTCTTTTTGAGCAGGAATTAACCTACAACTCTATGATTATAAACTTTCTTCATATCTAGTTAACTTTCTTCCATGATAATGTCTATTCTGTGGCTTTTGGGCTTGTCGCTTGAAATGGTTTGGCTGTGTCTCCACCCAAATCTCACCTTGAATTGTAACAATCCTCATGTGTCAAGGGCAGGGCCAGGTGGACAAAACTGAATCATGGGGGCAGTTTCCCCCATACTATTCTCATGGGAGTAAACAAGTCTCACAAGATTTGATGGTTTTATAAATGGGAGTTCCCCTGCACGAGTTCTCTTTTCTGCCACTATATAGGATGTGACTTTGCTCCTCATTTGCCTTCTGCCATGACTGTGAGGCCTCCCCAGCCATGTGCAACTGTGAGCCAGTTAAACCTCTTTCCTTTATAAATTACCCAGTCTTAGGTATGTCTTTATTAGCATCATGAGAACACAGCAATATACCACAAGACAATATAGATCCATGATGTGAGTGTCAAGAGAATGTGTGGTCCCATAAATTCGTGATGGAGTCTGCATGATGAAGAAAACTGAATCATCACAGTGTTTTCTCAAAGGCTTAAGGCATCATTTCCTTTTAAAACTTGGGGAATAAAAGGAATCCCTGTACTAAGAAAACACTCTTAATGCAGAAATATTTATGTTCACCATCACTGGTGTTTCTCAATCTTCTCTTCTAATGTCTGGAAGTCATGTCTTCTAAAATGTCTTTATAGTGAGATCCTACAAAGACACTGACAGAAAGTGCCTGAAAACAGGGCTTTCTAACATATGTGAGAAAGGCGTCTTTCCTTGGAAAAGTGGTTATGAACACAGGAATTGATAACTGGGTAATGGGAAGTGTGATGGGAAAGAAGAAAGTGGATGAGTGTCCCTGGAGCTTGATGGTGTCTTTCTGAAGCAGGTGTCCTGTGTAGGAATGGGGGATAATAAGGCAAGCTACTTTGCCACAGTCTCCTATATCTCCATTCATCCTCTGATCTGTGGTTTTATTGTGGTTTAAATCTGTCTTTGTTATTGTTGTTTTATTTTCTGGTACCTGAATATTACATTTCAAGAAATATTTTTATTTTATCATAGTTTTAGTTTTACAGAAAGTAGTAAAGATAATAGAGTTTCATATATCCTACAGCTTCCTGAAATGTTAACACCTTATATCACCATAGCATATTTATGAAAACTCAGAAATTGACAGTGGTACAAAACTATTAACTGAAAAAGATTTTCTTCATATTTTACCAGCTTTTCCACTAGTGTCATTTTTCTGTTCTAGGGTCTAATCCAAGATATCACATTACATTTACTGTCAGGCATATAACTGACCAATTGTTGTCTAACATATTACTACATAGTTTAGACTTTCCAACCCAGCCCTACACAGTACTTATAGTTTCTCTGGGTCAGATGCCTGGCAGAGATTTCAAGGGAAGGCTCATCTGGGGAAGGATCCCCTTCCAAGCTCCTGGGATTCTTGGGAGGATTCAATTTCTGTCCAGGTCAAGAAGACTTCACTGGTGAGTTATGCAAAGCCTTTTGGGAATTAATAACAATCAATAAAAACAGACGAGTAGAGAACTTTTCCTAATGCAATGTATGAAGCCAGTGTTCCCTGACACCACAGCTAGACAAAGACATTTCAAGAAAAGAAAATTATAGACCAATGTGAAACAGGTAAAAAGTATCAAGGAAATATTATCAAAATTAACTAGTAACATATAAAAATGAGTATACACTAGGAGCAAAACTATTTATCCCTGCAATGTAAGTCTGGTTAAACATACAAAAACAACTGGTGTTATAAACTATACTAATAGAATTTTTTAAAAAGACTCATGGTCACCTCTAAAGATACAGAATAAGCATTTGACAAATTCCAAACCCATTCATGATAAAAGCTCTGGGAAAATTAGGCATAGAAGAAAACTTTCTAAACCTACAAAGAGCATCCATGGAAAACTCACATAACATGAGGAAAGACATATAAGCCAACAGAATAGAGTTGAGCACCCCAAAATCAATCTTTATATATAGGGCAAACTTATTTTCAAGGTTGAAAAATTAATTCAAGATGAAAAAATTGTTTTTCAGCAAATGTTGCTGGGAGAAAGGGATATCTACATGCAAGTTAAACTGTTCCTGCACCATGTATGTATTTGACTCAAAATAGAATATGTGGCTAAATATAAGAGCTAAAACTAAAAATCCCACAGAAGAGAACATACAAATAGATTTTCATAGCCTTACATGAAACAATGGATTCTAACATGTGACACAGAAGTACAAGTGACAGAAAAAAAAATAGATACATTGAACTTCATGTGGATCAATACCTTTTAAGATGCAAAGTACACCATCAAGACAACTGAAATAATGGAAGAAGATATTCTGAAGTCATATAACTGTTAGGAGACTATTATCCAGAATATATGAAACATTCAGGCATGCACCACCACACCCGGCTAATTTTTGTATTTTTAGTAGAGATAGGGTTTCACCATGTTACTTAGGCTGGGCTCAAACTCCTGGCCTCAAGTGATCCACCCACCTGAGCTTCCCAAATTGCTGGGATTACAGGCATGAGCCACCATGCCCAGCCTCATTCTTCATTATTATTTTCTATATTTGTATTTCTAAATAATATATTGTGCAGGTATTTTTTTGTCTTCAACATTAGACAAATACGTGTATAAATTAATGTTTAATCTTACCCAAATTATGAAAAAATATAACAAATCCATATTGTGATACATCCTACGGAACACCTGACAAGTTCTTTTCACTAAGATCAAGGGCAAAAAAATAAGTGAAGACCCAGAAACTGATACAGATTAGACAGGACCTGATGTGGCAGGTAGGTTCTAAGATGCTTCCCAATGATCCACACCTCTAGATATGCAGAACCCTATTCTAATATCCTCACTGTGAGGTTTAGACATGCCATACCACATGTATGAACAAACACAAAAGGGGCAAAGTGTATGGAACAATGGTGTGTAAGAGAGAATATATCAAACAGTGAAGGACAGTGATACCTGAGACATACAATACTGTGACATGAGCTCTACCATTGCATCAAGATACCACCTTGGGAGATTTTCCAGGCTGTGGTGTGGCATGGACTTTGGAAGACACTGTGAGTTGAGAAGATGGAACTGACAGTCGAGTACAGATTGGATGGATTGCATCTAGCATTTCTTCACATCCAGTGGTAAGAATGGGAGACAGCATCCATGTCAGCATCCATGCACGCTGGACTGCTAGTGTCATCATTACTCACTGAAATACGGGTCACAGAAGTACAAGAGCAATGCAGAAACAAAGGCAAAGAAACAAAGAAAAGTTACTTGAATGAAGATTTAATATTGCACAAAGACAGACGCCTTTACATGTTGTACAAAAACCAAGGCTTAAAAAATAACCATTCGAGATAAAGTAAATGATGTGTATAAGTCGAATGAACCAACCAAGTGGACACATACCTACTCTTACTATACAATTTTCATACACGTGGCTGATAAACTCACTATATTATAAAATAATGAAAGTGCAGCTTTCTATTTATAAGAGCAGAACACAATTATCAGAAAAATAAGGATTGAAATATTTTTACCCCCATTTGTTTCCCTATAAAACCTTAAGTTTGCTTTATATTTGGAAAATAATTTGTCACTTTCTTCACTACATCAATTGCACTGCCATTCTAGTTTGCATGGAGTATAGGATTGCCATTTATATGCAGTAAAATTAAGTTAAATGGTGCCAGGCTGCAATATCAAAGATGAAGGGTTGTTATTATTGTTATTTTAGTCAAGATCTGTCATTGAAATTCTCTGTGTATAGTATTGAAGCCAAGAGACCCTGACTGCAGCCCTAACTGGAAAACCAAATGCCCATCTACTGATTTGGAGCACTTGTAAAATATCAGTGTTCACGTTCTCTTGGTTGCTCACATCTCATAAATCTTGGACACATGTCCCCTATGTCCCCAGAATAATTTTAGAGCATTATATTATTACCTTTCTTGTACAGTAAACACATGTTATTGAGTTTCAGCGACTCATTCGGTATGAATGCTTCACTCACAAGAGGATGTGTTGTCAACATAGTCGTGTTGGAATTAAGGCACTCCTCATTGCAAGCTCTCAATAAATTCTGGTCTGTTTGTTGGAGTCCTGCTAAATAATATCTGAAAATGGGGCTTTTTGAGACATGTGAGTAATAGGCATCTGTCTTTCAAAAACTCGTTATGTAGTTAGCACCAGATGCTAAAACTGGTGACTGAAAAATGCGGAATATGATGAAGAAGATGAAAGAGCATGAGTCTCTGGAACTTGGGGGGATCTTTCTGAAGCAAGTGTACCTGTGTTGGAGTTGGTAAATCGATATGGAAAGATGCTTTGCTATTCTCTCTCTATGTGCCCTTTCATCTCCTGAGCTGAAGGTATTCTGTTTGTGCTTTGAGATTATTTTCATATCACATTTAATGCTTTTTTAAAAAACATTTTTTCTTTGAAATAATTTTAAATACACAGAAATATGCACAGATAGTAGAGAAAGCTTAGATATCTTTGAATTACATGCAATGTAATAGATTATGTAACCATGAGCCCTAAAAAATAGTTGGCACAAAACTACTTATTGAAGTATAGGCTTTTTCCACATTTTACTAGGCTTTTAAGTGATGTCATTTTTCTGTCCAGGATACCACATTGCATTTACTGTCAGGCGTATTATTTACTGCTGAATAATAAATTCTCACACACTGAGTGGCTCTTACTCACAGTTTCTCTGTATCATGAATCCAGATGTCAATGATGGCCAATGACAAGGTCTCAAGTGAAGGTTCAGCTGGGGAAGGATCCTCTTCCAAGTTCGTGTGATTGTTGTTAGGAGTCAAGGCCCTGGGCTGGTTGAGATGACTTCACTGTTGAACTATTCCAAACCTGAAAATAATTAATAACAATCTATCACAAACTCTTCATAAACACTTAAACAACAGTAGAAGCGGAGAAGAGATCACTTCCTGATGTATACTATTAGTTTACACTGATATTAAAACTAAAGCAAGACATCTCAAGAAAGAAAAATTAAGACCAATATGTTTTATAAATAGAGGGTAAATGTCTTCAATAAAATGCTAGCAATACAAATCAGCAAATGTAAAAAGAATTATACACCATCACCAATGGTATTTGTCCCAGGAATGCAAATTTGGTTCAACATACAAAATAATTAGTGTCATGCCCTGTAAGAATAAAATAAAAAACAAAAGCCATATGATCATCTCAAAAGATGCAGGAAAGGCACCTGACAAATCCAAAATCCATTTTTGATAACAGTATACAACAAATTAAGCCTATAAGGAAAGTTTCTTTATTTTAAAGGGCATCCATGAAAAACTCAGTATCATCATAATTTAATTTAAAGGCTCAATAATAGTATAAACTCGGACATACAGATCAAAGGAATATAGTAGAATTGAATGTCCAAAAATTAATCTTTACCTTTATAGTCAAATGATTTTATAAGGTTGCCAAGCCAATTCAATATGGAAAAATATATTTGTAACAAATGTTGCTAGGACAATTGAATATCCACAAGCAAGTTGAACTTCTCACTCACACCATATACATAATTGGCTCAAAATAATCATATATCCAAATGTAAGATCTAAATAGACCAAACCCTTAGAAGATAATATAGAAATACATAATTTGGGTCTTAGGTTAAACAATAACTCCTATAATTTCTAAGATATGATACTTAAAGCCCAAGAAAAGGAAATAAAAAAATGAATATATTTAACTTTGTAAGAATTAAAAATTTCTGAGATTCAAAGTACATAATTAAAAGTAAAAAGATAACAGAAAGAATAGAAGAAAATCTTCACAATCACACAGCAGAAAAGAATCTATTAGCCACAATATATAAAATATTTTACAACTCAAAATAAAAAGGCAAATATCACAATCAAATTGGTGAACTATCTGAATAGACATGTATCCAAAGATACTATAGTCACGTCTAGTAAGCACATGATATGAGGCCTAAGCCTTTTGTCATTAGGAAAATGCAACTCTAAACAACCATGAGATACATTTCACAAATCTAAAGGTAAATTGCAAAAAAAAGTAAATTTTAAAAGGCAAAATACTTTGTGTGGTTTCAGTTATGTGACACTCTGCAATGTGAAAAAGCACAGAGATAATAAAATGTTTGATATTTACTAGGAGCTTGGAAAAGAGGCAGGTCAAACGGGTGAGGTACAGCAGATTTGCTCTAGGCAGTGAAATTATTCTGGTATCATACTGTAATGATAAATACATGATTATATTTTCCAAATCCTAACTAACTTTATAATACAAAAAGTGAACTTAAAATATACAAATTAAAACCCTTCTACAGTAGGTAGCAGATAGCATGGGGCTATACACATAATAGAATTAAATAACACATCAGTGAAATAACGTCACTGAATGGAGGGGGGAAAAGCAGCTGACCCAAGGAACGTAGCAAGTAAGTGGATATTCTGAGTCTAAAGGGTAAAGGTTTATCCCTAAAAACTTTAGTTGGTAAAGTTCTTTCTCATGGCCATATACATTTCTAATTCTGAAACTTATACAAGTCTTTTGGATTATGTGATTAAATAACAGAACCACCTTTATCACTGTTAGTGTGGTAGGCTACACACAAGTAAGCGGGAATAGGTGCGCTGATTCACGTGGTACTGGATTAGATCATGGGGTGCTGGAGGATTATTAGGAATTCATGTTTAACTTAAAGATACAGATACATGAGAAAATATTTGTGTGTGCGTGTGTCTCTGTGTGTGTGTGTGAATCAGCATACACAGATGTATTTGCTCTGTCAGCACACAAGATCACGAATCAACAGATGCCCCAGGAGCAATGAATATGCCAAGAGCCCAGATCTCCATTTCTAATTCAATTTTCCCATAAGAAGAACTAGGGCTCTGTGGAAAAAATGGTTAATACCAGGCTTGTGAGGAAATCCACACAATTAGCTTAAGCACCTAGTAGTGCCAGAAAAAATAAAACGCCAAACAACAGTGCAAACAACTAACCAACCACATAACAACAGCGAAGCTTCATTATGGTAGTGTTTCAAAATGACAAATGATCCAACTGAAAGACCTTCCAATAGCCAACAGTGCAACAGTTTAAACAAATAAATGAAGTAGTAGAAGTAAAGCATAAAATAAATATCCATGTTTGCATACTGATAAAAATGGTTGCATAAATACGATTATTGGAGGAGAACAGACACTTTCAGGATGAAAGGTCCAAATAACTTTTGGTAAACATTCTGCTCATAAAGTGGAGCATTTTTTGTTTTGTTTGTTTTTGTTTTTCAAGATGGCAGATTGGAGACTTTGTTAGTGTGCCTCACCTGCTTAGAGCAAAATAGTGTCTAGAGATTCACACTGTGAATTTGTATCCAACAATCACAGGAACTCCACAGAAAAAGTGAAAGAACCTTTGGATACTTTGAAAGGAGCAGCAGGCAGCAACTTGCACCATGTGTCAGATGGGAAATTGAGGCTTCAGAGTGCAAAAGGGGGAGACTCTCTCTGTGATACATTCCCACTGGGGAACCAGGCAGTCCAGGTCACAGAGAAGTGCCTTAACCCTGCCCAGCGCTGGAGCTGACTTACAGAGGAGGGGACCATGAAAGAAGGAGTGGCATCTGGGTGTGCTGCGTGTGCACTCCCAGATCCCAGCAGGCACAGAAGGAAGATATTCCTGACCCTAATTCATAGAAGATCTTGCAGAAATCAGCGAAGTAACCCAGGCAGCAGTCACGCACTGGAAGAAGCTCCCAACTGAGGGAGAAGCTGACCAACTAAGATTTGTATTTGATCTAATATTGAGCAGAGGATCAACCCCCTAAGGCCCGAACCAAGGGGCATGCAGGAAGCGTTCTTGTGCCAGGGTCATGGGAGCTGGGTACTGCTGCCTCACATGTCAAATCAAGGGGTGTGGCCTCAGAGCTACTGTTTCAGTTTCAGTCTCCAGTGGGAAGTCTTGCAGCCTGGGGCAGGTTTGTGTTCTCAGCCTAGACTGCCTGGGACTTACCTGGCTATTGTGGGTGTTTGCCAGCAGAGGTCTGCATGAGTAAGACCTTCTGTGTCAAGGTCATGGGAATTGACCTGCCACTTGCTACCCCTCTCTCCATGTACAGAATCTCATGTGACAGAGGGTGTTCTCCTCCCTGGAACATTATCCCAGTGGTCAGGGAACTGTCCACTGACCCCCATTGAGGCTTCTGCTTACACCCACACTTGGAGAGGCAGAGTATGGACTTTCCTGACCCAGCCCACACTCGGCTTTGCCCCTCTACCTGTCCTAGTAGCAGAACAGGAACAGGGACTTTTCAGACTTCCGTGTCACTTCCCATCAGCTGACTACTTCCCCTGGGTAACAAAGGTTAAGCATAAATCCCACCACCATGACTGCAGCTGGCTCTCTCCTGCAAGTGCCACCTTCTGGCCCACGGTCAACCAACACAGTCCATTACAACATCTGCTAGCATATTAACATGATACTGGTATAAATGTAGACATACAGACCAGAGGAACAGAACAGAGACCCCAGAAATGAAGCCAAATATGGACAATTGACTGATTTTCAACAGAACAGACAAAAACATAACTGAGGAATGAACACCCCATTCACCAAAAGTGCTAGGAAAATAAGATAGCCACATGCAGAAGAATAAAACTGGATCCTTATCTGTCACCATATATAAAAATTAACTCAAGATGGATTAAAGACTTAAATGTAAGACATGAAATCGTAAAGACATTGGCCTAGGCAAACCTAAGACCCCGAAAGCAACTACAACGTAAACAAAAACAAATAAATGGGACTTAGCGAAACTGAAAAGCTTCTGCAGAGCAAAAGAAATAATCGACAGAATAAAGAAACAACCTACAGAATGGGAGAAAATATTTGGAAACTGTCCATCCAACAAAGGACTAACCCAGAATCTACAAGAAACACAAACAAATCAGCAAGAAAAAAATAAATAAATAACCCCATTAAAAAGTGGGGAGATGACATGAACAGGCAAAAGAAGATACACAAATGGCCAGCAAACATATGAAAAAAAAATGCTCAACATCACTGATCATCAGGGAATGCAAATTAACACCACAATGCAATACCAATCTTACCCTAGTCAGAAGGACCATTATGAAAAAGTCAATAAATGATAGACATTGGTGTGGATGAGGTGAAAAGGGAATGCTTAGACACCCTTGGTGGGAATGTAAATTAGTACAACCTGTATGGTAAACAGTATGGAGATTTCTCAATGAACTTTTAAAAGCAGAGCTACCATTCAATCTAGCAATCCCACCACTGGGCATGGACCCAAATGAAAAGAAGTCATTCTATCAGGCGCCACTTCCAGTCTTCCTGGACCCCGCAATTCGGGGGTTTCAGGCTCGGGACAAGTGCAGGGTTCTCCATAAAGGCAGCCTCGGTGGTGGACCCGACCCCTTGCAGTCCCACATGGAGGGAGCAGAGGGGCGCGTTCTGCAGCCTGCTGCACAAGATAAAAGGCAAATTCCACCTAGTGAGCAAGAGGCCCATGTGGCAGCTTTGCTGGGGCTGGGGGAGTACAGGCGAGAGCGGCTGGCGGCCTGGCGCATAAGTGTCTGCAGAGCACATGCTCAGAAAACTGGGGCAGACAGGCAAAGGTGTTGGTCGCAGAGACTTTGGTTCAGGGGCTCAACACACTGGCCAGGGATGTGGCCCATCACCTGGTCTCTGGAAGCACTTTGTGCTCCTCACTCGGCTTCCTGTTACAAATCATGACAACATATTTCAGAGGACTTTGGGGAAATTTGCCCGCTTGGCACCGTCAGGTTGGTTCTCGGTGGCATTCCGTCGGGAAGGGAGGAAGTCCCCAAGGATGGTGTGAAGGAGGGGTGCCCGACCTCGGGCTTGGCACATGGGTGAGCTCCACTTCCCGGCCCCAAAGCCCTTATTGCATCTGCTGCAGACTCCGTCAGACTGGGCATGGTGATCCAAGAGTTCACCCAAGTGAGAAATCCGGGTTAAGTTAGGTGTTGCTGCCCAGCGGGAGACCCGAGTCTGCCTTCTTCCTGGGCCTGAGTGAAGTGACATGGCCATTGCCAGGGCTGGGGTCCAGCAAAGCCTGTCTCTGGTGTCACTGTGCTCTGCGCCAAGTAGAGAGAAATGTTTTTAAGGAGTTGACAACAACTCCTGAGAAAGCATTTCAGTGGTTACTGGAGGACTTGCACTCTGGAAACGCAGAGAACCCAGGACTGCTGCCAGGATTAACTAGGTGACTACACACGAGAGGGCAGACAGAGCCTGGCTCATTTCAGTACTCTGCATGGGTTAGTTGCCACCATCAGCTGTGATGGGAACATGTGGTGATTGCTTCAGGAGATGACAGTGGCCCTGAGGAGTCTGAGAATGGGAGGTCCCAGATCAAGGCGCCAGCAGGTTTGGTGTCTGGTGACAGCCCACTTCCTGGCTCATAGTCAGCGGGTTTCTCTTGTGCTGGCATCTCTCTCACTCCTAGGCTAGGCTCCTTCTGCAAACAATTGTTAGCTGCCAACCCCTAAGGGCCAGACAATACATTTGCAAATTACAACCTGGCACACCCAAGGTAGCAGGAGGAGAAAGAGCAACTTTTTGTCTTGGAAGCCAAGCTTCATTGTTGGCTGGCACCCAATGTGCATTTCAGGTTTTTATGGTTCCTTGTCTGAGGTTATTGTAGCTGATTCCCAGGGTATCCTAATCTAAGAAGCAGTGAGTGAGCAGTGACTTAGAAGCACTGAGTGAGCCTGAACTTTGCTAACTGGAAGGACTGGCTGTTCCCTTCCCTTGCCTTCCAGTCTCTCTCCCTGACTGCCCTGTACAAGATAGCCCCACCTAAAATAACTGAAGGCACTTCAGTTCTGTGTTGCTTTTCCTTGCAAAACATGGGTAAGATCTTAAAAAGATCCTGGAAGTGTGTCTCTGTGGCATGCATCGAGGTATGTATCCTTCCTTGAGGTGTGTTAGTTTCATCTTTCAGTACTCAGAGTTGTCTGCATAGTGCCAAGGAGGGAGGAGGTGCCAACCCCCTGTGCTCAGCCAGGATGCCCTGGCCTGGCCACGCCTTCTGAGGCTTCCACAGACCTAAGAGGGACTAACAGCTGGAGTCAAAATGTTCCTGTCACTGACGCCCTGCTTCCGGAAAGGAGATCCAGAAGGAAAAAGAAAATATGTTGGGACCTTTTATTTTTTTTTCTTAGCCACATCCTTTGGGGGTTGGGGTGGGACAAAATAAACGTAAGTTCAAGAAGAGAGTCTATGCTGAAAATGACACACAGTGTAACCACCTAATGGGTTCACCTTGCCTGCTGCCTAAAAGAGTTGATTTATCAAGACAGGAAAATTGCAATATAAAAAGAGTAATTCACGGAGAGCCAGCTGTGCAGGACACTGGAGGAGTTTTATTATTACTCAAATCAGTCTCCCAGGACATTCAGGTATCAGTGTTTTTAAGGATAATTTGGTGGGTGGGGGAAGGCCAGTGAGTTGGAAGTTCTGATTGGTCAGATCAGAGATGGAATCACAGGGAGTCCAAGCTGCCCTCTTATGCTGACTCAGTTCCTAGGTGGAGGTCACAAGATCAGATCAGGCAGTTTATTCACCAGGGTTGTGCCAGCTGATCCATCAAGTGCAGGGTCTGCAAAATATGTCAAGCACTGATCTTTGGAGCAGTTTAGGGAGGATCAGAATCTTGTAGCCTCCAGCTGCATGACTCCTAAGCCATAATTTCTAATCATGTGGCTAATTTGTTAGTCCTACAAAGGCAGTCTAGTCTCCAGGTAAGAAAGAGGTTTGTGTTGAGAAAGCGCTGTTATTGTCTTTGTTTTAAACTATAAACTGTAGAGTAAGTTCCTCCAAAAGTTAGTTTAGCTTATGCCCAGGAAGGAACAAGGGCTGCTTAAAAGTTTAGAAGCAAGACAGAGTCATTTAGGCAGCCAGGTGCAGAGGCTCACACCTGTAATTCCAGTACTTTGGGAGGCAGAGGCAGGTGGATCACTGGAGGCCAGGAGTTCTAGACCAGCCTGGCTAACAAGGCAAAACCCTATCTCTACTAAAAATACAAAAATTAGCCAGGTGTGTCACGCCTGCAATCCCAGCTCCTCCAGCGACTGAGGCACAAGAATTCCTTGAACCCAGGAGGCAGAGGTTGCAGTGAGATGAGATTGGTCCACTGCACTCCAGCCTGTAGGACAAAGTGAGACTCTCTCTCTCTCTCTCACACACACACTCACTCACACACACACACACACACACACAGTCATTCTATCAAAAAGGCACTTACACTTCTAGGTTTATCACAGCACAATTCACAATTGCAAAAATATGAAATCAATCTAAGTGCCCATCAACAAATTAGTGGATAAAGAAAATGTGGTGTGTGTGTGTGTGTGTGTTTGTTTATGTATATTACAGAATACTACTCAGTCATAGAAAATAACAAAATTATGTTTTTCAAAGCAATTTGGCCATTATCATAATTGAAGTAACTCAGGAGCAGAAAACCAAATACTGCAGGTTCTCACTTACAAGTTTGGGGTAAGCAATGGATATGCAGGAGCATGCAGAGGGGGATCATGGACATTAAAGATTCAGAAAGGAGGAGGGTTGGAGGCTAGTGAGGGATAAAAAATTACCTATGAGGTAAAATGTACACTATCTGGGTGACAGGTACACTAAAAGCCCCAGACTTCACCACCATACAATTCACGCATGTAACCAAAAACTACATGTAATCCCAAAGCTATTGAAATTTTAATAAATTTATTTGAAAGAAAAAAGCAGTGGTGTATGATTCTCCAAGTATTGAGTGTGTGTTGTATATAGTGACTTTTCTTTATGCACACAACATGAAAA
This sequence comes from Pan troglodytes, assembly GCF_028858775.2. Lineage (NCBI taxonomy): Eukaryota > Metazoa > Chordata > Mammalia > Primates > Hominidae > Pan > Pan troglodytes. The sequence goes on from NC_072414.2 coordinate 11,070,560, forward strand.
GGGAGAAAAAGAATAATTTTACAGAAGAGATTTTTAGAATGAAAAGATTTTTATCCAGGTGATCAAATTAACATCAACAGTGATAGAGCCTGTTGACAGCTTGTGCCCTGGATATTATGTGATAGGAATGGTACTTTTCATCTGTATTCTTCCTCCCTTAAGCCCAGAAGTCCAGTCTCATCATGAGAGAAACATCAGAGTAATCCTAAATTAGAAACGTCAATGGCATCAAAAACAAGGAAACTCCGAGAAACTATCACATTCAATGGAGCCTATAAAGCCATTATATCTAAATGTGACAACTAATCCTAGAAGAGATCCTAAAACATAAACTTAACATTAAGCAAAAACCAAAAAATCTGAATAAAGTATGTATAGTACTCAATGACAATACATGATATTGGTTGGTTAATTGTGACAAATGTTTCACGCTATGAGATTAATAATAAAGGACACTGTGCATGGAGTATATGAAAACTCTCTACTAGATTTGCAACTATTCTGTAAATGTAAAACCACAGAACCGTTTTTTGTTGTTGTTTTTGTTTTTTGTTTTTTTTTTGAGACAGAGTCTCCCTCTGTTGCCCAGGCTGGAGTGCAGTGGCGTGATCTTGGCTTACTGCAACCTCCGCCTCCTGGGGTCAAGCGATTCTGCTGTCTCAGCCTCCCGAGTAGCTGGGATTACAATCGTCCACCACCATGCCAGGCTAATTTTTTGTATTTTTATTAGAGACAGGGTTTTGACATGTTGGTCTCGAACTCCTGACCTCAGGTGATCTGCCTGCCTCAGTCTCCTAAAGTGCTGGGATTATAGGCGTGAGCCACTGTGCCCGGCTTTGGAAAACCATTCTTTAAAACTTGTTTTTGTTGTTGTTGTTGTTGTTGTTGTTGTTGTTAATGTCACTCCCAAGCTTAAAAAAACAAATCATTAGCAATATTGTTGATACCTCCTTTGTGCATCTCCTTAATTTCTCAGTTTTCCTTAAGCACTGAACTTAACTATATTGTGAATTGTCATTCCATACTTTAAAAATAGTTTTTCCTCTTTGAGTATTTCTGAATACTATATTCTTCAGGTCATTTTGTCTTCAGATTTAAGTGAAGGTGTTTAATTCATTAATATTCCTAGTTTAATCATGAGAAAACATCAGCTGAAACCACATCATGGGACATCCTATTAAATACTTGACTGGTACTTTTCAAAAGGGTCAAGGTCGTGAAAAAGAAGTGAAGGCCAGGAAACTGTTTCATAAACGAGAATACCTGATGTGTCAGGTAGACTCTAAGTTGGTGCCCATTTATCCCCACCTTCTCACATACACAACCTTCTACTGTAATCCCATCCAAGTGAGTCTAAGCAGGAATTGAGACTTGCTTTGAAACAATAGAAGAGTGCAAAGGTATAGAAGTGACACTGGGATTCTTATATATGATTATGATTTGGTCTTGCTAGAAATGTCTCTCTCGATGGATTTTATGAAGCCATGTGACAGAAGCCCCCTTGGCAAGGCACTTTATTTAGCCAATGGCCAACAGCCAAGAAGGTAAGAGGTTTTTGTACAATAGACTGTTCTACAGTTGGAAATACTATATTTTAAACTAACCATACTGCCCAAAGAACTTTACAGATTAAATGCCGTTCCTACGAAACTACTAATGACATTCTTCACAGAACTAGAAAAAAAGTGTGTTAAAATTCATATGGAACCAAAAAAGGGCCCCAATAGCCAAGGCAATCATAAACAAAAAGAACAGAGCTGGAGGCATCATGTTACCTGACTTCAAACTATACTACAGGGATAAAGTAACCAAACAGCATGGTGCTGGTACAACAGCAGGCACACAGACCACTTGAACAGAATAGAGAGCCTAGAAATAAGGCCGCACACCTATCACCAACTGATCTTTGACAAAGCTGACCAAAACAAGCAATGGGGAAAAACTCTCTAATCAATAAACGGTGCTGGGAGAACTGGCTAGCCATATGCAGAAGACTGAAACTGGACCCCTTCCTTACACCATATACAAAAATTAACTCAAGATGGATTAAAGACTTAAATGTAAAACCCTAAATTATAAAAACCCTGGAAGACAACCTAAGCAATACCATCCTGGATATAGGAATAGGCAAACATTTCATAATAAAAACTCTGAAAGCAATCGCAACAAAAGCAAAGATTGGCAAATGTGATCCAATTAAACTTAGGAGCTTTGCACAGCAAAAGAAATTATCATCAGAGTGAACAGACAAACTATAGAATGGGAGAAAATATTTGCAAACTATGCATCTGATGAAAGTATAATATCCAGCATCTATAAAAACTTAAACAAATTTACGAGAGAAAAACAAACAACCCCATTAAAAAGTAGGCAAAGCACTGGGCGCGGTGGCTCATGCCTGTAATCCCAGCACTTTGGGAGGCCAACGTGGGCGGATGATGAGGTCAGGAGATCGAGATCATCCTGGCTAACATGGTGAAACCTGTCTCTACTAAAAATACAAAAAATCAGCCAGGTGTGGTGGCATGCACCTGTAGTCCCAGCTACTAGAGAGGGGAAGACAGGAGAATCGCTTGAACCCAGGAGGCAGAGGTTACAGTGAGCCAAGATCATGCCACTACACTCCAGCTTGGGTGACAGAGCGAGACCCAGTCTCAGAAAAGAAAAAAAAAAAGTAGCAAAGGAGAAGAACAGACAATTTTCAAAAGAGGACACACATGCGGCCAACAAGCATATGAATAAAAGCTCAATATCACTGATCATTAGAGAAATGCAAATCAAAACCACAATGAGATACCATCTCACACCAGTCAGAATGGCTATTATTAAAAAGTCAAAATAACAGATGCTGGTGAGGTTGCAGATAAAAAGGATCACTTACACACTGTTGGTAGGAGTGTAAGTTCATTCAACCATTGTGCAAAGCAATATGTCAATTCCTCAAAGAGCTAAAATCAGAACTACCATTCAACTCAGCAATCCCATTACAGGGTATACACCCAGAGGAATAGAAATCATTCTCCCAAAAAGACACATCCACATGAATGTTCACTGGAGCACTACTTACAAGAAAAAAGACATGGAATCAACTTAAATCCTGATCAATGACAGGATGGATAAAGAAATGTGGTACATATATATCATGGAATACTATGTAGCTGAAAAGAAAGAAAGAGATCATGTCTTTTACAGGAACATGAATGGAGCTAGAAGCTATTATCCTTAGCAAACTAACACAGGAGCAGAATACCAAATTACCACATATTCTCACTTTTAAGTGGGAGCTAAATGATGAGAACTCATGAACACAAAGAACAGAACAAAGGACACTGGGGCCTACTTGTAAGTGAAGGGTAGAAGGAGGGAGAGGAGCAGAAAAAGTAAATATTGGGCAGTAGGCTTAGTACCTGGGTGATAAAATGATCTGTACAATAAACCTCCATTACACAAGGTTACCTATATAACAAAACCTTACCTGTATCCACAAACCTAAATTTAAATATATAAAGTTAAAAAAATCAAAATCATATAAAAACTATAGAAAATAAAAAAAACTAAACTGAGCTACCTTTCAAATAAAGTTATATTGCTTCACAGTTACTGTATCTTATAACAAATAATCCTAATTCCTTTCTCCTGTCCTTTGCATTATTGCTGATATCCACTTCATATATATATGTGTGTATATATATACATATACACGCACACATACAAACACACATGCACATGTGCATATATCTGTACACATATATACTTAAGATATGTACATAAGATATATACATAGGCATATATTATTTTACAATTTTTCAATTTTTTCAAGAAACTGTTTTCTTTTATAATAAACTAAGTATAAAAATGTTACACCAATAAAAAGTTAAAATTATATATAACTGATATTTTTAGAAATACGAGAGATGGAAAAATGTAAAATGCTTAATGAGAACCACAAAAGGCAGAAAATGAATGGAAGATGATAATAGGAAGAAGGAACAAGGACAACAAATCGAAAACATTGACAAATATGATAAATATTAATCCAGCTGTATCGCTTACCACTCTGAATGTCAGTGGTCTAACTGCACCAAGTAAAAGACACAGATTTACAAAATGAATCAAAAAACAAGATACAACTGTTATTTATAAGCCCAACCCAAATATAAAGACAAATAAAAGTAAATGAATGGAACAAAATGTACGATGCTAACTCTAATCAAAGTAAACAAGAGGAGCTATATGAATTACAGGCAGAGCAGACTTCAAAGCAAGAAAAGTCATCAGGAATAAAGAAGGGCATTACATAGAGATGAAGAGCCATTCTTCCAAGAAGATGTCATAATTCTTAAAGCCTGTGAGCCTGATAACAGAGCATAAACTATGAGGCAGAAATCAACAGAACCACCACGAAAAAGATGAATTCGGTATTATAGTTGGAAACATTAACACCCTATATCAGATACGGACAGATCTAGCAGGCAGTAATTCAGGAGGGAAAAGCTGAACTCAACAGCACCAACAAGCAGCTGGGCATAACTGACACATACAGTCTCCTTCCCTCAACTACTCCAGAGGACACATTCTTCTTAAGCTCACATGGAATATTCAGCAAAATGTGCCACATTCTGGGACAAAAAATACCCCAACAATTTTTAAAAAGTAAATCATACAATGTCAGCTCTAAGACCACAGTGGAATTAAAATAGAAATCAAAGGATGACTGGAATGATAACTGTAATATCCCAAAATGCATTGAGATTAAACAACACGCTTCCATATAACATATTGGTCAAAGAAGATATCTCCAGAGAAATTTTTTTAAATTAACTAAATGAAAATAAAAACACAATTTATCAAAATTTGTAGGATGAAAGGAAAGCAGACAAAATAGGCAAATAAATACCATTGAACACATACATAGGAAATGACGAAAAGACCAAAAATCTGTCATCTGTGTTTCCACCTTTGGAACCTAGAAAACGAAGAATATATTAAATCTAAAGTCAGTAAAAGAAAAGCGATAACGTTGTTAACAGACTAAAACAAAGGAAAAGTTAAAGCAACTGGATTTTTCAAACACATATTATCTTAATAGTTCTCAGAACACAGAGGCACCCAAAATTAACAGGGCAAACAAAGCACCCCCAACACCCCCCTTGCTTACGGCCATGCAGCCATGACCCCCTCAGAAATGGGAACCTCATGATTTAGAAATGATCAGTCTCGGGCTACTGAGGCCGGGCAGTATCATTTCCTCCGAAGTCACGCTGCACATTTTAGAATAGCTAAATAATAGATTTTTAGTGTTCTCACCATAAAGTATTAGCTGGTGAGTTGACGCCCATGTTAATTAGCTTGATTGAATCTTCCCCAATGAATACAAGAATCAAAATATCACACTGTTATCCATAAATATACGCAATGTGTCAACTAAAAATAAAAGTTTTGGTAAATTCTGTATCTATGAATAATTCACAAATAGGAAACGTAGGTAAGTAACAATTGTTATGTCCATAATATAAAAGGGCATATGTGACAGAAAGAAAGCTTTTTAAATGTACGTTACGGTCTGGGAAACACGGAGAAATCCTGAGGTTTGAAGAACAAACACGGACGACGACACAGGCAGGCACCGCCACAGGAACAAGCGCGCGTTCGCCGAGAAGCGACCAGAAAGCCCAACGCGGACCCCGCAGACATCCGCCCTGAGTTCCCCTGTAGATCTCACCGCCCTCTCCCCTTGTCAGCCTCGCCCTCCGATCGCCACCCACCACCCTCCTCCCTCACTCCCTGTCAGCCTCGCCCTCCACCCGCGGCCCTCACGCCCCACGTGGGCCTGGCTCCCGCCCCCAAGTCCAGCCTGCGCGGCAGCCTCCGGTCCCCTCACTGCGCAGCTGCGAGCCCCGCACCCGCACTTCCCTTCAGGCTGCTCCCACCATCACCTGTGTAGGCGCCAGGTGGAGAGGAGCCGGCAGATCCGAGTTTTCTCCTCCATGGATCCCACCTACACCTGCAAAAGGACCGAGGGGGCAGAAACCTGCACTGGTGGGGAAGTGAGGGCCTGAGCGATGGAGAAAAGGCGGTGAACAAGGGCAGCCCCATGAGCCCTGCAGTCAGGCAGCCGGGGGTCCTCTTTGCCCTTCTCCACCCTCGTTTCTCCCAGACCCACGCCCCCCTGGCCAAGCCCAGGAGCCTCCCCAGGGGACAGGGCCCACTCACTCCTCAACGTCCTTCCCATAGGCTGAGCTCATGGACTGGGGTAACATCTCAGGGAAACAAACCCAGACATTCGAATCCCTCCCCACAGAGCGCAGTCCTCAGGGAGCGGCCCTCCCTGCCTCCCCTGCCCAGTCCCTCCGTGGTCTGCCCTTCCTGCTCCTGCGTCCTCACCAATTACTCATCCCAGCGCTCCTTCCAATCCACCGCCCTCTTCTCATGGCCTGGCCTGTGCCAGGCACACACGTTTTCCTCCTCGCTTTCCCTCCCCTGTCTCCTGGACCCACTGCGCCTCACTCTCCAGCATCTCCTCCAATGTTCCTCCTCCTGGAGGCTTCCGCTGTCCATCCCATCCCAGGCCTGAAACCTGTCCTCTCAGTTCCCAAGGGCAGCTCTTCCACCTTATAGTTTAATTTTTGTCAAGTTTTCTGAAACCCTGTTGGACAGAAGCATCACAGAACATGGCAACTTTTTCTATGGTGTCTCTGAGCCCCACACATGTCCTGGACAGAAAGCAACTCTGAAAATTCTCTGGTAATCTATAAAAGTATAAATCACTTTTAAAATATAATTATCTGATGAAAGAAAATAAATTGAAGTTCCCACTTCTTCTCTACAGACGATAATCGGAAAACGTTTGCTGTGTGGAGTTGTATGCACAGATTTTCGGAGTGGCTTTTTTTTTTTTTTAACTGAAGAAGCAGTTTTGGTATTTACTCATCAAAGAGTAAGAGAAGAATACACACCTATATTATGAGCCATAAGTATAAGGAAATGTCTTGCAGACCTTTACAAATACTATGTAGAAGGAATCAGAGATTCAAGCCAGTATCTATAAATTTCAGGTAAAACAAAAACAATATGCTGAAGTTTATTCGTGCATATTAACAAAATAACTGGTCTTTGTGTGCTGGAAGGGAGTCTTGATGTTCCATCTATTCAAATTAATGCTTTTGAACCTTGCAAATTAGAAGAAACTAAGCCACATACAAAACCCTTTTTAAGTATGAGTCTCTAGCTAATTTTGTCTTGTGGTTCCTAGCAAACTTTCTGCACCTCTTCAACTAGGAGTATTTCAGAGGAAATTTGTGGAAAACAATTATAGAGAATGGGTGCTATTTCCATTAATTTAATAAAGTGATAAAATATTAAAATACAGATATTTTGGAAAATGATTATGAATAATTAAAATAAAAGGTATTAATATGCAATAAAAATTTAAATTTGGTCATACATGATGTTTATGTGATGATAAAAAGTACGTTGACACAGAAAGGGTCAAAGGCCTTTGCATACCAAAACAAACACTGTTTCATTTGTTCAAAACAAATACTGTGTCATTTGTTTTCAGACAGCAAACAGAATGATTCTTTGACACACTCAATCTTTCCAATAAATAACCGAGTTCCCCAACCAACACCAGAAGTAGAGCAAGAAAATGTTGGTGTTTCCCATGAAGGCACCACAGAGACAGACTCAACTCTCCTGCATCTACTTAGGCACTGTCTTGGATAGGCGTGGTCTGGAGGAGGTAAACCTTGTCTAGTGAGTTGTCTGTGTCTGTGCAGGAAGCACCCAGAGATGTTTGTTTTGGAAAAATACAAAAGTATAAATTTGGTTGTACATGATGGCTATGTGACCAAGAAAAGAGTGTTTTCTTTGTGTTTAATACACAAGTTTTAAACACACTGGTACACAAAACCAAAAACCAAGATGTAACATTACAGTGCCAGGAGTGAAGGGGAAATGTGCCATTGGTCAGAAAGAAGAATGATTATTTAACAAATTCATGCTTATATAAAATAACTGAATTCCCCACCCCACCCAACAGGGAGCTCCTCCCCTTGTGCATGCAGACCCCACAGAGAGGTTCTGATCTCAGGGCTCCCTGCTGGTCCTGCCTTTGATGTGCATCGTCTGGAGGAGGAGACCCATGTCCACAGCATCATCTACAGCAAGGCAGGAGGCACCCAGGGCTGCATCTCCAGGTTTTCCCACCACTTGCTGTTGTTGAAGGTATGAAATACATAAACTGAAGAGTGGTGTTCACGGATCTTATAAGATTAACAAAGACATTACAGACATAAGAGACAACAATGATATTCTGAAACTCTGAAGCCACTGATTGATTCAAAGTCCAGCTGAGAGTATTGGTGCAGGTGAAAGGCATGGAGATTATTAATATTCTTTCACTTCATTATGGAAAAGCACAGTCATTAAGAGAACGGTCACAAAATTATTCTATTAAATGAAGTCTGTTAGCAACTAAGAAAGTGTTTCATTTGCACAGAGACAGAGGAATAAACCAATGAAAAAAGAAAACAGCATAAATACAGATGTGTATATATGAACAAATCATTTGTAAGTCAATAAATGGGGACAGATCAATTTTTCTCAAACTATTCAAAAAACTGAATATTCAAAAGGGAATTAAAATCTGATCTTTAACTTCATTTTACACACAAAATCAGGTGGATCACAGACATTTTATATATATATATATATATATATTTAGTACAGTATGTAGAACACATAAGAAAATATCTTTGGGACTATGTGGTAGGGTAAGATACCTGAAACTAGACCTAGAAAGCACTAATTATATAATAAAATATTCTACATATTCTACATAGTTGACTTGAGCAATGACTTTGGAGACAGACTGAATCAAACTCAAAGCACTTTTAATCCTTTCATGTAGTGCTTAGTCTCAGATTCAGAACTGGCCCGTGGCAGTGGTAACAGTGCTCACCTCTTGAGATGTCAGGTGGGTTTGTATAAAATAATATAAAAAGCATGTAGTATAATATCACATCTATACATATCATTAAGACTAATTTTTATAATAAATTGTGAGATTTATCTTTTAGATTTATATATCAGAATGAAATAATAAGACCACTAATAAATAATGGAGCAAATATTTCTAATTAGAGTTTCATAATTATTTTAAAAACTTTTTTTGACTAACACGTTTATATTTGTCTCATATCATTCCTGTGATTACATGAGACAGAACATATATGCAAAATACATTTACAAAGGTACTGCTAACACTTATTTCATTCAGAACAAACTCTCTGAATCACTTTCAACTCATCTTGTCCATGATTTTCCCCACAATATCATCATCTGTGCTAATCACAAGCATCAATGTTGCTGCATTTCTCATGGGACTCCTATGCTACTCTATGTAAGTTTATCTTTCCAGTCTCCTGACACCCCTTCTGTAAGTTTTGATGCTTGATGTAATTACCCAAAGATGTCTTTGGGGAGGTTTAGACCAAGTTCATGTGTGTGTGCCCAAGGACAACCACATCATGACTGCTTTCTGGCAATAATGTTATAACCCTTTCAAATAGCAGATGCATCTCTCTTTAAAAGATGTTAAAATGTGTACCAAAGAATTGTTTACACACTTTTTCTCTGTGACTGCCTACTTCTCAGTGTTAAATCATGGTGGCTGAGGCAGGAGAATCGCTTGAACCCTGGGGGCGGAGGTTGCAGTGAGCCCACATTGTGCCACTTCACTCCAGCCTGGGCGAAACAGCGAACTCCGTCTCAAAAAAAAAAAAAAAATCATGGTGGCTAATGTGCTATATTTTAGTCTCTTATTAAGTAAACGTTGTATATCTTTTCACATTAATTTACCAACTATATTTACATTCTACTTAGTTATTAGAAATTTTAGACTTATTAGTGAAGTGCTGCAATTGTTTTATAAACTATGGTTCAAGAAACCTATTGATGAGGAAGATATAAATTGTAGACAGACACTTGAAATTTTTCCTAAAGTGTTAGTTTTCTAAAGACTAAGGAAAATCTATATTAAAAAAATTGTGTCCTAAAGTTAGAAATATAACCAATGATCCCTGCAAGCTATATTACAAATTTAATTCTTTAATCTAACATTCTTGATCTCTGTTTTTCTTCATTCTCATTCACCCTTTTAATCACACAAATGGTGATAATACATAGTCACTGTAGAAGCAGATGCATTGTGATCTTCATAAAATGCTTTGTTCTGCCCCCTTGCTACTCTGGCAAACTCTACTTTTGGACACTTGGATATTGAAATTAGTTTTCCTGTTTCCTTGGGAAAATATTAAGTGAAGAAGAAACTCATACAATTCATAATTTAGGACTTTGACTGAAATTTCACCTATAGTTTTAGACTCCAGGAAGGTTGAATTACATGAACATGAAGTAATGATGTTAAATATATGAGCCATTCATCCATTGAACTACAACTCCTAATCAGGCTACAGTGTGGAGACAGCATGTTGGAGCGTTTGTCTTAGATTGTGGTCTAACACTTGGGTTTGTTTGCAATGACATCTTTTTTAGAATTGCGGTGGCCTTTGTGAATTTAGTGGCTTAGTATATTGTGGGAAATCATGCCTTCCATGCTATTAAAGCACTTGTTTGGGCACTCAGTGCTCAGCACTCTGTCCTTTGTGTCCATAACAATATGGCAGTAGAGTTTTGTGTATATTGCCTGTTTTCCTTTAAACTTGAGAACTCAGAGCTCAATTATTGTGACCACCATGCGGTAGTCCTCATAACTCATGTCCAGGTCTAACTGTGGCTCATGTCTGTTGCTCTGGCCATTTTGGGGTCCATTTATTGGTGGGCAGAATATTCACAGTATGAATCATAATAGATCAAAAAGTATGCATTAAAATGAAGAGAAACAGAAGATCTGTCATTTAAGTATTGTACTATAGCATCTTGAATAAACCTCCTTTAAGATGTCAAGTTTAAAAGAGGAATTGTGTCTTAAAGAGTAAAGTACATGGAACTTAGAAGACTTGGAAGGTTTCTTAAAGTATAGATGCTCAAATAACAGCACCTAAATCACTTCTATGCTGATATCAGAAGTGAAAAATGTGGTCGAGGTCAGTCATATCTCTCACTCTAGGTCTCTAGGCTGCAAGATATCATTTTCTCATATAAACTATGAATATGCTATAGAGAATATGCCCCATGTTTATGGACCATCATAAAGGCAATAGTCTTGGCTTTGTCTATGTCTGTGTGAGTGCAGCATGCAGACTCACGGCTTGGTAGGCTTTGTAGGCATGGGTCTTTGGCACAACCCCGGTCCTAACACCGCAGAGTGCTGTGAACTATGAACAGGGACCTATGAGGGGGATAGCTGGACAGTTCTTCCTGCTGTGAGATTCTTTGTTTAGCCAGAACATGTGCAGAGTCACCATTTAGCCTGGGTCCATCTCTTAGATCACTGCATGGTACGGGGAGATCTGTTACATACTGCTTTTTCTTGTATCTACTCAGCTTTCTCCAGCCATACACAGCATATACTGAATCACTCACATGACTTCACCTGCCAAAAACCACTTGTCTACAGATTCATATCGAGGTCTTAGTAAGCAAGCATTGTCATCAACCACCATATTTAGAAGCATTGTTTGTGTGCCCTACTCACCTGCTGCCAGGATGACATTTATTCTGTGGTCTTTGACCTTGTAAATGGACAATATAATTCCAAGATGTGAAGAGCAACAGAATATATGGTCCCAAATAATTCATGACAAGAGAAATAGAAATTATCACAGTGATCTGATAATCAGTTGAAGAACAAATCTCTGTACCAAGGGAATTAAAACTCTCTCCTGATTGTAGAAATACAATTTGTGTTCCCTGTCACTGACATTTTGCAATATTGGCTTCTAATGTCCAGCAGTCATTTTTTCCAGAAAGGCTTTAGTGGAATTATGTGAATAAACTGCCAGACAATGTCTGAAAATGGGGCGTCCTGGGATATTTGAGGAACAGGCACCTCTCTCTGAAGAAGTGGTTACTGACACTTGAAATGTTCGTGGATAATCAGTAGCATGATTTCAAACACAAAACTGGATGAGAGTCCCTGGAGCTAACTGTGTTTAACTGAAGCAGGTGCACCTGGGTTCAGAATGGTGGATAGATTAGGAAAGCTCTGCTGCTGTTCTTTCCCTACTTGCCCACCCCATCTCCTGAAACCAAGCTAATGTGCTTGTGTCTTTTTGTTGGTTTTTGTTTTGCACCAAAATATTATTTAAAAATTACTTTGAAATCATATTTGACTTACAGAAGGAGGTATATATAGTGCAGAGAGTTTCATATACCTTTCAGCTTAAAGGAATGTTAACACATTATATAACCATAGACTATTCATGAAAAGTGAGAAATTGACAGTGTTATAAAACCATCAATGGAACTACAGACTTTATTCATAGTTTTCTTCAGGTTTCCAGTAATGTCACTTTTCTATTCCAGTATCTAATCTAGGATACCACATTACATTTAATACAAGCTGTATTACTTAGCTATTGTTGTATAACAAATTCCCACACAGCTTAGTGGCTGAAAGGCACATAGACATTACTCACACTTTCTCTTGGTCAGGAATCTAGATGTGGAAGATGGCCAAGGCTGAAGTCTCCCCTGAAGGCTCAGCTGGGGAAGGATCCTCCCCAGGCTCACATGATTGTTGTTAGGATTTAATTCTGGTTCCATGTTAAGATGACTTCACTAGGAAATTATTTCATACTTTTAAAGAATAAATACAAATTCGTTATGAATTCTCTAAAAACATTAAACAACAGCAATGACAGTGGTGAAGAGATCACTCCCAATGCACACTGTGAGGTACTTTATCCTCATACCGCAATTAGACCAAAACATTTCAAGAAAGGAAAATTAAGACCAATATGCCTTATGAATAAAGAGGCAAATGTCCTTAAGGAAATAATAGCAAAACAAATCATCAACATGCAAAAAGTATTATACACTATGGCTAAGGGTATTTCCTCAGGAATGCAAATTTTGTTCAACATACAATTCATGCAGTGTATTAATGGAAGCACAGAACATACACGATCATCTCAAAGACACAGAATAAGCACTTGATAAATCAAAAACACATTCATGATATAGATATGCAGCAAATTAGGACTATACAAAAGTGTCTTCACTTTAAAGCATCCAAAAAAAAAAAAACCCTCACATGATATAAGTTTTCTGAAAGGCTCAATACTTTCTCCAAGATTAGAAATAAGACAAGGAATTTCATTCTGGCCACATTTTTTCCCCACATTATGCTAGAGGATGTAGCAAGGACAATTAGTCTAGAAAGATGAATACAAGACATCTAGTATAAAAGAAAGTAAAACTCTGTTGGCAATTGACATGATTTGTGTATAGAACATCAAAATGACTCTAATAAAATAGAATGCAAATTAAAATATAAGTTCAATACAGTTCCAGTACACAAGGTCAATATATAGAAATATGTTGATAATACTTTTTACATGGCTCTATAGATTTAATGCAATTTCCATGAAAATCCCAGGTGACCTTTTTTCACTAACTTGTCAAACAGATTTTAAATTGTATATATAATGCAATAGAGAAGAGTTAAAGTAATTTTGAAAAAAAACCAGAATTTCTAAAATAGACTCATACTTTCTGATTTTAAAATTAAAGACAAAGCCATACTAATTATTATGTGTGGTGTAGACATACAGATAAATAGAATAAAATTGAATATCAAAAAGTTAAGCTTTACATTTATGGTCAAATAATTTTACAAGGGCTCCAAGTAAATTCAATATGGAAAAGTATTTTTTTTCATCAACAGATTCTGTGGCAAGCTGACATCGTTGACATCAACAGGCAAGTTAACTCCTCCCTCACGGCATATGCATAAATAGTTCAAATTAGTCACTGATATGGTTTGGACTTGTGTTCCTGCCCAAATCTCATGCCATATTGTAATCCCCAATGTTACAGGAGGGGCTTGGGGGGAGGTGATTGGATAATGGGGGAAGATTTCCCCTTGCTGTTCTCATGACAGTATGTGAATTTTCATGAGATATCGTTATTTAAAAGTGTGTAGGACCTCACCCTTCTTTCTCTTCTTCATTCTCAGACCATGAAAGATGTGCCTGCTTTCCCTTCTCCTTCTGCCATGATTGTAAGTTTCCTGAGGCCTCCCCAGCCATGTTTCCTCTATAGCCTGCAGAACTATGAGTTCATTAAACCTCTTTGCTTTATAAATTACCCAGTTTCAGGTAGTTCTTTATAGCAATGCAAGAACAGGCTAATACAGAAAATTGCTACTGGGAGTGGGGCATTGCTATAAAGATACTTGAAAACGTGGAAGTGACTTTGAAACCGGGTAATGAGCAGAGGTTGCAACAGTCTGGAGGGATCAGAAAAATATAGGAATATGAGGAGAAGTTGGAACTTTCCAGAGACTGGTTAAATTTTTGTGACCACAATGCTGATAGTGACATGGGCTATGAAGTCCAGGCTGAGGTGGTCTCAGATGGAGATGAGGAACTTATTGGGAACTACAGTAAGGATCGCTCTTGTTATGTTAGCACAGAGACTGGTGGCATTGTGCCCTTGCTCTAGGGATCTCTGGAACTTTGAATTTGAGACTGATGATTTAGGGTATCTTGTGGAAGAAATTGCTAAGCACAAAGTGTTCAAGATGCGGCCTGGCTGCTTCTAACAGCGTATTGTCATAGTGTGAGAAAAGTGATGCTGTGAAACTAAAACTTATATTTAAAAAACAGGTAGAGCATAAAAGTTTAGAAAATTTGCAGTCCAGCCATTTTGTAAAAAAGAAAAACCTGACCAAGTGCTGTGGCTCATGCCTGTAATCCCAGCACTTTGGGAAGCTGAGATGGGTAGATCACAAGGTCAGGATTTCAAGACCAGCCTGGCCAATATGGTGAAATCTTGTCTCTACTAAAAATACAAAAATTAGCCTGGCATGGTGGCACATGCCTGTAGTCCCAGCTAGTCAGGAGGCTGAGGCAGAAGAATTACTTGAACCTGGGAGGTGGAGGTTGCAGTAAGCTGAAATCGCACCACTGCACTGCAGCCTGGGTGACAGAGTGAGACTCTGTCTCAAAAAAAAAAAAAAAAAAAAAGAAGAAGAATCCATTTTTTGGGGAGGAATTCAAGCCAGCTGCAGAAATTCGCATAAGAGGAGCCAAATTAGCAGGGCGTGGTGGCTCATGCCTGTAATCCCAGCACTTTGGGAGGCCAAGACGGGCAGATTATGAGGTCAGGAGATTGAGACCATCCTGACTAACACAGTGAAACTGTGTCTCTACTAAAAAATACAAAAAATTAGCCGGGCTTGGTGGTGGGTGCCTATAGTCCCAGCTACTCGGGAGGCTGAGGCAGGAGAATGGCATGAACCCTGGAGGCTGGAGCTTGCAGTGAGCCAAGATCACACCACTGCACTCCAGCCTGGGCGACAGAGTGAGACTCTGTCTCAAAAAAAAAAAAAAAAAAGAGGAAACAAATTTTAATAGCCAAGACAATAAGGAAAATGCCTCAAAGCCACTTCAGGAACATTCCCATCAGCCCCTCCCATCATAGGCACAAAAGCCTAGGAGAAAATAATCATTTCAAGCACCAAGTGCAAGGCCTTGGTGCCCTGTGCAACCTGGGGCCACTGCTTATCACTGTGCCCCAGTGGCTCCAGCTCCAGCTCTGACTAAAAGGTCCCCAGATACATATCAGGCTACTGCTCCAGGAGGTGCAAGCCATAATCCTTGGCAGTTTCCATGTGGTGTTAAGCCAGAAGGTACACAGAGGGAAAGAGTTGAGGCTTGGGAGCCTCTGCCTAGATTTCAGAGAATGTATGGAAATGCCTTGATGCCCAGGCAGAAGTCTGCTGCAGTGATGGAGCCCTTAGGGAAAACCTGTATTAGGACAGTGCAGAGAAGAAGTACAGAGTTGGAGCCCCCACAGAGAGTCTCCACTGGGGGCCTAGTGGAACTGTGAGAAGAAGGCCACTGTCCTCCAGACCCCAGAGTGGTATATCCACCAACAGCTTGCACTATGTGCCTGGAAAAGCCACAGGCACTCAATGCCAGCCCTTGAGAGCCGCCATGGTAGCTGAGCCCTGCCAAGCCAGAGGGGCAGAGCTGCCCAAGGCCTTGAAAGCTCATCCCTTGCATCAGTGTGGCCTGGATGTGAGATACAGACTCAAAGGAGATCATTTTGGAGCTTTAAGATTTAATGACTGCCCTGCTGGGTTTCAGACTTGCATGGGGCCTGCTGCCCCTCTGTTCTAGCTGATTTATAACTTTTGGAATGAGTGTATTTACCCAATGCCTGTACCCCCATTGTATATTGAAAGTAATGACTTTGCTTTTGATTTTACAGGCTCATGGGTAGAAGGGACTTGCCTTGTCTCTGATGAGACTTTGGACTGTGGACTTTTGAGTTAATGCTGAAATGAGTTAAGAGTTGGGTGACTATTGAGAAGGAATGATTGTATTTTGCAATATGAGAAAAAACATGATATTTAGAAGAGGCCAGGGGCAGGATGATATGGTTTAGATTTGTGTCCCCTCCCAATCTCATGGCAAATTGTAATCTCCAATGTTGGAGGAGGGGCCTGGTGGGAGGCGACTGACTCGTGGGGGTAGATTCCCCCTTGCTGTTCTGGTGATAGTGAGTTATCACAAAATGTGGTTGTTTAAAAGTGTGTGGCACTTCCCTCTTCTATCTATTCCTCCTTCTCCAGCCATGTAAGATGTGCTCGCTTCCCCTTTGCCTTCCAACATGATTGTAAGTCTCCCCAGTCATGCCTCCTGTACAGCCTGTGTAACTGTGGATATATTAAACCACTGTTCCTTATTAACTACGCAGTCTCAGGTAGTTCTTTATAGCAGTGTGGGAACAGACTAATACAATCATACATCTAAATAGCCAAAACTAAAAACAGAAACAAATTGTTTAACAAAGGTTAAACAATGGTTTCTAAGATATGACAACTAATGCACAAGAGGAAGGAGAAAATAGATATATTGAAAAATCACTAATAAAATATATCATAATTTAAAGTACATAATAAAAGAATCAAAATTTAAAAATGGGAGAAAAGTCTTTGTATGTCAAATAGCCAATAAGAATTTATAATCCAGAATATATTACAACATCTTACAACTCAAAAATCCAAAGACAAATGCTCCAATCAAAAATGGACAATTTGAACAATCATGTCTCCAAATAAGCTATAGTAATGTTTAATAAGCATATGGAAAGATGCTCAATGCCTCTGTCATTAGGGAAATGCAAATCCCAACCATAAGATATCCTTTACTAACCCAAAAGGCATATTACTAAGTCCAAAAAGCAATTTGGAAAAATCAAAATACTTTTTTTTTTAAATATATGACACTCTAGAAAAGGCATAAGTATAGAGACAGTAAAGAGTTTATTGGTTACCAGGGTCTCAGCCAAAAGGAAAGACAAATCTGTAAAGATAGAAAATTTCTTTTTGTATATTATTTTGTATGCTACTGTAATGTGGATAAAAGGTACAGTTTTTCAACTCCCAGAAAACTTTATAACACAAAGAGTGAGCCTAAAAGTATGTAAATTAACAAAATAACTTATTGAGTAGATAGGAACAGTCCAGGAAGAAATGCAGAGAAAATACTTTACACAAATCTATAAAATAATCCACTGAAGGAAGGGGAAAAATAAGCTGACCTAAGCAACTTACATAATAAGTGCAGATTCTGTCTAAAGGCTAAGGGATTTATACATAAGCAGTTGGTATACATAAACAGGTGGTAAGGGTGTTTCTCATGGGGTTGTATGTTTCTTATTCTGAAACCACTATGCCTGCATTTTCAGGTGGTTAAATATTACAGTGGTAGGCTACATACAGATAAGTTAGATGGGTAGACAGATTCACATGGTGCTAAATAAGATCGTGTGGGACTGAGGACGCTGTAGGAATTCATGTTTAATTTAATGCAGATACATATGGAGACTTGTAGAAATTTGTAAACATATGTGTATATTTACTCTTTGCTCTGTTAGCTAACAAGGCCTCCAATCAACACATTCCCCAGTAACAACGTGTACAACCAATGAGTGCCCAAATCTTCATTTTTAATTTCATTCTCTAACAAAAAAGGTAGGGATCTGTGAGAAAAAGGTCAATAATTGACTTGAACAGGGACTAAATACAATTAGCCTGGAGTATCTAGTGGTGATCAAACAAGACAAAATGCTCAACAACAATGCAACCAATGAATCAGCCACATAACAATGTCAACTCTTAAATATGGTGGTATTTCAAAATGACAGGAGACTCAATTGAAAGACTTTCTGATGGCATTCAGTCTCATGCTGAGTGTTTAAACAAGGTTTTCTCTGGTTTGAGCATTTTGGACTTAGACTATGGTACCCAAAAAGCATCCCAGGATCTCCAGCTTTACATGGCATGTGGTGGAAATGGTCAGCCTCCATAATCATATGATTTAGTTCCCCGAAAAATCCCTATCTATCTATCTATCTATCTATCTATCTATCTATCTATCTATCTATCTACAGCTAGATAGCTAGCTCCTACATATCTATCCTATTGGTTCTGTTGCTCTAGATAACCCTGACTAGTATAGATTTTGGTAGTAAGAACGGTTGTATAGGAAGAGAATTTTAAGGATGAGTGTCCTTAATCAAATTTGGGGTTTCTAGAACTGGCTTTCTAATCTGATTGGACCTAAAGTCTAAGAACTGTATTTCTAACAGTAGAAAGAGCAATGACAGTCAATGACATGAACTGTTTTTAGAGATCCCCAAAATGTCTGCATTTGATGCTCTTAATTAAGCACTGATAAGAGGCAAGGTACTTGTTTACTCTGTATGTAATACAGACATTTGCATAAAACCATGGAACATAATGATGACGGGTTTGTTGCTTCTAATTTCACTGGGAAATTTGATGAAAGACAATAATGAGCTTAGGGATTCAATTTTGCAGAACCAGCTCCACATAAACAGCCTGAGTTTCTACCTGTGCTCTGAGCCAGAAAACTCTCTTGTAGCCACAGGGAAGTATTTGCTAAAAGTCAAACACAAGCCCTTATCATGCCACTGGCTGAATTACAAGAAACACTGAACTCCTCAATCTGGCAGGGTGTCTACTGTTGAAGTGGAAGTTGAGAAAGAATAGCATCCTGTAACTTGGGATGAGGATGGATGGGAAGACTGATGTGGCTGGGGACATTGATCTCCTAAATTCTAATGAGTTTTTATTGCCAGCAGAAGTGGCCTCCTTACAGCCACCCTTGGCAATGGCCTTCTCACACAAAGTGATGTAGGCCTTTCCATATATGTCTGAGTAGCTTACAGCTACAATGCCTAAGGAAACGGTAATGGCTTCCCCTGAAGCAGCTGTCAAACAATACACTGCTGATTACCTTCAAGACCCACCCCTGACAGCTGTGTTTCTTCTAGACTCATGGTGAGACTAAAGTTACAACATGCCCATGAGGAGGTGTGATATATGTGGAAAAATCTACCTGACTTTTCTAACTAATGCAAAGAGAAATCTGAAGACCCTATGTGGAAATAAAGATTATGGCTGTGGATAGCTGGGTGTGGTGGCTTGTACCTGTAGTCCTGGCTACACAGGAGGCTGAAGTGGGATGAATGCTGGAACCCAGGTGTTTGAAGCTGCAGTGAGTGACGTCTGTACCACTGCACTCCAGCCTAGCCAAAAGAACAAGACCTCATCTGTAAGAAACCAAAACAAGAAAAAAAAAGCGTTGATAACAGTAGAAGGAATATAAACTTGAATCAGTCCAAATTTAACGATACAGGGCCATTAAGCAGATATTCTGGTTTAATGTTGCAGCTTCGGTATTTAAGGACGGTATTAGTAGTTTTATGACTGGTTGGCTGAAGTATAGTTCAACAGATGTATGACCATGAGCAAGTCGGTGATTCCCCCATCTTCCGTGTATTATGTTGGATGAAGGAATTCATAGGCCTAGGGAGATAGGAATGCTAGAATGGATCTGCCGTTTAAAAGCAACTTACAGCAGGGCATGGTGGCTCATGCCTGTAATCCCAGCACTTTTGGAAGCCAAGACAGGTCCATCAGTTGAGGTCAGGAGTTTAAGACCAGCCTTCACACCTAGGGTTAAATGACGAGTTAATGGGTACAGCACGCCAACATGGCACATGTATACATATGTAACTAACCTGCACGTTGTGCACATGTACCCTAAAACTTAAAGTATAATAAAAAAAATTGAAAAAAAAAGAAAAACTCATTCTAAAATTCAAGTGGAAAAAAAAAAAAAAAGACCAGCCTTGCCAACATGGTGAAACCCCGTCTCTACAAAAAACTACAAAAATTAGCCAGACATGGTAGCACACACCTGTTGCCCCAGCTACTCAGGAGGCTGAGGCCAGAGGATGGTTTGAATCCAGGAGGCAGAGTTTGCGGTAAGCTGAGATCATGCCACTGCACTCCAGCCTGGGCAAAAAAAGCGAGACTCTGTTTCTAAATAAATAAAAAAATAAATGCAACTTACCCATATTGATAGACTCCAGAAAACATACTGTTTATCAGGACTTTGTTAGGTAGATTTGTGTGGGGAGGCTGGGTACAACTGAAGAACTCCCTGATCTGTCTTCTCTATAGACCAGACCTTAATACAGAAACCACAGTACACCAACTGGAAAATCAAAATGCAATGGGAATAACCGGGTTTCAGGGAATCTTGGGAGCAAGTAGCAACATTCAGTCTTCAAAGGCAAGGTTGGCATAGTTATGTCAATGGACAGCAAAGGCAAAGCAGTAATCAGGTTCATCTGATTCCTATAGATTTATGTTGCTGGCTAGTTTATAATAGTGTTCTTGGAATTGAAGTACACAGGTAGCCTACTAAAGGCTTACTTGATTTGAAGAAGCAGAAAATCTTTAGATCAAATGAACAAGATTCTACCTCAAATCCTAAAAACCAGAGACTCAAAGAACCTCACTCAATTCTCACAATTGAGCGAGTTTACAATCTCGGAACCCCTTGAAAGGAGCAGCAGCCCAGTCCTCTTGAAGTAGGACACAAGTACACTACCAAAATGTTATAGTTTATATTTCTGCTATCATTCCTAAAAGGAACCTACAATCACTTACTAGAGTAGTGACAGCAGCAGGAGGTAGACACATCCTTAGGCAGATATGGGCCGCTCCCCGATGAAACCCCACCTTCAAACCAAAAACTGTTTAAAGCCTGAAAGCCAAGCTCCAAGACTCAGAGAAATCCACAGACCATATTGGGAAGCTCCTCGTTTGGCACACTTTCCTCTGATTGGTCCCCACCCTTCACCTACTTTACATATACCTACTCTTTCCTAATTTTTTTTTTTTTTTGGCACCGTTGCACCCACCTTTGAGTGGTCGCTTATTTTACCATTTTATGCATTCTCACAAACCAATCAGCATGCACTCCCCCATTATGAGCCCATAAAAGCCCTGGACTCAGCCACACTTGGGGACTACCTGCCTCTGGGTGGGGAGGACCACCTGCTTCAAGTATTCTCTCTACTGAGAGCTGTTCCATCACTCAATAAAACTCTTCTCTGCCTTTCTGACACTTTGACTGTCAGTGTAACCTCATTCTCCTTGGACATGAGAACTCAGGAGCTGCCAAACAAATGCGAGTACAAAAAAGCTGTAACACTGTGGCCCTCCACACTCTGCCGGCACCCAGCAACCACTGCGCACGATGGGAAGCAGCAGGAGGGCTGGGCCAGCTCTAGAGTCATGAGTCAGAGTGAGGCAATGGTACTGAACGAGCTGTAGCATGCTATAACACCCACTTTGGGGCTTTGGGGTTACTGATGTCTCCGAGTTTTTTGGGTGCCACTGCATTCCCCTCATCCAGATGCCAGTGCCCAAGGTGAAGCAGTTTGTGGCAGGCCCAGCCCAGCTGCAGGCTAAGCATGGATCTCACAGCCAGTGTGGGATCCAGGGCAGAGTGCAAGCTAGGTGCCATCTGGAAGGGTGAGAGGGCGGGGTGCCTCCTGCAGTGAGCCCGAGGTGGAGGGAGGCCTGAGCAGGGGCATCGCCAGCCATGGAAGTCTCCAGCTGGTTAAGTGGCACTGAAAATCATCCTTCAGTAACTGTGCTTTAATAAAATAAATTTTGAGGATCACTGGACACTGACTCTGCACTTGACATTGATTCCAGGAGACCCACAGTAACCCTGTAGCCCACTAATTAGAGTACCTTCTTATAGAGGTCAGGTGATTAATGGAGTTTTAGCTCATGTCTGACTCACAGTGGGTCTGGTGGGTCCCTGAAGCCATTCTCTGATAATTTTCCAGTTCCTGATGCATAATCGGAATAGAAACACATAACAGCTGAAAGAATGCCCATATTGGTAGCCTAACCAATGAGAACAATTAGGGTGAGAAAGCACAAATGAAATCCAAGAGAGATGCTTCTATCTAGGAAAATATTAAATCAAAAACATAACTGCATCTTTGGAGGAATTTAAGACATCAGTGCCACCATCAAGGACTTGGAAGATGCAAGAATGGATATTTTCACCACATTCCCATGCAACTCTCCTATTTGGCCTATGCAGAAGATAAATGGATAATGGATATTTTCACCACATTCCCATGCAACTCTCCTATTTGGCCTATGCAGAAGATAAATGGATACTAGATAATGACAGTATATTCCCAGAAGCTCAATCAAGTATCAACTAAAATTGAAGTTGTTATACAAAATGTTGTTTCATTGTTCCAGCAAATTAACACATTTCCTGGAACTGGTATGTAGCTACTGATCTAGTGAATGCTTTATCTCTATCTCTGTCCATACGTTTCAAAAGAAGTTTGTTTTCAGATGCCACAGACAGCACTAAACCTTAACTGTCCTACCTGAGGAGTATATTAACCATCTATCCCATGTCACAAACAGAACACTTCATTAACTTCCCTTCCACAGGTATCACATTGGTCCATTTCATTGATGGGATAATGGTGATTGGACCAAGTGAATGTCAAGTAGCATTTACACTTAGCATACTCAAAAAATATTTTTATGTCAGACAATATATTATGACATAATATATTATGTGGGCAATATATTTAACTGAAATTCAGTTAATATATATTGTGGGCAATATATATTATGTGGGCATTATATTTAACTGAATATATATTATGTTAATATATATATTCAGCCCACAAAAATATATTATGTGGGCAATATATTTAACTGAAATTCAGAGGCCTTCTACATTAGTGAAATTTGTAGATATCCAGTGGTGTGGAACATTTTGAGGTATTCCTTCCAAAATAAAGTAAAATTGGTTGCATCTGGTCTCACCAACAACCAAGAAAAAGGCACAAGGCCTAGCGGGCCTATTTGGATTTTGGAGGCAACAATTTTGTCCTTTGGGTGTGTTACTCTGGCCCATCTACCAAACAACTCAAAAAGCTTCTAGGTTTGAGGGGGCCCAGAACACAAGACTTCAGCAGTCCAGGCTGCCATGCAAGCAGCTTTTCCACTTAGGCCATATAATCCAGCAGATCCAACAGTACTTGAGGTGTCAGTGGCAGATAGAGATGTTCTTTGGAGTCTTTCTTAGGCTCCCACAGGTAAATCACAGTAGAGGTTCTTCAAATTTTGGAGCAAGGCACTGCCCTTAACCACAGATAAATACCTTCTTTTTCAGGGTCAGTTTGTGGCCTACCACTGGGTTGTAATAAAATAAAATGCATGATTTTGAGACACCAAGTTCCATGTATCCTGAGCTGCCCATCATGAATGAAGTGTTTCCTGACCCACCTAGCCATAAAGTTGGGTGTGCATAGTAGCACTCTAACAAATGGAAATGGTACATATGTGATTGGTCCAGAACAGGTCCTGAAAACACAAGTTACATGAAGAAATATACAACTGCCTACAATCTCCACTCCTGCCACATTGCCTTCTCTCTCCTAATCTGCACTTATGGCCTCATGAAGAGTTCCCTATAATCAGTTGACAGAGTAAGAGAAGACTGTTCAGATGGTTCTTCAGGATATCCAGACACCACCTGAAAGTAGACAGCTGCAGCACTATCGCCCTTTCTGGGACATCCCTGAAGGACAGTGGGGAAATAAATCTTCTCTATCGACATAAATCAGTCAGTATATCTAGCTGTGCACTTTGCTTGGAAGGAAAAATTATTGTGAGTGTGCTTATATATTGATTCATGGGCTGCGTACAATGATTTGATCAGTCAGAAACTTGGAAATACATGATTGAAACATGGTGACAAAGTAATTTGCAATAGAATCATGTGGATAGCCCTCTCTGAGTGGCAAAAGAAAATGTGAAGACATTTGTGTTCCATATGGATTCCCACCAAAAGACCAACACTGAGTCCCTGATAAGGCACAATTCCCCAGAATAGTCGACCATTAACCCGGTGGTAGGTTGGTTATATTGACCTACTCTGATCATGGAAGGGGCTGGGGTTTGCTTCCTACTGAATAGACCCTTATTCTGATTATGTGTTTTCCTTTTCTGCATGCAGACCTTTTGCCAAAACCCATCCATGGACTTAAAGCCTGCCTTATATACAATGATAGTATTCCATACAGCATTCCTTCTCAACAAAGAACTACACAACCATAAAATTGTTGCAATGATCTTATGCTCATAAATTTCACTGGTCTTTCCATGCACACCATAATCTTGGAGAAACTGGTTGGATAAAATGGTGGAATATGCCTTTGGAAGTCACAGGTATGGTACCTGCTAGGTGAGAACACTATGCAGGTTTGAGTCAAGGTTCATCTGAAGATTGTATATGCTAAAAAATCAGAATGTATTATATAGAAAATTTTATCCCCAAACCATAATTTACAGGTTTAGAAATCACAGGATTAAAAATTAGAGTTGCACCATTCACTATTCCTAATGTAACACTAGCAAAAATTTTACTTTCTGTTCCTGTGATTTTAAGCTATACTGGTCTAGAGGTCTTACAGACAGAGGAATGCTGCCGCTAAGAGATACAGCAATTATTCAACTGAACTAAAAGTTAAGACTGCCACTCAGCCATATTAAGCTCCTTATATTTCTGAGTGAAAAGACTGAGAACACAGTTGCAGTGTGGTCAGGAGTAACTGATCTAGACTACCAGTTTAAAATGGGACTAATACTCCACAACATGGGTAGAAGAGTATTATATGGGAAACAGCGGATCTTGTTACAGTTACTGTGGTTGGAACATTTTCCTTTAACAGAACTCATTTTTAAATTTAATCCCCAATGTGGCAGTATTGAGAGTTGGGGCCTCATAGAGGTGACCATATCATAAGTGCTCTGCCCTAATAAGTGGATACATCTACTAAAGTATTAATTGGTTAAAGGATTAATGGTTTATTATGTGAGGTTAAGTGGTGACTTTGTCAGAGGAAGAGAGGTCTGCACTAGCATTCCAAACCTCCAGCCAGCCGATACGCTGTGTGGCCTCAGGAATCTTCGGAGAGTCTCCACCAACAACAGGCTATTGCCAGATACTGCCCCTTAACCTTGGACCTCTCAGCCTCCATAACCAAAAGAAATAACTTTTAAAAATAAATTACCCAATATTCTGTATTCTGTTTTATAAGCAAAGAACAAAGGTTACTACAGAAATTGGTGATGAGAAGTGTGATCTTGCTGATAATGAATACCATACCTGAAACTGTAAAACTAGTCTTGGAACTAGGTATTAATAGGGCAGAAGCTTGAAGAATTTGGAAAAACAGGCTAGAAAAAGCCTAGGTTCTGGTGAGGGGTTAGAAAACAAGAAAATGGGAAAAGTTTGGGAGTCCTTAGAGACAGGTGAAGTTGTTGTGAACAGACTGTTTACAGAAATATGAAGATTTAAGGCCATTCTGACTAAGTTTCAGATGGAGCTGAGGAATTAGACATTGGAAATTAAGGCCATTCTTAAAATCAACGGGCAAGTAATGTGGCTGTGTCCATGCTCAAGGGCTTTGTGAGAGGCCTATCTTCAGAGTGATGAACTAGGGAACCTGACGGAAGAAATTTCTAAGCTTCAAAGTGTTCAAGCTGTAGCATGGTTACTCCTAACTGCTTAAGGTAAAACTGCTAGAGAAAAGAAAAACACAAAGAAAAAATCTGAAGCCTGGCCAAGTGAGAATGAAAAAGCCTTTCCAGGAGAATAGTCCAAGGTTGTGGCAGAGCCACAGTGTTCCAGAGATGGGCATGATTTAAAG
Organism: Pan troglodytes; assembly: GCF_028858775.2. NCBI lineage: Eukaryota > Metazoa > Chordata > Mammalia > Primates > Hominidae > Pan > Pan troglodytes. The sequence goes on from NC_072414.2 coordinate 11,096,843, forward strand.
GGAGCTAGGTATCAATACTGAAGACAATGGTAGAAAAACCCCACAGGCATTTCAGTAATCTTCTAGGCTGTCCATCCCATCAGAGGTCCAGCAGCATAAGGGGACAGGATTGTTTCTGGGGACAGGTGGTGGCATTGCCATGTGCCACTTTAGGGTGCTGCTCTCTGAATTCCACCTGCTTTGGCTCCCAAGTGGGGCTTGTGCGCCAGCTCTGGAAGATACAAATTGTACTACCTGGAAATGCTTATGAGGTGGTAATTCTGTAGGCTTACAGAAAACAAGAGCTCTGGAGGCTTGGTAGCCTCCACAAATTTAAAAAAAATTTTCAAAAGCCTGGGGTCCCAATCAGAGATTTCTCACAGGGGTAGAGCCCCCAAAGAGAGCCCCCAGTAGAGCAATATTAAGTGGGAATGTAGGTTGGAGCTGCTGCAAAGACTCTCCACAAGGGCATGCCTGGTGAAGCTATAGAAGCAGGGTCAGCACAGAGTCCTCACTAGGGTAATGCTTAGTGCTGCTGTGGAGATGGTACCACCACCAGGACCCCATAACTGCAAAGTCACTCACAGCATTGACCACCTGCTTGGAAAAGCTTCAGGCACCTGACTGCAACCAGTACAAGCAGCCTTATGGCTCCCAGAATAGTCTCTGTTTTTCTTCTTTTCAAACAGAGATATTTCAGGAGATCTTTCTGAAAAATGATAAAACAGAATGTATCACACCTGACATTTATTCAAAACGTGATATTGGAATTCAATTTAGGGCAGAGAATGTGTGAACAGATTACAATAATTGAAATGGTTATTTGAAAAACAATTATGGGCTAGCTGCAGTGGCTCACGTTGGTAATCCCAGTACTCTGAGAGGTTGAGGCAGGAAGATCGCTTGAGCTCAGGAGTTTGAGACCAGCCTACACAACATGGCAAAATCCTGTCTCTACAAAAAAAGTGAAAAATTAGCCAGGCATGGTGGCATGCATCTGCAGTGCCAGCCACTCATGTGGCAGAGGCAAGAAGATTGCTTGAACCTGGGAGGTCAAGACTGCTGTGAGCTGTGATCATGCCACTGCACTCCAATGCGGGTGATAGAGTAAGACCGTATCTCAAAAAAGAGAAGGAGAAGAGGAAGGGGAAGAGGAGGAAGAAGAGGAGGAGGAGGAAGAGGAAGAGGAAGAAGAAGAAGAGGAAGAAGAAGAGGAAGAAGAAGAAGAAAGGAACAATTACGAATGCATTTTAAAAAATGAATGTCTTATTGCACAACACAAAAATAAAATTTTCTCTATGCGTGATGATTATGTGACCACAGAGGAAATTTAACCTAAATGCATTTGCAGACAAAAACAAAAAACAGGAAATATTATTACAATGCAAGAATAGTCAGTGAATTGGAAAAGATAATTTTTTCAAAAATGTTCTAGAAAATTGAATATCCTTTAAGAGGAATTAAAACCTGAAATGTGACCTCACATTAAATGCAAAATATATTCCAAGTGGATCACAGACCAAAATAAAAAATATTTAATCCAATATATACAACACAATTTAAGAAAATGTCTTCATGAGCATGGAGCAGGGTAAGATTCCTAAAACTAAACTTAGAAAGTATTTACCATATAAGAGAAAACACATTGGAATACAGTTCATGTGAGCTAAGTCTCTGGAGACAGACTGTGTCAAACTGAGATTCTCCTAATTCTTTCCTTCAGAGTTTTTGGATCACATTCAAAATTGGACTATGGAAATGGTAATAGCACCTACTTCTTCAGTGTTGGCTGGATTGTATGAACTAACAGTATTTAAAACATACAGTGTACACTAACAAGTATGAAAACTTTTTCTAGTAAATTGCGAGATATATTACTGCATCAATTGTAACATGTATCACTTGTTTATATATAAGAATGGAAGAATAAAACCACAACCAAATGATGAAACAAATACATTTCACATAATATATTAGAAATTTTAGGGACTGGGCGTGGTGGCTCACGCCCATAATCCTAGCACTTTGGGAGGCCGAGGCAGGTGGATCATGAGTCAGGAGTATGAGACCATCCTGGCCAACATGCTGAAACCCCGTCTCTACTACAATACAAAAATTAGCTGGGTGTGGTGGTGCACACCTGTAATCCCAGCTACTTGAGAGGCAGAGGCAGGAGAATTGCTGCTTGAACCTGGGGGGCAGAGATTGTGGTGAGCCAAGATCACACCACTGCACTCCACTCCAGCCTGGCGGCAAAGTGAGACTCTGCCAAAAAAAAAAAAAAAAAAAAGAAATTTTAAGTGATTTCTGAATTGCATAAAAATTTTACATTGTAATTGATTTTAAAGTCTTTTCCATTTAGATCCAAGTCTTTAGAATAATTTTTACTTCACTAGCCCATGATTGATTATTCATCATCTGTGCCAATCTGAAGCAATGGTGATTCTGCATTTCTTGTGAGAGTCCTGAACTACTCTTTGTGAGATTATCTCTCCAAACACTTCTGTGAATTACAATGGTGATGATATTATCCAAAAATATCAAAGGAAGATTCTTAGACCAGTTTCATGTATGTGTACATGAGGACAGTGACATTAAAACTGCCTTCTGGCCAACAGTGTTCTGACACTATCAAATTTAAAATGCTGCATCTGTATGTGAAATGTGAAAATGTGCACTCTCAGATGAATGGAACACAGCATTTCTGTTAATGCCCATTCCTCATTGTTAAGTAAGGGTGGCACATCTGTGTATTCTGGCCTGTTATTGAGAAAACGTGCATAGAAACATTTTCACAGAAATTGACCACCTCCGTGTCTTCCCAGCTATTAAACACATGAGAGCTTCTGCTGGGGTTTTGGAATTCCTATTTTCTATGTGGAGAAGTTGTTATGTAAACTATGATTCATGAAATCCATTGAGAAGCAAAATAGAAATTTTAAATAGGTATTTGAAAATGCAAATTTGGTTAAATACACAAAAAAACATTAGTGCCATGCAATATATTAAGAGAAAGAAAAAAACAAATGATCAAGATTTGTAGTACTGAGAGGTGACAATGTGCTAACAGCCCTCGCTTGCTCTGGGCACTGCCTGGGGCTCTGCGTCCACTCTGGCTGCACTTGAGGAGCCCTTCAGGCCGCTGCTGCACTGTGGGAGCCCCTCTCTGGGCTGGCCGACACTGGAGCCGGCTCCCTCTGCTTGCGGGGAGGTGTGGAGGGAGAACCACAGGCGGGAACCTGGGCTGCGCATGGTGCTGGCGGGCCAGTGCGAGTTCTGGGTGGGCGGGGCTCGCAGGCCCCGCACTCCCAGCGGCAAGCTAGTGCAGCCGGGACCGCCCTGGGCAGTGAGGGGCTTAGCACCTGGGACAGCAGCTGCAGAGGGTGCGCCAGGTCCCCCAGCACTGCCGGCCTGCCCGCATCGAGCTCGGATTCTTGCTGGGCCTCAGCTGCCTCCCCACGGGGCAGGGCTCGGGACCTGCAGCCTGTCATGCCCAAGCCCCCCAACTGGTGGGCTCCCGCCAAGCCTCCCTGATGGGTGGAGGCTCCTGCTCCATGACATCTGGTCCCATTGACCACCCAAGGGCTGAGGAGTGTGAGCGTGCAGTGCAGGACTGGCCGGCAGCTCCGCCCTTGGCCCCAGGCGTGGGATCCACTAGGCAAAGCCAGCTGGGCTCCTGAGTTGGGTGGGGACTTAGAGAACTTTTATGTCTAGCTAAAGGGTTGTAAATGCACCAATCGGCACTCTGTGTCTAGCTAAAGGTTTGTAAATGCACCAATCAGTGCTCTGTGTCTTGCTAATCTAGTGGGGACTTGGAGAACTTGTGTCTAGCTAAAAGATTGTAAATGCACCAATTAGCTCTGTGTCTAGCTCAAGGTTTGTAAAGGCACCAGTCAGTGCTCTGTGTCTAGTTAATCTATTAGGGACTTGGAAAACTTCTGTGTCTACCTAAAGGATTGTAAATGCACCAATCAGCACTCCGTGTCTAGCTCAAGGTTTGTAAACACACCAATCAACACCCTGTGAAAACAGACCAATCAGCTCTCTGTATAATGGGCCAATCAGCTCTCTGTAAAATGGGCCAATCAGCTGTCTGTAAAATGGACCAATCAGCAGGATGTGGGTGGAGTCAAGGGAATAAAAGCAGGCTGCCCAAGGCAGCAATGGCAACCTGCCTGGGTCCGCCTGCATGGTGTGGAAGCTTTGTTCTTCACAGTGAATCTTGCTGCTGCTCACTCTGGGTCCACGGTGCCTTTATGAGCTGTTAAGACTCACCACGAAGGTCTGCAGCTTCACTCCTGACGCCAACGAGACCACGAATCCACCAGGAGGAATGAACAACTCTGGCCGCGCTGCCGTTAAGAGCTGTAACACTCACCATGAGGGTCTGCTGCTTCATTCTTGAAGTCAGCGAAACCAAGAACCCACCAATTCCCGACACAGCACTAGTATAAAAATAGGTATACGTAGGAAACAAATGGCTAAAAAAAAATTTTAAAAAGGAATCAAGTAACAAAAAAGGATAGGTATATAGATCAATGGACTAAAGCTGAATGTCTAAAAATTACAACTTAATGATCTCATGATTTTATAAGAATGTCAATTTAACGCAATATGGAAACTTTTTGATCAAGTGTTGTTGGGTCAAGGGGATCTCTATGAGTTGAACTACTATTTGACACACATATATGTATATTAATGACTCAAATTATGATTCACTTAAATACAAGAAATAGGCTTAACTCATAGAAAGGCACATAGGAATACATGCAGCTTCAGGTTAAACAATGGTTTCTGTGATATGAATGCACACGCACAAGAAACTGAAGAAAAAATAAATACATTAAAATTTTTCTGAATTAAACAGTTTTGTGACTCAAAGTATACCATTAAGTAAAAAGACTCACAAAATATTGAAGAAAATCATTGCAAGTCATATAGCTAATAAGCTTCTCCTATCCAGAATATATAAAAGCATCTTAACTCAAAAATCAAAAGGCACATATCCCAATCAAAAAAGGTAAACTATTTGAATAGTTATTTCTCTAAAGAAGTGATTGTCATGTACAATAAGCACATCAAAAGATGCTCAATGCTTTTTGTCATAAAAAAATGCAAATCACACCTGTAATCCCAGCTACTCAGGAGGCTGAGGCAGGAGAATCGCTTGAACCCGGGAGGTGGAAGTTGCAATGAGCCAAGATTGCGTCATTGCACTCCAGCCTGGAAGACAGAGTGAGACTCTGTCTCAGGGGGAAAAAAAAGCATTTCAAAACAACTAAGAGATATACTTCACAAACTTAGAAGGCATATTGATATGTAATTATTTTTTAAAGTCTTTTCAACTTATATTCATGTGGCTATTTATCTTGTGATAAATCTGACATCATATTCTGGGAAAGGCAAACATGTAGAGACAGTAAAGCAGTAAAGTTTAGTGGTTACAATGGCATCAGGAGAGGAAATGCCAGTAAATCTTAAGTACAGAGGATTTGTTTTGGGCAGTAAAATTATTCTGTATGATACTGTAAGTGCGGATACATAACACTGATTTTCAAATTCTAACTTACATTATTACTAAGAATGAGCATAAAAGTATGCAAATTAAAAACCTTATTCAGTAGGTAGGGATATCCCAGGAGGAAATGCAGGCAAAAATTAAATACAACTGTATAATAACTATAAGCCATAACTTCATTGAATGGAGTGGGGAATGAGGGACTGACCTATGAAACAGGAAATAAATGGAGATGCTGAGTCTTAAAAGTTTTATACATAAGCATTGCACTTTAATTGGCAAAATTCTTTCTCATGGGAACATTACCAATTCTAAACTCACTATATATGTACATATGCATGTGCATTCCTAATTCAAAAATCAAAATTTCAACATTTAAAATGCCATTCAGCAGAATGCCTCCTCATCCATATGGGATGCGCTTCCTGGTTCCTCAACTGTTTGATTTTCCTTCTCACCTATTAAAATAAAATATGATGTACAATAAGCTTTAAATCAAAACATAACATCACAGGAGGAGGCAGAAAACATGCCATCATTTGTTATTTATGGTAAAAGGTACAGTCATGCATTGCTCAATGAATGAAAGTTCTGAGAAATGGGTTGGGTGGCTTCATCATATGTGAACATCCTAGTGTACACATAGAAACCTGGAGAGTATATAGCCTATTGCCCTTAAGCTACAAATCTGTATAACATATTATTATACTAAATACTGCACACAATTGTAACACAATGGTACCTGTTATTCTAAACACACCTCAACACATAAAAGATACAGTAAAAATGTGGTATAAAAGATAAAAAATTGGTCACCTGTCTAGGGCACTTATCATATACTTTTACACAACTGGCAGCACAGAAGGTTGTTTTTCTTATCAAAACACCAGGGGTTCAATCTAGGTCCTTTTGCTCACCACACAGAAAGTTAATTACTGAGACAAATTTTGCCAGGGAAGAAGCCTTTATATTCAGGTGACATCAGCTAGAGAGATGGGAGATAAGCCTCAAATCCATCTCTTCCAACCAACTAAAATTGAGGGTTTATGTAGTTCAGAAGGAAGGTAGCCACCAGCAAGAAAACAGGCATTAGAAGGGGTAAGGAAGCCGTAATGACAATGAGGAATCTAGCATCTCATTGTCTAGATGCAGTGAACTGGTCAGTTTCAGTTCCTTGCCTGAGGGTCAGTTTCCTGAGGAAGAAGTTCAGATAAGACAGATAAAAGTTTCAAGTTTTAAGACCAGTATGGGTCAATATTTATGTTTATTCAAAAAAATTATATTTGTCCCATGGAACAGTTGGGCTGGCTTCATTTTCCCAACATCGCAATAAACAAACACATGATTAATGCTTTGTACATAGCTAGAAGATAGAAAATTTTCAGCTCCATTATATTCTCATGAGACCTCTACCATATCTGCAGCCCACCTTTGACTGAAATGTCATTAGGGGGCATGTGACTTTATACTAGGGATGCTACTGTGTTGCTTAGTTACCCTGAACATGCAACTATTTCACTGTATTAAAGGAATATCATTCTTTATAATGTTAAGCACTTATGTATAAAAAAGTGTAAGAAAATAATTGCTTATCAGTAACATAAATTCAGAGTCAAGGACCATGGTGATGCTAAACAACCAAAGATTGTCTGCATGGGAGGCCAAGATAGTGACACCTCTGCTTTCTGATGGCTCAATATATGTAAGCTTTGTTTCATGCACAGTTATTAAAATATTGTGTAAAATTACCGAGACTACGTGTATAAGTCATATTTAAAATATAAATGCCTATTCCATTTCCACTGCTTCATTTGACTAGACTTTTAAAAGATATTTAAATATTAATGAAACAAAATATAAATGAATCCACGTATGGACTTGTGTCCCAAACATAAAATATCTCATCATGTATATACAAATATTCCAAAATCCCAAAAAATCAAAAATCTTAAACATTTATGGTCCCAAGCATTTTGAATAAATAATACTCAACCTGTATTTTCAAGTGGTATTGTTAGAGTAGATAGTTAGCAGACATGAGCAGTGCAGAAGCGAGTTCCCCCTCCACGAGGAATGTCAGGCAACCATCAGGTGATGGTCAGGCGATTGTTAAGCTGTCTCTCTAAATAATAATTGGTGGCAACTGGCACTGGGGGAGCAGTCTCCCCATAGATAGAAAACACCTGAAGCTGGTGATCAGCCGTTTCCCCGTAAGATCTCAGCATGTGGGAAAGTGGACTCAACCATGTGCATTAAGAGGCAAAATGGCAGTGTTTGGTGTATGATCTTCCTCTAGGAACCATTGACTGGTAAGGGAAAAATGCCTCCAGTGAGCATGTGCACATCTTTAGTAAACACACTGTGCACGCAGCCCCTCCCATGTGCTGGCAGGCCACTGCATATGTGCACAGCCCACCCCATGGGAAGAATCAGAAGAGAAGAGATGCAACACCCTGGAAGCCTGTTAATGTATAAAACCTCAAGTAAAAGGTCAAACCAGGCACTTGGATCTCTCAAATCACCCACTTGGCCCTCTTCCAAGTGTACTTTACTTCGTTTCACTCCTACTCTAAAACTTTTTAATAAACTTTCATCCAGTTCTAAAACTTGCCTTTGTCTCTCACTCTGCTTCATGCCCCTAGGACAAATTATTTCCTCTGAGGAGGCAAGAACCAAGTTGCTGCAGACCTGTACAAATGTGCCACTGCTAACAGCATAATTAAATTAACAGAACCAACTAGCTCATTATTAGAGCAGTAGGCTATATACAAGTGGTAAAGAATAGATAGATTAATGTGGTACTAAATAAGATCCTGCGTAGCAGGAAACATTAGTAAAAATTCCTGTTTAATTTAATATGGATACATATTGACACATGTTGATATATATTGTGTCACTATACAAAGAATGCACAGATATATCTGTTTGCACTTTCTGTTAACAAAGCATCAAATCAATAGATTTCAAAGTCACAATGTATACACCCAGTGCCTGGATCTTCATTTCTTTCCGCCTCCTTCTTTTTTTTTTGAAACAGAGTCTGCCTCTGTTGCCTAGGCTGGAGTACAGTGGCACGATTTCAGCTCACTGCAACTTCTGCCTTCCGGGTTCAAGCAATTCTCCTGCCTCAGCCTCCAGAGTAGCTGGGATTAAAGGGATGTGCCACCACTCCCAGCTAATTTTTGTATTTTTAGTAGAGACAGGTTTTTGCCATGCTGACCAGGCTGGTCTCGAACTCCTGGCCTCAAGGGATCCACCCACCTCAGCCTCCCAAAATGATGGGATTACGGATGGAAGCCACTGCACCTGGTCCATTACTAATTCCATTCTCTAACTTAAAAAAATCTAGAACTTTGTGAACAAATGATTAATACAAGGCTTAAATAGGGAATAAGCACAATTAGCCTGGTGCACCCAGTAGTCCCAAAATAATAGAAAATGCTAAACAACAAAACAACCAACCAACCACACATAAAATTGCAGACACAGGTATTGGAAATTAATAGAGTATCCAACTGAAAAAATTTCCAGTGACATTCGGCCTGATTCCATCATTACACCAAGCCCTTCCATGGTTCTGAGGATTGCAGTCTTGCACTTAGGTGCACTATCAGCATCCCTGCATTTCCTGCTTCTAGAGAGCCTTTTGTGAAAGATCTCAGCCTCCATATTTATGTGATCAAATACCATAAAGTAAATCTCTATGTATCTACCTACCTACCTACCTACCTACCTATTCTATTGCTTCTGTTTGGAGAACATTAACTAATACAGATATTGGTAATAAAAATGGTTCTAGAGAAACGACATTTTTAAAATGACCATCCCTAATTGGTGTGAGGGTTTCTAGAACTGGCTCTCAATCTGATTACACCTAAAATTCTAACAATGCTACTTTTTTTTTTTTTTTTTTTTTTTTGAGACAGAGTCTTGCTCTGTCACCCAGGCTGGAGTGCAATGGCACGATCTTGGCTCACTGCAACCTCTGCCTCCCTGGTTCAAGCCATTCTCCTGCCTCAGCCTCCCAAGTAGCTGGGATTACAGGAACCTGCCATCATGCCCAGCTACTTTTTGTATTTTTGTAGAGACGGGGTTTCACCATGTTGGCCAGGCTGGTCTTGAACTCCTGACCTCAGGTGATCCATCTGCCTTGGCCTCCCAAAGTGCTGGGATTACAGGCATGAGCCATCACGCCTGGCCACAATGCTACTTCTAATAGAAAAAGAACACTGATAGTCCATGGCACGAACTGTTCATAGAGACATGCAAAGTATCTGCATTTCTCACTCCTAATCAGTTTGTTTAGCTGATTGGCTGAAGTAAGGTAAGAGGCAAGGAATTTGGTGATCTTTGAGCATTTGTGAAAAACCAAGGAAGATAATGTCATTGTGTGTTTGCTTCTCATGTGCCTTGGCAAAGAGATAAAATGACAGGAAGTGACTAGATATTCAAATTTCCAGAATCTTCTCTGCATAAATAGCCTAATAACTTTTAATTGTGCTCTGAGTCAGATTCTTCCCTTCTCTAGTCAATGGGGCTGAAATTGCTAAAAGTCAAACAGAAGCTCTCATCATGAAAGTGGCAAAATTACAAGGAAAGTTTAACTCTCAGTCTGGCAAGGTGTCTAAAGTTTAAGTGAGAGCAATGGTTAGGAAATAATGGGATTCTGTAAAACGGGGAGAGGATAGTTGGCAAGACACTGATGATGCGGGAACACTGAACTCCTAAATTCTAATGAATTTTGTTTGCCACCAGAAGTGAACTTTTTAACCCTACCCACAGTGGAAGCAGCTTTCCCACGTACAATGATGTAAGCCTTGTATTCCCTGTCTGAAGGGATTAAATATTTATTTACCTATGGAAATGATAATGGACTCACCTGAGGCAGTTGCCAAGCAAGACAATGGTGATTTTCATTAGGACTGACCACTGACAGCACTGTTTCTATAATAGAACTATATCTAGGTGCAAGTTTCAGTGGGATCTTAAATGTGAGGTACAAATTGTTACTTATGAGGATGTGCACTACATTTTAAAAAAAACCTACTTGAATTTTTTTAAAAAAAAATGTATCAACTAAAACCTTCAGAAAGTCTGTGGAAATGGATCTTAAATGGCAGCAAGGTCGTGGGATAGTGGAAGGAAAATAGCGTTGGATCAAGTTGAATTAATTAACATGGCCCATTAATGTTCCTGTTTGGGAGTCACGAAAGGTTCTAATAGTTTTTTTAGCTGATCAGCTGAAGTAAGGATAAAAAAATGGCCGACCATGAGCAAGTTGTGCCATCTATCTTGGTTTACCACAGAGGAAGGTATGCAAAGGCTTAGAGACAGATTAATGTTAGAGTGAATTTGTCATTAAAACCTATTCATTCACATTGGAAGGGTCCAGAAGACCTATCATTTACCAATACTGTGAGAAATAGATTTGTGATGGGATCCCCAGCATCCCTGAAGAGCTCTGTGGATGCTTTTCTCTGTAGGACAGATCTTACACTGAGAACCAAAATCAGTCCAATGAAAAGTTTAAATGCAATGAGAATAAGTGGATCCAGGGGTGGCAGGAACCAAGCAGTGGTCCTCAACTATCAAAAGCAAGGGGGCATTGTTATGGTAATGGAGAGCAAAGGCAAAGCAACAATAAGAACCATCTGACTCCTACAGATCTATGGACTTAACCAGTTATCCACAGTTTTCCTAGAAGTGAAACAGGTAAGAAGCTGACTAAATCCTTATTTGATCTCTCTAAGCAAAACACATGTTCATGTCCATGAACACAACTCTAACTCAAATGATAAAAAAGAAAAAAAAAGAATTATAGACCCACAGTCAATTCCTAGACTTGAGCCAATTTACAGTCTCAGAACCTTTCCTTGAAGGGGAGGCAGAGATCCTCCAATAAAGACAGAGGTACACTACCAAAACTATACATTAATCTTCCTCCCATACTTTCCTAAAAAGACTTACCACTTTTTATTAAGGCAATTGTTTACTGACAAAAAGGAAATAATCACATCATTTAGGGATGCCTGGACACTGGCTGTGAATGGACATTGATTCCAGGTGACCTGAAACATCAATGTTCCCTTCCAGATAGAATTGGCGCTAATGGAGGTCAGGTGGTCAATGATGTTTTAGCTCATGTCCTAGTCACAGTGTGTCCAGTTGGTCCCGAAACCCATCCTCTGTTAATTTCCGAGTTCCCCAATGCATAGTTGGAATAGACGTACTTAGCAGCCTACATCTTTGCCACATTGGTTTCCAAAGTGATGTTGTGAGAGATATGAAGGTGGAAAATGCCAAATTGTTATAGGTAGTTAGAAAGGCATGAGCAGGGTAGAAGAGGGCTGTCTCCCCCAACTCACAAGGAATAGCAGGCGATCATCAGATGATTGCTCAGCAGTTATCACATTGCCTCTCTAAAAATGATAATTTGGCAGCCAGTGCCAGGGAGAGACAATCTCCTGATTGCCCAGAGCTGTCACACTAAAGTGTTAATTGAACGCTGGTGCCGGGGAGAAGCAACTTTCCAAATGGATAAAAACACTTCCTAAACACACTGCTGCATGTTCACTTCCCAAGCATGAGGAGGGCACTGTACAGGTCCACAGCCCACCCTAATGGAAGAATCATGGGAAAGGGGAGCAAGACGCCAAAGGTGGGCCAGCATATAAAGTCCTATGATCAAGGTAAGACACTGTACTTGTCCTTCAAGTTGCCCACTTTGTCTCTTCCAAGTGTACTTTCCTTTCTTTCCTGCTCTAAAGGTTTTTAAAGTTTGCAAAAAAAAAAACTTCCACCCCTGCTCTGAAACTTGCCTCAGTCTCTTTTTCTGCCTTATACCTCTCAGTTGAATTCTTTATTCTGAGGAGGCAAGAATTGAGGTTGCTGTAGACCCACATGGCTTCACCACGGGTAACTTGGAGACCTACCCCTAATGTATTTGGTGCCGTGTGACTCACTCAGATCATTCCCTAGTGTTAAGAGAGCTCTGTGCCTCACCTTCTTTGGCTGGAGGCATCTTACCCAGAGCACGGTTTTTTTCTTCCCTTTCCCTTTCTCTCTCCTGCTTACAAACCAACACGCAGAGCAATTCCTCTTGGCCATAGTTGACTCTGCTCCCCCAGGCTGATTTCTGAGCTTACCCAGACCAGTGGCTTGTGGGGGTGTGAAGGACCTTAGGGTCCACACCCAGCAGATCAGAAGCACAAATGGCCATCCTAAACAGGAGGCTCATGAGATTGGTGAGGCTAAGGCCTAAAAATCACACAACGTCTGGGGTTTCCTTTGCCTTTATTAAACTAAAATCGGCTCTTTTCCAAAAACCTGCACCATCCATTTTCTGGTTTTCTCTGTGTGTTCTGCAATGGGCTAGTGCACACCCTGGACCTTCTGCCTTAGGAGCAAGTCTGCCTCTTTGCTTTTACTTTGCATGCCACGGGACTTCTAAACACACACTCCCTGTTATTCACACCCTGCGGCTCTCTACATTGTATGGCAGCAAAGACACAGGCTCCCTGGTGGATATCCCCTGAGGTTTATATTTGTTTTAACCAGCTCAGGTGACCTTCAATCCTTCCCCTGCATGCTGGCACATGGCCAGGACAGACTCTAATTGGAACTCTGGCTCTGCTGGCATCTTATAACTTACCACGTGCTTTTCAATTCCCGTATGCCACAGGGCCAAGTTTCTGATGGCTTTTAAAAGCAGTTTGCCTGCATAGGGCTTCATTCTGGCCCTTTAAGAATCCCACCCGCTTGCTTTTTTGAGATAGCACTATTTTGGGAGGAGAAAAAATTCTCCCTTTGCTGCTTGTGAGTTCTTACCCGAAGCCCTAAGTCTTCTGGAGCATACTGCTTTATGTCCAGAGTGTGAATAAACATTGCTGTCTTGAATCCAAGGACTGTTATTTACGTGAGCATGTGAAGGCTTTCCAGATGTAGGAGTCAGATGGTTCTTTTTCCTCTCACTTCCTTCCACTTCCTCCTCTAGGCTTCATTTCTCTAATTACTTCCATGCCCTTCTCAACATGCATCAAGACCTTTAAAGACATATTCTAAGGAAGCAGGGAGGAAACTCAAGTCTCTGTGGCAGTTAGCTGAAAAACAGGCTTCTGAGAAAAGAGTTACTCATTTTATTGTTAAAATACTCTGAGTGAGAGTTGCTATAAGGTCATGGAGACAAGGTCAGCCAGAGGCCACAGATGCAAGAGACCCATAGGACAGAGACAAAGGGTGGTCGCAGGCCAACAGATTACCACTGGAACAGAGATGAGAGGCTCAGGTGGTACATGTTAAAGACCAGTTCATTCCGGAACCCCAAAGATTAACAGGGGCCCACTGTTCACTCCAGCATCTCCTCTGTTTTCAAGTGGGTAATTGTGTTGAGATGGGACCATGGGTACACAGTAAGACTGGTTCATTCTGGAACCCAGGACCATGGGGGATGCCCCATTCATGATAATAGAAAGAAAGGGATCTTCTTTTTCCTCTTTCTCCTCTGCTATCTCTTCACAGATGGGTTATCACATCTCTATACCACAGGACATGCTTCTTGGATGCATCCCCCCAAACTGGGAATAGTTTAATTTCCCCAAACCTTCAGCCGGCTTAAAAATGAACTAAGAGGAAAATTATAAAAGTCAGCATTGGAACCCAATGACCCTGTGCAGAGGTCCTCAGATTAGCCTCTTCAGTCTTTTATAATTAAGAGGAGAATAAGGAGGACAGGGCTAAGGAGGACAAGGCAAATGGCATCCCCTCCCTCCAAAAGAAAAGATTCACACCTCTTTATATTACTTAAGGGACCAATTACTATTCTCCCACCAGTCCCTGGTAATGTCTAAATACCCAACAACTCTTTGGGCAAAAGTATACTTTCTAAGATCTGTACTAATTTAATATTTACCCAACCCTGAACTCCTCTTTCTAATAGCCTATTTGTCTCCACCTAAATCATTAACCAAATCTATAACCTAAACAGTGCTACATCAGGGGTCCAGAAGTAGCCCACACTTACTCAGACAAGCCCTGGCAAAAATATAACTGAGCAATCTCTTGAGGGGGGATAACTTCTACAGTATGCAGATAGCCTGTTTATCTGCTCCCCCTTCACAGGACACACACAGTAATAGGCAGTACAAATCTTAACTTTCTAATGGGAGGAAAATCACTTTTGTCTAATTCAAAAGTTATAAAGTTATAAAGGTATTTTTGGTAAAGACAGTTTTAAAGAAAAGAAATTTTATATAAGAAAGGATCCTGTATGGTAAATTCTTGTCCTAAAGTAAAATACTGGTTGTTTAAATAGAGGGATATTTAGGACAAGTCAAAAGGTACAAACATGTTGTAGATGGTTTGTGTATTTCATGGAAGAATTTGTGAAACAGAATTTATGAAAGAAATGTACAATTTAAAGGTTACCAGGCCTCATAAATGCTTCATAAAATGCCAGTGTGACTCTCAACTGCACAACTTAACTACTTTATGGCTAGTTAAGGCCTGGGGTCATGTGGAGTTAGCCATGACCCTAGCTATGCTGGAGTCAGACCTATCTGCACTCTGGTTTCCTAGGCTCCACACCTGGTACATAAGTAAAATTGCTTAATACCCAGGTTTTTCACCAAAAGTAAAAGTTGCTAAGAGTTAATGATGCAATTGAAACTACTGAAGAAACAGCTTTACACACAACTGTGTGTAGAATGTCCTTTAGGTAAAAGATTATAAGAAGGCATGGGAAAGTAGATTTCTTGCCTAACTACGGAGGGCTAAAGGATTGTTTTAAGTAAAATAGGAAAACTCTGACGGTTTGAACAAGTTGTGGAAGGTTTATGAAAAAATAATTATAAAATAGGTTCTGTGTGTAAACATATTGGGGAAAGTTAAAGGGGTATTATTCAGTTTTTCCATAAATTGAACACTGGAATAAAAGAACAAGAGAGTTTCCTTGGAGCATCAACCTTCTCTTTGGCAAAAAAATTGTAAAGGATTATAAAAGGTTTCTTACCTTATGGTCAAACTGATTAAAATTGAATAAATTTGTGTACAAGGTTTTATTAATAATTGACTTTAACATTACTAATACACTAATGCAAAGGTGAGATTTGGCTTTATCTGTGGAACAAGAATTTTTTAACATTAAAAGATAATGAAAGATTTTCATTTTCCTTTTGAATAAACTGTAGGAAAAAGAAGAGAAAGAAAAGAGACAAATTGGAAAGCTAAGTCTCCCTCTTAATAGGGTAGAGGTTTTTGCATTTATAAAATTTTTGAGTTATTATTTTGTTTAAATGAATGACCTATGGTAAACTCACATTTATTTTGTGATATCAAGTGTTTCAAAGTTTTGATATCTGACAAACCTCCAAAAATTAAATTGTAAATTATCTTTTTCTGACCTAATTAATCTTTAACATACTATGCCTTCTAAAGTCCAAAAATGGCATTGGCTTCTTTCGTATAAAAATCAAAGAGGAAGCATTGTCAAATATGACATGGTTTTTGGTTTTCCTTGGGCTGTATTTGTATAAATATGTTACTGATATGTGTTCCAAAGTTATGGAATTCTGATACAACTTAGGGCACATTATTAATAGTCAGAATTGTTATGTAAAATTGTTGTGTGCCACAGAAGTAACAAATTTCCGTCAATTGTGCCTTTAACTGTGGCTGCCCTAAAACTTTTTGTTATTCTCAGACAATTGTTGTCTTGTTTTAATCCTCTTCAAATGTAGTTTATAATTGGTTCCAGAACTTTCATAGGTGTTCTTTAGTGCAGGTTTCTGATAACTTTGGAGATTGTGACATTAGAATAAAGGAAAAAAATCCTTTCAGGACTCTCACGGAGAGCTGAAATGTTCATGAATATCAAGCAAAACAGGAGTTAACTGCATGGACTAAACTAATAGAAGTCTGAAGTAATCTTTTTTAAAATTTTTGTTTAAAACATTGCTGATCTTTGAAGCAATTGTGAATGGGAGTTCAATCATGATATGTAGAAAGCTGAAACTGGATCCCTTCCTTACACATTATACAAAAATTAATTCAAGATGGATTAAAGACTTAAATGTTAGACCTAAAATCATAAAAACCCTAGAAGAAAACCTAGGCAATACCATTCAGGACATAGGCATGGGCAAAGACTTCATGCCTAAAACACCAAAAGCAATGGCAACAAAAGCCAAAATTGACAAATGGGATCTAATTAAACTAAAGAGCTTCTGCACAGCAAAAGAAACTACCATCAGAGTGAACAGGCAACCTACAGAATGGGAGACAATTTTTGCAATCTACTCATCTGACAACGGGCTAATATCCAGAATCTACAAAGAACTCAAACAAAATTAAAGAAAAAAACAGCCCCATCAAAAAGTGGGTGAAGGAAATGAACAGACGCTTCTCAAAAGAAGACATTTATGCAGCCAAAAGACACATGAAAAAATGCTCATCATCACTGGCCGTCAGAGAAATGCAAATCAAAACCACAGTGAGATACCATCTCACACCAGTTAGAATGGTGATCATTAAAAAGTCAGGAAACAGCAGGTGCTGGAGAGGATATGGAGAAATAGGAACACTTTTACACTGTTGGTGGGACTGTACACTAGTTCAACCATTGTGGAAGACAGTGTGGCGATTCCTCAAGAATCTAGAACTAGAAATACCATTTGACTCAGCCATCCCATTACTGGGTATATACTCAAAGGATTATAAATCATGCTGCTATAAAGACACATGCACACGTATGTTTATTGTGGCACTATTCACAATAGCAAAGACTTGGAACCAACCCAAATGTCCATCAATGATAGACTGGATTAAGAAAATGTGGCACATATACACCATGGAATACTATGCAGCCATAAAAAAGGATGAGTTCATGTCCTTTATAGGGACATGGATGAAGCTGGAAACCATCATTCTCAGCAAACTGTCGCAAGGACAAAAAACCAAACACCACATGTTCTCACTCATAGGTGGGAACTGAACAATGAGAACACTTGGACACAGGAAGGGGAACATCACACACCGGGGCCTGTTGTGAGGTGGGAGGCGGTGGGGGGGGGATAGCATTAGGAGATATACTTAATGTAAATGACAAGTTAATGGGCACAGCACACCAACATGGCACATGTATACATATGTAACAAACCTGCACGTTATGCACATGTACCCTAGAACTTAAAGTATAATAATTTTTAAAAAAACATTGCTGATCTTTTTTGTTTTTCAGAGCCAAGAAAACTTTTGTTTTGAGCGATTTAAGGCTTTCCACAATTTCAAGGAGTAAAGTATATTCCTGTGAACAATATATATACATAATAAAAGCACATATGATATGGAAGAGGGGAAGGGAAGTGCTGGGAAGAGAATGGTGTGGTCCCTTTAAATGATACAAAAAGGTGGAAGGGCATGGTCCCAGGCTAGGGCTCCACCCCTGGGCCTGTGCCCATGAACCTGGGTTAGAATAGGCATTTTTGTTTTCCTGCCCAACTGTTGCATTTCCCAAGACAATCCTGGCCTGCCACACCCCCATCCTGTGCCTGTAAAAACCCTGAGACCCTAGTAGGCCGAGGCACAGGCAGCTAGTCAGTGGAGGAACACACGGGTGGCTGGACATCAAGAGTAATACACCAACAGGCACTGGCATGCTGGCCAGTCACAGACCGGCAGAATGACACGAAGTTTGGCTGGGGCAGTTAGAGGAGAGCCCAGGCTGCCAAGCAGCCCAACTCCAGGGGAAAATCATCTCCCTTCTGGTTCCCCCATCTGCTGAGAGCTACTTCCACTCAATAAAATTTTGCACTCATTCTCCAGTCCTACGTGTGATCTGATTCTTCTGGTACACCAAGGCAAGAACCTCAGGATACAGAAACCCCTCTGTCCTAGTGATAAGGTGAGGATCTAACTGAGCTAAATAACACAAGCCACCTATGGACGTCCAAACTAAAAGAGCACCCTGTAACACACGTCCATTGGGGCTTCACCTTTAAACATTCATCCCTAGACACTGCCGTGGGGTTCAAGCCCCACAACCTGCCCGACTGTATGCTCTCCTAGAGGTTTGAGCAGGGGGGGCACTGAAGAAGTGAGCCACACCCACACCACAGGCCCTGTGAAGGGGACAAGGCAACTTTTCCTGTTTTGTGTATGTGTGTCTATCAGTTTAAAGAGTAGTTCAACTCAAACATAGATATCCCCTTGACCCGGCAACACTTGATCAAAAAGTTTCCATATTGAATTAACTTGACATTCTTATAAAATCATGAGATCATAAAGGTAAGAGTTAACTTTTAGACATTCAGTTTTATCCCATCGAGCTATATGCCTATTTTTTAATTTACTTGGTTTTTTCTGTTTTTAATTCTTTTTTTGTTTTGTTTTAGACATTTGTTTCCTACATATACCTATTCTTGTAGTACAAATTTGTTTTCTGGTCATTCTATTAATGTATTGCATGGCACTAATGGTTTTTGTGTATTGAACCAAATTTGCATTTCTGAGAAAAATACCCTGGGTCATATGGTATAATAATTTTTACACATTTCTAATTTGTTTTGCTAGTGTTTCTTGGGGATTTTTTCTGTGTTTTTATCGCATATTAGTCTTCATTTTTCCTTTTTTGAAATGCCCTTGCCTTGTTTTCTTACCAGCATAAACTAACTCATAGTAACTGTTGTAGAGTGATTTCTTCTCCACTGTTTTTATTACTGGTGTTATGGTTATTTTATTTTTTGGAACAATTTGTGATAGATTGATGTTATTTATGATTTACAATAATTTATCAGAGAAATCATCCCAGTGAGGGGAGAGATGTGAATCCTAACAACAATCACATGACTTTGAAAGTGGTTTCTTCCCCCACTGATCCTTCAGTTAAGACTTCGGCCTTGGTCATTATTTCCAGTTGAATTCTTGACCCAGAGAAACTGTGATTAATGTGTGTGTGGCTTGGAGCCACTAATCCATATGTTAATTTGTTATGCAGAAACTAGAAGTATTAACCTGACAACAAATGTAATTTGGTATCCTGGATTACATTTAGGTACGGAAAAAAGTCATTATTAGGAAACCCAATGATATGAAGAACGTCTCTACTGCAGTTAATAATATTGTAACATGGTCCATTTCCTAGTTTTCATGAATAAACTACAGTTATAGAAATGTTAACATTCTAGTTGGCTGAAGGATTTATGAAACTCATTTGAATATGTGTACATCATTCTGTAAATCTAAAATTATTTCAAAATTTAAAAATGTTTTCCATAGTATTACTTTGGTCCAAGAAGAAAACAAAACAATGAAGGACATAAGCAGAACACCTACTCCTCAGGAGATGGATATGTAGGGAGAGAATAGCTAAACAGCTTTCTTTATCTATCCAACATTCCATATACACATGCACCTACTTGAGTACAACACCAACAGTCTCCAAGGACTCTCTCATTCATTTCTACATTCACCGTCATATTCTTCACTACCCAGTAAGGAGTAAGCACTGCTTCATAGATTGGTGCCTGTGCTTCACTCATCCCCACAATCTCCATTTTCACATATTGTTCAGAAATGTGTCTGCAGAATTTCACTAAAGCCTTTTTGGAAGACATAACTTCTGGACATTTGGTGCCAAAATTGAGAAAGTCTAGCGTCACAGAATTGAAATCTTACTTCAGCACTCAGAAGAGCATTTCCTTGGGACAGGGATTCCTTCTTGGAGTGACCAAAAAATAACTTTACCTTCAAGATTTGTTTTGGGAAAAAAAAACCCTTCCATAATTTCTTTTCATTCTAAAGTCTCCATGATGAATTCTCTAGAACCATTTATTCTATTGACACTTACACTGTAGAATTATATTACCCATTGCTAACATGAAAAAAATCCACAGAATAGGTATGGCCATGCAGATACAACATAAAAGCTTACAACTATGGTGGTTTAGGTTAGTCCTTGCTTACAAAGACCTAGACATACATCTCTACCAGGTGTTTTCCAGGTAAAGGCTAGTGAGTGATATACATACACTGTGCATAGGTGGAGAAAGTGCCATACGAACAGAAAAAAGAACAGACCGGTTACAACATATCCCAACTTCACCATGCAGTGATCCAAAAGATGAACACAGGATGACTGATGATTCTGTATATGTTCCACATTACAACAGAGATGTTGACCACTCATTCCCCACAGGATGCCCTGTCACAGACCACAGCACTCTGTTGGGTAGCAGCAGCACTGTCTCCAGAAACCATGTTTGCAAAGACTACAAAGCTTACAAACCATACTGTACACTCTACTCCTAGTATCCACAAAGTCAAGTATCTTGTTTTATGTTTAATATCATGGGTTATATTCTCCATACCACATAGTTTCACATAGTTTCAGTGAGAAAATGAGTTTCTGTGACCTGGAGTAAGAGAGAAAGCTGACCTGGACCACAAACCTCAACTGTAAATCAGGATAACAGTTATTTAGGTGCAGTTATGTGAGCATTTGTTACTGAAGAAAGATTGTAACTTCATATTCATACTTCACTCACTAAGACATGACAGCCTCATTTAAATTCCACATCTTAACATATCAAGGGTTATTCCATTTATTTTTTTTAATTTATTATTATTATACTTTAAGTTTTAGGGTACATGTGCACAATGTGCAGGTTAGTTACATATGTATACATGTGCCATGCTGGTGCGCTGCACCCACTAACTCGTCATCTAGCATTAGGTATATCTCCCAATGCTATCCCTCCCCCCTCCCCCCACCACACAACAGTCCCCAGAGTGTGATGTTCCCCTTCCTGTGTCCATGTGTTCTCATTGTTCCATTTATTTAGTTTTAACTGGATATTGTATAAGAGGTACCTGACAAGTCAAATCCTCCTTCCCTCTTCAATTACATGCATCTATTCTAATGTATCATGATGTAGACTGCAAATACAGTGACTCACCTGAATCTAGGATAAAAAAAAAAAAAACAGGCAGTCCATAAGTGAGACACTAGTAGATCTAGATGGAAGGGATGCATTTAAATGTGGCAAATCAGGATCAATTAAATTATAAAGGTCAGAATTTTAAAAAAGCAGGCAGTAAACAAAACTGTACTAATATGATGCCACATGCACAGATGACAAAGTACAGTGAAGCAAAGCACCAAACTCCCCAGTAGAAAGGAAGGTATGATTTTCCGCAGTATATTAAACCACCAGATTTACTAGTAGCTTGCCTTTTCAAGAAGCTGTCATGCAAACAAGCCAGATTCTCAGACCACATCATGAAGCAAGTACCCAAAACTCTACCCTTATCAGAAGTTAGTGTTCAGTGAATGAATGGCCTGTATATTTGAGATGATAACTGCATGTTCACGTAATTCATAATTCCTGGAGTGCACATCTCTAGGTAAACTTTCAGTCAACATCCTACATTGTAAACGCTAAGGGTTTATCACTTAATCCTAAACTGCATGTTTCCTTTTTAGTCAATATATTCATGAGGGAACACCAAAAGTTATTCCTATATTCAATAGCCCCAAAGTGGAGTTAACCAGAGTAGTAAGGGGGCAGAACAAAATATTTTATAAAGACCATAGATCACCTAGTTCGCAGTGACTGATCATAAGGTAATTTGTGTAATTACCTGCTATGTGATTAAAGGATCAGCATGAGGAAGAAATACGAAACATATGTTACGGATGAAAGCATTGAATTTCTATTGCAGATTGTAGCAAAACATTGCTCATATTTCTAGAATAAGGAAAGAAATGTGAAATATACAGCTTTTCCCAAGTCTTTAAAAAACTATCACTCCAGTTATTTTCAAATAACTAACTCTTCAAAATTTCTATTTTGTTTCTCAATGAATTTCACGAACCATGGTATATAAAACAACTTCCCCATACAGACAATAGGAATTCCAATACTCCAGTAAAAGAATCTGATATTTTTAACAGCTAGGAAGAATATAAATGGAGGTGGTTAAATTTGTGAAAATGCTTTGATTCATGTTTTCTCAATAATAAACTAGAATACAGCAGATGTGCCACCCTAACTTAACAATGATTAATGGGCAGTCGCAGAGAAAAATTGGTATGTTCCATTCATCCTAGAGTGCACATTTTCACATCTTTCAAATAGAGATGCAGCATTTTACATTTGATAGTGTTAGGACACTATTGGCCAGAAGGCAGTTATAATGTAACTGTCCTCACGTACACACACATGAACCTGGCCTAAGGATCTTCCATTGATATCTTTGGATAATATCATCAACAAACTTGCAGAGGGGGTGTGATAAGGTTGGAAAGATAATCTCACAAAGAGTAGTCCAGGACTCCCATAAGAAATGCAGTGGCTGGGGACAGTGGCTCATGCCTGTAATCCCAGCACTTTGGGAGGCCAAGGAGGGCAGATAACTTGAGGCCAGGAGTTCAAGACCAGCCTGGCCAACATGGCAAAACCCCATCTCTACTAAAAATACAAAAAAAAAAAAAAATTAGCCAGGCGTGGTGGTATGCACCTGTAATGCCAGCTACTTGGAAGGCTGAGGCAAGAGAATTGCTTGAACCCAGGAGTTGGAGACTGCAGTCAGCCAATATCACGACACTGTACTCCAGCCTGGGCAGTAGAGCAAGACACCATCTCAAAAAAAAAAAAAAAAAAAAAAAAGAAAAGAGAAAGACATGCAGCATCACCAGATCACCAGTGCTTCTGATTACTACAGATCATGAATAACTAATCATGGATTAGTGAAGTAAAAATGATTTCAAAGACTTTGCTCTGAATTGAATAAATTTTAGGCATACCTTTGCTTCTACGTTCTGTGATTATAGGAGTGATACAAGACAAATATCTACATGAATGTAAGTTCAAGAGGTTTTTCCAATAATTGTAAGTAAAATCTTGAAGTGATTCTGACATCATGATTTCTAAAATGTTAAGTAATAAGTATTTGTTTCATTACTTGTTAGTGCTTTTATTTTTTCATTCTGATATATAAAATAATGATAAAATGTTACAGTTGATTCAGTAATACATCTGACAATTAGAAAAAGTTGTCATACTAGCTAGCATACACTATGTGTTTTAAATGTAATTAGTTCATACAATCCTGCCAACATTCAAGAAGTAGGCGCTATTACCATTCCCATAGTCCAACACTGAATCTGATCCAAACACTCTGAAGGAAAAAGTAGAAGAATCTGACCTTGATTCAGTCTGTCTCCAGAGGTCTAGCTCACATACACTATGTTCCAATGTGTATTCCCATATATGGTAAATACTTTCTAGGGTTAGTTGCAGGACTCTTACCCTGCTTTATGGTCATGAAGATACTTTCCTAAGTTGTGTTATATACTGTTTTAAATATTTTTATATTTTGGCCTATGATCCACCTGGAATTGACTTCATGTGTAATGTGATGTCAAACGTCAGGTTTTAGTTTCCCTCAAAGAATATTAAATTTTCTAGGACATTTTTATAAAAAACCATCTATTCCCATCCACTGACTTATAAAATATTTGATCATGTATATATATATATTTTTTTTTTTCAGCTGAGTTTTCTTTTTTTTACAGGCGTGCACCATCACATACGGCTTATTTCTGCATTTTTGGTAGAGATGGGGTTTCAACATATTGGCCAAGCTGGTCTAACTCCTGACCTCAAGTGATCCACCTGCCTCGGCCTCCCAAAGTGCTGGGATTACAGGCATGAGCCCACATATTTACATCTTTCAAATAGAATTCGTAAAGAACTTGATACTCCGAAAACACTCTTGGCCAGACAGCAAATTGTGATTGCCCTTATTGGTGCACACATGAACTTGGTGTAAAAACATTCCATAGTCACCTTCCAGTGATATTGTCAGCATCGAAACTTGCAAAGGGGCCATGAGCAGGTTGAAGAAATAATCTCACAAGAGTAGTACAGGATACTACTAAGAAATGTGCATCAACAAAGCTTCTGATTAGCAGAGATATTGATAATGTAAGGAAAATCCTGGATAAGATGTATTGAGAAGTGATTCAGAGTTTGATCTGAATGAGATAAAATTTCAGGATACGTAACGTTAGTGTATTTTGCTCGTATTTCCCATCTCATATAAATCATATGTGTAATATAAAACAATTATCTACATATAATCATAGGTCATGCCACTACACTCCAGCCTGGGTGACAGAGTGAGACCCTGTCTTAAAAAACAAACAAAAAAAAACCACATTTTTTAAAAGAAGAGTTATACATTTGCAGAATAGTTACAAATGTAGTAGACAGTTTCCATAAACTCCACTCACAGTGCGTCTTATATTATTTATCTGGTACATTAATGTGGGACATTTGTCAAAACTAACCAACTAATACCATGTATTATCATTAAGTACTATACACACTTTATTCAGATTTCTTAGTTTTCACTTAATGTTATGTTTTAGGATCTCATCCAGGATATGTTATCACATTTAGATATCATGTCTTTAAGTTTCTCAGAGTTTCCTTGTTTTTGATGCCATTGACATTTCTAATTTGGGATTTCTCTGATGTTTTGCTCATAATGAGGCTGATCCCCACCCAAGGGCGTCTAAGCATTCCCTTTTCACCTCATCCACACCAATATCTATCATTTATTGACTTTTTAATAATAGCCATTCTGAATAGGGTAGGGTGGTATCTCATTGTGGTTTTCATTTGCATCCCAGATGCTGATTCATGTTGAAAATGTTTTCCTGTGTTTGTTGGCCATTTGTGTATCTTTTGAAAACTATCTGTTCATGTCATTTTCTCACTTTTTAATGGGATTATTCATTTTTTTCCTACTGATTTGTGTTTCTTGTAGATTCTTGATTAGTTCTTTGTTGGATGTGTAGTTTTCAAATATTTTTCTCCCATTCTGTAGGTTGTCTGTTTACTCTGTTGATTATTTGCTTTGCTGTGCAGAAAACTTTTAGTTTAATTCCATTTATTTTTTTATGTTGCTGTTGCTTTGGGGGTTTTAGTCAAACATTCTTTGCCCAGGTCAATGTCCAGAAGACTTTTTTTTCTGGTTTTTCTTCTAGAATCTTTCTGGTTTCACGTCTCACATTTAAGTATTTAATCCATCTTGAGTTGATTTTTTATATGGTGACAGAAAAGGATCCGATTTCATTCTTCTGCGTGTGGCTATCTTGTTTTCCCAGTACCTTTTATTGAATAGGGTGTTCACTCTTCAGTGTATGTTTTTGTCTACTCTGTTGAGTATCAGTTGATTGTAAGGCTTCATTTCCGGGTTCTGTATTCTGTTCCATTGGTCTATATGTTTAAGTTTATACCAGTGCCATGTTAGAGTGCCAGCAGATGTTGTAATGGACTGTATTTCTTGACCTCGGGCAAGGGTGCAGTGCTTGCAGGAGACAGCCAGCTGCAGTCATGGTGGTGGGATTTATGCTTAGCCTTTGTTACCCAGGGGAAGTACTCAGGTGATGATGGGCAGGGACATGGAACTCTTAAAAGTCCCCATTCCTGTTCTGCTACTAGGGTAGGTAGAGGGGAAAAGCTGGGTGGGGAGTCAGCAAAGTCCACACTCCGGCTTTCCGAGCGTGGGCACAAGCAGCAGCCCAATGGGGATTGGTGGTTACTTTCCTGGCCACTGGGATAGGATAATGTTCCAGGGAGAAAGAGAATACCCTCTGCTTCACGAGGGTCTGTACATGCAGGGAAGGGTAGCAAATGGCAGGTCAGTTCCCACGACCTCGACACAGCAGGTCTCACACATGCAGACTTCTGCTGGCAAAAAGCCACAACAGCCAGCTAGTTCCAGGCAGTCCAGGCTCAGAAGACAAACCACAAGACTTCCCACTGGAGACTGAAACTGAAACAGTAGCTCTGAGGCCACACCCCTCGATTTGGCACGTGAAGCAGGAATACCCAGCTCCCGTGACCCTGGCAAAAGAATGCTTCCTGCTTGCGTTCTGGTCATAGGGGGTTCATCCCCTGTTCAATACTGGATTGCGCATGTCAGTTGGGAGCTTCTTACAATGTGTGACCACTGCCTGGGTTACCTGGATGTTTTCCACAAGGTTCCCCTATGAATTAGTATCAGGATTATCCTTCTTCTGTCCGTGCTGTGGTCTGAGAGTGGACACGCAGCACATCCAGGTGCCACTCCTTTCATGCTCCCCACCTCTCTAAGTCAGCTCCAGCGCTGGGTAGGGTTAAGGCACTTCCCCATGGACTGGATTGCCTGGCTCCCCAGTGAGAGTGTGTATCATGGAGACTGTCTCCCCCTTTTGCACTCTGAAGACTCAGTTTCCCATCTGACACATGGTGCAAGTTGCTGCCTGCTGCTCCTTTCAAATTATCCAAAGTTTCTTTCAGTTTTTCTGTTGAGTTCCTGTGTTTGTTGGATACAAATTTACAGTGTAAATCTCTACACACTATTTTGCTGTTTAGAAGCAGGGAGGTGTGCTAACGAAGCCTCCAATCTGGCATCTTGAAACAAAAACCCAAGAAGACATGCTCCACTTTATGGGTAGAATGTCTACCAAAGTTATTTGGAACTTTCACCATGAACATTGAATATGTATGTATTCTCCTTTAATAATTATTATATTGATTCAGTCATTTTTTATGTCAGACCCCAAACATAGGTGTTTATTTTACCCTTTACTTTTATTACTTCATTTATTTGATTAAATTGTTGCAGTGTTGGCTATTGGATCATCTGTCAATTTTGAAACACCACCATAATTAAGCTTTGATGTTGTTATGTGGTTGTTTAGTTGTTTGCATTGTTGTTTGGCATTTTTTTTTCTAGCATTACTAGGTGCTCAGGCTAATGGTGCTGATTCCCGCGCAAGCCTGGTATTAACCTTTTTTTTTTTTTTTTCACAGATCCCTCGTTCTTTTTATTGGAAAGTTGAATTACAAATGGAGACCTGCGCCTGGACGTGTTCATCACTCCTGTAGCATCTGTATTCATGATCTTGCCTGCTGACAGATCAAATAAATCTATGTACACTGATTCATATATATACGTATGCATATATGGATATGCACACACACATATATGTAAGTTTATATATATGCACATACATACACATATGTATATTTTACCATGTATACAGTGATAAGGATAGTTCTTTTATTTAATCACATAATCCAAAAAACATGTATAGTGGTTTCAGAACTGGAAATGTATACTTGACCAACTGAAGTACCTATGGATAAATCTTTACCCTTTAGACTCAGAATATTCACTTGTTTGCTAAGTTACTTGGGTCAGCTGCTTTTCCCCCACTCCCTTCAGTGAGGTTATTTCACTGATAATGTTATACAGTCACATTATATGCATAGCCCCATGCTATCTCCTACCTACTGTATAAGATTTTTAATTTGCTTATTTGTATTATAAAGTTATTTAGGATTTGTAAAATATAATCATGTGTTTATCATTACAGTATGATACTACAATAATTTCACTTCCCAGAGGAAATCTGCTGTGCCTCACCAATTTGACCTGCCTCTCTTCCAAGCCCCTGGTAAACACAAAACATTTTATTGTCTCTATGCTTTTTCACTTTCCAGAGTGTCACATAACTAGAATCACACACATATTTTGCCTTTTAAAATTTGCTTTGTTTTTTTGCAATATGCCCTTTAGATTTGTGAAGTGTATTTCATGGTTGTTTAGATTTGCATTTTCCTAATGGCAGAAGACTTAGGCCTCACATCATGTGGTAACTAGACATGACTATAGTATCTTTGGAGATACAGCTATTAAAGTAATTTACCAATCTGATTGTGATATTTATTTTTAGTTGTAAAATATTTTTATATGTTGTAGATAATAGACCCTTTTCTGCTATGAGATTGCAAAGATTTTCTTCTACACTTTGTGTTATCTTTTTGCTTTTAATGATGTACTCTGATTTCCGAAAGATTTTAATTCTATAAAGTTCAATATATTCATGTTTTTTACTTAACTTTTTTGGGCTTTAGCTGTCATACCTTAGAAATCACAAATTATTGTTTAACCTAAGACCACAAATATGTATTCCCATATTGTCTTCTGTGGGTCTGGTATATTTAGCTCCTATATTTGGATATATGATCATTTTGGTCCAATTATGTGTATGGTGTGAGAGAGAAGTTCAATTTGCTTTTGGATACTCAATTGTCCTAGCAACATTTGATGGAAACCTATTTTCGATATTCAATTTACTTAGCTACCTTGTAAAATCATTTCACCATAAAGGAAAAGGGTAATTTTTAGAATTCAGTTCTATTATATTTCTTTTATCTGTAAGTCTGTGTTTACACTAGTACCACAAATCTTGATTATGATTGCTTTGTAGTAACTTTTGAAATTCGAATGCATGAGTCTACTTTGTGAACTCTGCTTTTCATTTGAAAATTTTCTGGCTGTATTGCATAATACATGAATTTTAGAAGCAGCTTGTCAAGTTAGAAAAAAAGTCACCTTCTATTTTTAAAGAGATTGCATTACATCTATATGTGAATATGAAAAATATTGCCACTTAGCAATATTAAATCTTGTGTTCATTTTTATTGACTATTTACCCTGTTTACATACTCCTGTACAATGTTGACAACAAGTGTCAAGAGTGGTCCTGGTCTTGTTTCTAATCTTGTTGAAAAAACTTGAGCCTTTCAGATAAATTGTGATGATATGTGAGGTTTTCATGAATGCCCTTTAACGTAAAGAAAGTTTTCTCATAGGCTTAATTTGCTTTGTATTGTTATCACAAATTGATTTTGAATTTTTCAAGTGAATATTCCGCATCTTTTGAGATGATCATATGGCTTTTGTATTTGATTTTATTAATAAAGGGCATGACACTAATTATTTTATATGTTGAACCAAATTTGCATTTCTGAGCCAAATACCCTTAGTGATGGTATATAATTCTTTTTACATTTGCTGACTTGTTTTGCTGGCACTTCCTTAAGAATATTTGCTTCAATAGTTACAAAACATATTGATCTTAATTTTTCTACCTTGCAGTGTCTTATTTTAGTTTTAGCATCATATAAATTCACCAATAGTATACATTGGAAAGTGATCTCTTCTCCACTTCTGTCATTTTTGTTTAAGTTGTTTTTAAGTTTTAAGAATTTGTGATAGATTGTTACCAATTATTTTCAGGATTGAATAGTTCACCAGTGAAGTCATCTCAACCAGTACAGGGCCTTGACTCCTAACAACAATCATGAGCTTGGAAGAGGATCCTTCCCGAGCTGAACACTTGAGACCTCATTCTTGGCAATGATCTACATCTGAATTCAATGATCCAGAGAAACTGTAATGTGTGCATGTGGTTTTGAGCCATCTAGTATGTTATAATTTATGCAGAAATAAATAGCCCAGCCTGCACGGATGCTGGTGTGAATGCTCTCCCCCATTCTTACCACTGAATGTGAAGAATGGCTTCATGAAACTCAGCTAATTTGTTCTTGACTCTCAGTTCCATCTTCTTAACTCAAAAACTCAGAGTATCTTCAAAAGTCCATGCCACACTACAGGACAGAAACTCTCCTGAAGCAGTGTCTTGAGAAATTGGTAGGGCTCATGTCACTGTCTTGTATGTCTCAGATATCACTGTCCTTCATTGTTTGATATAATCTGTTTTACAAGCCATTGTTCCATATGTTTTGCCCCTTTTTTTGTTTGTTTATACATGTGGTATAGCAGTCTAATCCTCACAGGGAGAGTATCAGAAAAGAGTTTTGCATTATCTAGAGTTGTGGGTCATTGGGAAGCATCTTAGAACCTACCTACCACATCAGTTTCTGTCCAATATGCATCAGTTTCCCCAACATTATTTATTTTGTTGATGTCGACCCTTGTGAAGTTACAAAGTATTTTTTAGCCTGTATCACACAATATGGATGTGTTAAATTTTCTCAAAATTTGACTAAGATTACACATTAACTTACACACATATTTATCTAACTTTGACGACAAAAAACCTGAACAGTATATTATTTAGAAATACAAATATAGAAAATAATAAGAATGAGGGAATGACAAAGCGAATTCAATGTTATAGTAACATTCACCACGGTAAAAGAGAGGATGGAACATATGTGATGCATCAGTAATATATATACAATATTTGGTTATTAATCTTGACAGTGGATTAAGACAAAGAAAATGCATTTTTTTCTATTTTAGAATAGTTTTAAGTTTACAGAACCATTGGAAGTCACTACAGAGAGTGTATGTATATTTATCCAACACAGGGTTTTCTTTATTAACTTTCTACATTACTATGTGGGATATTTTTTCACAATTATCACACCATTATTATACATTTTCATTCATTTAACAAGTGCACGCATTAATTGTATATTTTTTGCCTTAATGTCAATTTTCTGTTCCAGGATTCCATCCAGGATACCACAACATATTTAGATATCATGTCTCCTTGTGCTCTTCTCCACTGTGCCAGGTTCTCAAATTTTCCTTTTTTTTTTTTTTTCATGATACTTACACCTACATTTGGAATTTCTTTGACGTTTTTCTGATGATTCGACTGGTGTGGGTTTAGGTGAGGAAGACCACAGAGGATATGTGCCACTCTGATGACATTATACCAGTTATACGTATTAATATATCTATTTCCCCCTTTCCATGTTGTGCTTTTATTTTAAAGTCACTAAGTACAAAACATACTTCACAAGTGAAGAATTAGCTTTAAATTTTATTGGCAGTGCTTGCAGAAATATCATTTGCATTTCTTTTCCACAGGCAATTTATCTGTTCTCCATCATTTATTATATATTTTAAATTGATTATTTATATCATATGGGGTATTATATAAAATTATAGATAAGTATTGTAAGCTATACTTATACTAATTTATTTACTTTGCTGCTCAAATTGTTTCAGGGTTTGTCATTGGAAGGTCTTTCTGTCGGATCCTGTACCATATGGAATTGCCAACATGATTGCTGTTTGATTTTGTTTGTTTGGTTGGTTGGTTGATTCTGTTGTTCATTAGCATGATTTTACTTGCTAGCACTTTAAGGTGTTCCAGGCTTATTGTGTTGTTTCCCTGCACATGCCAGGTACTATTTTTCAAGGAATCATAGTTTCTTGTTTTTGTGCATGGTATTAGAAAAAAACATTTGGTCTATGTGTGTTCCCATTTCTACTAGGGATCTGTTGATTCCACTCTGTCATCCAACAAGGCAATAGAATATATGTGTGTATACTAACTCTCACATACACGTATATAAATACAACATATGTGTATCTATAAACACACGCATATTTCTACATTTGATCATATATATGTATATAAAGTCAAACATGAATTCCTACTAATGTCCTCAGTACCACATGATGTAATCCAGTACCCTATGAATCAATTTTTTCATTTCTACTACTTGTAGGTAATCTCTCACATTTTTTAAGACATTTCCTTTATTAAGTACAGCATTAAAGGTCTCACATAGGTTTTAACATGTTATTTAGATCATAATTTTATAGACATATTTACATATCTAGCAATAAGGTTTTTTTTCTTTTTCTTTTTTTTTTTGTTATACTTTAAGTTTTAGGGTACATGTGCACAACGTGCAGGGTTGTTACATATGTATACATGTGCCATGTTGGTGTGCCGCACCCATTAATTCGTCATTTAACATTAGGTATATCTCCTAATGCTATCCCTCCTCCCTCCTCCCACCCCACAACAGGCCCCAGTGTGTGATGTTCCCCTTCCTGTGTCCAAGTGTTCTCATTGTTCAATTCCCACCTATCAGTGAGAACATGCGGTGCTTGGTTTTTTGTCCTTGGGATAGTTTGCTGAGAATGATGGTTTCCAGCTTCATCCATGTCCCTACAAAGGACATGAACTCATCCTTTTTTATGGCTGCATAGTATTCCATGGTGTATATGTGCCACATTTTCTTAATCCAGTCTATCACTGATGGACGTTTGGGTTGGTTCCAAGTCTTTGCTATTGTGAATAGTGCCTCAATAAACATATGTGTGCATGTGTCTTTATAGCAGCATGATTTACAATCCTTTGGGTATATACCCAGTAATGGGATGGCTGGGTCAAATGGTATTTCTAGTTCTAGATCCCTGAGGAATCACCACACCGACTTCCACAATGGTTGAACTAGTTTACAGTCCCACCAACAGTGTAAAAGTGTTCCTATTTCTCCACATCCTCTCCAGCACCTGTTGTTTCCTGACTTTTTAATGATCGCCATTCTAACTGGTGTGAGATGGTATCTCATTGTGATTTTGATTTGCATTTCTCTGACGGCCAGTGATGATAAGCATTTTTTCACGTGTCTTTTGGCTGCATAAATGTCATCTTTTGAGAAGTGTCTACTCATATCCTTCGCCTACTTTTTGATGGGGCTGTTTTTTTCTTGTAAATTTGTTTGAGTTCTTTGTAGATTCTGGATATTAGCCCGTTGTCAGATAAGTAGATTGCAAAAATTTTTTCCCATTCTGTAGGTTGCCTGTTCACTCTGATGGTAGTTTCTTTTGCTGTGCAGAAGCTCTTTAGTTTAATTAGATCCCATTTGTCAATTTTGGCTTTTGTTGCCATTGCTTTTGGTGTTTTAGACATGAAGTCCGTGCCCATGCCTATGTCCTGAATGGTATTGCCTAGGTTTTCTTCTAGGGTTTTTATGGTTGTAGGTCTAACATTTCAGTCTTTGATCCATCTTGAATTAATTTTTGTACACGGTGTAAGGAAGGGGTCCAGTTTCAGCTCTCTACGGATGGCTAGCCAGTTTTCCCAGCACCATTTATTAAATAGGGAATCCTTTCCCCCCATTTCTTGTTTTTGTCAGGTTTGTCAAAGATCAGAGAGTTGTAGATGTGTGGCATTATTTCTAAGGGCTCTGGTCTGTTCCATTGGTCTATATCTCTGTTTTGGTACCAGTACCACGCTGTTTTGGTTACTGTAGCCTTGTAGCATAGTTTGAAGTCAGGTAGCGTGATGCCTGCAGCTTTGTTCTTTTGGCTTAGGATTGACTTGGCAATGCGGGCTCTTTTTTGGTTCCATATGAACTTTAAAGTAGTTTTTTCCAATTCTGTGAAGAAAGTCATTGGTAGCTTGATGGGGATGGCAATGAATCTGTAAATTACCTTGGGCAGTATGGCCATTTTCATGATATTGATTCTTCCTATCCATGAGCATGGAATGTTTTTCCATTTGTTTGTATCCTCTTTTATTTCATTGAGCAGTGGTTTGTAGTTCTCCTTGAAGAGGTCCTTCACATCCCTTGTAAGTTGGATTCCTAGGTATTTTATTCTCTTTGAAGCAATTGTGAATGGGAGTTCACTCATGAGTTGGCTGTTTGTCTGTTATTGGTGTATAAGAATGCTTGTGGTTTTTGCACACTGACTTTGTATCCTGAGACTTTGCTGAAGTTGCTCATCAGCTTAAGGAGATTTTGGGCTGAGATGATGGGGTTTTCTAGATATACAATCATGTCATCTGCAAACAGGGACAATTTGACTTCCTCTTTTCCTAATTGAATACCCCTTATTTCCTTCTCCTGCCTGATTGCCCTGGCCAGAACTTCCAACACTATGTTGAATAGGAGTGGTGAGAGAGGGCATCCCTGTCTTGTGCCAGTTTCCAAAGGGAATGCTTCCAGTTTTTGCCAATTCGGTATGATATTGGCTGTGGGTTTGTCATAAATAGCTCTTATTATTTTGAGATATGTCCCATCAATACCTAATTTATTGAGAGCTTTTAGAATGAAGGGCTGTTGAATTTTGTCAAAGGCCTTTTCTGAATTTATTGATGATGATCTAGTCATGTGGTTTTTGTCTTTGGTCCTGTTTATATGCCGGATTACGTTTATTGATTTGCATGTGTTGAACCAGCCTTGCATCCCAGGGATGAAGCCCACTTTATCTTGGTGGATAAGCTTTTTGATGTGCTGCTGGATTCGGTTTGCCAGTATTTTATTAAGGATTTTTGCATCAATGTTCATCAGGGTTATTGGTCTAAAATTCTCTTTTTTTGTTGTGTCTCTGTCAGGCTTTGGTATCAGGATGATGCTGGCCTCATAAAATGAGTTAGGGAGGATTCCCTCTTTTTCTATTGATTGGAATAGTTTCAGAAGGAATGGTACCAGTTCCTCCTTGTACCTCTGGTAGAATTCGGCTGTGAATCCATCTGGTCCCGGACTTTTCTTGGTTGGTAAGCTATTAATTATTGCCTCAATTTCAAAGCCTGTTATTGGTTTATTCAGAGATTCAACTTCTTCCTGGTTTAGTCTTGGGAGGGTGTATGTGTCCAGGAATTTATTCATTTCTTCTAGATTTTCTAGTTTATTTGTGTAGAGGTGTTTATAGTATTCTCTGACAGTACTTTGTATTTCTGTGGGATCAGTGGTGATATCCCCTTTATCATTTTTTATAGCATCTATTTGATTCTTCTCTCTTTTCTTCTTTATTAGTCTTGCTAGTGGTCTATCAATTTTGCTGATCTTTTCAACAAACCAGTTCCTGGATTCATTGATTTTTTGAAGGGTTTTTGTGTCTCTATCTCCTTCAGTTCTGCTCTGATCTTAGTTATTTCTTGCCTTCTGCTAGCTTTTGAATGTGTTTGTTCTTGCTTTTCTAGTTCTTTTAATTGTGATGCTAGGGTGTCAATTTTAGATCTTTCCTGCTTTCTCTTGTGGGCATTTAGTGCTATAAATTTCCCTCTACACACTGCTTTGAATGTGTCCCAGAGATTCTGGTATGTTGTTATCTTTGTTCTTGCTGGTTTCAAAGAACATCTTTATTTCTGCCTTCATTTCATTACGTACCCAGTAGTCACTCAAGAGCAGGTTGTTCTGTTTCCATGTAGTTGAGTGGTTTTGAGTGAGTTTCTTAATCCTGAATTCTAGTTTGATTGCACTGTGGTCTGAGAGGCAGTTCATTATAATTTCTGGTCTTTTACATTTGCTGAGGAGTGCTTTACTTCCAACTATGTGGTCAATTTTGGAATAAGTGCAGTTTGGTGCTGAGACGAATGTATATTCTGTTGATTTGGGGTGGAGAGTTCTGTAGATGTCTATTAGGTCCGCTGGTACAGAGCTGAGTTCCATTCCTCGATATCCTTGTTAACTTTCTGTCTCGTGGATCTGTCTAATGTTGATAGTGGGGTGTTAAAGTCTCCCATTATTATCGTGTGGGAGTCTAACTCTCTGTGTAGGTCTCTAAGGACTTGCTTTATGAATCTGGGTGCTCCTGTATTGGGTGCATATATATTTAGGATAGTTAGCTCTTCTTATTGAATTGATCCCTTTACCATTATGTAATGGCCTTCTTTGTCTCTTTTGATCTTTGTTGGTTTAAAGTCTGTTTTAACTGAGACTAGGATTAGGATTGCAACTCCTGCCTTTTTTTGTTTTCCATTTGCTTGGTACATCTTCCTGCATCTCTTTATTTTGAGCCTATGTGTGTCACTGCACATGAGATGGGTTTCCTGAATACAGCACACTGGTGGGTCTTGACTCTTTACCCAATTTGCCAGTCTGTGTCTTTTAATTGGAGCATTTAGCCCATTTACATTTAAGGTTAATATTGTTATGTGTGAATTTGATCCTGTCATTATGATGTTAGCTGGTGATTTTGCTCATTAGTTGATGCAGTTTCTTCGTAGCCTCGATGGTCCTTACAATTTGGCATGATTTTGCAGTGGCTGGTATCGGTTGTTCCTTTCCATGTTTAGTGCTTCCTTCAGGAGCTCTTGTAGGGCAGGCCTGGCCTGGGGGAGACAAAATCTCTCAGCATTTGCTTGTCTGTAAAGGATTTTATTTCTCCTTCACTTATGAATCTTAGTTTGGCTGGATATGAAATTCTGGGTTGAAAATTCTTTTCTTTAAGAATGTTGAATATTGGCCCCCACTCTTCTGGCTCGTAGAGTTTCTGCCGGGAGGTCAGCTGTTAGTGTGATGGGCTTTCCTTTGTGGGTAACCCGACCTTTCTCTCTGGCTGCCCTTAACATTTTTTCCTGCGTTTCAACTTTGGTGAATCTGACAATTACGTGTCCTGGAGTTGCTCTTCTCAAGGAGTATCTTTGTGGCATTCTCTGTTTTTCCTGAATCTGAATGTTGGCCTGCCTTGCTAGATTGAGGAAGTTCTCCTGGATAATATCCTGCAGAGTGTTTTCCAGCTTGGTTCCATTCTCCCCGTTACTTTCAGGTACACCAATCAGACGTAGATCTGGTCTTTTCACATAGTCCCACATTTCTTGGAGGCTTTGTTCGTTTCTTTTTATTCTTTTTTCTCTAAACTTCTCTTCTCACTTCATTTCATTCATTTGATCTTCCATCACTGATACCCTTTCTTCCAGTTGATCGAGTCAGCTACTGAGGCTTGTGTATTCAACACGTAGTTCTCATGCCATGGTTTTCAGCTCCATCAGGTCCTTTAAGGACATCTCTGCATTGATTATTCTAGTTAACCATTTGTCTAATCTTTTTTCAAGGTTTTTAACTTCTTTGCCATGGGTTCACACTTCCTCATTTAGCTTGGAGAATTTTGATCATCTGAAGCCTTCTTCTCTCAACTTGTCAAAGTCATTCTCCGTCGAGCTTTGTTCCATTGCTGGTGAGGAGCTGCATTCCTTTGGAGGAGGAGAGGCGCTCTGATTTTTAGAATTTTCAGTTTTTCTGCTGTTTTTTCCCCATCTTTGTGGTTTTATCTACATTAGATCTTTGATGATGGTGACGTACAGATGGGGTTTTGGTGTGGATGTCCTTTCTGTTTGTTAGTTTTCCTTCTAACAGTCAGGACCCTCAGCTGCAGGTCTGTTGGAGTTTGCCGGAGGTCCACTCCACACCCTGTTTGCCTGGGTATCAGCAGCAGAGGCTGCAGAACAGCAGATATTGGTGAACAGCAAATGTTGCTGCCTGATCATTCCTCTGGAAGTTTTGTCTCAGGGGTACCCGGCCGTGTGAGGTGTCAGTCTGCCCCTACTGGGAGGTACCTCCCAGTTAGGCTACTCAGGGTTCAGGGACCCACTTGAGGAGGCAGTCTGTCCATTCTCACATCTCAAGCTGCGTGCTGGGAGAACCACTACTGTCTTCCAATCTGTCAGACAGGGACATTTAAGTCTGCAGAGGTTTCTGCTGCCTTGTTTGGCTATGCCCTGCCCCCAGAGGTGGAGTCTACAGAGGCAGGCAGGCCTCCTTGAGCTGCAGTGGGCTCCACCCAGTTTGAGCTTCCTGGCCACTTTGTTTACCTACTCAAGCCTCGGCAATGGCAGGCACCCCTCCCCCAGCCTTGCTGCCACCTTACAGTTTGATCACAGACTGCTGTGCTAGCAATGACTGAGGCTCCGTGGGCGTAGGACCCTCCGAGCCAGGCACGGGATATAATCTCCTGGTGTGCCGTTTGCTAAGACTGTTGGAAAAGTGCAGTATTAGGGTGGGAGTGACCCGATCTTCCAGGTGCCATCTGTCACCACTTTCCTTGGCTAGAAAAGGGAATTCCCTGACCCCTTGTGCTTCCCAGGTGAGGCGATGCCTCGCCCTGCTTTGGCTCATGCTCAGTGCACTGCACCCACTGTCCTGCACCCACTGTCTGTCAGTCCCCAATGAGATGAACCCGGTACCTCAGTTGGAAATGCAGAAATCATCCAACTTCTGCGTCGCTGACACTGTAGACTGGAGCTGTTCCTATTTGGCCATCTTGGAACTGCCCCCCTCTCCCACTTTTGACAGTGAAACAGTTCACCTCCTTTGCATAATTATTGAGTTCCAAAATACTTGCATAGTGGTTTCCAAATTGGTAGTGGAAAGTGTCTGCACCAAGTAAGATGCTCACTTGCAAATCACAAATGTTTTAGACTGTGAATCTCCTCTTATTTCCTAAGTTACTTTGGTCAGTCTCTTTTTCACCCACTCCCTTCATGAATTTTTTTCATACATGTGTTACACATTTATGTTATGTTGTCTGCACTGCTCCCTGGGATTCCCCAACCAACTAAGTAAGGTTTTTAATTTGCATACATCTGCATTCACACTTTGTGATGTAAAATTCTTCAGGATTTGAAAAATAGTATCATTCACCCACTATTCCAGTATAATATAAAATAATTTCACTGTAAAGAATATTTTTTACCTATTCAGCCTTTTTCTCTGAAGTCCCTGCTAACCACTAATCTTTTTACTGTCTCTATAATTACACTTTGTCACAATATCATTTAAATTTAATTACCCACAGAATTCACTCTCCTCAAACTGGATTCTTTTGCTTAAAAATATGCCTTTAAGGCCAGGTGCGGTGGCTCACACCTGTAATCACAACACTTTGGGAGGCCAAGGCAGGCAAATCATGAGGTCAGCAGATCGAGACCATCCTCTCTAACACAGTGAAACCCCGTCTCCACTAAAAATACAAAAAAGTTAGCCAGGCGTGGTGGCAGGTGCCTGTAGTCCCACCTACTTGGGAGGCTGAGACAGAAGAATGGCGTGAACCCGGGAGGCAGAGCTTGCAGTGAGCCGAGATTGTGCCACTGCACTCCAGCCCGGGCGATAGAGCGAGACTCCATCTCAAAAAAATAATAATAGTAATAATATGTTTTTAGTATTTGTGAAGTGTCTCTTGGTTCAGATTTGCATTTTAGTTGAAAGGTCAGGTATTGAGCAACTTTTCATGTGCTTTTTGGACATCTACATAGCATCTTTAAAGGAAAGAGTCTATTCACAATATTTACCCACTTTTATTTTTATTTATTTATTTTAAGTTGCGTAGAAATGGGATCTGGCTCTTCCACCCAGGCTGTAGTGCAATGGGGTGGTCACTGTAGCTCACTGTGGCCTCAAACTCCTGCACTCAAGTGATTCTCATACCTCACTGTCTCGAGTAGCTGGGACTACACATGCATGCTACCATACCCCGCTAATAAAAAAAAAATGTGGGTACAGGGTCTCACTATGTTGCATAGACTGGGCTCAAATTCCTGGCCTCAATTGATTCTTCCATCTCAGCCTCCCAAAGCTCTGGGATTACAGATGTGAGCCACCACACTCAGCCTCACCCACTTTTAATTAGGATATGTCACTTTAATTTTTTAGTTGTAAGATGTTCTATGTATTTTGAACAATACACTGCTATCAGTTGTATGATTTGCAAACATTTCTCCCATTTTTTAGGTGGTTTTGAAGGTGGACTTTGAATTATGAAGTCATTCAATTTTTTTTTTTTTTTTGAGACAGGGTCCCACTGTATCACCCAGGCTGGGGTGCAGTGGCGTGATCTTGACTCACTGCAACCTCCGCCTCCGAGGTTCAAGAGATTCTCATGCCTCAGCCTCCCAAGTAGCTGGGATTACAGGTGTGTGCCACCATGCCTGGCTAATTTTTGTATTTTTAGTGTAGATGGGGTTTCATTATGTTGGCCAGGCTGGTGTCAAACTCCTGACCTCATTTGATCCACTCGCCTCAGCCTCCCAAAGTGTGAGGATTACAGGTGTGAGCCACAGCGCCTGGCCTAAAATGATCCAGTTTCTTGGTTTAAAGGAGGAAGACCACACAGAGAAAATGACATCACATCACATCAAGGTTAAATATTACTAACCTGGTTTATGACTATTGGTATTAATTTTATCACCTGGGTGAGATCATTCTTATCAAATTTCTCCATTGCAAAATTACTTTTTCCCCCTTTCCATATTGTATATTTCAAGAAAAAATGTGAGTATATACAACGTACACTTAAGAAGTGGGCAATCACACTCTCCTCCTGATGAGGCAGAATTAAAACAAAACACAACCAAAAAAACCCTTTTTGGACATGTGTCTATATTTCTTTGTATATTTATCCAATTATTTATTTAAATCAGTATACCAACATAGATATCTAATTTCCACTTATTACTTATTCCACTTATTACTACTTCATTGATTTTCTTGCTAAATTTGTTCCAGTGTTGGCCACTGATACCTCAATAATTATGGTTTGATGTTGTTATGTGTTTGGTTGATTGGTTATGTTGTTGTTTGTCATTGTTTTTAGTTCTGGCACTAGGAACTACAGGCTAAATGTGTTTATTCTCTTCACATGCCTAGTATTCACGATTTCTTCACATTTATTGGAAAATAGAATAAAAAAGAAGATCTGGGCACTCAATGGGTGTACTAATTATGCTTGGGGTTTCTGTTAAATCATGGCTTTTTTGGCTGACAGAGCAAATAAACATGTATATTTGTGAGCAAGTATACACTGATATATGTGTACAAAATTCTTTTTTTTATTTCATTATTATTATACTTTAAGTTTTAGGGTACATGTGCACAATGTGCAGGTTAGTTACATATGTACTAATATAAAGTTCTTCAGTATATGGAAAACATTATTAGGTATCCACCATTACAGTATTAGAGAAAGTAATTTCACTGCCCAAAAGAAATCTCCCGTACTTCACTGATTCAAACTTTCTCTCTCTCCCAAGCCCCTTGTTACCACTGAATTCTTTACTATCACCATATTTTTTCTAGAATCATACAAAGGGAATTACACAGTATTTTGTCTTTTCCAACTTCCATGTTTTTATTTAGCAATATGACATTTAGATTTTTGAAGCATATTTCATGATTGTTTAGATTTTCCTTCCACTAATAATTGCAGGACAGGTGAGCCCCCAAATTAGGGCTTAGACTGGGAAGGTTCTTAGTTTGCCCACGAAATTAATTTAAGGTTGAGCTGCTGGTATTAGACAGCAATTTTTTATTGAGTATTGCTTCTTCCAGAGCAGGAGTAACACATAGGCATTGCATCCAGAGTTGGCAACCTATGACCTTTTGGCAACTGTATTTATACTAAGGTAAATCTGCTTTCAATTACATGCAAATTGAGGGGCAGGTTATTTAGGACTTTCTAAGAAAGGGGCAGTAACTTCTGGGTTGTTGCCATTGAAATTGCGGGTGGTTGCAATGGAATTTGTAAACAGTCATGGTGCTGTTGGGAGTGTCTTATGGCAGTGAGCAATGAGGATAGCCAGGATCACTTTTGTCTCCACCTGCTGGTTTCTGGTGGTTTCTTTACTTTATCCTGTGTGGAACAGATCTTGTTTTGTTCAGTAGGGTTGTTAACAGAAAACAAGTCCTGCCATTCTCTCACCTCATAATGTCAAAAGGCACTGAGTGCCTTTTCATGTGATTTTAGATATGACAATAACTTTTTGGAGAGTTGGCTACTTGAATAACTTTCCAATTTTGATTGGGATATTTGCCATTTTATCTTTGAAGTGTAAGATATTGCCATATATTCTGCATAACAGACCATTATCAACTATAAAATTTGCAAACATTTTCTCCCATTCTTTGGGTTTCTCTGTATTTGATGGTGTACTTTTAATTTCAAAGGTTTTCAATTATAATGAAGTTAAATATATATTTATTTTTTCCATCTTTTCCTGGTGCTTTCAGTGTCATATCTTAGAAAACATTGTTTAACATAGGACTGCAAAGATTTATTCCTATGTTCTTTTCTACAGTTTGTACCTATTTAGCTCTTATATTTCATGTATGATCATTTTGAGTCAAGTTTTCAATGTAAGGCAGGAGTCTGACTTACATGTTGATACCCACTTCTTCCAGAAACACTTGATGAAAAAATTTCTCCATACCTAATTTATATGGCCGCAGTATACAATTATTTCATGATAAATTTAAGAATTTATTTTTGAGCATTATATTCTATTCCATTGAACAATATAAATAGATCCTTACACTACTACCATAAATTTTGATTACTCTTACTTTGTAGTAAGTTTTGAAATCAGGAAGTATGTGTCTATTATGCCAACCTTTTATTACTTTTTCTAGATTATGTAGGCTGCTCTGGCTGTACTGTATTATATATGAATTTTAGAATAACATTGCAAATTTAGGGGAAATTTAAGGGTCAGAACACACTAGTGAATTCTTCTTGATCAGGGCAGGGAAGTGAATCTGAAGACCAATCACATGAGCTTGGAAGGAGACCCTTCTCCAACTGAGCCTCAGCATGGGTCATCATCTACATCTGGACTGAAGACTCAGAGAAACTGTGAGTAATAGGTATGTGATTTTGAAACACTAAAGTATGTAGTAATTTGTTATGCACCAAGTAATAATAAGTAAAATGGCTGACAGTAATTGTCATGTGGTATTCTGGAATAGGTTCTGGAATAGATAAATATATCATTATTAGAAAAGGTAGACGTGTGCCATGGTAGTTTGCTGCACAGCGAATCCCATCACCTAGGTATTAAGACCAGCATCCATTAGCTATTCTTCCTTATGTTCTCCCTTCTAAAGGCTTTAGCCTTTTCTTTAGTCTTAAAGTATATTCTTGAAATATATTTTGAAACTCTACCTTCCATTTCCCACTGTATACTCCTTTGCCTTATGCACATTTATCTAACTATATGTTTGTTAAATTCACACCATGCAAACTAACTATATGCTTTTTAAGAAATTCCAGAGGGTAATTTTAAATGAACTGAGCATAAAGCCCCAGCTGCAGACTTTTCCACCTCTTAATGATTGCCTCAGATGGATAATCTATGGCCCAGCTGCAGTTGAGACAGCATCTGCCTCTGGCTCCAGGTAGAACATAACTCATGGTAGGCATTGGAGAAAGACAAACAGTCCTTGAATTCTGCACAACTCTTGCACACCTCCCATGTCACATTTCTTTTTCTGTAGATCCCTGCCCTCACCCCAAAGTTTCAAAGTGGTCTACAAAGGTGTAATCCCGCTGTTTCCCCACTGCTAGCTTTAGCAAATAAAGCCATGTTCCTTTCACTGCACTTCTTTGTAAGACTGTAGGTCTGCTTTCCAACGAATGGGGCAATTATCCTCAGAAGCACACCAAAGCTTAACCATTTATGCCACCAAAAGAGGCAAGGAACACCGATAAATGCTAACTGCTTGGGGCTAGCTGACCCCATGGTTGGGGCTCTAAAGAATTTCCCTGCACCTGCTGAGATGTTTTTGTCTTGGGGAACTTCCTTTCTCTTCTTGCTGCTGCACCAGCTACCTACTACGCTTCCTTAGCACAGGGCAAGTGACATCTGCAGAAACTGACAGACTTTAGAACGGGGTAAGTGAACCAAAATGCACCCTGAACTACCTACTCTGTGATGTCACTTGAGCTCTGCCCTGTTTAGACATAGCTGCTTGTGACCACCTGGGCTTGTATGGCATCTGTATCTTTGTCAAGACCTGAGCTTTGCTTCATTTGGCCTCAGCTGCTTGGCAGGGAGCATCTGATATTGAAATGAGGTTTCAGGACTTTTATCTGGCCCTTTGGTGGGGATCTGTCTGGGAGTATGCAGTCTGCACCTGCTACTGTGTAAGTGTGTAATATCTACATTCAGGCCTTTATCTCTGCCTCTCTCCCCTCCTCACTCTTTCATCTGCAAGGTGGTCTCCATAAGCCCCACTCCATGCAGGATCCAGCCCTCAAGGAAACAGTCTCCACTGCCCTGGCTTGGTCATTCTAGGACCCTGGAGTACCTCTCACAACTGTGCCAGTTTTTATGGGGAAAGGAAGCATGTGAACCATTCCATAGGTTGTCCAAAGGGCTTTCTGCCATGCTTATGGTACTTTAAATGTTTGTGTGAAAAAAAGCTTAACAGTTTATGGGATTGGTATTTAGGCAGTCCTGACTCCAACCTCTTGCCCTTTTTGTCTGCTGAATTCACCATCTCTTTTGTTGCCATTTGGTTATCTACTAGAGTACTAAGTACAGCAGAACATGGACTTGGGATGAAGTTGATATTCTGGTTAAGGAAGCAGTGGGGGAGTGCTGTGCTAGCTGTTGCTAATCACCAGCCTGGCCAAGGACTTTATTCTCTGATCTCGTTGGCTGTTCCAGTTGTATGGTCAGATTTGCACACATATGCCTTTTGGGTCCATGGGTGGTACTACTTGCACTGCATATATGAAGAGCTAGAAAAGTCTTTCCAACCCTGGAGTTATGGTTGAAGGAATGAGCAGTGCAGAATGGAAGAGAGACAACGAATAAAAGTCATCACTGTTTCAACAGGGTTGAGCAGTATGGATATAAGAACCAAGCCAGGAGGGGAAACGAGGTCTCTATTTCCTTTGGAAGGCCCTGTGGTATATCCTAGCTAAATGTAGAGCCTATTGCTAATGTGTCCATGACAGAGAAAGGTTGCAATGCCGTTTGGACTC
Source organism: Pan troglodytes (assembly GCF_028858775.2). Taxonomy (NCBI): domain Eukaryota; kingdom Metazoa; phylum Chordata; class Mammalia; order Primates; family Hominidae; genus Pan; species Pan troglodytes. The sequence goes on from NC_072414.2 coordinate 11,141,496, forward strand.
TCTACCAATTAGGTTATGAATTTTGGTCTCTGAATGTAAGTAACCCACACTGGACTGTAATCCAGTTAGAGCCATTTTGTCAGAGGTCTGGAAAATGGAAAGTAATATCATATATCCAAGTCTTTATGCTGTTACATAATCAGAGTTCAGACCACAAGAAATGATGCTGGCTGCCAGCTGTACAGAAGGGTAAGAGGAGAAGGAGGTTCTTCACAAGCCATAGAGCCAAACTCAGCCAGAGAGCCAAACTCAGGATAAAGAACTGTGTCTTTTTTTTTTCTTTGATGGAGTCTCGCTCTGTTGCCCAGGCTGAAGTGCAGTGGCGTGATTTCAGCTCACTGCAAGCTCCACCTCCCAGGTTCACACCATTCTCCCGCCTCAGCCTCCCAACTACCTGGGACTACAGGCGCCTGTCACCACACCTGGCTAATTTTTTGTATTTTTTAGTAGAGATGGGGTTTCAACGTGTTAGCCAGGATGGTCTCGATCTCCTGACCTCGTGATCCGCCCCGCTTGGCCTTTTAAAGTGCTGGAATTATAGGTGTGAGCCACTGCGCCCGGCCAGAACTGTGCCTTTTTAATGATCTCCACCCAGCTGCTCCCACAGCTCCAGCCACAGCTGCAATACTCCCTGCCAAAGCTCCATCTAGTTTGCCCAAGATGGCTTCCCTTCATTCTGGGGCTATTGCGTGAGTACAAGGGGTTAGGACATATCTTAAGTATTTAATCTTTTGAGTTGAAATCTGGGCCTTATGTGTTGAGACCCTATACCCATTAGTTCACAGAAAATTTAGAAACTTAATGGTATTTTCATCTGAATCTCTTTTGGTTGGGCTGGAGACCAAGAAGTCATCCGTATATTAGATAATAGTACCTTATTCAATTATAACAATTCTCTAGCTGATGCATTTCCAAACAGATGAGTGTGTCCCTAAACCTCTAGGGAAGAACTATCCAAGTTAATTGAGAAAAAAAATGACTAGCAGGGTCAGCCCATTCAAATGCAAAGAGGAATTGCAAATCAGGATGTAGTAGATTGAAAAAAAAAGCATCTTTAAGATCTAAGAGCTAAACTAATTGACATCCCCAGGGACCTGGGCTAACAGCATGTAGAGATTAGTTACTATAGGAGGTATGGGAATAACAGCCTCATTGACAGCTTGAAGATCTCCAACAAATCTATAGTCTCCATTTGTTTTTTCAACAGGCAAGATTGGTGTATTACAAGGAGACTCACAGGGCCTTATCTATCCAAACTGCAAAAACTTAGCTATTAATGGCTGGATTGCACCTTTGGTTTTAAGGGGTAGTGTCTCTCCCAGGAGTATGGGTTACTAAGCTTAAGTTGGACGCAAACCAGAGGAACGTTTAACACTTTGCCTGGAAACTCAGTGTCCCATACTATATGATTTACTTGAGAGGTTACTTTAATACATAAGCTAGATAAGTTTCCTACTGAGTTTCCTCTCTTATCACAGGAAAGGAGAAGGAGCAACCCCTCCTCTGCCTTGTGATTTCCAAAGATACCACTGTTTGCAGCTATGTCAACAAATCCCTTCCCAACAAGGGGATGGGGCATTCACGCATGATAAGAAAGGCATGTGAGAAACCAGAATCTCTGAAGAGAAGCTTTAAAGGATAGGTAAAATGGCATATGAGATTGTCCATATGTTCCCATGACCATACAGTTTTGGGGTGACGGATGCCCATTATAATAGGTTAAAACAGAGTAAGCAGCCCCTGTATCCAAAAGGAAGTTAATATTCTTATCTACTACTTCAAGGGCAAGTATCCATTAGCTATCTGATGCTCTCCCTACCCAACCCCACCCTTGACAGGCCCCCATGTGTGTTGTTCCCCCATGTGCCCATGTGCTCCCATCATTCAGCTCCGGTGTTTGGTTTTCTGTTCCTGTGATAGTTTGCTGAGGATAATGGCTTCCAACTCCATCCGTGTTTCTGCAAAAGGAGATAATCTCATTCCTTTTTATGGCTGTATAGTATTCCAGGGTGTATATGTACCACTTTCTTTATCCAGTCTTGATTCCATGTCTTTGCTATTGTAAATAGTGCTGCAATGAACATAGGTGTGCATGTGTCTTTATAACAGAACAATTTATATTTTGGGAGGTATATACCCAGTAATGGGTTTGGTGGAACAAATGGTATTTCTGACACTAGGTCTTTCAGGAATCACCACACTGTCTTCCACAATGGTTTACCTTTTTTTACACTTCCACCAATGGTGTAAAAGAGTTCCTTTTCCTCCACAATCTTGCCAGCATCTGTAGTTTTTCTGACTTTTTAATAATTGCCATTCTGACTGGCATGAGATGGTATCTCATTGTGGTTTTGATTTGCATTTCTCTAATTATCAGTGAGGTTGAGATTTTTTTTTTCATGTTTTTTGGCTGTCTGTATGTCTTATTTTGAAAAGTGGTCATTCATCTCACTTGCCCACTTTTTAATGGGGTTGTTCATTTGTTCTGTTTTGTTTATTCAAATTTGTTTAAGTTCCTTGTAGACTATTTGACCTTTGGTAGACGAATGCATTGCTAAAATTTTCTCCCATTCTGTAGGTTGTCTGTTTACTTTAATGTTAGTTTCTTTTAATGTGAAGAAGCTGTTTAGTTTAATTACATCTCATTTGACAATTTTTGCTTTGGTTGCAATTGCTTTTGGCATTTTCATTATGAAATTTTGCCTGTGCCTATGTACTGAATTGTATTGCCTAGATTTCTTCTAGGATTTTTATAGTTTTGAGTCTTACATGTAAGTCTTTAATCCATCTTGAGTTAATTTTTGTATATAGCTTAAGGAAGGGGACCAATTTCAATTTTTCTGCATATGGCTATCCAGTTCTCCCAGAACCATTTATTAGGTGGGGAATTCGTCTCCAATTGCTTGTTTTTATCAGGTTTGTTGAAGATCAGAGGGTTATAGGTGTGCAGTCTTATTTCTATAAATAAGACTGTGTTTATATGTTTTCTTATATTTACACCTAAATATAAGAAATAAATAGGCTTAACCCATAGAAAGTCAGATAGGAATATATACTTACAGCTTCAGGTTAAACAATGATTTCTATGCCATGAATGCACAAGCATAAGAAACAGATGAAAAAATAGATATATTAAAATTTCTCAGAATTAAACACTTTTATGACTCAAAGCATACCATTAAAAGACTCCCAAAATATTGAAGAAAATCTTTTCAAGTCATATAGCTAATAAGCTTCTCCTGCCCAGAATATATGAAAGCACCTTACAGCTCAAAAATAAAATATCAAAAGGTAAATAATCCCAATAAAAATAGTAAAGTATTTGAATAGTGATTTCTCCAAGGAAGTGATAGTCACATACAATAAGCACATCAAAAAATGCTCAATGCCTTTTGTCATAAGAAAAATGCAAATCAAAACAACTGTCAGATATATTTACAAACTTAAAAGGTATATTGATAGGTGAAAAAAGGAAGTTGGAAAAGGCAAAGTACCATGTAATTCTGCTCACATGGTACTCTGGAAAGAGAAATCACATAGAGACAGTAAAATTTAGTGGTTATTATGGAATTTGGAGAGATGAAAGGAAAATATACATACAGAGGATTTCTTTTCCTCTGTACTGAAATTATTCTGTGTGATAGCATAAATGTGCACACATGACACTGAGTCTCAAATGTTATCTTACATTATTACTAAGGGTGAGCATAAAAGTATGCAAATTAAAAACTTTATTCAGGGCCGAGCACAGTGGCTCATGCCTGTAATCCCAGCACTTTAGGAGGCCGAGGCGGGCAGATCACGAGGTCAGGAGATCGAGACCATCCTGGCTAACACAGTGAAAGCCAGTCTCTACTAAAAATACAAAAAATTAGCTGGGCATGGTGGTGGGCACCTGTAGTCCCAGCTACTCGGGAGGCTGAGGCAGGAGAATGGCGTTAACCTGGGAGGCAGAGTTTGCAGTGGGCCAAGATCGCACCACTGTACTCCAGCCTGGGTGACAGAGTGAGACTCCATCTCAAAAAAATAAATAAATAAAATAAAATAAATAAATAAAAAATAAATAAAAACCTTATTCAGGAGGTAGGGGGATTCCAGAAAGAAATGTGACAAAAACATATACAAATATATAACAATGGTAAGAAACAACTTCACTGAAGGGATGGGGAATGAGGGACTCATCTATGAAATAAGTAGTAAGTGGAGATTCTGAGTCTTAAAGTCAAAGGTTTTATACATAAGCACTGCACTTTAGTTGGTAAAGTTCTTTCCCATAGGGATATCAAGTACCAATTTTGAACTTACTATACCTGTACATATACATGTGCATCCCTAAATAAATAAAAAAAATTTAACATTTAAAATGCCACCCAGCAGAATGCCTCATCTATACAGGATGCACTTCCTGGTCCCTCAACTGCTCATGTTGCTTCTGGCCTACAAAAATATAGTGTACAGTGAGCTTCAAATCAAAACACAACATTATAGAAAGAAACTGAAACCATGCCACTGTTTGTTATTGGTGGTACATAAGGCAAGAGAATAGAACCCGGAGGCAGGGAACCTTTAGTTCCTAGAACTAAATCAAATGGAAACAACTCAGCAATGACAGGAATGTGAATGGCTTTGTAACTTTACTTCATCCTCTCTATTTTCATAGGCCACACATCAAATAACATCCTCTCCATTTACATAGGGCACACAGCAAGTAACCAATAGTAAACCTCTAGAGGGTTCTGAAACCCCAGAAAATTCTGTAACCAGGGCCCTTGAGCCACTGCTTGGGCCTGCTCCCACCCTGTGGTACATGCTTTCATGTCCAGTAATTCTCAGTTTTTGTTGCTTCACTCTTTCCTTGCTTTATTTGTGCAAAACTTTTGTCCAATTCTTTGCTCAAAATGCCAAGAACTAGACACCCTAAAGTGGTAACATATTTTGGTGGGCCAGGCGGGAGGTAAGACCAAAGTTTAGGGTTTTTCTTTTTTCCCCTTCTCTCTCTCTCTCTCCCCCTTTCCAGCTCAGGACCCTCGGTGGATGGCACCTAAGCATGGAGAAAACTGCAAGTTTATGGCCAGGGCCACTCTCTGGTGAAACTGAAAGGTTTCCATGTGGAAGCGCCTGATTGCCAGGGCCAGGTTTGGGAATGGGACCTGAGTCCTTTTCCTTTTTCTGAATCCTATTCCTTTTTACCTTTTACTGAGGTCTTTTCTTTTCTTCCTTTCTCAGTCTTTCAGTGGCCATTTCCTAGTAGCTCCTTTGTAAGTGAGGGCAACTGGCTGGGGCCACTCTCCGGCATTGCCAGAGGCCAAGGAATGAACAGGGATGGCCACTTCACCAGAACGGGGACTCTTTTCTATCCTTTCTAATTATAATTTCTGATCCCTACATGTGATGCAATTGGCAGCGGCAGCTTGTCCAGGGTGAACTCACACATTTCACCTATCTTTCTTTCTTATCTTTCTTAAACCCTCTTTCCATATGCTAAATTCTTCCTTTCCCCTACTCAGCCTGCTAAAGACAAGTCAGAGGGTTTGGGCATGTTGCAGATGGTCTGGGAGAGTGACTGGACTGATTCATAAAAGGGAATTTATGTACAATTTAATTGTACCTAAATTTAGTGAGTTAAATAATTAAGTGGGATTAAAAAAAATCCAAATGTTTGACTGAAAATTAATTCCACAAGTTGAGACCTTCATCCAGAAACAAGAGGGAAAGCTAATAGTAGACCATCAGTGGTGGAAGGAACCATTCCAAAGCAGTGCTGTCACCCATATAAGGTCAGAGATTTCTGACAGACTAAGATGAAGCCCAGTAGGGGGACACCAATGGGGACCCCAGTCAGGGCCCAGCATTTTTCCAGGGGGACACCACAGGTAAAATTTGGGTCACCTGATAAACCTTCCACTTTTCAAAGCACTTTTCCCTTTTCCAGACCACTATGGGCAACTCTTCCTCTATTTGACCTGATTCCATTGTAGACAGCTCTCCATCTGTTCCACCCAATTCCACTGTAGACAACTCTTTGTCTATTCCACCTGATTCCACTCTAGACAACTCTCCATCTATTCCACCCAATTTCACTGTTCTGTGATTCCCAATAGACAGGGACTATGCTCCAAGCCACCATGAAGCAGTTACAGATTAAAGCATTGGTTCCTCTGCCTCCATAAAGACTTATGAGGACCACGTCTTTCAGGGGGGAAATGAGGCAGGAGAATAGGGGCCTGGAGGCAGGGAACCTAAGGACTTCCTAGAACTAAATGAATGGAAACACTTCAGCAATGACAGGAATGTAAATGGCTTTGTAACTCCATCCTCTTCATTTACATAGGGCACACACCAAGTAACCAATGGGAAACCTCTAGAGGGTATTCAAACCCCAGAAAATTCTGTAACCAAGGTCCTTGAGCCGCTTGCTTGGGCCCACTCACATCTGTGAAGCATGCTTTCATTTTCAGTAAATCTTTGCTTTTGTTGCTTCATTCTTTCCTTGCTTTATTTGTGCAAAACTTTTGTCCAATTCTTTGTTCAAGACACAAGAACCTGGACACTCTCAACCAGGAATGTACAGGCACAGTCATGTGTCACTTAATGATAAGGATATGTTCTGAAAAATAATGAGCTGTTAGGTGATTTTGTCATTTTGGGAATATCCTAGTGTACTTACAGGACCTGGAGAATATAGCCTATTGTCCTAGGCTACAAACCAATATAGCATGTTATTATAGTACTTGTATATGTAAACACACTTCAACATTAAAAAGATGTAGTAAAATATGGTATAAAATATAGAAAATGGTATGCCTGTCTAAGACAGTTATAATGAATGGAGCTTGCAGGACTGCAAGTTACCCCAGGTGACTCAGTGGGTGAGTAGTGAGCGGATGTGAAAGCCAGGATGTTACTGTACACTATTGTAGACTTTATAAATGCTGTACACTTAAACAATAAACTTATGAAAATTGTTCCCCTATATTCAAATATTAAAACATATCTTAGTTTAACTTTTTAACTTAATAAACTTTTTGATTTTTAAAGTTTTTACTGTTTTGCAATAACAATTCGCATTATACATTGCACATCTGTACAAAATATTTTTATATTATTTTTGAGCTTTTATCCATTTTAAGTTTTAAAGTTTTTCCTTTTAAACTTTTGCTTAAAACTAAGATGCAAACACACAGAATTTCTTAGGCCTTCACAGAGTCAGAATCATCAGTATCACCATCGTCCACCTCCACATCTTATTCCACTAGGTGGTCTTCAGGGGCAGTAACAGGCATGGAACTGTCCTCTCCTATGATAAAAACAACTTCTCTGGGGCGGGGCACTGTGGCTCACACCTGTAATCTCAGCACTTTGGGAGGCTGAGGCAGGCAGATCATGAGGTCAAGAGTTGGAGACCAGCCTGGCCAACATGGTGAAACCCCATCTCTACTAAAAATACAAAAATTAGCCGGGCATAGAGGCGGGAACCTGTAATCCCAGCTACTCAGGAGGCTGAGGCAGGAGAATTGCTTGAGCCCGGGAGGCGGAGGTTGCAGTGAGCCGAGATTGCGCCACTGCACTCCAGCCACGGCAACAACAGGGAAACTCCAAATCAAAAATAAATAAATAAATAAATAAATAAATAAATAAAAATAACTTCTTTGGCTACCTCATGGGAAGCCAAGATAGTGACACTGCTTTCTGATGGTTCAGTGTATGCAAGCTTTGTTTCATGCACAGTTATTAAAATATTGTATACAACTAGCTTCAGGCTATGTGTGTAAAGTATACTTGAAATATAAATGCCTGTTCCACTCCCACTGCTTCACTTGACTAGCCTTAGAATTTTTTTAAAATAAAATAAAATATAAATAAATAAATCCATGTATAGATTTGTATCCAATCTGTCAGGTCCTAATTAGCGAAAGGGAATCAGGCTGGAAGGACCAGGGGAAAGCAAAAGAGATAAAGCAAAGAGGCTATCAATAGGCCCTTCTGCATGTCCAGAAAATTTAAACAAGAGAAAGCAGATAAGTTATGGGTCTGCTTTTCTTTATGGCCCAGGACATATGGTCCAAGACATATGGCCCTCCTGCTCAGATAACATATATAACTCACAACCTTCCTGCTTACTATCAGTTGCCTCAATTTATCAAACACCCCTGACAGAAGAATGCAGGTTAAGTGCCCTGCTACTTGGTGTTATCAATCAGCCCAAGTTCCATTCTATAAAATCCTCAGCAATCCTTTGTGTCCTCACAGTTAGCTTCCCTCATGCTAACTTGTCCGCTGACTTTTGTGCAACATATTTTCCTACTTTCTCTAATAAATCTAACCTATCTCTAGCTACGGCTGTCTTGGTAAAAATTCTTTTACCCCATGCACTGCTGTCCATTGTTCCTCTACATTTTAGTGGCCCATAAGGGGACTCTATTGTACAGGAACTCTCTCTCCTCACAAGGAACTCCCTCCCTTCTCTCTCTTTCCCTTTCCCTATTTTGGACCCTCATTGAAGAGTGTCTAAGCACAGAGACAATTGCAGGTTTCTGGCCACGACTATACTCTGGGACTGAATGGTGGGACTGAAGGGTGCCCATGTGGAAGCAACTGATTGCTGCTGCCTGGTTCGGGTGAGTGACCTGAATCCTTTTCTCTTTTCAGTCTTTCAGTGGCCATTTACTAGTAGCTCTTTGACAATTGAGGGTAACTGGCCAGGGCCACTCTCCGGAGTTGTCTGAAGGCCAAAAAGTGAACAAGGATAGCTGCTCTGCCCAGAACGAGGAAAGGCTCTCTCCTCTCTTTTCTGGTTATAGTCCCTCATCCCTACATGGGAGACAACTGACAGTGGAAGCTTGTTTCAGGTAACTCATACACTCTCTTTCTCATTCCAAATTCTCTTGTGGACAGTCAGCCAGCCATCCTGTTCTGGACTTGCCAAATCAGATGATCTCAGACAGCCTAAGAATGATGAGCTTTCCTACTGGGCTGGAACCAGATGAAGATCTTCCTTTACCTTCTTTCCTCGTACCTAGGCTGATCACTCAGTAAGAGTACCCGGACTGGCCATCCAGCATAAGGCCCTTGAGGGGCCGAGTGGTCTTTTCCAATAGGTGGGTACACCTTTAATGTACCCAGAGTTCCTCAGTGGATGTACATGAAACTCTGTTCATTTTGGCAGGACACCCTGAGAGAAGGTGCGGTTTGTGCACCCAAGTAGCACTGGCCCTTGAGCAGCATGTTTTCCAGTCCAGCCGTTAAGACCAACCCTGTCCATTCCTGCAGACTCACTTAGGCTGTATTTTAAAGCACTGGGACAAATTCAACCCCCAAACCCTCAGAAAGAAACACCCTCTTATGCAATACAACATGGCTCCTATAAGAAAAACCCTCAAATTGCCCTCCCTAGCCTAAATTTATAATGGAGAGCAAAATGAGGAGAAAAGGGTTAAAGAAAAAAGCAGAGACAAAAGGGAGGCTCAAATGTTGGCTGCTTTACAAGCCCCATCCCCTTATAGGTTTAGGTCTGAGGAGCTGAAGGAGAAAAACAAAAGGAAAAAAGGTGCTGGCTCCACACCCTACAGTGGCTAAGAGGCTCACAAGCTCTCCTGTAAAACGTATCCCTTTCTTCTCCACTCCTTTCTTTTCACTTTTCTGTCCAATCCAAAGATCCAGCCTTAAAAGGGAAAAAAACAGTTTCTAACATCTAACCCCTGATTTTGTCATTCTCTTTAAAACTCCAGCTGGTTACTTGTTATAGCCTGTTTCGGTGCACATTTTAAACGAATGGGCAAATCACTATCAAAAAAAAAAAATCAGAGCTCAAGTGTTTAACCTGCACTGTAAAGTAAAATTTGCTAAATAAAGCTATCTTCCCCTTTTCTTTTCTGCCTGCTTTAAATCTGCTTTCACTAAGCTGCTAGTGCTGAGATAAAGCTCATTGTTTATGGTCTATCTAAAATGTAAACATTAAAAACTCATTTGAAATTAAAGCGTAAAAGAGCTTTTATTAAAACAAACTGCCATAAAGATTGTTTTACCCCAAATTTTGGTTCAAAGCTCTCCTTGGATTGCAAAGGTAGCCATATAAACAGGTTTCAATTTTATCAGAAAAATAACTTAAGTCAGGTATCTTTTATAGGTTAGTAAGTTTGTAATACTGAATCATGGCCAAAATTCTAATGTAAAAGCTATTCAATCTTTGTATATATATGTATGTATTCATGTTTAAATATGTTTATGCAATGTACATGTTATCTTGTTTTTTTGTTTAGCATGCTACCCAACTGGCAATATAAATAAATCAGTACACATAAATCACGTCCAAATACTTTTCAAGTTCACAAGAGCCTTAAATAAGCCAGCTTTAAAAATTCTTGATAAACTAATACAAACAATGTCTTAAAAACTGTGAATATGTGTTTTTTTTGTTTGGGTTTATTGCCCTCTAAAAATTTCTCACACAATGGAATTCTGTCTTAATTCTCCATTTCTGTGTATTGTATGATATATATGTGATGTTTATAAAAAAGAGCTCTTATTAATTGGATTAAAGAAAAATAAGTGCTTCAGGCCAGGAGCGGTGGCTCACGCCTGTAATCCCAGCACTTCGGGAGGCCGAAGGGCGCAGATCACGAGGTCAGGAGATCAAGACCATCCTGGCTAACATGGTGAAATCCCATCTCTACTAAAAATACAAAAAACTTAGCTGGGCATGGTGGTGGGCGCCTGTAGTCCCAGCTACTCGGGAGGCTGAGGCAGGAGAATGGTGAGAACCCATTAGGCAGAGCTAGCAGTGAGCCAAGATCGCACTACTGCACTCCAGCCTGGGCGACAGAGCTAGACTTCCATATCAGAAAAAAAAAAAAAAAGGGCTTCAATCAAACATATTGTCAAAAAATGGAAACTTTAATGGCTTTAGGTCACATGACTCTAATCTTTAAACAAAGATAGTTTTAAAGATTGTTGGTAAAATAAATGTCTTCAAAGTTCTGACATTTAATCTAAATTAGGCAAGCTAAATACTGTTTGCTAAATGTTTCAAGATCATAAACTGCTTCTATGACTTTAATAATTGTTTAACTTTTCTGTTTTCCAGCGATTACATTCTAGGTAAGGCCTAGGAATATATGGAGTTAGGCAAGTCGCCTGGCTAGGCTTAGAAAAGTTATGGGCTTTGCAATCTTATAAATGGTTGAAGTTGCTGAATTACTAGATTTCTCACCAAAAGTAAAAGTTGCTAAGAGTTAACAGTGTAAGATGTACTTAAACTACTAGAAGAGCAGTTTTAAGAAAAGTAAAATGTGTTTTTGGCAAAAGTTTGTAAGAAGGTATGAGAATATGATTTTTCTTAAAGGGAATGTAATTTTGTTTAGTTGAGAAGGTTTTAAGGATTGCCTTAACCTAAAAGTAATGGAATAAAACGGAAGGTTTAAGCAAGTTGTAATAGGTTTCTAAAAGGTTAATCTTGTAAAGAAAATTCTATGGATCTCCTTAACAAATTGCTAAGATTTGAAGGAGATTATTTAGTTTTTGCAGATATTAAATAATCTAAAGTCCCAAAAAACCCATATTTGGCTTATTTGGTATAAATTCATACAAGAAACATTATCAAGTACAAAATGGTGTTTAGCATACTTTGAGTTACATTTATGTAACTGTGTTATTGTCATTGATGTGTGTTCCAGAATTTTATAAGATTCCCATAATTGTGATATGTCTCAGTATACATTATGAGTAATAATTATGATTGTTACGTTAAATTATTGTGTGCCACAGAGATAACCAGACCTTAACCATGGGTGTTCTAAGACTTTTTTCATCTACAATTGTTTTACTTAGTTATTGTCAAGGTCATTCTATAATCAGTTATAGAACTCTTAACAGGTGCTCTTGGATGTGGGTTGCTGATAACTTAAAGGATTGTGATATTAAAATAAATAGCTTCCAAAAACTCCAATTGAAAGCTAATGTGTTGCCAAATATTGAGCAGAGTAGGAGTTAATTACATAAACTAACGAAATACTAAAATCATCTTTTTATGACATTTGGATATTACTAATTTTTTATTTTTCAAACTCCAGAAAAACTTTTTTAAGCTACTTATAGTCTTTTACAATTAAATGAAGTACAATCTCATCACCAAAAATCTGAAGCATATTTCTCCAGAATTTAAAAACTATTTTTAAGTATACTGAGTTTATGGCAGTATAGTTATTTGTATAAGTTCTTTAAGTATCTGTTTTCTTTTATAACAGGACACAACTGGAAACACTGGTTATTTTACCAAAGCTTTGGCTGGAATGGCATGCTTTCAAATATAAACAAATTGCTTTAAAGAAGCAAAGCTGACTTACAGAGCCAATCAAAGCTGGAAAAATTGGCCTCATACCTTGTCTTCAGTCCCTGTACAGGGTTTCTTGCTTGCAGTAAGTAAAGAATGTCACTTTCGAACAGGCCCAGGAACCCCAAGTTATTTTGGGACCTCAAGAGGAGAGGAATTTACACAACTCATACAGGTATTTAATGGCACAAACCCACGACTGGGCTCAAGGCTTTAACATCTGAGATTCCTTATGGAATAAAGTTTCAGCAAAGCCAATTTTTAAAAAGACTATACATGAAAAATAATTATTCTTGCTGACTTTATGCAAACAATCAAACCAAGTATAACATGACAAAAACTTATTTTGGCAATAGATTTGTCCTACTATAATTTGTCTTTAGTAAAAACAGGGACTGGAGAGAAAAATTATGTTTCAGAAAAGCTGTAGTATACCTGTTGTCAAATTCTAGTCTTGTCCAATATTTTCACATTTTTCTTATTTTCTGTAGTTGTAACTGAATCCTACAAGTTCCCAAACTAATACTTTCCATTTGTTTTCCTTTCATTTTTCTAACTTAAACTCAATAGAGCTCTTTGCTAAGGTCCTGCAAACTGAATCTCTATAATACAGGCAAGAGAAAGAAAAAAAAATGCCACTGCCTTTCTCCTCTATAACTAAAATTGCTTTAAGTCTAACATCTGCATAAATTGTGCCCAATGCTAATCTTTGTTTTTTTTCTATTTACATAAAAATACCTTATTAGAAATTTGTTTGCCTTCATCATACGTAGAGGCCTGTAGGCTATCTTCTACATCAGCAAGTCCGAGGGTCTAATTCTTCCCTAAGGGCATTAACACCAGCCCATTGCAATTACACTTCAACTATAATCAAACACACCAAAATGGGAGACGAGTTCACTACGTGTACCTCTGCAGGTTTTCTCTATGGTGGGGAAACAATGAAGTTAATGGCAGCAAAATTTATAGTAATTCCTTTATGCCTATAAATAGTTCAGCAACCAGGATGGAATATATAAGAATGGGGTCAAGACTAGACAACTTCTCAACCTCACTAATACATTTACAAATTTTCCTCAATTTTCTCTTATCCCACTAATATTTAAAAGTCTTTTCTATCAGGCTCCACTTTGTCACCTATAACAATGCTCATATTCATTTATTTGCACCACGTATTATTCATGCAGTATCTTGTTTTGTGTCTTCTAGAATGCAACAATTTTGAACCAAGAGGTTACTGTAGCGAAAATATCAGTCAGTAAGAGAAATTCATAAATCTCCTTTGGATGCAGCAGGACAAAATTTTAGGCTGCAAATGTTGTTCCCCTATTGTCCCACATCAACTCTGCCCAGTTTAAGTCCCAATTCAAGGATTTAGGCCCATGTAACCACCTGACCTACTAACAATCCTAGATGGGGCCAGCTCTACACCTCCAATCAGCAGGAAGCAGTTAGAAGATAAGACCTTCACCCACATGCCACACTTCAGGACCAGGGGAACAAAAAGAGTTAAAGCAAATAAGCTATAAATATGCCTTTCTCCATGTCCAGAAAATTTAAACAAGAGAAGGCAGATAAGTTACAGGTCTGCTTTCTATATGACTGAGGACATATGGCCCAAGACACATGGCCCTCCTGCTCAGAAAACATACATAACTCACAAACTTCCTGCTTACCATCAAATGCCTCAATTTATCAAACACCCCAGCGGACCCCAGCTGAAAGAAGAATGCAGGTTAAGTGCCCTGCTACCTTGACATTATCAATTAGCCCAAGTTCCATCCTATAAAATCCTCAGCAAGCCTTTGTTTCCTCACAGTTAGCTTCCCTCACGTTAACTTGACCATTGCCATCCTTGCAATGTGTTTTCCTACTTTCTCTAATAAATCTGCCTTTCTCTACCCATGAGTCTCTTGGTAAACTATTTTATCCTCACACCACTGGCCATTGTTACCCCACCCCACCATCCATAAAATATCTCATCATGTGTATGAAAATATTCCAAAACCCCAAAATCCCAAAATCTGAAATACTTCTGGTCCCACACAGTTTGGACAGGTAATACTCAACCTGTATTTTCAGGGTATGATTACATTAACTGAACCATCTAGCTTACTGTTAGAGCAGTAGGCTATATACAAGTAAGGGGTAATGGGTTGATAGATTCCTGTGTTACTGAATCAGATCATGTGTGGCTGGAAACAATAGATTCACCTTTAATTTAATGTAAATGAATATTGACCCATGTTAACATATATATTCTGTGTCAGTAAAACAAGAATGCACAGATGTATTTGTTTGCTTTCTCAGGTACAAAGTCTTGAATCAAAGATTTCTGATTCACAATGTATAAACTTGGTAGCTAAATCTTCATTTCTAATTCCATTTTCTAATTTAAAAAAGCTAGAACTCTATGAAAATTGATTAGAGTTCAAATAGGTGGCAAATAAGCATAATTATCCTGGAGCATCTAGTAGTCCCAAAACAATAGAATATGCTAGAAAATGACACAACCACATATCAAACTGCAAACATACAGGTATTTGAAATTGATTGAGGATACAATGAAAAAACTTCCCAGTGGCATTCAGCCTAAACTCAGTTACACCAAGCTTCCATGGTTCTGAGGATTTTGGTCTTGCACTTAGGTGCACTAACCAGCATCCCTGCATCTACAGCTTCCAGAGAGCCTTTTGTGGAAAATCTCAGCCTGGATCTATACTTATGTGAGAAAATACCATAAATAAATCCCCTCTCATCTACCTATCTACCTACCTACCTACTTACCTACGTACTTATCCATTCTATTGCTTCCGTCTATTTGGATAAAATTAACTAATACAAATACTGGTATGGTTCCAGAATGGTTCCAGAAAAACATTTTATTTTTTAAATTGTTTTTATTGAGATGGAGTATCGCTATTTATTTCTCTTGCCTGACTGCCCTAACCAGAACTTCCAATATCATGTTGAATACAAGTGGTAAGAGAGGGCATCCTTGTCTTGTGTCCATTTTCAAAGGAAATGCTTCCAGCATTTGCCCATTCAGTATGGTATTATCTGTGGGTTTGTCATATATAGCTCTTATTATTTTGAGGTACGTTTCTTCAATACCTAGTTTATTGAGAGTTTTTAACATGAAGGGATGTTTTTTGATATATTGCTAGATTTGGCTTGCCAGTATTCTGTTGAGGATTTTTTCATTGATGTTCATCAAGGATATTGGCTTGAAGTTTTCCCTTTTTGTTGTATCTCGTCAGGTTTTGCTATCAGGATGATACTGGCCCCACAGAATGAGTTAGGGAAGTTTCTCCTTTTCACTTTTTTGGAATAGATTCAGCATAAATGGTACCAGCTCTTCTTTGTACCTCTGGTAGAATTCAGCTGCAAATCCACCTGGTCCTGGCCTTTTTATGGTTGGGAGGCTATTTATTACTGCCTCAATTTCAGAACAGAACTTATTATTGGTAAATTCAATTTCTTCATGGTTCAGTTTTGGGAGGGTGTGTCAAGGAATTTATCCTTTCTTCCAGATTTTCTACTTTGTGTGCATAGAGATTACAGTTACAGTATTCTCTGATGGTTGTATTTCTGTGTGGTCAGTGGTGATGTCCCCCTTATCATTTTTGATTGTGTTTATTTGAATCTTCTATCTTTTCTTCTTTATTACTCTAATTAATGATCTATGGCCAATCTATTTTACTAAATTTTCAAAAAACCAGCTCCTGGATTCATTATGTTTTCAAGGGTTTTTTTTTTGTGCCTCTATCACCTTCAGTTCAGCTCTGTTCTTGGTTATTTCTTGTCTTCTGCTAGTTTTGAGATCTGTTTGCTCTTGGTTCTCTAGTTCTTTTAGTTGTGATGTCAGGCTGTTAACTTGAGATCTTTCTAGCGTTTTGATACGGGCATTTAGTATTATAAATTACCCTCTTAACACTGCTGTAGCTGTGTCCCAGAGATTCTGGTACATTGTGTTTTTGTTCTCATTAGTTTCAAAGAACTTCTTGATTTATGCCTTAATATCATCATTTACCCAAGAGTCATTCAGGAGCAGGTTGTTCAGTGGCCATGTAGTTGTGTGGTCCTTTTGGCTTTTCTTTGTATGTTTAAATTTTCAATGTAATCAGAAAACTACTCGTGTAGTTACAAAAAATTATGAAGTCCCCTGCTATACTCATAAACTTGAAGATAAACTCTGAGTCTGATTAAATTCAAACACATTTTCATAAGATTTAACATCCAGGTTATCTAAATAGACTTCCTATAACTGCAAGTTTTACTCTCTGCCTTTCTGGAAACTGGTTTAAGAAACATTTTTTTTGTTTGTTTTATCAAAATAATTCTATATTTTCTTTATTAGTTTTTTAATTGCTAAAAAAAATACCTAAAAGGGTTAAGGTTTTTACATTCATGTAACCTTCTTTATTGCCTTCAGAGTGTTTTGATTATTGCTTTGGTAAAATGAGAAACTACTGTTTTACAACAACCGGTGGTTCTGTTTTAATCAAATGTTTTGAAACTCTTAACATCTTTAACATCTTTGACAGAAGTAAAGTCAAATCCTAAATTAAGTCTCTGACATATTGCTGAAGTTTGTATCAAAGCTATAAAATTAATGACTGAATGATAAATTTTGTTTTACCACTTCCAGTCAGGTCATGGACCGTAGTATGACCACCTCCAGCCCCTTAAAAAAATCCTTATTAGGTGCTATTAACTATCCTTGTGCTGTTATGTTACAGGGCTTTGACTCCTAAGTACACATATCTCATCTAAAAAGTGGCACCGACTCCTGCTATTATCTAACACCAAATTCAAGTTAACCAAAGTCTCATCTTGGCACCAGGACAAAGGCAACAATCAGAGTAAACTGCTTTCATGAGTCACCAGGACATACTTCGATTTAAGAACATTAAAATTCATTTAGATCCTTCAATATATAGTTCTATATGGGCTACTAGAATTGGTGTTTGGTCTGATATGTGGCTTTTTATGTAATGACATCCTTTGATTGCTATTTCTGTTTATACTAGTATTTCTATATCTACTATGTGTGCTGTCCATTGATTTGTGATGTTAACAAATGCTTGGCTGTAGCTATATAAGGTGGGTGAGTCGTCTTTAGTCATGTCATGTATGCATTTTTCCAAGGTGTATTTAGGAATACATAAAGAACTTCTATGAAGACGCACTGATTAAAAAGCCAAGGCAGGAGGATCACTTGGGCCCAGGAGTTTAACACCAGCCTGGACTACATAATGTGAACCTGTCTCTATAAAAAATAAAACGAGCTGAGCATGGTGGTGTGGACCTGCAGTTCTAGCTTCACAGGAGACTGAGGTGGGAGGGTCACTTGACCCCAGGACTTTGAAGCTACAGTGAACTGTGATGGTGCCAATGCACTCTAGCCCAGACAAAAGAGTGAGACCTAATCTCTGTTATTATTTTTTTTAATTATACTTTAAGTTTTAGGGTACATATGCACAATGTGCAGGTTAGTTACTTATGTATACATGTGCCATGCTGGTGTGCTGTACCCATTAACTCATCATTTAGCATTAGGTATATCTCCCTCCCCCCCCCACCCCACAACAGTCCCCAGAGTGTGATGTTCCCCTTCCTGTGTCCATGTGTTCTCATTATTCAATTCCCACCTATGAGTGAGAATATGCGGTGTTTGGTTTTTTGTTCTTGCAATAGTTTACTGAGAATGATGATTTCCAATTTCATCCATGTCCCTACAGAGGACATGAACTCATCATTTTTTATGGCTGCATAATATTCCATGGTGTGTATGTGCCACATTTTCTTAATCCAGTCTATCATTGTCAAACATTTGGGTTTAGAATGGCAATCATTAAAAAGTCAGGAAACAACAGGTGCTGGAGAGGATGTGGAGAAATAGGAACACTTTTACACTGTTGGTGGGACTGTAAACTAGTTCAACCATTGTGGAAGTCAGTGTGGCGATTCCTCAGGGATCTAGAACTAGAAATACCATTTGACCCAGCCATCCGATTACTGGGTATATACTCAAAGGACTATAAATCATGCTGCTATAAAGACACATGCACACGTATGTTTACTGCGGCACTATTCACAACAGCAAAGACTTGGAACCAACCCTATTTCTGTTATTAAAAAAAGTAGATGCACTGAATAGATGTGTGTATGGAAACTCTTCAGGCATTGTATTGGGTCAAATGAATGTGAAGGAAATGGTCTAATTGAGGCTCTAAATATTATTGTTATCAATTCCTTGGTTTTCCAGCAACTGTTCCAAACATGATGTATTTTTGTAAAGTACAAATTGTGGAGTGTGTTCTGGTAATCCTACAAATTTAGGTGCTGTGTGAGTTTGCATTGTTTGATATGCATATATTATCTGATATTAAAAATTAAACATAACACTGCAAATAAACTAAGATACAATACCCCACTGATGCATTGCATCTTTATCTGTTCTAACGACGCAGTATAGGGTTGCTGTTAGCAGTGGTATGGCAGTTTGAGTAAGGTGAGGTACATAAAGCAAAGGTAGTTCGTTCTATGGGTTTTCTCTTATCTTTTTAAGCAGTTTAGCAATACAATCTATATGACAGGGGACCACCGTACTCCTCAAAGTCTGTGTATTCAGCTGAGCTTAAAATGGTTCCTAATGCTGTACTTACTTCACAAACACAGAGAGGATAAAACTGGTAGTGGTGTCTGGTTTCTACCAGGTCTGGTTTGACATTCCAGTTTGGGCCTATGTGATGGAGCTCACATGCTTCAGCTGATTCATCAAGAAAATCTGGTGAGATGGTCATAAAGATTCTCGACGGTGAAGATGTGGCTGAAGATAAAGAGAAAGGGGAATAAGGCAAGAACATAAAGGGGTGATAAGAGATCTTGGAGTTGCTGAATGTGATCTTGGAGATGCTAAGTCCATACACCGGAGGTGCATTACAGGTGTTGGTGTGCAAATTGTTAATCCAATGATGTAATTAGCAAGAAAATAGTGTAATTTTTAATTTTTCTACAGTGAGAGAAGTGTGTGCTTGCATTACTCTGGTTTGCAATCTCTGTGGTGGCAATAGAAGGAATCACAAGACTGTAAAGTCACTATGATGGCTAGTAAGATGTGAATAAGAAAGGTGGTAAGACCAACAGTTGAGAAGCTACAAAAATTCACAGGTGTGATGTTGTCTCAAGCGAGTGACATATTTATTATTCCAGTGATGGCTATAAGTGATGGTAAAGTTAATGTATTAGGTTCGTAGCAAGTAAAATTCGATTGAATTCAATACAATTTCAATTACATTAATATAATGATTAAAAAACAGCAGTGCAGTACCAATTTTGCAGAAAGTATAACAAATATAGTTCTAGTGAAAACCAGGAGAAAGGTTGCAGATTGTGTATAACTGTATTTCTCCTCTTTTTCCTATAGTCCAGTAAGTATTTACATGTCCATTGGCCACAATGTCCACTTGGGAGATACTGATGTCATTAAGTCTAGTGCTCACCTTGTAAGATATAGATAATATTTACATCATTTTCTTCCTTATTCTATTTTTTTTTTTTTTTTAGACAGGGTCTCACTCTGTCACCCAGGCTGGAGTGCAGTGGCATGCTCTTGACTCACTGCAACCTCCACCTCCTGGGTTCAAGTGATTCCTATGCCTCAGCCTCCCGAGTAGCTGGGATTAAAGGTATCTGCCATGACACCTGGCTAATTTTTGTATTTTCAATAAAGAACGGGTTTCACCATGCCCTTTTCAGGCTGGTCTCGAACTCCTGACCTCAAGTGATCTGCCCACCTCGGCCTCCTAAAGTGCTGAGATTATAGGAGTGAGCCACTGCACCCGGCCTCCTTATTCTGTAAGACCACTAAGGTCAGTTGATTAAAATAAGAGTAGGGTTGCTCTTATTGAGTCTTTCTCATTGTTTTAAATTAAAACATATCAGGTTATTGGATTGTACTCATTTTTTTCTAAAGTTTTTAATTCTCTTTTTGATAGTCCATTTTAAATCTATATATATGCAGCTGCTGTGAGATGATAGGGTAGGAAAAAATTCCATTATATATCCCATTTATCTGCCAATGCCTGTTATTGCTTGATGCAAAATGAGTTACCTGATCCTTTCAAATTTTTTAGGGGCTGCATAGTGAGCTACCATAAATTCTAAGGCTGAGATGGTGTATTTTGCAGATAAGTGGCTAACTTTATTGCTATGCAAATCGCTGTACATATATCCAGCTTTTTTAGTGCATATTTTTGTGGGTAGGGATGATTCAGTATCCAATAAAAATCTTTTGTTAGCCCAAGTTGAAGGTGCTAGGTCTATGGGTTTAGTATAACTATACTTTTCTAGATTGGCTTTATATTGTTCACAATTACCTATGCCGTATTGAATTTGATGCCATGCCACTTTTAATTTCTGTCTGATCTCCACCTGTACAGTGATCATGTGCCTAAGTCTCTTTTTTTCATTATATACTTAGAGGTGTGTTTGTGAAGTGTAAGCTGCTTCTGGTGTCTGTTTAATTGTAAAGTCACTTTCCTGTTTTACTATAATTATTAGGGGTACTTGTGGTATCTCCCATTTATTGTCCAGTTTTCTGCTGCGTTGTAGAGGTGGTACTGAAGTGTCCCATGAGTTGTCTGGATTTCTGTGTTGCTTTAGTTGGGGTGTGTTTTGTGTGCAATGGTTATATTCCCTGATAATGTATCTACTTGATTATAAAAATTTAAGGTCTCTGAATTATATTTTTGTTGTACTGTTGTATGATAAGTATCTTAATTCTGTTTGATAACTCACTTCCTCCCAATAAAACTTGGACCATATATCTTTACCATTAATTTTAAAATTATTTTGTATCTATTTGTGTGACCATAGGTTTATTTCATTTGCAACTGCCCATGAGTCTGTAAAAATGCAAATTTTATGTTGTTTTTCTAATACTGAGTTTCTGACTGCTAGAACATCTGCAATCAGTCCTGCACTCTGTGCAGAGAGTAACTGATCTGCTTCCTTCAGGATTGTGTGGTCCTGGCATCTGAGTGCTGCTTTGTCCATTGGATCTGGCTTTGGGTCACGGAGGCTCATCCGTCTGTAAACCAGGTGTTGAGCAAGACATCAGACCAGACAGGGCCCCATTTGCCGAGATTGACATGGATTGTCCCTGTCCTCAGAATACATTCTGGCAAGTCTATTTCAGTCTTGACAATCTCCTCAGTGAGGAGACCTGGTTGACCCTTAAGGCCAGTGTTTCAACCCTGGATGTACCATTTTCAGGTGAGCAGCTTTAATCAATTTGGATACCTGTCAATTCTTCAGGACTCAATTTTATCCAGTGAAGGAGAGCCACATAGCCATCTAACTGTAATGATGTTGTTGCCAGGCAAAAGCTCAGTATCTTAAGTACATGTAGGCCATGTACATTTTTCAAATGGGCTTTTAATTTGTTGTTAGAGTGTGAAAATTTTATTGTACAAAATCCCAATGGCAGGAAGAATTTAGAACCTAATTTCTTTGTCCACAATGACCATGGACCTTTCCACATTCAGCACGCATCAGAATTTCCAACCAAAGTTGTGAATCAGAAGATGGATGATGCAAAGTGTGAAATGTGTTAATGTAGCCTTTCAGTGTTGCAAGTGCTTATGTTTGTTTTTGTCCCCACACGAAGCCTTGGAAATTCTTAGTTGTCTTATGTATTGGTTTTAGGATGATGTTTAAATAGGCATATGCTGTCTCCCATATCCAAATAAACCTACTAATCTTTGCCCTACATGTTAATTGATGCCTTAAGGGCTTTTACCTATCATTAACATCATTACTTTCCTCCCTTCTAATGGCCGTTGTACTCCTTAAAATTTGCAATTGGTGTCTGGGCCTGTGGTTTGTCTATATGAATAGTCTATCTCAGTGATCTTAAAAGCAATATTAATTGGGATGTTTCTTGTTTAACATTTATCTGGTCATTGTGTTAACATTTAATGTCATGTATGTATATTATTAATGATGTGTATTTTAATTCATCTATGAGTGATGATAAAATACAGTGGGCTGGCCAGGCGCGGTGGCTCACACCTGTAATGCCAGCACTTTGGGAGGCAGGCGGATCACGAGGTCAGGAGATCCAAACCGGATATCCTAACACGGTGAAACCCTGTCTCTACTAAAAATACACACACACACACAAATTAGCTGGGCATGTTGGCAGGCACCTGTAGTCCCATCTACTCAGGAGGCTGAGGTAGGAGAATGGCGTGAACCCGGGAGGTAGAGCCTGCAGTGAGCCAAGATTGCGCCACTGCACTCCAGCCTGGGTGACAGAGCAAGACTCCATCTCAAAAAAAAAAAAAAAAAAAAAAAATACAGTGGGCTGTTTAATTGCCTTGCATTAAACTTTTAAATTAGTATTTTTTGTCTTTGTAAATAAAGTTGGTATATTCCTGGTTTTCTTTGTCTACTGGTAAAACAAAGACCCTATCTAACAAGTCTATGGTTACACAGTCTTTTTGATTATAGTAAGAAATTGTAATAATAAATTCTACATCTGGTAATGTTTCTGGCATTTTAGGTGAGACTTTATTTAAATTGGTATCATCAATAGTTCATCTATAGCTCTCATTTGGTTTCAGGACAGGCCATACTGGACAATTAAAGTTATTCAATATGCTCATTATAGTAATATCTTCTTTGAGAAGTCCACATCCTTTGCTTTTATTTCTTCATGTATTCCCTGTAATGAGTATTGTTTAGTGTATGTAGCCTGGTGGGGTGTAGTCACTGTTAGAGGTTTCATTTTAATTTGTGTTAGGTCAGAGAACTTTCATTCCTTTAGTTTCTTAATAAGCCACCTCAGGTTTAAAAGCTTTGCAATCAATCCATTTCTGTAATGTTTTCTAATTTTGGTGAACAGTAAAACATGCAAGAAATACATTTATAGTGTATATAGAAGCAGAGACTGGGGAGACTCTAGTTAATATTCCTCAGTCCTTTATAGAGATGTTTGTATCAAAGTGTGGTACACTGTATCTAAGGAGGCTTATTTGTCAACTGGTGTCTAAAAGAAATGTGTCCATATGTGTATATGTGTCTATCTCTATAGCCACTATATATATGTCCTGTGATCCCTAAGTTCAAGTATTATAGCCTGTACCTGGGGGGTCCAAGATTTAAGAAAAAAATGTCTTGTAAAATTTCTGTTTTCACTGCTGTTTCTGAAGAGGTGGGTTTAGTCTTGGAATTCAGGAGTGTCTTTCCCATTATTTTGGTATCTGGATGGTGGCCTTAGATGGTCCTGTTGCCAGTTTGGCCTTTATGTCCTTGGTTGCCAATCATTTTGTTTAGATTGTGAATTACTTTACACGGGTTACCAATTTCTCTACGTTGGTTTATTTTGCCAAGGTATACAGCCCAATTTTAAATAAAATTTGAGACTTTTATATTGAACATAAATTTAATTTTAGTGCCTTCCAGGGTTTCTTTCTTAGTATTTGTATTAGGTTTGTAATAAATATTACCTTATAGGCAGCTGATTTATCTGCCAAAAGTTTGAATGTTTCCAGTGTATCTTACATGTTTGTCCATGCCGAGAGAGTGTTCATTGAGGAGACTTTCAGGTTAGGAGGTACTCATAATAGGTGCTCTTAATTTCATTTGAAGCTAGAATTTCAAATGAGTGGCATATCACTTCTAGCTATAATATACCAATTGTAAAATGACAAATTTCCTTATATTTCTTTGTGGCTGATGGTAAATCATTGCATTTGAGTCCACCTCTAAATTTTGTTGGGTCTAAATATGGTTGGATGGATCTACAGGTGAATGTGAACCAGTCCCAGAGATTATAGGACATGTTTTGGGTATTTTATTGTTAGTTCTATGCTGGCAGACCAAACAGTGGATCAAAAATGTTTTTCTGATCCACTTGAAGCCCCTCTGATCTGGGAGGGCTCTGTAAGATAAAATCTCAATATTCTTCTGTGGAAACAGAATGGGCCACCTCTCAGGGATACATGTTTCAGTCCTCAGGATGGTTACAATCAGAGGATGGCAAGGTTCATCTACCAGCTGCCGGCCAATGGAAACCTTCACCAAGCCTTCCACCGAAGTAAGAACAAAACTTATCAATTGGCCCAGAGATTGTTTTCAGGTAAAAATCTGCTACAAACAGTCAAATAGGTCATTAATGCTTGTGAGACTTGCCTTAAGAATTATCCCCTCAATCAACAGCTTCTTACCCCCAGAACCCAAAGAACAGGAGCTACCCAGGGAAAGAATATGTTGCCCAGGCTGCTCTTGAACTCCTGGGATCAAGCAATCCTCCTGCCTTGGCCTCCCAAAGTGCTGGGATTATAAATGTGAACCATCACACCAGGCCCAATATTAGACCTTATTGTTTGAGAAACTGAGTCTCTTCTCTTTCTATCAAATAATAAAGGTTTTGGTTTTTAAAAATATTTAAAATACCATTTTTGGCTTAATAATTTATTCTATACTGATCACTGGTTCTGTTTTGTAACATCAAGTGTCTTGAACCTTTGATATTTGACAAAATTTCCAAATAGAATTCTAAATTCAGTCTTAATGGCCTAATTAACTTTTTAAATGTTAGTTCCCCTGAAGTCCAAGAGAGACACATTTGGCCTATTTAATGTGTTAAAAAACATACAGGTTTTAGGTCTAACATTTAAGTCTTTAATCCATCTTGAATTAATTTTTGCATAATGTGTAAGGAAGGGATCCAGTTTCAGCTTTCTACATATGGCTAGCCAGTTTTCCCAGCACCATTTATTAAACAGGGGATCCTTTCCCCATTTCTTGTTTTTGTCAGGTTTGTCAAAGGTCAGATGGTTGCAGATATGCGGCTTTATTTCTGAGAGCTCTGTTCTGTTCCATTGGTCTGTATCCCTCTTTTGGTACCAGTACCATGCTGTTTTGGTTACTGTAGCCTTGTAGTATAGTTTGAAGTCAGGTAGCATGATGCCTCCAGCTTTATTCTTTTGGATTAGGATTGATTTGGCAATGCAGGCTCTTTTTTGGTTCCATATGAACTTTAAAGTAGTTTTTTCCAATTCTGTGAAGAAAGCCATTGGTAGCTTGATGGGGATGGCATTGAATCTATAAATTACCTTGGACAGTATGGCCATTTTCACGATATTGATTCTTCCTACCCATGAGCATGGAGTGTTCTTCCATTTGTTTGTATCCTCTTTTATTTCATTGAATGGTGGTTTGTAGTTCTCCTTGAAGAGGTCCTTCACGTCCCTTGTAAGTTGGATTCCTAGGTATTTTATTCTCTTTGAAGCAATTGCAAATGGGAGTTTGCTCATGATTTGGTTCTCTGTCCATTATTGGTGTGTAAGAATGCTTGTGATTTTTGCATATTCTCCAACAAATTTACAAGAAAAAAACAAACAACCCCATCAAAAAGTGGGTGAAGGATATGAACAGACACTTCTCAAAAGAAGACATTTATGCAGCCAAAAGACACATGAAAAAATGCTCATCACCACTGGCCATCAGAGAAATGCAAATCAAAACCACAATGAGATACCATCTCACACCAGTTAGAATGGCGATCATTAAAAAGTCAGGAAACAACAGGTGCTGGAGAGGATGTGGAGAAATAGGAACACTTTTACACTGTTGGTGGGACTGTAAACTAGTTCAACCATTGTGGAAGTCGGTGTGGCGATTCCTCAGGGATCTAGAACTAGAAATACCATTTGACCCGCCATCCCATTACTGGGTATATACCCCAAGGATTATAAATCATGCTGCTATAAAGACACATGCACACGTATGTTTATTGCGGCACTATTCACAATAGCAAAGACTTGGAACTAACCCAAATGTCCAACAACAATAGACTGGATTAAGAAAATGTGGCACATATACACCATGGAATACTATGCAGCCATAAAAAGGATGAGTTCATGTCCTTTGGAGGGACATGGATGAAGCTGGAAACCATCATTCTCAGCAAACTATTGCAAGGACAAAAAACCAAACACCGCATGTTCTCACTCATAGGTGGGAACTGAACAATGAGAACACATGGACACAGGAAGGGGAACATCACACATCGGGGCCTGTTGTGGAGTGAGGGGAGCGGGGAGGGGTAGCATTTGGAGATATATCTAATGTTAAATGACTAGTTACTGGGTGCAGCACCTCAACATGGCACATGTATACATATGTAACTAACCTGCACGTTGTGCACATGTACCCTAAAACTTAAACTATAATAAAAAAAATTACACAGGAAGCATGGTTGAATATTTAACTTACTTTGGGTTCTATTTATCTAAATGTTTTATTAGTTTGTGCTCCATTATCATATGAGATGCCAGTAATTCTGATATGTCTTACTATATGTTATCAGTAATAATTATGATTATGTTAAATTGTTGTATGCCACAGAAATAACCAAATTTCCTTGTCAACTTTGCCTGTAAACATGCTCTTAGTTTTTCATTCACAACTATTATTTTACATTAAATATTCTCAAAAAAGTGGTTTATAAAAAAGCAGTGGGCCAAAACTCGCTTCTTCAGTGGAGTTCATGAAAATGACTCTGACCAGTTTTCTTGAATTTAGGTTTCTGATAACTTTGGAGATTGTGCCATTGTACTAGTGAAAACAACAATTTAAAAAACCCAAAAAACTTCCAGAACTCTAATTAACACGCTGATGTGTTCATGAGGATTGCTAAGCCAATATAAAGTAGAACAAGTTAATTATGTGGGACTGAACTAATAGAAGACTGAAATAACTTTTTAGGACTTTTTTGTTTGAAACATTGATGACTCTTTTCGTTTTGTTTTTCAGAGTAAACTTTTTAAAAGTTATTTACAGTTTTTAACAATTGAGTACAGAATACTCTTGAGAAAAATTTGAAGCGTATTTCCCTTTACCTGTACTTCTCCAAAATTTGAAAACTATTTCTGAATATTCTTAATATACAGCAATATAAGTTATTTGCATATAATCGATAATAATCTTTTTTTTAATGGGACACAATTGGAGATGCTGGGTATCTTGCCAAGGCTTTGCCTGGAATAGCATATTTTCATCTATAAGCAGATTGCTTTGAGGAATTTATGTTGAATTATAGAGCAATAAAATCCCCCTAGAAAGATGGGCTTTGTACCTTCTCTATGCAGTTACTTTGCAGGTTTTCTGACCTGTGGCAGGAAAAGTTACTTTGAGAGGCCTAGGAACTCCAAGTAATCCTGTGATCTCAAGATGAGAAGAATTCTCCCAATTCATGTAGTTATTTGCAGGCACAGCAAATACTTGGTTGAGTTTGAGAGGCTTTTTGAAAAGTCACATCTTAGATACCTTATTAAAAATGCTCCATCAAAGCCAATTTATAAGAGCCTATATGAAAAAAATTATTCTTGCTACACTTTGTGAAAATAATCACGTCAAGTACAATAAACTAAAACTTATTTTGAAAATAAATTGGTCCTACTATGATCTGTCTTAAGTAAAAATGGGAGACTGTAGACAAAAATATATATTTCAAATGAAATTATAGTACATCTTCCATTGGATTCTAGCCTTGTCCATTGCCTTCCAATTTTATAATTTTCTACAATTTAGTTGGACTGGATCCTAAATTCTTTGCTGGCTACAAATCTCTAAACAAGCATTTTCAACATCTTTTTTTTCTTCTTTCCCATTTCTTCTGACTTCGGATCAGTAGAAATTAAAACTGTGCTTTTTGTAAAGCCCTGCAGACTGAAGCTAGAAAACTTAAACTTTGGGAGAAATAACAGTATCTTGTTTATGTACACAAAATATTTTCATGACTGTCTAGTGATATATGGACTGCTCTGTAAAATAGCCTGTATAAGTTTTCCAGAATTGCTTTCTACTTTGTTGCTATAATCCAGCTGTTTCCTTTTTTCTTATTTCTTTCCTTTCTTTCTTCTTCCCCCTATTTCTTCACAACCTTCTAGAATGAGTCTTCTTTAAAAATGTGCAACCTAACATTCTAGGAGTAAACCATTGTAGTGTTGAAATATCAGGGAGAAAAACATAACCAAACACTCATTTTCTTCTAAAACGCTTTCTCTGAAATATTTTAAAGAACAAGGAAAATAAAATCTTAGGACCCCAAACTCACTATGCCAAAGGAAAAGTTGGGAACTGAGTCATGCAAATACCACCTTCCTTTTGTTCCCAAAGAGACAGCTGTAATTTCACAAGTTCACTTATCTTATGTAAAATGTATATCTACCAAGCATTAAAGAAATGAACATCAACTTTTTCCCCACTCCTCTTTACACTTGCAACATAAGAATGTAGTGAGTGCTAATCAAGGCCTTACAAGAATGTACCACTTGACCCACTGCCTATCCCCCACTTTATTTTCTTTTCCTCCTTTTCATTCAGTGTGGTCTCACCCTTATAAATACTGAAGTTAGCAAAACCCTCTTTGGAAAAAGTACAGGTCAAACACCCTACTGTTACTTGCGTTTCCTTTTCCCAGGCATAACCTTAAAATTGACAAAATAATTTTCTAAAATGAATGAGATATGTATGTCTCAGTTGTTTTTGGTTTACAAAGGTCTACACCAAACATTAAAAGTCAGTATTTGCTACTATTGACAGCTTTTTTCAAGTAATTTTCATACGCATCAATTGTAAAATACATTATTTTATGTCTCAATAAAAGCATAAAACTATGGAAAACTGTAACTCTTCTTACCACTTAAAAATTTTATCTCATATATAGTGAAAATAATACTTTTGAACTTACATATATGTCTTATGTAACTCCTATGATCACATGAGATAGAAAATAAGAGTAAAATAGATGATATGGTTTGGCTCTGTGTCCCCACCCAAATCTCATCTTGTAGCTCCCATAATTCCGTGTCATGGGAGGGAGCTGGTTAGAGATAATTGAATCATCTTTCATTGGTTTCATCTTTCTCATGCTGTTCTCACCATAGCCAACGTCTCATGAGATCTGATGGTTTCAAAAAGAGGAGTTCCCCTGCACAAGCTCTCTCTTGGCCTGCTGCCATCCATGTAAGACATGACTTGCTCCTCCTTGCCTTCCACCAAGATTGTGAGGCCTCCCCAGCCACATGGAATTCTAAGTCCAATAAACCTTTCTCTTTTGTAAATTACCCAGTCTCAGGTATGTCTTTATCAGCAGCATGAAAACAGACAAATAGGTCATATTTAGATAAAACTCTTCTAAATCACTTTTCAACTTAGGTTGTCCATGAATTTTCCCAACATTAGCATCATCGCTACTAATTAGAAGCTTTGTTGATGCCACAATTATTGTGAGTACCATAAAACCTTCTGTTAGATTATCTTTCTTATCTACTGATATCCCACTATGAGTTATGTTAACAATATCACCAGAATGCGAAAATGAGTTTTTTACACCAAGTTCATGTGTGTGCACACAAAGGCAATCACATTATGACTGTCTTCTGATTAAGTGTTCTTACAATATTAATTTTATGATCCATCTCTACTTGAAATATGTAAAAAATATGCCCTTTAATATAAATGGAACACGCTCTTTTTCTCTATGACTGCCTCCTTCTCAGCATAAAATCATGGTGGCTCATCTGATGTATTCTGGTCTATTATTGAAGAAACATGCTCAACTAGTTTCAAATTAGTTGAATAACTGGGTTTACCTGCTACCTAAGAATTAGAGTTAGAGTTATTACTGGACTACAAGAACTCATATTTTAAATGTTGCTGTGAATTATTTAAATTTCATATTACTTGGGCATTTATTTTGGATATAGGTTTGATTTGCTCATACCAGAAATAGGGTTTAGAAATCCATGATAGTTTCCAGTTTGTGCCCTCTTCCAATTTTCTCAATGTGGTAATTCCATATTTGTCCTTATAAAATGCTCTCCAGGTGACTATTCCACGTAGGACAGCTGGACACAACACTTATTTCACCCCCACAGACCCTTCAGGGAAATGCATAGATATTCTGCAATAACCAACTCTTGGTCACAGCACGATGCTATGGAAATCATGGTTGCTTGACATTAACCCAGCACTTTGAACTCCTCATGAGAAACCTGCTTGGGTGACAGTCCAAAACCCAATTGTGATGTTTTATTTTAGGAGTCAACTAACTGTATTAGGGAACACCTAGAACACTGGCAAAGCATTGCTTCTGGGTCTATGAGGGTTTCACCAGAAAAGTCTGATATGTGAGTCAGTGGACAGAGTGCGGAAGATCCTGTGATAGAGCAGGGACCCCTTGTTAGGGGCCCATGGGTTCCCCAAGCAGGGAAATAAAGGAAAATCGTGAGTCCCTTCAAGGCAAATCCCAGGTACCTAGCTAGCACTGAGAAGTCAATGAGGAACTTGATAAGCAAGAAGGTAATAGTAGCCCAAACAATAGCCAAGGATGTTACAGTTATAAGATGTTTGTTTTGCTCCCTATGAAAACCAAAGATACCATCTTAACATACATTGCTGAGTCATTTTTCATAAACCTGGACCCCCACCAAATGGATCTGCTGACACGGAGACCTCAGATAAGAGAGACCTGAAGGCTGAACTCTGACTGCTGTTGTCCTAAATATCTTCCTGAGGGGCCTACAGGGAGTCATATCCATGAGCCAGAGCTAACACGTTTTTCTACTGACCCCAAATTTTAAAACAAAGCTTCTCTTCTTTAACCAATTGCAAATCAGAAACCCTTGAATCTGTATATAACCTATAAGCCCCTGCTTGAGTGCTGCTTCAAGATATCCCATCCTTGGCCAGGCACGGTGGGTCATGCCTGTAATCCCAGCACTTTGGGAGGCTGAAGTGGGCGGATCACAACGTCAGGAGTTCGAGACCAGCCTGGCCAATATGGTGAAACCCTGTCTCTACTAAATTTACCAAAATTAGCCGGGCATGGTGGCAGGTGCCTGTAGTCCCAGCTACTCAGGAGGCTGAGGCAGGAGAATTGCTTGAACCCGAGAGGCGGAGGTTGCAGTCAGCTGAGATTGTGCCATTGCACTCCAGCCTGGACAACAGAGTAAGAATCCGTGTCAAAAAGAAAGAAAAAGGAAAGAAAAAGATATGCCATCGTTTTATAACAAAACCAATGCAATACTCCATGTATTGATTTATAGTTTTGCCAAAAACTTCTGCTTTCCTGAAATTTACCCCTTCAGTTAACCCTTACCTACAAGCCACTGGGGAAGTGGGAACTTAAGCATTAGCTGCGTGATTCTCCTTTCTTGACAGCATGCACATAAACACCTCTTTTTCTCCCACTGCAAACATCAATGTAGATACCTGGGCTTGCTGCTCTGTGTGAACAGACCCCAGTTCGGTTCTGTAACAATCCACTCACTTTGTGTGCGAGCAATATCCAGTGGGCTGAGGGCCCAGAAAGAACAAAAAAGGAGTGAAAATGATTTTGCTCTCCCTCTCTCCTGGAGCTGGCACACTCTCTACCTCCTGCCCTTGGACATCTTAACTACAGGCTCTCTTCCTTGGGACCCCAGAACTTACTTCTGCATCCCTCCACATTCTCAGGCCTTTAACCTCAGACTGGGAATTACATTGTCAATTTTCCTCATTCTGAGATTTTCAGACTTGGAATGAGCTATGCTACTGGTATTTCAGCGTTTCTAGCTTGCAGAAGATCTGCCTTAGGTTCCATAATCATGTGACCCAGTTTCTGTAATTAATCTCCCCCCATCTGTCTGTCTATGTATCTATCCTATTTGTTCTCTCTCTCTAAAGAACCGTAATACAGATTTTTTTTAACCATGAGTGGGTTATAGGGAACAAAATTTCAAGGATAAGTTTTTTTCACTGGCTTAGGGGTTTCTAAAATTTTGGATCGGTAACCTGATGATACCTAAAAATGCTTAAGACTCTACTTCTAATAGTAAAGAGAACACACTGCTAGTCCATTTCATGAACTGCTTAAGAGACATGCAAACATCTGCCTTTGACACTCTTAATCAACCACTGATAAGAGGCAAGGAACTTGGTGACTCTGAAAGCATTATCTTTAAATATCAGTGGAAAACTTAAGGACTCTGCTTCTAGTGTTGCTGAGCAAAGGGATGAATAAAAAAAGATAAACTAAGAGATTCAAACTTCAGAATCCAGCTCCACATAAAAAGCCTTACAGTGCTCTGAGAGAGAACTGTATCTCCTGTAGTCATAGGGCTGAAAATGCTGAAAATGAAACACAAGCCATCACCAA
The DNA here is from genome assembly GCF_028858775.2 of Pan troglodytes. Taxonomy (NCBI): domain Eukaryota; kingdom Metazoa; phylum Chordata; class Mammalia; order Primates; family Hominidae; genus Pan; species Pan troglodytes. Next base: position 11,174,045 of record NC_072414.2, read on the forward strand.
GCAGTTGGCTGAATTACTGTGAAAGTTGACTTTTCAGCCTAGCAAGGTGTCTACTGTAAATTTATAGCACTGTTCAGGAAAGAATGAAACCCTGTAAACTGGGTTAGGAACATGTTGGGAGACTGTGTGGAGGTTGGAGACATTGAGCTCTGAAATTCTGATGTCTCTGCCAGTGAAAACGGCCCCCTACACCCATCTCCACGGCAGTGGCCTCCCCACCCACATTGGTATAACCGGTTCCACCTCTGTTTGAAGGGAGTAATCCAGCATTGCCTGAGGAAAAGATAGTGGACTCCCCTGAGGCAGTTGCTGAGGAATGCAGTGCTGCTTCTCCTCAGACCCCACACCCACAACTTCCTTTTTGCTTCTGGATCTGTAAGTAGACTTGAATTCCAACAGTCCCTTAAAAATGACATACAAAGTTTGACCCACAGGAACTTCATTACAGTCCAAGAAAACTATTTGAGTTTTCTAATTTATACAAGCAGAAATCTGGGGAACACATGTGGAAAAGGATATTAAGAGTCGGGATAATGGGTGGAGAAAACATAAAGTCGGATCAGCCCAAATTTATTGATATGGATCCATTAAACAAAGACACTGGTTTTAGTGCTGCAGTATGGGGAGTTAGAAAGGGCTCTAATTGTTTGGTTGGCTGAACCATGAATCAAAAGATGGCCCTCATTTATCCAGTTGGATGTGTGTGATCTCCCTTGGCCTATGTGGAGGAAAAGATTCAAAGGCTTAGAACAAATGGGACTCTGGAATGCACTTGTCATTTGAAATTTACTCACCTACTCTGGGAGTGTCCAGAAGACACACCTTTCTGCAATACTTTGAGAAACAGATTTGTGAGGGGAGCCCAGCATCCTCGAATAACCTCCTGACTGCTTTCTCTGTAGAATGAAGCTTATAATGAGAACCACAGTCACTCAATAAAAAATTTAAATGCATTGACAATAACTGGACCTCAGGAGTCCCAGGGCCAAATGGCAGCTGTCAACCTTCAAAGTCAAGGTGGGCATAGTTACCGTAATGGTCAGCAAAGGTAAACCAACAGTCAGGTTAGTCTGACTCAATTTGATCCATGGTGTTGGCCAGAAAATCCTGGTACTCTTAGAAGTGAAATACGTAAGAGCCTAATAAGTTGTTAATTGATCTGAATATACTGAAAACATTCATGTTAAGTTTACAGAAGTTTAACTCGAAACAGAAAAGTAGAGAATCACAGCCCCTACTCAAATCCCAGATTAGAGCCAGTTTACAGTCAAGAATTCCTTGAAGGAGGGAGCAGCCAGGTCCCCTTGATGAAGGACCCAGGTATACCACAAAAGCTTTTATTCTGTTAATCTTTCTCCTATCCTTCCTAAAAGGGGACCTACAGCCTTTTAACAGGCTGTGTTTCAGGGAAAGGAATATAGTAAGAACTTTGGGGAACTACTAGACACCGGCTCCGAGCTCACATTGATTCCACAAGACTCAAAAACATCACTATGGAATGCTAGTCAGAGCAGGGGCATATGGAGGTCAGGTGATTAATCAAGTTTTAGTCAGATAAAATCACAGTGGGTCTAGTGGGTCCACAAACACATACTCTGGTAATTTCCCCAGTTGCAGATGCACAGCTGTAATAGACATAGTTAGCACTAGGCCCATTTCCCACACTGGTTCCCTGACCTGTGGAGTGAGGGCTAGTAAGGTGGGAAATCCTAAATGGAAGGCACTAGAGCTACCTAGGGAAATAGAAAATCAAATTCATAACCACATCCCTGGAGAAATTTCAGAGATTACCACCACTATCAAGGTCTTGAATGATGCAGGGGTTGTGATTTCACCACACACCTGTGTAATTTGGCCTGTGCAAAAGACAGATGGATCCTGGAGAGTGACAGTGGATTCCCATAAGGTAAACCAAGTGTTCCCTCTAATTGCAGCTACTGTATCAGACATTGTATTATTGCTTGAGAAAATTAACACATACCCTGGTACCTTGTATACTCCTATTGATCTAGTGAATGCTGTTTCTCTATTTCTCTCCATAAGGTCCATCAGAAGCAGTTCAATTTCAGCAACAATGCCAGTAATATACCTTCTCTGTCCTACCTCAAAGGTGTATCAACTCTCCTTCACTAAGTCACAATTTGCAGAGAAGCTGATCACCTTCCCCTTTCACAAGGTATCACACTGGTCCATGGCATTGATGGCATTATACAGATTCAACCCAGTGGATGTGCAGTTAACAACTACTCTGAAAATATTTATAACATATTTTCATTTCAGAAAGTGGGAAAATCTCTTAAGAAGACAGCTTTTGCCAAAAGCAAAAAGCAGTACTTCATGGCCCTATGCCAGAATAAGGGACTGCAAAAGAAGTGTAAATTGACTTCCACAAAGATAAAACCCAGAGAAGGCAAGCAAATATTTCCTGAATTAGACTCTCCCCATGAAGTGCCTTACGATACCTGGTCTCTCCTGAGACCCACAGCCTCCTTAACACCAGCAGCTGCTGTATCAGACATGGTTATTATACAGCAGTTGCTGTACGTGACACACCGGCTCCCTAGCAGTAACCCCCAGGGAAGTGTTCCTAAAAAGAGGAGGATATCCAGGATGGCTTGAAAACTCCCAGGGACAAGAGATTTTTCCAAAAGCCATAGCCACCCAGGTAGTTAAGGAGGCCCATGAGAGCTCAAATTATAGTACAGAACCCTGTACAATTGGCTCCTTCAAATGATGACCACTCCTAACCTTGGAGAGACAGCACAGCAAGCGACCAAGATTTGCTCTCTCTGCCAGACTAACAGCCCCCTAACAGACCACCCACAGACCACCCCCAAGGCCTCATGTTAAGCCAGTACAACTCAGGGAGTTTACCCTGGTGAGGACTGGCAACTATACTTTATAGTCATGTCCCAGACTTCTGGGAACTTTAGATACCTTCTAGTTGTGGGTGATATCTTCCCAGGATGGGTGCAGGTGTTCCCAACTCCCACTGAGAACACCTTCTAGGTAGCATGCCATCTCTTAAAAATTTTTTTTCTGGCCGGACACAGTGGTTCACGCCTGTAATCCCAGCACTTTGGGAGGCCAAGGCAGGTGGATCATGAGGTCAGGAGTTCAAGACCAGCCTAGCCAACATGGTGAAACCCCATCTCTACTAAAAATACAAAAATTAGCTGGGTATGGTGACGTGTGCCTATAATCCCAGCTACTTGGGAGGTTAAGGCAGAAGAATTGCTTGAACCGAGACCTGGGAGGCGGAGGCTGCAGTGAGCTGAGATCACGCCACTGCACTCCAGCCCAGGCTACAGAACAAGACTCCGTCTCAAAAAAAAAAAAAAAAAAAAAATTCCTGGCTGGGCATGGTAGCTCATGCCTGTAATCCCAGAACTTTGGGAGGCCAAGGCAGGTGGATCACGAGGTCAGGAGTTCATGACCAGCCTGGTCAAGATGGTGATACACCGTATCTACTAAAAACATAAAAATTAACTGGGTGGGGTGGCGGGCACCTGTAATCCCAGCTGCTAGGGAGGCTGAGGCAGGAGAATCGCTTGAACTCGGAAGGTGGAGGTGGCAGTGAGCAGAGATGGTGCCATTGCACTCCAGCCTGGGTGACAGAGCAAGACTCTGTCAAAAAAAAAAAAAAAACACCTTATGTTCGGGCTGACTAAAGCCATACAGTGACAACAGGCCAACTTTTATATCTGAAATTATGCAAAAGTTAGTCCAAGGCCTAGAAATCCCCTGAAAACTCCACACAGCATGGAGATCCCAGTCCTCAGGAAAAATAGAAAGAATCAACTAAAGCTGAAACAGAATGTTGGCTAAACCGTGCTGGGAAACCAACAAAAACTGGCTTCCTCTCTTACCATAGTTCTCCTTAGAATAAGGACTGCACCCCCCAAAATAATTTTAACTGAGTGCATTTTAACTCGGTGTTCAATGTATGGGAGATCAATCCCAGAGGCAACCACAGGGAAGTGGTTGAGCCTACGGAAAATGGAACAACTAAAATATGCGTTACATATTAGGAACGTGGCCCGTGTTCTTGCAGCTTATAGAAACCAGGGTTCTCCATCACCGACAGACCTGGTTCTGCATCCTTATGTCCATGGATATTAGGTATATCTGAAAATGTGGAAGGTTCAAAGTCCAGAGAGGAAATTAGGTCCAAAATGAATGGGGCCATACGTGGTGATTCTGACAACACATGCTGCCTTAAAGCTTCAGGGAGTCACCCCGCAGCTTCATCACACATGAGTGAAATGAGTGGATGCACTAGTGCAGTAAATTCCCTCGTACCAGGCTGAACCCATCTCAGATTTAAAATTGCTGTTCTGAAAAACCAACCTGACTCCCAAAAATATAAGTACACGATACTTTGACCCATCTAAACGGTCGCTGCTATAACACTTAAATGTCTCTACCCGCCAAGAGTGTTCTTGATCCACTTTTGGGCTGTCTGATTGCATTAGGGCTTGTCCTGTAGTCCTCAAAGCTGGTCTCTGGCTTAGAGATCTGTTTCCTTTTATTCCAGATCATCTTGATCATGTATCCCTGACTTGTGGCCCTCCTGGCATCTTGATAGAAAATTTCATATATCTTAACTATACACCTTCAGGACTCCCTGATAGTCCCACAGTGTTTCCTTGAACTATCTCGCCCTCTACCTCCTCATCTCTTAGCCACCTCAGGATACTTAATCTAGGTAAGTAAAACTTTACTCTGACTTTTTCTTATACCACTTGGTCCTTTTAGTCCTCAACATCCAAGGGTCTCTGGGACACCAACACGACAGTCAAATTTTCCCATATTATATAGCCAGTGCAAACAATCTGTCTGAATGCTATATAACCACAGGTACCCCAAGACTGGGGGCGCAGGGCCCAGTGTGTACCTTTCGGGAAGGTGGTTTCAACCTTAGAATGCTGCCATGGAAATCTAACCACCAACACCTGTTGCTGTCTACCTGAGAAATTCTCAGCATATGGGTTGCATGGATCCCGCTCCTAAAATCAACTACTTTTGTAGTCTAGCACTCACCTCAGGAAATGAAAAATATTGTTGACTCTACCATGCACCCCCTCCTCCAGCAATATTTCCAGCTCCAGTAAGAAATATAAATTTCACCTGAACTCAAGAGGGCCCTCTGTCATTGTCAGAAGACTTCCCCTCCCCCTTGAGGCTCTCAGTTACTTCATGGGCTAAACTTCCGCACTCCCACAAGGGTTTGTGCATCCCCAGAGTATGTGGTCATTTGTGGCTCTCCTCACCACCACCTCCCTAACAGCTCCTCTGCTGCTACTTTTTCCTCCCCATTGCTAGTGGTAGATCACCCTTCTGTAGATAATGAAATACACATAGGACAATGTACAACAGGTGTTATGGAATACAGTGAGATAACCATTCATAATACAACCTGCCATTACAGTAGGCCAAAGATGAGTCTTGGGATGCTCCTGGCTCGAGGACTTGCTGTAGAGTCGGCTGACCCGTGAGTGGGGAAAAGCACTGTACCTACATGAGGATACCCTAATAAATACAACCCAAACAAAACATCTAGCAAGTAATACCAGGAAGGTTCTTCAAAATATACAACCTTCTTTCAATCGGCTAGCTAATGTAGTGCTGGACAATCAGTTAGCCTTAGACTAGCTCCTGGCAAAATAAACAAGAGTATGTGTGATCACCAATACCACCTGTTGCACCTGGGTTAAACCCTCTACGGAGATAGAAGCTAAAATAAAGCAAATATTCAAACAAGAAGAATGGCCTCACTCCTTTGTGTTGACCAAGAGCAGCTCTAAGGACATCTGGAGTGCAATAAAGAGTGCCCTGTTCAACCATACTTTGTTCCTGCTTGGCCTGCTGGTGATGATCCTGTTTTTATTAATTTTTGACCCCAGTATTCAGGTTAAGAATGAGACTGGAAGCAATCAAGCTGCAGAGGGTAATCACCCAGGGATATGAGCAATTGGGGTTGCAGCCTAGAGACAATCAGATCTACCTTAGAATAGCAAGGGAAAGGTTTTGCTCCTCTAATTTATCAAGTGACAACACCCATAAACATCAGGAAGTAGCTCCAAAAGTTGGACCCCTGCCCCTCAGCAGCCGTCAAGAATGAGGAGAAAATAAACAGAGGTCATCTAGGACAGTCCTGATGAAATAACTGGGAATGTTCCTTTTTCCTACTCTTTTTCTTAAGTTCCTTATTTATAGGCACAGCTGCTGAAGGAAACCAGATGGCCTAGGAACATGCCAGAGCATCTTGACCCCTGACCAGATACCAGAGAAAGATAAGACTCTATGAAACTGAAGGAGTCTGGAACACGCAACCTTAAGTTACCTTCTGGTCATTAACATATTATTATAATGTTAAAATTCCCACCCGTAAAAGAGTATCTCTGCTATTCTGTGCACATGTGATGTATGAAGACATATGTTTACAAATTGAGCCTGCACATCTGGAGTCCCACCCCACACATGCTAATATTCCTTTCATTCCCCCACAGCTAGTCCTTAAGAACCCCATGCCTTTTGTTCACGCATTTAAAGAAAGAGCTTGTCTTCTCCAGTCGCTGGCCATCAAATAAAACCTAAGTGTCTTTTTCAATTAAATGTTCTTTCTGTACAACTAATCAAAAGTGAGGAAAGAGCGCAGTTTACCAGTGATACCTACAGGTGAATTCAGAGGAGGCCCTTCAGATTTTGCAGCAAGGCCCTGCCATCATCCGCAGATAACTACTATTATTTTCATAAGCAGCTCTTGGCTTGTCACTGGGTCTTAACAAAAATGAAATGCATGACTGTGGGCCATTAAGTTACCAGGCAGCCTCAGCTGCCCATTATGAACTGGGCATTGTCTGTCATACCAAGACATAAAGTTGGATGTGCACAGCACCATCATCACATGAGAGTAGTATATACAAAACTGGTCCCAAAAAGGCTGAGGAGGCAGAAATAAGATACATAAAGTGTCCAAATACCCATGGTCTCCACTCCCATTACACCGCCTTCTCTCTAGAAGCATGTATCATGGCCTCAACTACAACCAGTTGAAGGAGAAAGAGAAGGCTAGAGCCTCACTTACTGACAGTTCTGCACAATATGCAGGCATCACTCAAAACTGTACAGCTGCAGCACTACAGCCCCTATCTGGGCCATTGCTGAAGTTTAGTAGAAAAGGGAGATCTCAATCAGCAGAATGTTAAGGAAGGCATATAGTTGTGCACTTTGCTTAGAAGAATATCTGCTCAGAAGTGTAATTATACAACGATCCAAGGGTTGCAGCCAATGGTTAGGCCAGATGGTCAGGGTCTTTAAAAATACATGATTGAAAAATTGGTGACAAAGCAATTTGCAGGAGTGGTACAGGAATAGACCTCTCTGAGTGGCCAAAAATTTAAAACATCTGTCCCATGTGGATGCTCACCAAAGGATGGTCACCTCAGCAGAGGAGGACTCTAATCATCCAGTGGATGGGATAATGCACTCTATGACACTAGTCAGCTTCTTTCCCCACCCGTGTCATCACCCACTAGGCTCATGAATAAAGTGGCCACAGTGGTAGGGACTGAGATTATGCATGCACACAGCAACCTGGAATTTCACTCACCATAGCCAACCAGGTTACAGCTCCCTCTGAGTGCTCAAACTATCAACAGCAGAAATTAACACCCACTGAGCCCCTCATATGGCACCATTCCCCAGGATGATCTGGCAACTCCTTGGTGGTAGGCTGATTACCTTGGGCAGCTTTCATCAAGGAAGGGGCAGCATTTTGTCCTTCCCTGAATAGTAAGATAGTTACTCTTTCTATAAATTGAAATTTATAGAAATTTAAAGAAATAGCACGTAATTATTCTGTGAAAACTACCATCCATAGACATACAGAATACCTTATCTACCATCATGGTATTTCACACAGCATCACTTCTGAACAGGGAACTCATTTCACAGACAAAGAGGGGCAGAAGTGAGTTCATGCTCAGAAACTTCTGTGAGTTTACCATGTCGTCTGTAATCCTGAAGAAAGTGGCTTGATAAAATTACGGGATGTCCTTTGGAGGCTTCGGTTCCAGCACTTGCTAGGTGACAGTACTTTAGGAGACTGTTGCAAGGTTCTCTAGAAGGCTATACGTCCCGTGAATCAGCACCCATTATATGGTGCTGTTTCTCCCCAAACCAGAATTTACATATAGTTCAGGAATCAATAGATTATAATGAGAATGGCCCACCTAGCCACTTTCAAATCTTCAGGTCCCTGAACCAACAGCCTAAGAAGGGGGGTTGCACTGTTGTTTGGGGTAATTGATCCAGATTACCAGGGGGAAATTGGACAAGTACTCCACAATGGAGGACAGAAGAGTATGTCTGGAATACAGATCTCCTTGTGTCTTCTGTGTTTGAAATATTTGTCCCCTACCAAACTCATTGTGAAATGTAATTCCCAGTGTGGCAGTTATTCAGAGGTGTGGCCTTTAAGAGGTGTTTGAATCAATCATGACTGACCTGCCCTCAAGGATGAATCCATTCATTCATGGATACATAAATTAACGGGTTATCATGTGAGGGCCATTGGTGGTTTTGTTAAAGGAAAAAAGACCTGCATTAGCATGCTCAGCCCTGCCAGAAATAATAAGTTCCTCTTCAAAGCTTTCTTGGTCTTTCTGGCTCTGCATACAGCCTTTTCTGCTTGATCTGTAACAAGCATGTTTCTCTCCTTAATCTTTAACTAGCAAATCTATTACTCTGTAAACAACCCTTTGCTGTGCCCAGACATGCCTTGTATTTGTTCTGTAAACAACCCTTCCTACCTTAGCAACGAACAGCCTCTCCCTTCCTGCCTAATTAACCATATTCAATTGCCAACAGTAGCCAATCGGGTTAGCTTAGATTGTGTGGTCTAACTCCAGCCAATGGGGAAAGGACATAGAAACAGGGATTGCATTAAGGATAAAAACCCCTGCCCTACCCCACTCGGTGTACTCTTGCCATTAGACAGACACAGGCAGCACCCTTCTGCAGAAGCAAATGTGCCTTGCTAAGAAATTTTCTAAGTGCTCATTTTTCTTAGCAACACCAAGCACTTGTTTCTAACAGCCCCCTAACCAGCTGATATCCTGCATGTCATGAGGACTCTTTAGAGAGTCCCCACCAGCAAGAGGCTCTCACCAGATGTGGCCCCTCAGCCTCGGACTTATCACCTGATGTAAGTTATCAGTGTATTATCATAAGAAATACATTTATTTTCTTTATAAATGACCCAATATTTTGTATTCTGTTATAAGCAGAAAAAAAGGGACTAATACAGAAAATTGGTAATAAGAAATAGGTTGCTGTTGAAACTGAGTATCTAAAAATGTGAAAGTGGCTTTCAAACTGGTTTGTGGGCAGAGGCTAAAAGAATCTTGAGAGGCAGACTAGAAAAACCCTGTGTTCTTGTGACAATTCAGAAGACAAAAAGACTGGGAAGTATTTGGAAGTCCTTAGAGATTGATGAAGTGGTTTTGATCAGACTGCTGATAAAACTATGGAGACTAAAGGCTATGCTGACAAGGTTTCAGATGCAACTGTTATAGGAGTTATTAAGCAAATACAGTGGAAAAGGGGTCCTTGGAAAGTTTGTGTGTCTTTTAAAGCAGCTCCAGAAACGTTTCTTGTCTAGCAGGAAAGCCCTGGCTCTTAGAGCCAGGTCTGCAACCTTTGATATGCAAATACGGGCCATTAGAAACTGAGTCTACCCAAAGATGGTGATTCCTGCCCTCTTCTTCCTTGCCCCCACATGTGCCTGGCAACATGGCCACCCCCACATATCCCCATGTGTTAAAACATCATGGTGCCCTGCATTTGCATATTAAAAGTCTAGGGTGGGAGGGCCAGTTTTTTTGAGGGCTACTTGAGTGACTTGCCTGGTCAAACCAATCCCCTGAGCCCTACACAAATCAGACACCACCTCCTCCAGCCTACTCATATAAGCAGCCACTTTTCCGTGGCATATGGGGTCTCCTCTCTTGGATTTGGAGCCGCCCTCCTTCTGTTTTCTTTTTTTTCCCTTCTTGCCTATTAAACTCTCCACTCCTTAAAACCACTCCATGTGTGTCCATGTCATCTTATCTAATTCGGCGTGAGAGAAGAGCCCTAGTGTTCCTCCACTCATCGGAGCTGTATCACAACTAAGGAAAAACAATATTGGAAACTAAAGAACATCTCTGTTAAAAATTGGCAATTTTGTCTTTTGTTGCCATTGCTTTTGGTGTTTTAGACATGAAGTCCTTGCCCATGCCTATGTCCTGAATGGTATTGCCTAGGTTTTCTTCTAGGGTTTTTATGGTTTTAGGTCGAACGTTTAAGTCTTTAATCCATCTTGAATTAATTTTTGTATAAGGTGTAAGGAAGGGATCCAGTTTCAGCTTTCTACATATGGCTAGCCAGTTTTCCCAGCACCATTTATTAAATAGGGAATCCTTTCCCCATTGCTTGTTTTTCTCAGGTTTGTCAAAGATCACATAGTTGTAGATATGCGGCATTATTTCTGAGGGCTCAAATGGGATCTAATTAAACTAAAGAGCTTCTGTACAGCAAAAGAAACTACCATCAGAGTGAACAGGCAACCTACAAAATGGGAAAAAATTTTTGCAACCTACTCACCTGACAAAGGGCTAATATCCAGAATCTACAATGAACTCAAATTTACAAGAAAAAAACAAACAACCCCATCAAAAAGTGGGCAAAGGACATGAACAGACACTTCTCAAAAGAAGACATTTATGCAGCCAAAAAACACATGAAAAAATGCTCAGCATCACTGGCCATCAGAGAAATGCAAATCAAAACCACAATGAGATACCATCTCACACCAGTTAGAATGGCAATCATTCAAAAGTCAGGAAACAACAGGTGCTGGAGAGGATGTGGAGAAATAGGAACACTTTTACACTGTTGGTGGGACTGTAAACTAGTTCAACCATCGTGGAAGTCAGTGTGGCGATTCCTCAGGGATCTAGAACTAGAAACACCATTTGACCCAGCCATCCCATTACTGGGTATATACCCAAAGGATTATAAATCATGCTGCTATAAAGACACATGCACACGTATGTTTATTGCGGCACTATTCACAATAGCAAAGACTTGGAACCAACCCAAATGTCCAACAATGATAGACTGGATTAAGAAAATGTGGCACATATACACCATGGAATACTATGCAACCATCAAAATGATGAATTCATGTCCTTTGTAGGGACATGGATGAAACTGGAAATCATCATTCTCAGTAAACTCTCTCAAGAACAAAAAACCAAACACCGCATATTCTCACTCATAGGTGGGAACTGAACAATGAGATCACATGGACACAGGAAGGGGAACATCACACTCTGGGGCCTGTTGTGGGGTGGGGGGAGGGGGGAAGGATAGCATTGGGAGATATACCTAATGCTAGATGACAAGTTAGTGGGTGCAGCTCACCAGCGTGGCACATGTATACATATGTAACTAACCTGCACAATGTGCACGTGTACCCTAAACCTTAAAGTATAATAATAAAAGAAAAAAAAATTGTCAAATAACTTTGCTGAACTGTGTCCATGCCAAGGGCTTTGTAAAGACACTGACTACTGACTGAAGAACTAGGTAATCTGGCAGAAAAAATTTCTAAAGCCACAAAGTGTTCATATTACTTCTAAGCTGTGTGTGTGGTTACTTCTAACTGCTTAAGGTGAACTGCTAGAGAAAACACACACAAACACACACACACACACACACACACACACACACACAGAAAAATTCTAAAAATTTTCAGCCTAGCCATGTGGTAGAGAATGAAAGAGCATTTTCAGGAGAAAAATCCAAGGATGTCGCAGAGCCATAGCTTGCCAGAAATTAAAATGGCTAAAGCACAGCCAGCTGTTAGTAGTCAAGACAACGGGAAAGAGGCCCCTACAACCATTTCAGTCATTTTCCAGGCTGCCTCATCCATTGCAGGCCGAGAGGCTTAAGGGGACAGGGTGGTTTCTGGGGACAGCCTGGGCCACTGCCCTGCACATTGTTAGGATGTTGCTCTGCTCATTCCAGATGCTTACCATAAACCCAGGTGGAGCTTATGTCCCAGAGCTCTGGGAGGTACAAGCCCTAAACCTTGGAGGTGTCCATGTGGTGCTAATCATGTAGGCTTACAGAAATGAAGATATGTAGAGGCTTGGCAGTTTCTACAAACTTCAAAGGATTCCTCTGAAAGCCTGGAAGTCCAAAAAGACACTTGTCACAGGGCCAGATCCACTGCAGAGAGTCCCAAATAGAGGGATGCCAAACACAAATGTGGGGTTAGAGCTACTGCAAGGGGTCCCCACCAGGGCAATCCTAAGTGAAGCCACAGCAGTGAGGTCACTGCAGAGTTCCATGTGGGTAATGCTTAGCAGAGTTGAGGAAGTGGTACCACTACCGGGACCCCCCAGAAATGTATAGTCACCTACAGCATGCAATGTCTGCCCTGGAAAACTTCATGTACCTGACTGCAACCTGTACAAGCACCCACGGAGAATGTACCAAGCAAAGCCATAGGAGTGATAGTACCTGAGGGCCTGTGAGTCCAACCTTTACCCCAGTGTGTTCAGGAGTCAGAGAAAGAGTCAAAAAAAAATTCCCCAGCTTTAAGATGTAATGGTTGCCCTGCTCGATTTCAAATTTGCTTGAAGACTGTTACTTTCTTTTTGTCCATGTCTCTCTTTTAGAAAGGGAATGTGTACATTATGCTTATCCTGAAATTGCCTTTGCAAAAATGGTAACAGTGAGAAAATTATGACAGTGAAAGAGAGATGACCTAAGTTGACGCCATCTTGCCTTTTAACCTCTAAGCTGCGTTTGTTCATTCCTGGGAAAAGGCCAAACTAACTTCGGGAGGAATTTAGTTGCTAGCTTAACTTTGAAACAAAGATGACAAGAGAACCTCCCTGAAACAAATCCCCTCATTGTTTGGGGACTAGACCACTCCTGCAAACACACGAAAATAACCACAAGATTAGAAAGTATTACTCAGGAGTCATAAAGCCAGAGGCCACAAGATTATTAACCTCCCCAGCGGCTCCTATAGATAACCTATTAATACAGTAAAACCTAAGATTGGTGTTTGAGGGATTTTTCGGACCTTGTATTCTGATGAATCAGCTGGTGCTTCCCGAAACAGTAACCTGGCTCATCTGGACTTGTGGCCTCCACACAGGAACGGACACAATGCAAGAGGAGATGTCCTCCTGTTGCCTATCTGTCCTCCTATCTGCTTACTATAATTGCATCCCTGACCCAAATAATCAAAATTCCCCATTCTCCAGCCTCCTGCATGCCAAATTATCTACAAAAAATTCCTAACCTCAGATTTTTTTGGAAGCTTGTTTTGAGTAATAATATAAATCTTGTCTCTTGTTTACCTGGCTCTACAAGTATTAAACCCTTTCTCTATAGCAATTCCCCTCTTGATAAATTGGCTCCATCTGGGCATCAGTCAAGATGAACCCATCAGGCCATTACAAATTTAGGAGCTCATAGGGATATATCCCTTGTGTTTGCCAATCTCTCACTAGTGGCAGATCTGGAGAACAGCCCAGTTTTCTGCCTAGTTCTCTTCAAATAAAGGCTGTCTCTGGCACTGTATCTACCAGCAGGGTGCTACTTACCCACAGTGTATGGATCTAACCGGAATAGAGAAATAATTCCTGGAATGAAAAATGTTACCCTGGTTTGGTGAGTATTCCACTTCTCCTGATCTGTTGGCCCCTCTAGAGGCATTGCAGCTCTATCATGGGAACTGTCCAGCTCTCCCTAGACTGCAGGAAGAGGCTCTGTTGGCCTCAAAGGTACTGGGGCCCCATCATGGGGTCTGCCTGTATCTCCCTGAGTTGTAGTAAGAGTCTTGGTTTGAGGAGATTTCTCTCTCCAATTGGAAGGGAATAGGGGACATGTTTGGAGGAATACTCTTCTGGTTTGGATTTGATCAGAAATTTTGGTTTGGAAGGCCTTCTGTTTTTCTGTATTTCATTGAGGGAGTTTACATGTATGGAGAAGATCTCTGAAGAAATTGTTGATGGAATTACTGCAGGCTTTCCTAGTTTGATCATTCGGGTTTAGTGAGCGTTACAGGAACTGTTAGCAGGAGCTGAATAGGTCTAACTGAGGGTGACCATCCACACCCTTCCATGTTACCTGGGGAGCACCCATTGAAACTACTTTTCGGAGGTCATCTCTCCCTATCTTGAGTGGATCAAAGATGACAGGGGCCGATGGCAACAAGTTAAAGCTTTGCCAAATCAATACTTTGATGGTGAGTGGGGTGATTAGTATCTGTATTTTGTCACATGCATTTTGCTCTGGCCAACATGAGGAGTGTTAATTTGGTTCCCACTGCAGCCCACTGGGTGGCATCTTGCAAAATTTTGTAACACAGCTTGGCCCCCACAGATATGGTGCAGAAAACAGGGTCATCAAAAGTTGCTCCATTCTCCTGGAAGCTGCAAAGGGAACTTGGAAAACTGGCAAGCTAGCAAAAAAGTAAAAATTTCTTACCAGCCAACCTCTCCCTGTGCAAAACCAGTGGAATGAATTGTAAAAGTCACTGTTTGTCTCCTCTGCAAGTTTTGATTCGAAGAAAAATAGATCTATGTGACTAAACTTTTTGTCATTCGGTTGTCAATCTGTCATAGAAAGGAGTACCACAGAATAGAACGTAGGCCTAAGACCCCTAAAAATTCAGTGTTTGAGCTGGCCCTGCGCACTGGTTAGTTACAAACTTTGTTGCAGGTTCCTGAAAAAAAAAAAAGTGACATTTTCCTCTTTTCTCGTTTTTTGTCCTTGAGAACTTAACTTTGTAACCATGTAGGAGTACTGTCCGTTTTTCTCCCACATATGGAGGGTTGGAATTTTTTATTCATGTCAGGCAGCCAGTCTGAAAGGACACATTGAAGTCACAGCTTCTCTATGTCTGTTTATTGATATGCTTCATAAGTATAATATTTCACTACCAAAATATTTAAAAGAGCTCTAATGAATTGGCATGTCTATATAATGCACTTAAATATTTTATCAGAAAAAAATTAACTACATTGCCTTTTAGTTCACATGACTCTAATAATCTGTGAATAATAAAGACAGTTTTATAGATTATTGGTAAAATAAAATTAAAATGCCTTCAATATTTAAATATTCGGTCTAAATTAGGCAGGTCAGATACTGTCTTTGCCAAATGATTTAAGGTTATAAACTGCTTCTGAGACTTTTTATAATTGCCTAACCTGCCTGCATTAGAGGCATTAGCTTCTAGATAAGGACTGGGGGACATGTTGAGTTAGCTATGCCCTGTAACTATGCTGGAAAGGGTCTGATATTATCTACAGTTCTGTCCTGTGTCCTAGGCTCTGTACTTGGTACAAAATTAACATTGTGTTCACTAAAAATAAAAGTTGTTAAGACTCTACATTGTAATATACATAATTGAGACTACTGAAAAAGGATTTACATGAAAGGTATATAAAATTATATGTGTTTTGGTAAAAAATTATACAAACACATAAAAATGTTAAAATAATTTTGTCTAATTTAGAGGATTTTAAAACATTGTCTCAAGTTAAAAAGGAAAAAACTGAAGGTTTAAGCAACTTATAGAAGATTCATAAAACATTGAACTTGTAAAGAAAGTTCTGTGTATGAGCAAGCTGCCAAAATTTGAAGGGGATTAGTTTTCCTTTTTTTTTTTTTTTTTTTTGAGACGGAGTCTCGCTCTGTCATCCAGGCTGGAGTGCAGTGGCACGATCTCAGCTCACTGCAAGCTCCGCCTCCCGGGTTCACACCATTCTCCTGCCTCAGCCTCCCGAACAGCTGGGACTACAGGCACCCGCCACCACACCCGGCTATTTTTTTTTAGTAGAGACGGGGTTTCACCATGTTATCCAAGATGATCTTGATCTACTGACCTTGTGATCTGCCTGCCTTAGCCTCCCAAAGTGCTGGGATTACAGGCGTGAGCCACTGTGCCCAGCCAGGGATTACTTAGTTTTTCTACAGAATAAACATTAAAATAAAATGTACACTGATATAGGCCCAGAGTCTGCAGCCCTGTGTGTGATAAACGGAGTTTCCATGGAGCATTAATCTGCTCTTTAGTATACAACTGTAAAATGTTATAAAATATTTATGAAACTCTTACTTTATAATCAAACTGATTTAGATTGGATAATGTGTTTATAAGGTTTTATATAAAAATTGGGTTTAATATTAATAGTACACTAATGACGTAGAGAGAATAATAATAATAGAAATAGTAAAAATGAAATAGTAATGACATAATAATAGTTTCTTCCATAGAATGCTGTCTAAGCCTGGGCTAAGAGGGCTATAGGTAACCCCTACCCCGAAAATGGAGTTAAGACAGACTATTAATTGCCCTTCTGTGAAACACTAACCATATCTACCCTCCACAAATTTTGTAAGTTCCTGTTTTTCTAGCTGTGCAGCTGCAAGGCCACAAGATAAGCACAAGCTGCAAAACATGTTTTTTCCCCAAGAGGTAAGACATGTCACAAGAAGATTAACTGCTTTTGTTCTCACTTCTGTAAATCTGCTTCCCGCTTCATGTTTTTCCTGCCCCAAATGCATAAAAGGCACGTGTGCTTTCTTTGTTTGATGCTCAGACGTTCTGGATGCAAGTCCACTGAGCTGGTGTACACCTTAAACAAACCCTCCTGAACCCCCCTTCAGTCTCTCCGGTTCTCTGATTTTCCCACTACACTAATGCAGAGGTAAAATTTGTTTTTTTTTTCTTTGAACAAGGCTTTTGTATAATATTGAAGGATAATAAAATATTTTTGTTCGCCTTTTAAATAAACTGAAAAACACCGAGAGAGAAGAGACAGATGTGGTCAGCCTCATGCTGTCTTTATTGGGTCTTGTTTGGAGAGATGAGTCTCCCTTCTCTATCAATGAGTAGAGATTTTTGCCTTTTTGAAATTGAGTTATTTTCTAAATAAATGATGTGCGGTTATCTGGGATTCCATTTTGTGATATGAAGTGTTTTAAACCTTTAATATTTGAAAAACTTTGAAAAATCAAATTGTAAATTAAGTCTTTTTTTTTCTACCTAATTAACCTTTTAAGTATTGGGTCCGCTGAAGTCCAAAAGACGTATTTGCCTTATTTGGTATATTGACCACACAGAAAACATTGTCAAATACAAAATGGTGTTGAATTTTCTTTGCATTATATTTATATAAATGTAAATATGTATTCCAAAATTATGATTCCTCTAATCCTCATTTCATTGTGATTAGTAATAATTATGATTATGTTAAATTATTATGTGCCACAGAGATGACCAGATTTTCTTGTTGACTGTGTCTTTAACAATGGTTGTCCTCATCAGGCATGGTGGCTCATGCCTGTAATCCCAGCATTTTGGAGGCCAAGTATGGAAGATTGCTTGAGCCCAGGAGTTTGAGACCAGCCTGAGAAAAACAGTAAGACCTCATCTCTACAAATAAGTATAAAAATTAGCTGAGTGTCGCCCGGCATGGTGGCTCATGCTTGTAATCCCAGCACTTTGGGAGGCTGAGGCAGGTGGATCACCTGAGGTCGTGAGTTTGAGACCAGCCTGACCAACATGGAGAAACCCCAGGTCTACTAAAAATACAAAAAATTAGCCAGGTGTGGTGGCGCATGCCTGTAATCCCAGCTACTTGGGAGGCTGAGGCAGGAGAACTGCTTGAACCCAGGAGGCAGAGAATACGGTGAGCCTAGATCATGCCATTGCACTCCAGCCTGAGCAACAAGAGCAAAACTCTGTCTCAAAAAAAAAAAAAAAAAATTAGCTGAGTGTGGTGGCACTTGCATGTGGTCCCAGCTACTCTGAGGACTGAAGTGTGAGGATTGCTTGATCCCAGGAAGTTGAGGCTGCAGTGAGCCGTGATTGTGCCACTGCACTCCAGCCTGGGTAACTAAGTAAGATGCTGTTTCAAAAAAAAGTAAAAGTAAAATTAAAAATCAATGGCTGTCCTGAAACTTTTGTCATCCACAGATAACTTGCATTATTTTGATCCTTTTCAAAAAGTGATTTGCTTCATGAAAGGTTCTTTGAATACAGGTTTCTGATAGAGACTGTGCCAGTGAAATAGAAAAAACATACTTTCATAGATAGCTGATATTTTCATGAGGACTACTGGCCCAGTGTCAGGCAGTACAAGAGTTAATTACATGGACTGAACTAATAGGAGACCGAAGTAATCCTTTTATGATTTGTTGCTTAAAATGTTGTTGATCCAGCCAGGCATGGTGGCTCACACCAGTAATCACAGCACTTTGGGAGGCCGAGGCAGGCAGATCACCAGGTCAGCAGATCGAGACCATCCTGGCCAACATGGTAAAACCCTGTCTCTACTAAAAATACAAAAAAAATAGTTGGGTGTGGTGGCAGGTGCCTGTAGTCCCAGCTACTCGAGAGGTTGAGGCAGGAGAATTGCTTGAACCCGGGAGGCAGAGATTACAGTGAGCCGAGATGGTGCCACTGCACTCCAGCCTGGAGACAGAGTGAGACTCTGTCAAAAAAAAAAAAAAAATGTTGCTGATCCTTTTGTTGTCGTTGTTTTTCAGTGTCAAGGAAGCTTTTTTGTTTGGAGAGCCTTTTTGTTGTTTTTCAGTGTCAGCTGAGCTTTTAACAATTGAGTTTTGTTTTGAGTTTTTAACAACTGAGTGAAGTATACTCCTGTGAGTAAAATTTGAAGCATTATTTCTCTCTGCCTGATTTCTCCAGAATTTGAAAATTATTTATTTTTTTAAACGTATGGATAATTCGTTATTTACATTTAAGAATCTGTTTTCTTTTATAACAGGAAACAACTGGATACACTGGTTATTTTACAAAAATATGCCTATTTTACCAGTGGAATGACATACTTTCACATATAAACAGACTGCCTTAAGGAATTCAAATTGACTAATAGAAATGATGAAAGCCCTGGGGGGAATCTGGCCTCATACCTTGTCTGCGCAGTCTTTTTACAGGGTTCCTGACCAGAGATAGGGAAAACTGTTACTTTCTGACAGGTCTACGATCCCCATGTTATCTTGGGATGTCAAGAAGAGAGGAATTCACCCAATCCATACACGCATTTGTAGACACAGATAAATCCATGGGTTGACTCAAGGCTTTTAAAAAAGTCTAATCTAAGTTTCCTTATGGAACAAAGTTCCAGCAAAGCCAATTTCGAAACAGCTAATATGGCAAATAATTATTCTTGCTTCACTTTATGCAAATAATAAGGCTAGGTATAATAATGCCAAAACTTATTTTGTAAATAAATGTGTCCTACTATGATGTGTCTTTAATAAAAATGAGAACTAGAACAAGAAAAATTATATTTCGGAAAAATACTATAGCAGACCTGTTGTTAAGATTCTAGTCTTGCCCACTGTTTTTGAGCTTTTAATTATTTTCTGCACTTTGGGAAACTCTGAACTCTTTCAGAGCCAAATATCCCCAAACTAACACTTTCCAATTTTTCTTCCATTTTTACTGACCTGGACTCAATGAAATTGCTATTACCTCTTTCCTGAAGCCCTGCACGCAGATGCTTATTTCTTGTGATACAGGTGATTTGAAAATATGTCAAACTGCCATTGCCTTAAAAATACTTGAGTTTATCATGTGGATATACTGTGCCCAACATTAACCTTTGTAGTTTTTTTCTATTTCTGTTCAAATGCCTGTTATTAAAAATTTTTTCTGCCTTCATCACAAATAGAGGACTAGTCCATCTGCAATTCTACTTTCTAAAATGAAACGTAAATATTTAACTGAATAAATCTATTTGCAGGACTAGGAAATTAACTAAAAAGATGTGGAATGGTATATATAAATTTACTCTTTCCTATTTATTCCAATTTGTCTTTCTAACAACTTATGACTCAAATCTATCTTGACTACTGACCCCATCCCCATGTCTGACTGGTTCTTGGGGCTATTCCCCTGAATCCCTCAGGAATTTAGATGAATTATATAAGGACTTCTGAAGCTCGGACTTCTACTTCTTATATTAGGACTCATTGTCCTACAGTCTGCTGCTCACTTAAGTGCTGTACTAAAATTGTGGATGAGAGCACTAACATCTTTGTCATGCAAGCCTAGGAACCCCAACGAGGCACCTGTGAATACATGCAGGCAGCTGCAAAGCAGTTTCATTCCATTTACCCTGGGGCCAAACCCTATCCCAAGTACAAGCCCTGCTGGCAGGAAGAAGTTAGTCTTCAGCCTCTTCCCAACTGCCTGCCTCACACCTTAAGAATAATGTGCAGTAAACCCCCAAAAAGAGAATTGAAATCATCTTTGTAAAAACTGTAACACTGACAAAATTGTGACAGTGAGAGAGATGACCTAAATGACTTCATCTTGCCTTCAACCTCCAAGTTGTCCTTGTTCAATCATGGGCAAAAGTCAAACTAACTTTGGGAGGAATTTATTTTATAGCTTAACTTTGAAACAAAGATAGTAACAGCTCTTTCCTGAAACAAAACCGCTCATTGTTTGGGGACCATATTGCCTTTGTAAAACTCAAAAATTAACCATGGGGTTATAAAGTATGGCTCAGGAGTCATACGTCCAGAGGCCACAATATTACTAACCTCCCCAATTGCTCCCATAAATAGCATTACTATTGTAAGACCTAAGATTTGTGTTTGACATATTTTTCTGATCTTGCATACTGATGGATCAGCAGGTGCCACCCAAACCAGTAAACCGGCTCATCTGGACATGTGGCCCCCATTCAGGAACTGAGTCAGAAAGAGAAGATGACTTTGACTTCCTAAGATTTTATCCCTGACACCCACCAATCAGCATTCCCCTTTCCCTAGCCCCTTGCATGCCAAACTATCTATAAAACCCCTAGCCTCTTAATATTTGGGGAGGCTGTTTGGAGTAATAAGAAAACTCTGGTCTCTCCTTTAGCCAGCTCTACATGTATTAAACTTTCTCTACATAGCAATTTCCCTGTCTTGGTAATGTGGCTCTATCTGGGCAGCAGCCAAGATGAATCCATTGGGCCTTAACAATCCAATCACTGAATTTCGTATGAAGATAACTTGTTTTGATTTCTTAGGCTGACAGATGAGACTTTGGATTTTGGAACTTTCGGTTGGTGCTGAAACAACTTAAGCCTTTGAACTACAGAAATGGAGTAATTTTTTTTAAGTGACAGGGCATGATTTTTAGAAAGCCAGAAGTAGAAGGCTCTCCTCACAAACTCATGTTTAAACTTCATTCCTAATGTGGCAGTCCTGAGATGTGAGACCCTTAAAAGATGACTGGATCATGAAGAGTTTTCCCTTATGATTAAGTTAATCCATTCGTGGATTAATACACTGATGAGTTTTAGAATAATGCGTTATTAAGACAGAAAAACTGATAGCTTGTAAGAGGGGAGACCTGATCTTCCATGTTAGCAAGCTCTACTGCGTTGCCATATGATACCCTGCATGGCTTCAGGACTCTTTGGAGAGTCCCAAGAAGCAACAGGACTTCACCACATGTGGCCCCTAAACGTTCCACCTTTCAGCCTCCATAACTGTAAGAAATATACGTGTCTTCTTTATCAACTACTCAGTTCCAGGTATTTGTTTTAAGTAACAGAAAATGGGCTAAAACAAAGTCTCTTAGTATTACTACGACCTGTTATTAAGTTCAATGGAAAACTACAACCATTCCCGGCAACAGTACAAATGGTCCAGATCTTTCAGGAATGAAGGTTTGCGTCACCCTGCCAGGTAAAGACCTCAGACCAGCTGAGGAGCTTGCTGAACACAAAGAGAATACAGAGTGGGGAGCAGTGGAAGGAAGTTATAAATACCAGTTAGGACCAGGTGAACAGTTACAGAAACAAGGATTAAAATTATCACTAGTATTTCCTATCTACTTTAAGAATACATTTGCGTGTTTATATACATATATTAGGCAAATAACTTTGTTTTCATCCCTCTCTTCTTTTATCACATAACCCAAGAATGCATTGATCTGATAGTAGCAGTTAAGTATTAGTAATTTAACATATTTGTATTGAAATTATGGGATATCAGAATAGTAAACTTCACCCACAAACTTTTACTACTCTAAAAAAACAGATTAGTATGTTTTGGTTGTATACAGAATAATTGCATCATGTTGCCTTATTACTGTCTGTATTTGGAGATTAGTATGGCTTAAGGTGATACATATAGGTGCCAGGTAGAAAGGTGATGGGCTTTTCGTGGTTAATTTAATGTAGATTAAAGAATACCTAGAGAACTGGTAAAGCATTACTTCTGGATGTGTCTGCCAGGGTATTTCCAGAGGAGATTGTTGTGTGAGGGAAGGAATTTAGTGAGGAAAATACACCCATAATGGAAGCAGGCACCATACAATCCCCTTGATGACCCAGTATAACCTAAAGTAAAAGTTTTTAAAAAGCTATCTCCCTCTCTCTCTCCCCCAATCCCTGCCCACCCCCTTCGGCAGGTACACTTCTTTTCCTGCCCTTGACAGAACTCTGAATTCTCTGACCTTGAAACTCCAGGACTTTTAAGAGGGAAACCTGTGGATTCTCAGGCCTTTGGTCATAAACTGAGAATTACAATAAGGGCTTTCCAGGTTCTGAAGATCTCAGGCTTATAGCCATGCTATAACATTCTACAGTCTTAAACTTTACAAATGGGCCGGGCACAGTGGCTCATGCCTGTAATCCCAGCACTTTGGGAGTCTGAGGCGGGCGGATCACGAGGTCAGGAGATCGAGACCACCCTGGCTAACACGGTGAAACCCTGTCTCTACTAAAAATACAAAAATTAGCTGGGCATGATGGCGCACGCCTGTAGTCCCAGCTACTCGGGAGGCTGAGGCAGAAGAATGGTGTGAACCTGAGAGGCGGAGCTTGCAATGAGCTGAGATCGTGCCACTAAACTCCAGCCATGGCAACAGAGCGAGACTCCGTCTCAAAATAAATAAATAAATAAATAAATAAATAAATAAGTAAATAAATAAATAAATAATAAACTTACAAATGGCTGTCCTGGGAATTCTCAGCCTCTATAATCACGTGAGCGAATCCCCAAATAAAAATGCCACTATTCTATTATCTTGCTATCAACTATCTATGTATTGATCTGTCGATGTATCTAATCTATCTACCTATCCTACCTACCATTTGTCCTGTCTCTCTAAAAAAAAAAAACTGAGAAATACACCCATAAAGGCTTCAGCCCACTGGCCCATTACCCTGTCTGCTGTAGTTGCTCCCCCACCACCCATGCTGTTTGTGAGTGTGTGTCCCGGAGAGCTCTTCCCTTCCTATTGCTGCTTCAAGGAATGCTGCCCTCCACTCTTTGATTGGTTAATAATAATACATTACTAATGTCATTATACACCTTTTGTTGAGTTGCCTCCTCTGTGTGTTGCTTTACAAACACATGAAGACCTCACTTTTTTTTCCCCAGGCAGCACTCTCCTAGAGAGTGGCTATCTTGTTAGAAATAACACACAGGTCAGACAGGAGCTACAAGGATGTCTTCCAGTAAAAGCAAGTATACTGTGTGAGAGAAATACCTGGATGCAAGTTGGATTATTAGGCTTTAGGCCATCAACCAAGTTGAATAAACATCCCATGAAAAGCACACCCAGTACCAAACCCTGAGTTCTGCTGGGCAAGGCTATAGATTATAGCCACTACCCAGAGACAGACATCAATAACAAACAGAAATAAAAATGAAACATACGCTATGAGATAACTTTACAAACTGTAATTCCAGGAACCCATTGAGAGAAAAATAAAAATGGCAAAGCAGTACTTGAAAGTCTGTGCTGGAGTGGTAGCTCTCTAAATACATAGAAAAATCTGTATCTAGAGAATTGCAGCCCTAAATATAAGCAATGATCTCTGTAACTTACACTCTAAATCCAATTATTCATTTATTTATTATTTATTTAATTATTTTAGAAACCGAGTCTCGCTATGTTGCCCAGGTTGGAGTGCAATGGCTACTCACAGACACAAGCACTGCACACTACAGCCTCAAACTCCTCACGTCAAGTGATCATCCAGCCCAACCTCCCAAGCAGCTGCAACTACATGCCCATAGCACCACACCTGCCCAGTTAGAATTTTTAAATCAAGAAAGTTGCATTTCTTTTTCCTCTTTCCCATGGTCATTTTAATCACATGGATGATGATCATGCAAATCATTTTAAGATCAGTTACTGCACATGTAGATGTACTATGGTTTCCATCTTCTGTGTTGTCTACTTGTTACACAGCTCAAGTGTACTTCTGGATGCTTTGGAAAAAAAATGGGACTTTCATGTTCCCTGAAGAATAGAGTGAATAGGCCGGGCGCGGTGGCTCACACCTGTAATCCCAGCACATTGGGAGGCTGAGGCAGGCGGATCACAAGGTCAGGAGTTTGAGGCCAGCCTGGCCAACGTGGTGAAACCCCATCTCAACTAAAAATAAACACACAAAAAAATTAGCCCGCCTGTAGTCCCAGCTACTCGGGAAGCTGAGGCAGGAGAATCACTTGAACCCAGGAGGCGGAAGTTGCAGTGAGCCAAGATCCCACCACTGTACTCCATCCTGTGAGAAAGGGTGAGACTCCATCTCAAAAAAAAACCCCGAGTGAATAAAATAGAAAATCATATCATTTATATTTTATAACGTTACTGCATGTGTACCATGTGTTTTAGGTTCCACAAAGGCTCAATTAAGTTAACAGCAAGTCCTGATCTCAAATATATGAGCAATGTCTACACTTCTATTTATTTTAAAATTTTAAATTTACAGAAAATTGCTGAGATCTTACATAAAGTTTCATATACCCTTCAACTTTCCGTAATATTAACATCATACGTAAACAAGAATATCTGTGAAAACTCAAAAAATTGATAAAGGTATATAGGACTATTAACTAAAGTACTGACTGTCTTCATATTTTACCTGGTTTTCCCCAATGCAATTTTTCTGTTTTTTGATCCAATTCAGGATAACATATTACATTTACCATCAAGTGTATTATTGTTTATTGCAGCATAGCCAATTACCATGTAGCTTAGTGGCTCAAAAGCATGCACACATTACTCACAGTTTCTCTGGGTCAGAAATCCAGATGTAGGTGATGGCCAAGGCTGAGGTTTCACCTGAAAGATGAGATGGGGATGCATCATCTTCCAAGCTCACATGATTGCCCAGGTTGAGAAGACTTCACTGGTGAATTACTCCAAACCTTTAAAATATCAACAGCAATTTTTCACTAACTGCTCTCCAAGAAGATAAAAACCATAGAGAAGAGACCAGTAAGCAATGCATTCTATGAGACAGTTTCCTCTGATACCACAACGAGACAAAGACAGTCCAAAAAAGGAAAAATTTAAACCAATATACTTTATGGATACCCAGGCAATAATCCTCAAGGAAATAATTTCAACACAAATCAGGATTATGACACAGGGGTTATATGTTACACAAAGGTATTAATTTACTCAAGATTGCAAATTTGGTAAAACATATAAAAAGAATTATTGTAATACATTATATCAATATAATACATGATAAAGCCTCATTATCACCTCTAAGGATGCAGAATAAGCACTTGACAAATCCAAAATCCACTCACAGTAAAAACACTAAATGACTTTTTCATAGAATGAAATGTTATTTACATAAAAATGTCATTTATGAAAAATTCACATAACAATAGTATCAAGAAAGTCTCAGTAATTTCCTGAAAATTACAAACATAAAAAGGTTATCTACTCCCACTAAACATTATTAAGATTTAATTGATAAAACTAGGCTAGACAAATAAATTTAAGACTTCCAGATTGAGAAGGAAGAAATCAAAGTATCTCTATTTCCCAGTAAATAATCTAGTGTATAGAAAATCCTAAAGAATCCACTAAAATAAGATAGGAACCATTAAAAAAGTTCAGTAATCCTGTAGGATGCAAGATTCATGTAAAAAAATTGCACTCTTATACAATTGATGTGGTTTGACTCTGTGTCCCCACCTAAATCTCATCTGGAATTGGAATCCCCCCGTGTTGGGGGAGGGGCTGAGTGGGAGGTGACTGGACCATGTGGATTGTTTCCCCCGTGCTGTTCTCAGGATAGTGAGTGAGTTCTCAAAAAAGCTGATAGTGTTTGGCAGTTTCCTCTTCACTCTCTTTCTCGCCACCTTGTGAAGAAGGTGCCTGCTTCCCCTTCACCTTCCGCCATGAGTATAAGTTCCCTAAGACCTCCCCAGCCATGTGGAACTGTGAGTCAATTAAACCTTTTCTCTTTATAAATTACCCAGTCTCATATAGTATCTTTACAGCAGTGGGAAACAAACTTAATACAAAAATACAAACTAATCAAATAAAGAAACTAAAAAAAATTCATTTAACACGGCATCAAAAAGGAAATGTATTTGGAAATAAATTTAACGTAAGTTTGAGGCATGCAGATCATGAGGTCAGGAGTTCAACACCAGCCTGGCCAAAATAGTGAAACCCTGTTTCCACTAAAAAATACAAAAAATTAGCCAGGCATGGTGGTGGGCGCCTATAATCCCAGCCACTTGGGAGGCTGAGGCAGGAGAATTGCTTGAACCCGGGAGGTGGAAGTTGCAGTGAGGTGAGATTGCACCACTGCACTCCAGCCTGGGCAACAGTGCAAGACTCTGTCTCAAAAAAAAAAAAGTACAAGACTATATATACATGTACTGTAAATTACAAGTGATACTGAAGTATTAAAGAAATCCCGAATAAATTTTTAAAAAACCTAGATTTTCCTTGATGAGAACGCTATTAGGTACTTACCAAGATGCTTATACTTTCCAAATGTATATGCAGATTCAATATAATCCCTACAAAAATTCTAGCTTTCATGTTTTCCATTTTTTTGGCGATAACTGGACTGCAGGTTCTAAAATATACAGGAAAATGCATTTAATCCAGAACACCCAAAAGAATGTATAAAAATGTTTGAAGAAATACAAATGATATATATGGAACTTTTGCTCATAAGGAGATGGAGCATAATTCCCTACTTCCTACATATGTGTTGTTCATAATGACTTTTTTCCAAAAGTACTTCATGAAAACAGGAACAAATATTAATTTTGTAGTGGAAAAACTTGAGCTAAACTGCCTCATGCAGGTGATCAAATAATGTTACCCATGATAAGGCAGCTGGGCATGGTGGCCCACACCTGTAATTCCAGCACTTTGAGAGGCCAAAGTGAGAGGATCACTAGAGGCCAGGACTTCAACAAAAGGCTAGGCAACATAGGGAGACTACACCCATACAAAAGTAAAAATAAAAATAAATTAGCCTGGCATGGTGGCACATGCCTATAGTCCTAGACACTCAACAGGATGAGGCAGAAGAATCACTTGAGCCCAGGAGCTCAAGGCTGCATTGAACTAGTATCATGCCACTGCACCCCAGCCGGGGCAACAGACAGAATGAGACCCTGTCTTATAAAAAAAAAAAGTTGGGTAGGGGGGCGGGTGCGGTGGCTCACACCTCTAATCCCAGCACTTTGGGAGGCCAAGGCAGACAGTATCACGAGGTCAGGAGATCAAGAGACCATCCTGACTAACACGGTGAAACCCCATCTCTATTAAAAATACAAAAAATTAGCTGGGCGTGGTGGTGGGCACCTGTAGTCCCAGCTACTTGGGAGGCTGAAGCAGGAGAATGGCGTGAACCCGGGAGGCAGAGCTTGCAGTGAGCTGACATCATGCTGCTGCACTCCAGCCTGGGCAAAAGAGTGAGACTCTGTCTTTAAAAAAAAAAAGAAAGTTGCTAGTATATACTGAGTCATCACTCAGCCTGTACCCATCTCTAAGATCACGGCATGGAGGGTTGGGGGTATATCCTACGCTGCTTGTTCTTTTGTTTTTGTTCCTACTGAGCTTCCTTGACTTACACACAATGCACGTGTATCACTCCCTAACATTCACCTGAGAAAATCGTGATGTGTAAAAATTTATATCCAGGTTTCTGTAAGCAGGGACTGGCCTAAATCACCCTATTAGAAATATTTTTTGTACTCTGCTTACTACCTGCTAGCGTAGAAGCTTTAGGAATGCCAATTGGCAATATAATTCCACGATATGAGTGTCCACAGAATGCATGGTCTCAAACAATTCCTGATGGAGTTTGTAGAGTTAAAAAGAAGAAAATATATATTAGTACAGGTTTCCTGAAAGGTTTAAAAGTACAGTTGTCTTTTGATTACTTGCAGAAGAAGTACAAGTACTTCTTGTACTTTCTTGGTACCCCTGTACCAAGAACATTATCCTGAATGCAGAAATATGATTTATGCTCCCTGTCACTGAAATTTCTTATTCTTGGCTTCTAGTATCTGAGAGTCTATCTCCCAAAAAGGCTTCAGTGGCAGACTGCATATACACTGCTAAATGACGCCCACAGATGGGTCTTTCCGGGATATGTGAAGGAAAGGCAACTTTCTTTGAAAAAGGGGTTGCTGACATTCAAACTGGTGACTGCATAATGGGGACTGAGAAAGAGGATGACAGTCCCTGGAGCTTGATGGTGCCTTCCTGAAGCAGGTGCACCTGGGTTTAGAAAGGTGACTAGATAAGAAAAGCCAGTTTGCTATTCTCTCCCTACAAGCTATTGTGTCTCTGGAGGCCAAATTTTTGCCTTATGTCTTCATTTTATTTCTATAAAACAAATTAATAATTTTAAAAAACATTTACTTTGAAATAACTGAACATTAACATAAAGATGCACTGGTAGTACAGAGAGTTTTGTATAACCTTCAGCTAACTACAATGTTATTATCTATTATAACCATAATATAGTTTTAATGGAAACTAAGAATTTTAACTGTTTTTCAAAACCATTAGCTGATCTACGAACTTTCTTCCTATTTTACCGTGATTTCTGATAATGATGTATTTATCTATTCCACGCCTAATCCAGAATGCCATCTTAAAATTACCATCAGTTATATTACTTATTACTTGGTGCGCAACAAATTACTATATAACTAAGTGGCTCAAAAAACACACACATATTACTCACAGTTTCTTTGGGTCTTCAGTCCAGATGCAGGTGATGGCCCAGGCTGAGACTCAGCTGGGGAAAGGTCTCCTTCCAAGCTCACGTGATTGTTCCTAGGATTTGCTTCCTTGCCCCAGTCAAGATAATTCATTAGTCAGTTATTGGAATCACTTAACAATTAATATTAATTTATAATAAGTTGTTAAAAACAACAACAACAAAGTGGAGAAGGCATCGCATTTCATTTATACTGTGAGTTGATTTACCCTGATACCACAACTAGACAAACAGATTTCAAATAATGAAAATTAAGAACACACCTTATGAATATAGAGCCAAAAATCATCAAGGAAATCCTAGTAAAACAAATCAGCAACATGTAAAAAGTATTATAAAATATGTCAAGGGTATTTACCTCAGGAAAGCAACATTTGGTTCAACATTCAAGTACAATTAATGCCATGCACTATATTAATATGATAAAAAACAAAACCACATAATCATCTCAAAAGATGCAGCAACACCTGAGAATTCCTGAACTCACTATGATGAAAACATGCAGCAGGCCAGGCGCAGTGGCTCACACCTGTAATCCCAGCACTTTGGGAGGCCGAGATAGGCAGATCACGAGGTCAGGAGATCAAGACCATCCTGGCTAACACGGTGAAACTCTGTCTCTACTAAAAGTACAAAAAAAAAATTAGCCAGGCGTGGTGGCGGGCACCTGTAATCCCAGCTACTCAGGAGGCTGAGGCAGTAGAATGGCGTGAATCCGGGAGGCAGAGCTTGTAGTGAGCCGAGATCGCGCCACTGCACTCCAGCCTGGGTGACAGAGCGAGACTCCCTCTTAAAAAACAAAAACAAAAACAAAAACAAAAAAAACCATGCAGCAAATAAGGCAGATAAGGGAAGTCAAACTCTTGTTTGCAAATGACATAATCTTATGTATAAAAAAATCCAAAGGACTCTAATAAAATACATTTAAAACTTAAAGATGAGTAACAAACTTACAATATATAGGGTCAACATATAAAATCCTTTGAATTTCTATATACTAGCAATTAACAACCTAAAAACAAAACTCAGAAAACCATTCCACTTGAGATGGCATCGAAAATAGGCACGTTTATCAAATTAAGTGTAAGATATGTACACAAAAACTAGAAAACATATTGAAGAAAATTAAATAAATAGAAAATAGTTGAATGTTCATTGCTTAGAAGGGTTAGTACTGTTAGGATGGCACTATTTTCCAAATAGATCTATAGACTGAATGCAACATCTACCAAAATTCCAGGTGATATTTCCTTCCCCTAAATTAACAAGGTTATTTTAAAGTTCATATGCAATGCAATAGACCAACATCAGCCTAAATAATCTTGAATAAGAGGCAAAAGGTTGGAATTGTAGACATCTACTTCCTGATTTCAAAACTTAACTATTAATACAGGCTGGCACAGTGGCTCAACGCCTGTAATCCCTGCACTTTTGGAGGCTGAGGTGGGCAGAGCACTTGAGGTCAGGAGTTTGAGACCAGCCTGGCCAACATGATGAAGCCCCATCTCTACTAAAAATCCAAAAATTGGGCATGATGGCACATGCCTGTAATTCCAGCTACTTGGGAGGCTGAGGCATGAGAATTGCTTGCGCAAGAATTGCTTGAACACAGGAGGTGGAGGTTGCAGTGAGCCAAGACTGCACCACTGTATTCCAGCCTGGGAGACACAGCAAGACTCTGTCCTGAAAAAAAGAAAAAAAAAGAAAAACTTACTGTTAATACAAAAGAATACAAATCAAGATTTATGGTACTTGTATAAGGATTTACATATTGATCAACAGAATAGAATATAATGTGCAAAAATAAATCCTTACATTTATGAGGAAATAATATTAGCATGTGCTCAAATAAATTAGGTATGGAGTTTTTTTTTAATCAAATGTTTCTGGAAAACGTAGATATCTGTATGCAGGTCGGACTCCTGCCTCACATCACAAATGTAATTGACACAAAATAATCATACATCTAAACATAATAGCTAAACAGGCCCAAACCATACAAAAAACACAGAAATACATCTTTGCAATCTTAGGCGAAACAATGTTTTCTAAGATATGACACTGAAAACACAGGAAAAGAAGAAAAAATAGATGTACTGAACTTCATTACAATTAAAACATTTTGGGATTCAAAGAACACCATCGAAATTAGAAACCCAAGGAAAGAGAAAAAGTATGTAAATTTTATACATAATAATGGTTTATTATTCAGAATATATGACTATCTTAAAACTTGAAAATAAAAAGGCAAATATACCAATCAAAAATTGAAAATTATTCGCATAGCCATTATTCCAAAAAATCTAGTCATATCCAAAAATGACATGAAAAGACACTCAATGCCTTTTGCCATTCTGAGGCGGGAGAACGGCATTACTTGTTTTCTGCTAGCAACCCTACTGACCAAAACAAGATCTGTTCCACACAGGATAAAGTGAAGAAACCAACAGAAACCAGTAGATAGAGACAAAAGCGATCCTGGCCATCCTCATTAGCGTAAGACACTCCATCAGCACCATGACTGTTTACAAATTCTGTGGCAACAACCTGAAAGTTACCAGCCATTTCAATGGCAATGACCCATTAGTTACTGCCCATTCCCTAGAAAGTTCTAAATAACCCACCTCTCAATTTGTATTGATCCAACCCTCAATTTTCATGTAACTGAAAGCAGATTTACGTTAGTGTAAATACAGTTGTCAAGAGGCCATAGATTGCCAACTCTGGAGAGACTGCCTAAGAGTTAGCCCTGCTCTGCAAGGAGAAGTACCATAAAATAAAAAGATTTCTACCACCACTGGTTCACCCTTAAATTCTTTACTTGGCAAAGCCAATAACCCTCCAGGCGAAGCCCCAATTTTGGGTGTCACCTATCCTGTAAAAATTAGGGGAACTAAAATCTAAACAGACACGGGATTACACTTCAAATTCTAAAAAAAAACATATTGCTAAGTGAAAAAATGTAAGTTGGTAAAGGCAAAATACTGTGCAATTTCATTTATATGACTACAGAAAAGGCAAAAGGATAGCAATAATTAAGAGTTTGGTGGTAACAAGGGGCTTGAAGGAGAAAAAGGTGGAATCAGTTAACTATCAAGACTTCTTTTTTTTTTTTTTTTTTTTTTTTTTTGAGATGGAGTCTCGCTCTGTCCC
Organism: Pan troglodytes; assembly: GCF_028858775.2. Classification (NCBI taxonomy): domain Eukaryota; kingdom Metazoa; phylum Chordata; class Mammalia; order Primates; family Hominidae; genus Pan; species Pan troglodytes. Next base: position 11,206,327 of record NC_072414.2, read on the forward strand.
CCAGGCTGGAGTGCGGTGGCGCAATCTCGGCTCACTGCAAGCTCCGCCTCCTGGGTTCACACCATTCTCCTGCCTCAGCCTCCCAAGTAGCTGGGACTACAGGTGCCCGCCACCGCGCCCGGCTAATTTTTTTTTTGTATTTTTAGTAGAGACGGGGTTTCACCGTGTTAGCCAGGATGGTCTCCATCTCCTGACCTTGTGATCCACCCGCCTCGGCCTCCCAAAGTGCTGGGATTACAGGCGTGAGCCACCGCGCCCGGCCTCCCAAGACTTCTTTTGGACAGTCAAATTACTCTCTGATACTGTAATGCTGGATACCTAATTATGCTTTCCAAATCCTGAAGAGCTTTGTAACACAAAGAGTGTACCTAAGTTATGCAAATCAAAAACCTTATTTAGGAGGTAGAGGCTTTCCAGGGATGATGCCCACAATATAATATAACTATGTAATGAATATATGGAATAACCTCACTAAAGAAAATGGAAGAAAGCAGCTGACCTAAGTAAATATGTGGTCCCATGAATTAATGATGGAGTCTGCATGATGAAAACTGAATTATCAGTGTTTTCTCAAGGGCTTAAAGGTATCCTTCTCTTTTAAAACTTGAAAAAAGAATGCCTGTACAAAGAAAACACTCCTAATGCAGATATATGATTCATATTCCCCATCACTGGCATTTCTCAATCTTGTCTTCTAATGTCTGGAAGTTCTGTCTTTTAATTTTTTTAATTTTTTTTTTTAAGACGGAGTCTCACTCTGTCGCCAGGCTGGAGTCCAGTGGCGTGATCTCAGCTCACTGCAACCTCCACCTCCTGGGTTCAAGCAATTCTCCTGCCTCAGCCTCCTGAGTAACTGGGACTACAGGCGCCAGCCACCATGCCGAGCTGATTTTTGTATTTTTAGAAGAGCCGGGGTTTCACCATGTTGGCCAGATGGTCTCGATCTCTTGACCTCATGATCCACCCACCTTGGCCTCCCAAAGTGCTGGGATTATAGGCGTGAGCCACCGCACCCGGCCTAAAATGTCTAAAATGTCTTTTCTGGGATCCTACAAACACACTGCCAGGAAGCACCTGAAAATAGGGCCTTCTAACCTATGTGAGAAAGTCACCTTTCTCTAAAAAAGTGGTTACTGATGCAAGAAATTGGTGACTGGGTAATGAGGAAGATGATGGGAAAAAAGAAAATGGATGAGAGTCCCTAGAGCTTGATGGTATCTTTCTCAAGCAGGTGCCCTATGTAGGAATGGGGGATAATGAAGCAAGCTACTTTGCCTTTCACTCTCTGCATCTCCACTCACATCCTCTGGTCCAAGGTTTCTTTGTGGTTTATGTCTGTTTTTTTGTGTGTTTTTTTTTTATAAATAATACATTTTAAGAAACATTTTTTATTTTGAAATAATTTTAGATTTACAGAAAGTTATGAAGATAGGTTTCATATATCCTAAAGCTTCCTGAAATGTTAACAGTTTATATCAACATATCTATGAAAGCTCAGAAATTGACAGTGGTACAAAACTAACTAACTGAAATATACACTTTCTTCACATTTTACCAAGTTTTTCAGCAATGTCATTTTTCTGTTCTAGGATCTAATCCAAGATACCACATTATGTTTACTGTCAGGCATATTACCTACTGATTGCTCGATAACAAAGTACTACACAGCAAAGAGGTTCAAACCTACCCATAAATACATATTACTTACAGTTTCTCCTGGTCAGATGACCCAGGGGGAGATTTCAAGGGAAGGCTCACCTGGGGAAGGATCACCTTCAAAGCTACTGTGATTGTTGTGAGGATCCAATTTCCGTCCAGGCCAAGATGACTTCACTGGTGAATTATTCCAAAGCTTTTGAGATTTAATAAAACAATCTTTTACTAATTTCTTCCAAGAAAAACAGAGGAGTAGAGAACCCTTCCCAATGCACTGTATGAAGCCAGTGTTCCCTGACACCACAACTAAACAAAGACATTTCGAGAAAGGAAAACTACAGACCAATATGAAACAGAGGCGCAAAAATTCTCAAAAAAAAATACTATCAAAATAAACCAGTAACATATAAAAAGGATTACACACTATCGGCGAAAATACTGATTTCCTGGAGTGTAAGTTTGGTTAAACATACAAAAACAATTGGTGTTATAAACTATACTAGTAGAGTTTAAAAAACAAAAGCCTCATGGTCACCTCTAAAGAGGTGGAATAAGCATTTGACAAATCCCAAAACCATTCATGATAAGAGCTCTGGAAAAATTAGGCATAGAAGAAAACTTTCTAAACCAAAAAAGTGCATCTATGAAAAAGTCACATAACAACATAAACAAAGACATATAAGCCAACAGAACACAGTACTCCAAAATCAATCTTTAGGGCAAACTTATTTTCAAGGTTGAAAAATTAAAGATGGAAAAATATTTTCTCAACAAATGTTACTGTGAGAAGGTGATATCCACATGGAAGTTAAACTCTTTCCTGCACTACGTATGTGTCTAACTCAAAATAGAGCATGTGTCTAAATGTAGGAGCTAAAACTAAAAATCCCATAGATGAGAACATAGAAATACATTTTCATGGCCTTAGGTGAAACAATGGATTCTAACATGTGACACGAAAATACAAGTGAGAGGAAAAAAAAATAGATGCATTGAACTCCATGTGGATTAACACATTTTGTGATGCAAAATACACCATCAAGACAACCCAAATAATGGAAGAACATATTTCCAAGTCATATAGTTGTTAGGAGACTATTGTCCAGAATACATGAAACATTCTTTTTTTTTTTTTTTTTTTTTGAGACTGAGGCTCGCTCCGTCACCAGGCTGGAGTGCAGTGGCGCGTTCTCGGCTCACTGCAACCTCCACTTCCTGGGTTCAAGCAATTCTCCTGCCTCTGCCTCCCGAGTACCTGGGATTACAGGCTCGCACCACCATGACCAGCTAATTTTTGTATTTTTTAAAGTAGACTCAGGATTTCACCATGTTGGTCAGGCTGGTCTCAATCTTGTGACCTCGTGATCCACCCGCCTTGGCCTCCCAAAGTGCTGGGATTACAGGCATGAGCCTCCGCACCTGACCACATGAAACATTCTTAAATGCAACATTAAAAAGACACCCAGCCTAATTAAAAGTAGGTAAATTGTATGAATGAATAGATATTTTTCCAAAAAGCTGTAGAAATGTCCAATAAACTCCCAAAAAGATGCTTAACATCTTTACTCCTCAGGGAAATACAAATCTAAGCTACCATAGGACACACTTCACAAATCTTAAAGGCATATTCATAAATGTTTGAAGAAATATTTAAAAGTCTATGCAATTTCAATATATGACACTGCGGAAAAGGTAAAATTATAAAGAATATAAAAATATGAGCTATTACTAATGTCCTAGAAGAGAGAAAGTTTGATTAGGAGAAATACAAAAGATTATTTGTACATTAAAATTATTATCTGGGCCAGGCATGGTGGATCACCCCTGTAATCCCAGCACTTTGGGAGGTGAGGTGGGCAGATCGCTTGAGCTCAAGAGTTTGAGACCAGCCTCGACAACATGGTGAAACTCCATCTCTATCAAAAATACAAAAATCACCCTGGCATGATCACGTGTGCCTGTGGTTCCAGCGCTCCAGGAGGCTGAAATGGGAGGTTAGTTCAGCCCAGGTGGCAGAGGTTGCAGACTGCAGACTGCCAAGGCCATGCCACTGCAATCCAGCCTGAGTGACAGAGTAAGACCACATCTCAAAAAAAAAAAAAAATTATGATGCTGTGATGGTGTTAATGATACCATTTTTTTAATCCTACAGAATTTCACGTCACAAAGAGCAAACCCAAATAATGTATGTAAATTGCTTTAAGAAAACAATAATTATTAAGTTGGGGGATCCCAGAGAGAAATTCAAACAAAGTAACATAACTATATAACCAAAGTATGGAATAACCTGAGTGAAAAGTATAAGAAAAAAAGGTTTACTGACCTAAGTAAGTTGATAAGATTCTATGTCCAAAAACCAAAATATTTAAACATAAACTCTGCACTTTAGTTGATGAAGTTATTGCCCCTGGGAGTATGGATTACCAATTCAGAAACTACAATACTTGTATTTTGGGACTCATGGTTACATAAACATGACTAACTTTCTCACACACTGAGAGGTAACATAAATGTAGTTGAGTCAGGTACACTGATTCTTGTGGTACTGGATTATATCATGTGGTACTGGAGATATAGGTAGAAATTCATGTCTAACTTCATACAAACATATATAGAGAACTGTAGAACTATCTATACATATGCATTTGTAAATTGGTATAAACACACATCCCTTTACCCTCGTTAGCTGAGATAACCTAGAATCAACAGATCCTAAACACAAATGAGTGAAATCACTGCCCAGACCTTTGTTTCTAATACAATTACCAAAACGTAACAGAGATTGCTTGAAAACCATGTTTAATACTATGCTCGAGAAGAAAATCAACACAGTTAACCTGGAGCAACTCGTAGTGCCACCAAGAAAGAAAAAGTGAAACAATAATACAACCAAATATACGAACAAAATCAAAGTGTGATGATGCTAATATATCAAAACCATAAAGGAGTATATACAGACCTTCCAATGGCCAACACTAGAATGATTTTTAATAATATATTAGTACAATAAAACGTAAAACTAATATTATGACTTCATATTATAATTTATACGATATAAACAAATGATTGAACAAATATATAATAAATTAAGAAGAATAGATAAATTATCTTTGGTGAAGAAATACAAACGATTTAGAAGAAGATCTGCTTATGAGGAAGTGGAGCATGTTTTTCTACTTCTTTAGTATGTGTTGTGCATAGCAACTTCTTTTTAAAAAGTGCAACATCGGAAGAAGAAATATTTAAGTTTTATCCAGATGATCAAGTTAACATCAACAGCAATAAGGCATATTGTCAGTATATTCACTTGGTATAAAGTAATGAGAATGGCACTTTCCCTCTGTGGTCTTCCTCTCCAAAACCCACCAGTCCAGTCTAACCATGATTAACATCAGAAAAATTCCCCATGAGGGATGTTAATGTCATCAAAAACAGGGAAAGTCTGAGAAACTGGCCCAGGTAAAACCAGCCTAATTAGACATGATATATAAACGTTATATAGATCCTAAGTGGGATCCTGGAATAATAAATGGACATTAAGTGAAAGCTAACGATATACAAATAATGTGTGTTAATGAATGTGTAACGTTCATTTTGTTAACTGTGTAACGTTCCCTTTGTTAACTGTGACAAATATCCCACACTAAGAGATTAAAAATAAAGAAAATTGTGTTGGATATCAATAAACTCTCTGTACTGATTTCCAACTGTTCCATAAATCCAAAAGTATTCTAAAATAGAACAGTTTCTCTTTTTTCCCCAATTAACTCCTGAGCTTAATAAAAGAGAATACTATCAATATTGTTAATGTTCCTGAGTGCATTTCTCAAATTCTATTTTCTTCCTTAAACTGGTGAAGGTTACTATTATTTGTCTCTGTCATTTTTTTTAATTTTTCTATGTAAGTTGGCTTTGCTAATATACTATTCAGTTTTTTCATTTTTCCAACTTAGAGAAATGTAGTGCCTAAATTAATCCATAACTCCAGTCAAATTATGAGAAACTACTTGGACAAATCCATATCATGGTACATTGTACAAAATACCTGACTGGTTCTTTTTTTTCCCCCACAAGGAACAAGGTCAGCAAAATAAGTGAAGACTGAGAAACTACTTTAGATTGGGCAAGACCTAATATGGTAGATAGGCCCTAAGATGGTAATTCCCACCTCCAGGGATACACAATCTGGTATTCTACTTTTCTCCTTATGAGTGTAAACAGGAGTTGTGACTTGCTTGCTAACAATTCAGTAATGCAGTTTTGGTACTTACAATTGTGATTTCTGTCTTGCATACAAGCTCTCGCCCTTGATGACCAATATGAAATAATCTCCCTGTGAGAGAAGCCAACATGGGAAGGAACTAAATGCAGCCTCTGGTCAACAGCCAGCAAGGAACTGAGGCTCCTGGTCAAACAGCCTGCCCTAAAGTTTGCAACTTACATTCATGACTATCCCAAGTCCCCTTTCAAATAGCAGTATATCACTTAAAAGGTAGTGTAAACACCTTATAACAGAATAATAATAATTATTGTATCCCATCCTTTGTATCATTCTTGTCATTAATATCAATTGAATAAAGCATACTTGTATGTATATTCATGTACAGGTATATAAGTGTGACATACACATAAGAATACCTAATCATATGATGTTGCTATTATTGTATTTAACAATTTATTAAGTAGCAATTAAGCGTATGAAAAAACAAAAGTTTTTACTCTAAACACTAAAAAACAAATTTAAAAAGTATGACTGATATGCTATTTAGGAGAACGAAATAATATAAAATGCCCAATTAAAACCACAAAAGGCAGAAAACAAGCAGATAACAAAAGTAAGAATAAAGGGCCACAACTAGAAGATATTAGCAAATATAAAAAATATTAATCCAACTATATCAAAATTCATGCTGAATGCCAAGGGTCTAACCTTACAAATTAACCCATTACCTGTTTGCCCCAAGAAATGAGCACTGGCAGCAAAGCTACACTTTTTTTTTTTTTTCTAAACAGGAAATTAGTTAAAAGATAAAATTGTCAGAGTGGATGAAAAAGCAAGGCACAACTGTATGTTATTCATAAAAAATCCATTTTAAATGATTACTTGAAACTAAAGTAATGAATGCAATAAAATATATCCTGCCAACACTAATTATAAAATATAAAATTATAAAAATAGCTGGTGTAACAACATTGTCAGACAGAGTAGATTCTGAATCAAGAAGATTATCAGGGATAACAAGCTGCTGCCCAGTCCTTGGTGGGAGTGGTTTATAGAGTAACGGCCATACCCACTGTGTCATCTGAGCTTGTGCAGGAGGAGGCAGGGATGTTTGTACAGGTTCTTCCCATCACGGACTGTTGAAGATGGAATACAACTTTGGGGAATTATTTGCTCCAGAAATCAAGAAAGAAAAGGAAGCGGTGGCCAGGCACGGTGGCTCACGCCTATAATCCCAGCACTTTGGGAGGCCAAGGCGGAAGGATCAGAAGGTCAGGAGATCAAGACCATCCTGGCTAAGACGGTGAAACCCCGTCTCTACTGAAAATACAAAAAATTAGCCGGGCGTGGTGGCACCCGCCTGTAGTCCCAGCTACTCGGGAGGCTGAGGCAGGAGAATGGCGTGAATCCGGGAGGCGGAGCTTGCAGTGAGCCGAGATTGCGCCACTGCCCTCCAGTCTGGGCGACAGAGCAAGAATTCATCTCCCAAAAAAAAAAAAAAAGGGAGGCGGCATGACATTGAGTTTAATTCCCTAAGAATGAATCACCACCAAAAAACAATACCAGGAGTGATACTGAGGGCACTGCCCAATATCACCCAAGATTCACAAGAATATTAGAGACATAAGTGTGAATAACAATGTTTTAATGTTATAAATACACCTAAATTTCTTCAAGGTTAAACTGGGAATATTGGTTAGATTCAAGACGTACGGATTTTATTTCTTCTCTCTCTTCATTAAAGAATAGCTAGATGATTAAAAATGGGCTCTGGGCCGGGCGCGGTGGCTCACGCCTGTAATCCCAGCACTTTGGGAAGCGGAGGAGGGCGGATCACGCGGTCAGGAGATCCAGACCATCCTGGCTAACAGAGTGAAACCCCGTCTCTACTAAAAATACAAAAAAATTACCCGGGTGTGGTGGCAGGCGCCTGTAGTCCCAGCTACTGGGGAGGCTGAGGCACGAGAATGGCGTGAACCCGGGAAGCAGAGCTGGCACTGAGCCGAGATCGCGCCACTGCACTCCAGCCTGGGTGACAGAGCGAGACTCCGTCTCACACACACATGCGCGCACACACACACACACACACAAAGGGCTCTGGCCAGGCACGATGGCTCACGCCTGTAATCCCAGCACTTTGGGAGGTCAAAGTTGCAATGAGCTGAGATAGCGTCACTGCACTCCAGCCTAGCGACAGAGTGAGATTCTGTCTCAAAACAAAACCAAAAATAAATAAATAAATAAATAACCCGGGGCTCTGGAGCAAAAATTTTGTGTTAAACGGAAATCTCTCACTAACTAAGACAATACGATATTTTCACAAAGATGAACAATGACAAAAGAAAACTCAAAATCAGACACTATGCATATTTAAGTAAATGAATAAATCCTACATAATTTTATAACACAAAGGATAAACATGAAAGTATACAAAAGGTAAACATAAAAGTATATAAACTAAAAACCTTATTTATCACCTTATTTATAAACTTTAAACTTACTTATCAACTAAAAACCTTATTTTGGCAAGTTAAAAAATCAGCAAATAAATGAATAATCCCATTAAAAAGTGGGCAAATGAACAGGTATTTTTCAAAAATAACTTGTAAGTGATCAAAAACATACGAAAAAATGCTCAACGTCAGTATCAGGGAATGCAAATTAAAATCATAAGATATCACCTTACCCTAGTCAGAATGGCCATTATTCAACAGTCAATAAATAATAGCTATTGGTGCAGATAAGGTGAAAAGGGAATGCGCTTATACACCCTTGGTGGGAATGTAAATTAGTACAACCTGTATGGTAAACAGTATGAAGATTTCTCAATGAACTAAAAGCAGATCTAATATTCAATCCAGAAATCCCATTACTGGGTATACACTCGAATGAAAAGAAGTCAATATATCAAAAAGACATCTACACTTCTAGGTTAATCACAATAGATTTCACAACTGCAAAAATATTAAATGAATCTAAGTGCCCATCAACAAGCAGATAAAGTAAATGTGGTATATATGCATCACAAAATACATATATCACAAAATACATGTATCACAAAATACATATCACAAAACATATATCAATATATATTACAAAATATATATATCACTATACCACAAAATACTACTCAGCCATGTAAAAGAACAAAATAAAGTCTTTTGCAGCAATTTGGATGGAACTGGAGGCCATTATCCTAAGGGAAGTAACTCAGGAACAGAAAAACACTGCAGATTATCACTTATAAATGGGAGATAAGTTATGAATAAACATGTTTAATACTATGTTTTTCATAATATGGATAAACATGTTTAATACTATGCTTGAGAAGAAAATCAACACAGTTAACCTGGAGCAACTTGTAGTGCCACCAAGAAAGAAGAAGTGAATCAATAATACAACCAAATATACGAACAAAATCAAAGTGGGATCATGGACATTAGACTCAGAAAGGAGAAGGGTTAGCGGGGAGTGAGAAATGAAAAATCACCCATTGTGTCCGGAGTTGGTTCCTGCCTGTGGGTTCGTGGTCCCGCTGACTTCGGCCGGGAACCCTCAGCAGTCGACCTTCGCAGTGAGTGTTATAGCTCTTAAAGATGGCACCGACTCAGCAGCGGACCTTCCCAGTGAGTGTTACAGCTCTTAAAGATGGCACGGACCCAAACAACAAGAGGTAGCAAGGTTAACAGTGAAGAGCAAAAACACAAAGCTTCCACACCCTCGAAAAAGACCGGACCAGCTTGCAGCTGGTGGGAGGAGGCCGTTGTTTATTCCCGTATTGTCCCCGCCCATGTTCCGTTTCTGTCCTATCAGAGTGCCCTTTTTTCAATCCTCCCCACTATTGGCTACTTTTAGAATCCTGCTGATTGGTGCGTTTTACAGAGCACTGATTGGTGCATTTTATAGAGCAGTGATTGGTGCGTTTTACAAACCTCTTGCAAGACACAAAAGTTCCTGATTGGTGCATTTTACAATCCTCTTGTAAGAAAAGTTCCCCAAGTCCCCACTTGACCCAGGAAGTCCAGCTGGCTTCACCTCTCACTATGAGGTAAAATATACACTATTCAGGTCACAGGTACACTAAAAACCCCAGACTTCACTACTATACAATTCATTCATGCAACCCAAAACCACTTATAATCCTAAAGCTACAATTTTTTTTAAAAAGCAGTGGTGCATGATTCCCCCACTTTTAAGTGTGTGTTGTATATAGTGACTTTGTTTCATGCATACAACATGAAAAGGGGGGAAAGGAGTAATTTTACAAAAGAGACTTGTTAGTAACTACCTCATCCAGGTTATCAAATTAACATCAACAGTGATTAAAGCCAGTTGATACCCTGTGCCCGGGATATTATGTGATAAGAATGGCACATTTCCTCTGTGATCTTCCTCCCCTAAACCCACAAATCCAGTCTCATCATGAGAGAAACATCAGGGAAACCACAAATTAGAAATGTCAATCCCATCAAAAACAATAAAACTCTGAGATATTATCACATTCAGAAGAGCCTAAAAATACATGATACCTAAATGTCATGAGGTATCCTGGATGAGATCCTAAAACGTAAACTTAACATTAAGTGACAACTAAGAAATCTGAATAAAGTGTAGATGATACTTAATGATAATCCATGATATTGGCTGGTTAATTTGACAAATGTCCCACACTAATGTACAAGGTAAATAATAAGGGACACTGTGTGTGGGGTATGTTGGAAACTCTTTAATATATTTGCAACTATTCTGTAAATGTAAAAGTATTCTTTAAAAAAAAAAAAGAAACGGCCCGGCGCGATGACTCACGCCTGTAATCCCAGCATTTTGGGAGGCCGAGGCGGGTGGATCACCTGAGGTCGGGAGTTAGAGACCAGCCTGACCAACATGGAAAAACCCCGTCTCTACTAAAAATACAAATAAAATTAGCTGGTCATGGTGGTGCATACCTGTAATCCCAGCTACTCGGGAAGCTGAGGCAGGAGAAGCGCTTGAACCCAGGAGGCAGAGGTTGCAGTTAGCTGAGCTCGCGCCACTCTGCACACAGCCTGGGCGACAGGGCGAGACTCCATCTCAAAAAAAAAAAAAACAAAAAAAACAAAAAAAAACCTATTCTTTAAAAAGAGTTTTTTGTTTTGTTTTGTTTGTTTTGTTTTGTTTTTGTGAGACAGAGTCTCGCTCTCTCACCGAGCCTAGAGTGCAGTGGCCAATCTCGGCTCACTGCAAGCTCCGCCTCCTGGGTTCATGCCATTCTCCTGCCTCAGCCTCCCAAGTAGCTGGGACTACAGGCACCCGCCACCATGCCCGGCTAATTTTTTTGTATTTTTAGTAGAGACAGGGTTTCACTGTGTTAGCCAGGATGTCTCGATCTCCTGACCTCGTGATCCACCTGCCTCGACCCCCCAAAGTGAAAAAGTGTTTTCTTAAATGTCACTCCCAAGCTTAAGAAAAATAATCATTAGCAATATTGTTGATACCTCCTTCATGCCATCTACTTAATTTCATAGTTTTCCTTAACCACTGAATTAAAACTATATTGTGAATTCGTTGTCATTTCCTATTTTAAAAATTATTCTCCTCTGAGTTTTTAAATCTGAATACTATATTGTTTAGGTCTTTTTTGTCTTCAAACTTAGGTGACTGTATTTAATTCCATCCATACTTACATTGTCATCATGAGAAATCACACAAAACCATATTGTAGGTAGGACATGCTATAAAATACCTGACTGGTACTTTTCAAAAGGGTCACTTTAAAAACAAGTGAAGGCCAAGACACTGTTTCATATAGGAGAATATCTGATGTGTCAAGTAGATTCTAAGGTGGTGCCCAATTAGCCCCATCTTCTCCAATGCATAACCTTCTATTCTAATCCCATCCCGGTTAGTGTAAGCAGGAATTGTGACTTGCCTTGAAACAACAGAATAGTGCAAAGGTGGATAAATGTGACTTGGATTCTTATATACAATTATGATATTGGTTTTGCTAGAAATATCTCTTGCTTGATGGATTTTATGAAGCCATGTGAGAGAAGTCCCCTTGGCAAGGCACTTTATTCAGCCAATGGCCAATAGCCAGAAAAGTAATGGGCTTTTTAAGCAATAGACTGTCCTACAGTTGGTAATATTATATTTAACACTGACTCATACTGCCCAAAGACATTTACAGATTCAATGCTATTCCTATCAAACTAAAAATGACATTCTTTAAGAAGTAGAAAAAACTATTTTTTTTTTTTTTTGAGGCAGTCTCACTCTGTCACCCAGGCTGAAGTGCAGTGGTGCGATCTTGGCTCACAGCAAGATCCGCCTCCTGGATTCACACCATTCTCCTGCCTCAGCCTCCCGAGTATCTGGGACTACAGGCATGTGCCACCACACCTGGCTAATTTTTTGTATTTTTAGTAGAGATGGGGTATCAGCATGTTAGCCAGGATGGTCTCGATCTCCTGACCTCGTGATCTGCCCACATCGGCCTCCCAAAGTGCTGGGATTACAGGCATGAGCCACCGCAAGGCCCGGCCTAGAAGAAACTATTTTGAAATTCATATGAAATCACAAAAGAGCCCAGACAGACAATGCAATCCTAAGCAAAATGAACAAAGCCGGAAGTATCACATTGCCCGACTTCAAACTATACTACAGGGCTACAGTAAAAAAAGAGAGCATTGTACTGGTACAAAGGTGAGCACAGACCAAGTGAACAGACTAGATAGTCCAGAAATAAGTCCACACACCTATGGCTATCTGATCTTTGACAAAGCAGACAAAAACAAGCAATGGGGAAAAGACTCCCTATTCAATAAATGGTGCTGGGAGTACTGGTTAGCCATATGCAGAAGATTGAAACTGGACCCCATCCTTATACCATATACAAAAATCAACCCAAGATGGATTAAAGACTTAAATGTAAAACCCAAAGCTATAAAAACCCTGTAAGACAACCTAGGCAATACCATTCTGGACATAGGAATGGGAAAATATTTCCTGAAAAAAACGCCAAAAGCAATTGCAACTAAAGGAAATACTCACAAAAGGGATCCAAATCAACTTAAGAGCTATACAACAAAAGAAACTATCAACAAGTAAACAGACAACCCACAGAATGGGAGAAAATAGAAAATATCTGCAAACTATGCATCTGACAAAGCTCTAATATTCAGCATCTATAAGGAACTTAAACAAATTTACAAGAGAAAAACAAACAAATAACCCCATTAAAAAGTGGGCAAAGGACATGGACAACTTCTCAAAAGAAGACATACATGCGGCCAACAAGCATATGACAAAAAAGTTCAGCATCACTGATACAGAAATGCACATCAAAACCACAATGAGATACTATCTCACACCAGTCAGAATGGCTTTTATGAAAAAATTAAAAAGCATATAAAAAAAGCTCAATATCACTAATTAGAGAAATGCAAATCAAAACTACAATGAGATACTATCTCACACAAGTCAGAATGGCTTTTATTAAAAAGTCAAAAAACATATTTACAAAAGCTCAGTATCACAGATGATTAGAGAAATGCAAATCAAAACCACAATTAGATACTATGTTATACCAGTCAGAATGGCTTTTTATTAAAAAGTCCAAAAATAAAAGATGCTGATGAGGTTGCAGGAGAAAGGGATAACTTATACACTGTTGGTGGGAATATAAATTAGTTCAACCAGTGTGGAAAGCAGTACGGGGACTCCTCAGAGTTAAAATCAGAACAACCATTCAACCTGGCAATCCCATTACTCGGTATATACTCAGAAAAATATAAACCATTCTACATGCATGTGAATGTTCACTGCAGTACTATTCACAATAGTAAAGACATGGAATAAACCTAAATGCCCATCAATGACAGAAAAAAGAAAATGTGGTACATATACACCATGGAATACTATGTAGCCATAAAAAAGGAGATCATGTCTCTTCCACTCTTCCAGGAACATGGATGGAGCCTGAGGCTATTAGCAAACTAATACAGGAATAGAGAACTACTGCTATGTTCTCACTTAAAACTGTGAACTAAATGATGAGAAATCATGAACACAAAGAAGGTAACAACAGACATTGGGGCCTAACTCAGGGTGGAAGGTGGGAGGAGGGAGAGGAGCAGAAAAAAATAACTATTGGGTACTAGGCTTAGCACCTGGGTGATCAAATAATCTGTACAACTAAAATTGGCCTCAGTCCCATAGACAGTTATTTTTGGATAAACATGGAAATTGACCCTTCTGCTGTTAAACCTTGAAACTTGTATTTGTTTTATCTGAGTTCCCTCCCCAGGAAACAAACTTCAGGCCTCTCACAAAAAGGATCAAAGAACTGAAAGCAGACAATGACCCCAGACTTCACAGACCCTTCTTTCTTCATGATTACTTCCTTGCACCCTCCCTAGTTAGTGTTTTCTTACACAGTGTTACATTTCTTCCCTGCTATATAAACCCCTGGTTTTAGTCAGTCAGGGAGATAGATTGCAGACTGAGCTCCCATCCCCTTGACTGCAGCACCCAATTAAGGCCTTCTTCCTTGGCAATACTTTGTCCTCTCAGTGATTGGCTTTCTGTGCAGCCAGCAGCAGGACCGAGACCAAACCCCTGGTGTTTCAGTAACAAACAAACCCTGTGACACGGGTTTACCTAAGTAATGAACCTGCATATGTATCCCCAAAGATAATTTTTTTAAAAAACCAAAATTATATTAAAAGATATCAAAATAATCAAAATAAAAAAATAAAACTAACCCAAGCCGCTTTTCAAATACAACTACACTGCTTCACAGGTACTGTATCTTATAACAACAAAACAATTCTAATTCCCTTCTTTCGTTAGTAAAGTTATCAAGAATAAAGAAAGGCATTACATAGAGATGAAGAGCCACTCTTCCAGTAAGATGTCATAATTCTTAAAGTCTATGAGCCTGACAACAGAGTGTAAACTATGTGAGACAGAAAGCAACAGAACCACAAGGAAAAAGATATGTATTCACTATTACAGTTGGAAACGTTATCATATGTCAAGTATGGGCAGATCTAGCAGGCAGCAATTCAGAAGGGAAAACCTGAACACAGCAGCACCACCAAGCAACTGGGCATAACTTGACACTTATGGCCTACTTCCCTCAACTACTGCAGATGACACATTCTTCTTAAGCTTGTACGGAATATTCAGCAAAATACATCACATTCTGGGACAAAAAAAATACTCTAACAATTTAAAGAAAATGGAAATCATACAGTGTCAACTCCCAGACTACAGAGGAATTAAATCAGAAATCGCAGGATAACTGCAGCAACTGGAATATCATAAAATGCATAAATATTAAACAACACACTTCCATATAACATATGGGTCAAAGAAAACATCCAGATAATTTTTTAATTTTTTAATTTTTCAACCTAAATGAAAATGAAAACACAATTTCTCAAAATTTGTGAGATGAAAGGAAAACAGAGCATATAGGGAAACGTATAGCACTGAACGCATACATAGGAAACAATGAAAGATCAAAAATCTGTCATCTGTTTCCAGCTTTGCAACTTAGAAAAAGAAGACTATATTAAATCCAAACTCAAAGAAAAGCTGTAAGACTATTAACAGTAAAACAAAGTAAAAGTTAAAGCAACTGGATTTTTCACACAAATATTATCTTAGTTCTCAGAACACAGAGGCATCCAAAATTAACAGGGCAAACAAAGCATCCCAAACACCCCCCTTGCTTACGGGCATGCAGCCATGACCCTCTCAGAAATGACGACCCTGCGCTTCAGAAATGATCAGTCTCAGGCTACTGAGGCCGGGCACTTTCATTTGCTCCGAAGTCGTACTGAACATTTTAGAATTGCTAAATAACAGATTTTTAATATTCACACCATAAAATATTGGTCAGCTGGTAAGCTGATGCATATGTTAATTAGCTTGATTAAATCTTCCACTATGAATATAAGAATCAAAACATCACATCATAATCCATAAATATACGCAATTGATGTCCATTAAAAATAAAAACTTTGGGCCGGGCGCGGTGGCTCATGCCTGTAATCCCAGCACTCTGAGAGGCCGAGGCGGGCGGATCACAAGGTCAGGAGATCGAAATCATCCTGGCTAATACAGTGAAACCCCGTCTCTACTAAAAAATACAAAAAAAAAAAAAAAAAAAAAAAATTAGCCGGGCGTGGTGGTGGGCGCCTGTAGTCCCAGCTACTCCGGAGACTGAGGCAGGAGAATGGAGTGAACCCAGGAGGCGGAGCTTGCAGTCAGACGAGATCGCGCCACTGCACTCCAGCCTGGGCGACTGCGCGAGACTCCATCTTAAAATAAATAAATAAAAATAAATAAATAAATAAAATTTAAAAATAAAAACTTTGGTAATTTTTTTTTTTTTTTTTTGAGACGGAATCTGACTCTGTCACCCAGGCTGGAGTGCAGTGGTGCAATCTCGGCTCACTGCAACCTCCACCTCCCGGGTTCAAGCGATTCTCCTGCCTCAGCCTCCCCAGTAGTTGGGACTACAGGCACTCGCCACCACGCCCAGCTAATTTTTTGGATTTTTAGTAGAGACGAGGTTTCACCATCTTGGCCACGCTGGTCTCGAACTCCTGACCTCAGGCGATCCACCCGCCTCCGCCTGCAAAGTGCTGGGATTACAGGCGTGAGCCACCGTGCCCAGCCACTTTGGTAAGTTCTTTATGAATAATTCAAAAAGAAAAAACCTAGGTAAATAACTATTGCTATGTCCATAATATAAAAGGGCACATGTGAGAGAAAGCAAGCAGTTTAAATGTACCTTAAGGTCTGGGAAACATGGAAAAATCCGGAGGTTTATAGGAGAACAAACAGGGACAACGACACTGGCAGGCAGCACCTCGGGAACAAGCGGAAGTTCGCAGAAAAGCGACCCTGAAAGCCCAATGCCTCTGACCCTGCAGAGAGCCACCCTCAGTTCCCCTGTGGGCCTCGCCGCACCCACATTCCCGTGTCAGCCTTGCCCTCTGCCCTCTGCCTTCTCCCCTGTGGGCCTCGCCCCCAGCTCTTGGAGCCCACTCACTCCTGCTGTCTGCCTGCCGCCCTCACTCTGCCTGCCTCCCTCTGCAGTCCTCCCGCCGTCCTTCCTCAGCCCTCGCTTTCCTTGTAGGCCTGGGCCTCTCCGCTGCCCTCTGCCCTCTGCCCTCTGCCCCCTGCCCCCTGCCCCCTGTCCCTTGCCCTCTGCCTGCGGCCCTCACTCCCCACCTCACTGTGCAGACTTGGGCACCACACATCCTGTCAGGCTGCTCCCAGCTTCCGGTAGAATAGAGGAAAGTATACAAAATACACAAGTATGTAAATAAAAACCATGTAACTAGAATAAAGTATTCAAAATTAATCGTTACAGTTACTGAAAAATGACTTTTCAAGGCTGCCAAGATAATTTAGTATGGAAAATATTTTCTGTAAAATTACTGGGACAAGTGGATATTGGCATGAAAGTTGACTCCTCCCTCACAAAATATACTTAACTGACTCAAAATAGATCATAGACTCATATGTATGAGCTGAAACTACAAATCCCATAGAATAGAACATAGAAATAAATCTTTGTGGCTTAGGTGAAACAATGGATTGATACCAAAATACATGCCACAAAAGAAAAAAAAATAGATAAATTGAACTTCATTAGATTTTAAAACTTTTGTGATTCAAAGTACACCATAAGGATAACCCAAACATGGGAGAAATGTTTGCAAGTCATATAGCTGATAGGGGTCTGTTGTCGAGAATATAGAAAACATTGTTACAAAACAAAACAAAGAAAAGATCATAACTAAATATGAGTACATTGTGTGAACAGATATTTCTCCAAAGAAGCTACACAAATGTCCAAAAAGCACATGAAAATATCTTCAACACCTTTAGTACTTATTTACTAAAATGCAAATCTACATTATCAAGAGATACACTTCCCAAATTTTTTTTTTGAGACGGAGTTTTGCTCTTGTTGCCCGGGCTGGAGTACAATGGCATGATCTTGGCTCACTGCAATCTCTGCCTCCCGGGTTCAAGCAATTCTCCTGCCTCAGCCTCCCGAGTAGCTGGGATTATAGGCATGCACCACCACCCCCAGCTAATTTTGTATTTTTAGTAGAGATGAGGTTTCTCCATGTTGGTCAGGCTGGTCTTGAACTCCCAACCACAGGTGATCCACCTGCCTCGGCCTCCCAAAGTGCTGAGATTACAGGCATAAGCCACCGTGCCTGGCCCACAAATCTTAAAAGCATATTCTTAAGTGAAAGAAGCCAGTTTGAAAAAAGTACATACTGTGTAATTAATTACATTTATATGACATTGTGGTCAAGGTGTAATTATAGAGTTAGGAAAAAGGTAAGTGATTAAAAGGGGCTTGAGGCCAGTAGCGGTGGCTCATGCCTGTAATCCCAGCACTTTGGGAGGCCAAGGCGGGCGGATCATCTGAAGTCAGGAGTTCGAGACCAGCCTTGCCAACATGATCAAACCCCATCTCTACTAAAAATACAAAATTAGCCGGGTATAGTGGTGCATGCCTGTAATCCCAGCTACTCAGGAGGCTAAGGCAGGAAAATCGCTTGAACCCAGGAGGCAGAAGTTGCAGTGAGCCGAGATCACGCCACTGCACTCCAGCACTCCAGCCTCGGAAACAAGAGCAAAGCTCCATCTCAAAAAAAAAAAAAAAAAAAAAACCGCTGGGTGCTTGAGAGAGAAAGGTTGAATAGGTGAAACAGAAACTTTGTATGTGTGCAGTGAAATAATTTTCTGTGATACTTCATTGGTATGTTAATTATACTATTTTACAAACCCCATAGAATTTTAAATCAAAAACTATAAACCTACATAAATGTGAATTTTAAATGTCATTTAATAGGTTAGGAGATCCTATAGGGGAATGCAGTCAAAATAATATAAATGTATAACAAATAAATGAAATAACCTCATGGAAGGAAGTGGGGGCAAAGGAGACCAAGCTAAGAAATTTAGAAAAATAGAAGTTCTTAGGCTAAATGTCAAAGTATTTGTACATAAATACTCTACTTTAGTTGGAAATATTCTTTCCCATGGGGGTATGAATTACCAATTCTAAAAAACTGCATGTATTTTGGACTCTGAAATTACATAAAGTAGCCCAATCGTCTCACTGTTAACATGGGAGGTTACATACAAGTAGTGGGAGTGGGGAGATTGATTCATGTGGTACTGAATTAGATCACGGGTGCTAGAAACAGGAAGAATTCATGCTTAACTTTACATAGATACATATGGAGAAATGTAGACCTACAAATACATATGTCAATATGAGTTACACACACACATACTTTGTCAGATGACAAAGCATAGAACTAGTAAGTCCTTAGTAGAAATGAGAACACTACTCCCCAGAGTTTTGTTTCTAATGCCACTCACCAAAAAAGGAACTAGGAATTTTTGGAGACATGCTTAATGGTAGGGTTGGGCAGGGAATCAACACTATTAAGTTTAAGCACCTTGTAGTGCCAGAAAGTAAGAAAAAGTTAAACACCACAACCAACCACCCAACTACACAAACAAAATCAAACAGCAATGATGTGGGTATTTCAAAGTGGTAAAGTAGCAGCTGACTGAAAGACCTTCTAATGACCAACACTAGAGCAATTTGAGTAACACAATAAACTAGTATAATTACAGTGGAAATAAATATTTATTATTTGCATAATATTCCATATGTTCTAATTAAATTAATATAAAATAAATGCTGGAGAATAGGTAAATTGCCTATAGTAATGAAATACAAATTATATCTGTAGATGTCCTATCCCCAAGGAGGTAGAGCATAATTCTCCACTTGTGAAGTATGTGCTATGCATAGTAACAGTTTTCCAAAAAGTATGGCATGGAAAAGGGGAAGAAAGATTAATTTTAGAGTTGAGAAACTGACCTAAACTCCCTAATGTAGGTGATCAAATTAGTATCAATAGTTGATACAGCATTCTGATATAATGTCATGAGTATCACACTTACCCCTATGGTCTTACTGTCCAAAACCCAGAACTCCTGTCTGACTGTAAGAAAAAAAAAAATCACGGAAATCCCAAATGGAGGATGTCAATGTCATCAAAAACAAGGAAATTCAGAGAAACTGACAGAGACAAAGAAAGACTAAGGAGACATGATATCAAAATGTGATATGCTATCCTGGAAGAGTTCCTGGAACAGAAAATGGGCACTAAGTGAAAAAAGGAAAAAATAAATCTGGTTAATATGTGGATATGTGTATATCAGTGAATGAGAATGCATATTAGTGTGTTAATTGTGACAGATGCCCCCCACTAATGTAAGAGGTTAATAATAATGGAAACTCTGTGTTGGCTATATATTAACTCTCTGTATTGACTATGCAACTGTTCTGTAAATCCAAAGCTAATGCAAAACAGAAGAGTTTTTTCCTCTCTTTCTAAATACTCTCTGCCAAGCTTGATAAACAGAATATTATCAATATTGTTAACGCCCTAAATGTTCATCTCCCCAATTCCACAGTCTTTCTTACCCCCATGAAGGTTACTATTATTTTCCATTTTCTTTTTATCATTCCCACTTTTTTCTATATTATTTTTATGGCTAAGTTTGTTTTTCTAAATAATATATTGTTCAGTTTGTATTGTCTTCCAATTTAAATAAATAAAGCTGTTCCAATTGATCTGTAGTTCTATTCAAATAACAAGAAACCATCAGATGAATCCACATTGTGATGCATCCTACAAAATATTTGACCAGTTCTTTTCTGAAAAATAACTGAATACTGGGAAACTGCTGCACCTCAGAAAGGACCTGATATCGCAGGTACCCTAAGACGGTACCCAATGATCACCACCTGTTGGTTTACACGACCTTGTATTGTAATCATCTCCCTGTGAGGTTGGGCACAAGATAAGATGTGATTTGCTTTGATACAATAGAATAATACAAGGAGATGGGATATCATATGGGTGATTATGTTACATAAAAGTGTGATTTTTTTTTTCTTGCTAGCAAGCTCTCTGCCTTGATGGCTTTGATGGCTCATTCTGCCATAAGGCAGAAGCCAACATGGGAAGGAACTGAATGCAGCCTCTGGTCAACAGCCAGCAAGGAACTGAGGCTCTGGACCAACAGCCTGCCCTAGAGTTTGCAATTTACACTTCCAAATAATCCAAGCCCCCTTTCAAATAACAGCCTATCACTTGACAGGAAGTGTGAACACCTTATAATACCAGAATAATCCTAATTCTTTTCTCTTATCCCTTGTATCATTGCAGTCATTCATTTCACTTACATAGAATACACATGTGTGTGTGTATATATATATTAATTTATGTATGACACATACTTAAGCATACTTAATTAAATACATTGGTACTACTACTATTTTTAACAGACTGTTATTTGTTAGATCAATTAAGAATATGAAAAATAAAAGTTTTTACTGCCCAGTTTAACCACTAAACAAAGTTTTAAAAATGTATGGCTGAAATGCTAAGAAAGGAGAGAAGATGAATTCATATAAAATGTTCATCTAGGCTAGGCGTGGTGGCTCACGCCTGTAATCCCAGCACTTTGGGAGGCCACGGCAGGTGGATCACGAGGTCAGGAGTTCAAGACCAGCCTGACCAATATGGTGAAACCCCGTCTCTACTTAAAAATACAAAAATTAGCCAGGCGTGGTGGCATGCGCCTGTAGTACCAGCTACTCAGGAGGTTGAGGCAGGAGAATCGCTTGAACCCAGGAGGCGGAGGTTGCAGTGAGCCAAGATCTTGCCACTGCACTCCAGCCTGGGAGACAGAGCGAGACTCCGTCTCAAAACAAACAAACAAACAAACAAACAAAAAAGCTAATCCAAACAACACAAGGTAGAAAATGAGTGAAATACAAAAAATAGGAACAAAAGCAAATAAACAACTGGAAGATAGTGACAAATTTCATAGATTTTTAATCAGCTATATCAATGATTTGAATGTCAATGTTCTAAATGCAGTAGATAAAAGACTGAGTGAATCAAAAAGATCCAAGTACATGTTGTCTATATGAAACTCGCTTTAAATATGAAGACCTATATGAACTAAAAGTGAGTGGGTACAACAAATATAACATGATTACAAAAATCAAAGGAAGCAGGTGTACCTATATTAGTTTCCAAAGTCAAACATACATGGGTAATTTCATTCATTTACTAAGATAGCAAATCATTTAAGTACAAATAATCCACCAGTAAAAAACTTTTACAGTTAACAATTAGTACAAATATAATTTAAAAGGAGACATGTGATGAAAGAATAAATTTATGTAACATGTTACAATCTGAGAGACACAGAAACATCACCAGGACATGCAGTCACAGGCGTGTGAACATGTGTATGTCCAAGGAGAAACATCTCTCCTGGATCATTACCCAGTGCCTCCACGGTCTGCCCTTCCAGCTCCTGCCTCCTCACGTATTTCTCATCTCAGCTGTCCTTTCAATCCACTGTCCTCTTCTCATGGGCTAGCCTGTGCCACAGACACAGTTTCCTCTTCCCTTTCCCTCCCCTGTTTGCTGAACTCACTACTCCTTACTCTCCAGAATCTCCTCCAATGCTCCTCCTCCTGGAGGCCTCCCTTGCCCATCCCATCCCAGGCCTGAAACTTGTCCTCTGGGCTCCCAAGGGCAGTTCCTCCACCTACAGTTTAGTTTCTGTTAAGTTTTCTCAGTGCCCACTGAACTGAAATATCACAGAAGAGGGAAACTTTGTCTATGTTGTTCCCCTATGAGCCCCACACATGTTAATAGAGCAACACAAAGATTCTGCTTTATATTGAATTCTACAAAGAAATTTACAAATCTAACTCCTCACCTATATTCTTGTCTTCTTCCCAATAACTTTCAAGTCTCTTTCTATCTGAAAATGATTTGAACTTGAAGATAAAGCTGGTTTTTGTTGTTGTTGTTGTCCCTTCTGTTCTCAGGACAGAATCTGAATCCTAATTCCCCCTTAGCCTCTTCTCCAGCCTCCCCAACCTCAATACACTGCAGAGCTCCTCTCATTGACCTGCCTGCTTCTACCTCATCTACTTGCTCCTCTTCTGTCCTAACCACAGTTCTGCCCTCTGAGACTAAGAAAAATATTGTTCACCTCTATTAGCTCTGTTAATATGGCTCCTTTGATAAATATTTCCAAATCTTTATTGGTGACTACATCTCACTTTTTTTTTTTTTTTTTGAGACGGAGTTTCACTCCTGTTGCCCAGGCTAGAGTGCAATGGCGTGATCTCAGCTCACCACAACCTCTGCCTCCCAGGTTCAAGCGATCCTCCTACCTCAGCCTCCCGAGTAGCTGGGATTACAGGCATGCACCACCATGCCTGGCTAATTTTGTATTTTTATTAGACGCGGTTTCTCCATGTTGGCCAGGCTGGTCTTGAACTCCTGACCTCAGATGATCCGCCCACCGCAGCCTCCCAAAGTGCTGAGATTACAGGCGTGAGCCACTGTGCCAGGCCACATTTCGCCAATTCTTAACTTTTCTTTAATGTTACAAATGCCAGTTCCTGTCTGCCTTCCTCACTGTGCTGGACTCACATTTGTCCTCACTCACCTTCACATGGCCAAGTAGAACCACTTAACTGGGGAAGAATCATGTCTGAGTAATTCCAGAAAAAATGAAACAAGATGTAGAACAACTGATAGAGATTAGACATGGCTTGCCACATGTAAAAACAAACAAACAAAAAAACTGGATGAATTACATGTGAAAATGGATTCCAGACACTACACATCCATCAGTGAAGGATGGCGATAAGTGAGAAATTTGAAAAATGGTCTGAGACCTACTATTGAGTAAGGATACTGCTTTAGGAGTTCCCAGGCTGTGCTGTAGCATAAATTGTGGAAGGCACACTGAGTTGACAAGAGGGAACATAGAGTCTGGAGAATACAGTGGCTGAATTTTGTCAAGCCATTTTCCACATCTAATGGTAAAGATGTGAGACAGCATAGATGCTAACATCCATACTGACAGGGCTGTGGTGTCATCATTATTCCACTAAAACATGGTGAACAGAACTACAGGAGTAGCAAATAAATAAAAGGCAAAGGCACAAATTTGAATGAACTTGGCCTTCACCTTTTCATCTTATTCCTGAACAGAAAACAACAGGTCGTTCATGACAGTGATCTTGCACCAAGCTTGAGGATGAAGGGATGGCCTTAGAAATGACGTAAACGATGTATTTAAGTAGATGAACCACCCCATGTGAACACTAACATGCCTTTGCTTTTTCTTTTCTTTTTTTTTTTTGAGACGGAGTCTCGCTCTGTCCCAGGCTGGAGTGCAGTGGCGTGATCTGGGCTCACTGCAAGCTCCGCCTCCCGGGTTCACACCATTCTCCTGCCTCAGCCTCCTGAGTAGCTGGGACTACAGGCGCCCGCAACCACGCCCGGCTAATTTTGTTTTTGTATGTTTAGTAGAGACAGGGTTTCAGCGTGTTAGCCAGGATGGTCTCAATCTCCTGACCTTGTGATCTGCCTGCCTCGGCCTCGCAAAGTGCTAGGTGGCGTGAGCCACTGCACCCGGCCCACTAACCTGCCTTTTCTATGTTATCCTGTTAGTTGTGGCTGATAAACTCATTACATTATGAAATAACTAAAGTAGAGGCAAGGTGTGGTGGCTCTCGTCTGTAATCTCAGGACTTTTGGGGGTGTACCATTTGCATCCAGGGGTTCAAGACCAGTGTGGGAAACAAAGTAAGACCCCATTTCTACAAAACATCAAAAATTAGTTAGGCGTCATGGTATGCATCTGTAGTCCCAGATGCTCAGGAGCCTGATGCAGCAGGACTGCTTGAATACTGGGAGGTCGAGGCTGCAGTGAGCTATGATCATGCTACTGAACTCACCCTGGGTGACAGAATGAGACCTTGTATCAAAAAAAAAAAAAAAAAGTAAGCTTTCTATTTAAAAGAGCAGAACAAAATTATCACCAAAAGAAAAAGAAACCAATGAAACTTTTTCTATTTGTTTCCCTAGAAATTCTCATTGTTTTTAAATTTGAGAAATATTTTTCCTTTCTTCTTCACTACATAAACACCACTTTCTATCTGGTTTGCATGAAATATCAGGCTGTTCTTTATATTCAGTGAAATTAAGTCAAATGATGACACACTGTAATAAAATAGATGGGTACTTTTTCTTCTTTTTACCAAAATCGGTCACTGAAATTATCTGTGTACACTATTGGAGCTCAAAGACTGACTGCTGTCATACCTGAGAAAACAAATGTCCATCTACCAATTTAGAACAAAAGCACCCATAAAACATGGGTAAAAGTACCCATAAAATAGCATTCTTCTTGCTCTGATGGTGCTCACATCTAGTATATCTTTATCAAATGATCTTAATCCTCCCACATATATATAAACTGAGCTTTTCAAAAAGAGTTCAATTATTCTCAGCTTCTCTACATGTGGATCTTTGTCTGATGTAATTCTTGACTTCGTGAGATGAAACATAGGCAAAATACATTACAGTTTTTCTCCTAAAATTTCTCTCATTGAGGCAAAACTTATCTGAATCACTTTTAAACCCATCTTGCCAATAACTAACCCCATATCATCTGTACTAATCAAAAGCACTGGTGATGCTGCATTTCTGATGGGATTCCTATGCTACTCTCTGTGAGATTATCTTTCCAACCTCCTGACATCCCTTCTGCAAGTTTTGATGATGATATTACCTGAAGATATCAATGGGAGGTTTTTAGACCAAGTTCATGTCAGTGTACATGAGGACAATCTCATTATGACTGTTTTCTGACCAACAGTGTTTCAACACTATCAGATTCAAGATGCCTTTCTGTGAAGAGATGTGACTGGGTGCACCACAGCGTGAATGAAATACATTAGTTTTCCCTGAGACTGCCCGCTTCTCAGTGTTAAATCACCATGGTTGTGTTCCTGTCTAAGTGCAAAGAACTTTTTAAAAACTATCATTTGGCCGGGCGCGGTGGCTCACGCCTGTAATCCCAGCACTTTGGGAGGCTGAGGCGGGCGGATCACAAGGTCAGGACATCGAGACCATCCTGGCTAACATAGTGAAACCCTGTCTCTACTAAAAATACAAAAAAATTAGCCAGGCGTGGCGGGCACCTGTAGTCCCAGCTACTAGGGAGGCTGAGGCAGGGGAATGGCATGAACCCGGGAGGCAGAGCTTGCAGTGAGCTGAGATCGCGCCACTGCACTCCAGCCTGGGTGAAAGAGCGAGACTCTGTCTCAAAGAAAAAAAATAAAAATAAATAAAAACTATCATTCAAAAAATCAATTAAGGAGGAAGACACAATTGTAAACAGCTACTAGAAGCTTTCCTTGAAGTGTTAGCTTTTTAAAGACTTATTGAGTACACATGGCACAAAGATGGGAACAATAGACACCAGGGCCTACCTGACAGCAAGGGTGGGAGGAGGGTGATGGTCAAAAAACTAAACTACCTATCGAGTATTAAGCTGACTACTTTAGTGATGAAATCATTTGTACACTAGACCCTAGTGACATGCAATTTATTCAGGTAACAAACCTACACGTGTATTCCTGAAACTAAAATAAAAGTTGAAGAAAAGAAAAAATACTTAGAAAAAGCTTTAAATTGATAATTCCTGCCTTTATTTTAGGAATACGAGTAACAGTCTTTGTAAGCTTCATTCTAAACTCAATTCTCCAACCTATAATATTTGTGTGTGTCTCTATATCCTCATTTCCATTTATGTTTTTAATCATGAGGCTGATGAACCTGCAAGTCACCTCATGATGACCCACTGCAGATGTGGATGCTTCGTGGTCCTTGTTAAACCCTTTGATATGTCCCCTGGCTACTTTGTTCAACTCTACTTTGAGGTACTTGGATATTGGAATTGGTTTTCCCATTTCCTCGTGAATGTATCGAGTAAAGAAGAAACTCATATAGTTCATGATTCAGAATTATGACTAAAATTTTACCCAGAGTTTTAGGCTCCAGGAAGACTGAATTAAGTGAACATCAAGTTATGATCTCAAAGATAGGAGCCATTCATTCATTGAACTCTAACTTCTAATCAGGGTAGGGTGTGCAGAGTGTTGGGCATTTGCCTCACGATGTGGTGTAAGAGTTTGGCCTGTGTGCAATGACGTCTTTTGAAAACTGCTGTGGCCAGGCCCATCTGTGTGAAATCTGGTGGTTTAGTATACTGTGGCAAATCATATCTTCCATGCTGTCGGAAGTTTTGTTTGGGGACTTGGTGCACCACACTGTATCATGTAACATCATGTCAGTACACTTTTCCATCTATTTGCTTTTTCCTGTTAAGTCTGAGCTCTCACACCTGATTGATTTTGATTTTCCAGTTTGAGGGACCACTCCTTGTCCAGATCTCTTGTGTCTCATTTATGGCCTTCCACTCTGGTCTTTTTGTTGTTGATCCATACTTCAGTAAGGTAAAGTGTTGACAGTATATACATCATGACAGATTATTATTATTTTATTTATTTATTTATTTATTTTTTTGAGACAGAGTCTTGCTCTGTCGCCCAGGCTGGAGTGCAATGGCACTATCTCAGCTCACTGCAACTGCCACCTCCTGGGTTCAAGTGATTCTCCTGCCTCAGGATTACAGGCAGGTGCCACCATACCCGGCTAATTTTGTATTTTTAGTAGCAATGAGGTTTCTCCACGTTGGTCAGGCTGGCCTCAAACTCCCAACCTCAGGTGATCTGCCTGTCTGGGCCTCCCAACGTGCTGGGATTACAAGCATGAGCCACTGTGCCCGGCCAGATTTTAAAATATGCATTGAAGCGAAGAGTAAAAGGAGATTTCACAAGTCATTAAAGTATTAATATGTATCCACTTAAAATAAATAATCCTCCATGTGTTGAGATGTGAAGTATTAATGAGGCCTTTTATATCTCAAAGAGTAAAGTATATAAGATTGGAGAAGTTAAGGATTTTCACAAATACAAATACTCAAATAACAGTGCCTAAATAACAGTTCTTATTATCTTGATCTCAGACATGAGAAATGTGGTTCAGGTCAGCTGTATCTCTCACTCCAGACTCTAAGCTGTGAACTACTTTTCTCACTGATGCTATTGATTTGATGTGGAGAATATAACACATGATTATAGACTTTAAAAGGAATTATGCTAATCTTATGGATCTCTATGGAGTGCAGTACGCATTCACACGGCTTTGTAGGCTTTTTAGGTATGTTTCCTGGACATTACCCTTGTGCTGCCAATCGGATTGCTGTGGTCTGTGAATTGGGAGCTGTTGGTGGCAGGTCAGTGGACAGTCCTCTCTGCAGTGGGATTCTTTCTTTAGCCAGCACATATGCACAATCCTCATTCAGCCTGTTTCCATCTCTTGGATCATGGCATGGAGGGTTGAGCATATGTTGTATATGGCTTGTTCTTTTGCTTTTTCTATCTCGTTTTCTCCACTTACATACAACACATCTGTATTAGTCTCTTTTCACACTGCTATAAAGACATACCTGAGACTGGGTAATTTATTTAAAAAAAAAAAAGAGGTTTAACTGACTCATAGTTCCACATAGCTGGGGAGGCCTCCAGAAACTTATAATCAAAGCGGAAGGGGAAGCAGGTACATCTTACATGGTGGCAGGCAAGTGAGGCAGGGAGGGGGAGGGAGAGAGGGAGAAAGAGAGAGAGA
Source organism: Pan troglodytes (assembly GCF_028858775.2). NCBI lineage: Eukaryota > Metazoa > Chordata > Mammalia > Primates > Hominidae > Pan > Pan troglodytes. The sequence goes on from NC_072414.2 coordinate 11,234,893, forward strand.
AAGAAAGAGAGAGAGTGCACAAGCAAGAAAGCGAGAGAGACAGAGAGAGAGAGAGTGCACAAGCAAGTGTGTGTCAGTGAAGGAAAAACTGCTGGTTACAAAACCATCAAATCTCTCAAGAATTCACTATCATGAGAACAGCATGGGGGAATCACCCACATAATCCAATCATTTCCCACCAGGTCTCTCCCTAAACACCTGAGGATTGCAATTCAAGATGAGATTTGGGTAGGGAAACAAAGCCTGATCATACCAACATCTGACTTCACCTGCCAAAAACTTTGTGTACGGAGATTCATATGTAGGTCTTTGTAAGCAGGGACTGGCCTAAAGTAGCATATTTATAAACTTATTTTTTGTAGCCAGCTCACCTGCGACCATGATATCTACTTTGTGGCTTTTGGGTTTGGCAAGGGACAATACAATTCTATGATATCAATGTCAATAGGCTACAGGGTTCCAAATAATTCATGATTCAGTCTGTAAAGTGAAAATTGTTATTTTCACAGAGTTTTCTCAAAGACTTGAAGGAATATCTGTCTTTTGAGCAAGTAAACAAAAAATACTTGTACATAGAAAAAACACTCTCCTAAATTCAGAAATACAGTTTATATCTCCTATCACTGACTTTTTTTTTTTTCCGAGACGGAGTCTCGCTCTGTCGCCCAGGCTGGAGTGCAGTGGTGCGATCTTGGCTCACTGCAAGCTCCGCCTCCCAGGTTCACATCATTCTCCTGCCTCAGCCTCCTGAGTAGCTGGGACTACAGGCGCCCGCCACCATGCCTGGCTAATTTTTTGTATTTTTAGTAGAGACGAGGTTTCACCATGTTAGCCAGGATGGCCTCAATCTCCTGACCTCATGATCTGCCCACCTCGGCCTCCCAAAGTGCTGGGATTACGGGTGTGAGCCACCACACTCAGCCACTGACATTTCTTAATACTGGATTTTAATATCCTGCAGTCATGTCTTTCAATAAATTTTTAGTGGATCCTGCAGATTCACTTCACAATAGAGTCTGAAAGTAGGCTTTCTGGAATATATATGTGAGGCACAAGCACCTATCTTTGAAGATGTGGTTACTGACACTGAAATTGGTGAGTGGGGAGTAGGCAGTCTGATGGCAATGAAGAAAGATGACTAGAGTCCCTGGAGCTCGAAGTTGTCTTCCTGAAGCAACCTGTGTTCAGAATGATGGGATGCTCTTCCCTCCCTACACATTCATTCATTTCCTGTGCATGAGGTTATTGTTTCTGATTTGTTTTCTTTGTGCCAAAATAATATCTACACATTTTACTATTTGAAACAATTTTAGATATACAGAAATATTCATAGATAGTACAGAGAGTTTTATACATCTTTCAGATATCTGGAATGATAACATCTAATGTAACCATAGTATATATAGGAAAACAAAGAAGTTGTACGTGGTACTAAAATTTTAACTGAAGTGCAGGCTTCTATATTTTACTAGGCTTTGCAGTAATGTCATTCTTTGATTCTAGGATCTAATCCAGGATGCCACATTACATTTACTATCTGGTGTACTACTTATTAGTTTCTGCATAACAAATTACCACATAATTAGTGCCTCAAAACCACACACATATTACTCACAGTTTCTCTGGGCCAGGAATCCAGATTAGATGATGGCCAGGGCTGGGCTCTCAACTGAAGGCTCACTTGGAAAAGGATCCCCTTCCAAGCTCATGTGTTTGTTGTCAGGATTCACTGGTGCATATGTCTAAACCTTTTAAAAAATTAATACCAATCTATTACCAATAGTTCAAAAAAATTAAAAATGACACAAATAAAGTGGAGAAGACAGCACTTTGCAATGCATTTTATGAGACAGTTTACCCTGATCTCAAACAGAAATGTAACAAAGATATTTCAAGAGAATATTATAAATGGATATTATGAATATAGATGTTAAATATGAGCAAAACAAATCAGTAACATGTAAAAAGAATTATACAGTATGACCAAGGATGTTTATACATCAGTAATGCAAATTTGGTTCAACAACAAAATAAATTAGTATTCATGCACTATATTAGTAAAATAAAGGACAAAATCCACATGATTATCTCAAAAATGAAGACTAAACACTTGCTCAATGCCAAATCAACTGATGATAAAAACATGTAGCAGGTTAGGCATAGAAAGGAACTTTCTTCACCTTAAAGACAATCATGAATAACTCACATAACATCATAATTTACTTGAAAGTTGTCCACTCTTGCCACTTCTATTTTTAACATTTTACTGGAAGGTATAGTAAGGACAAATAGGCTAGAAAAATAAATACGAATAATCTGATTTGGAAAGAAAGTCAACGATGCAAATGACATGGTCTTGAGAATGGAAAATTCTAGGAATTTTAATGAAATATAATTAGAAATAAAAAATGAGTTCATCAAGGTTGCAGTAAACAAGGTCAAAATAGAGAAATAAATTTCATTTATACACACTAGCAACTGTTAGATATGTACATTGAAAACTATAAAACTTATTCAACAAAAACAATTACATCCTAAATAAATGAAAAGGCCTTTTTTATTCACTGATTGAATGGCTTAATATTGCTAAGATAGCACTATTTTCCAAATGGATCTACAGATTTAATGCAGTCCCCATCGAAATTCCAGATGAAATTTTGCTTAAATTTGAATGTTGATTATAAAACTGGTATGTAAATGGAATAGATCCAGAACAAAGAAATTAATCTTGGCAAAGAACAATAAAGTCTGCATAGTAAATGCACACTTCCTGATTACAAAATGACTACAAGGCAATAGTAATAAAGTTTTGTGGTACTGGCTGGGTGCAGTGGCTTGTGCCTGTAATCACAGCTACTCAGGAGGCTGAGGCAGGAGGATTGCTTGAGGCCAAGAGTTTGAGATCAGCCTGTGCAACACAGCGAGATCTTTTTCTACAAAAAAGTTTTTGGCCAGGTGCAGTGGCTCATGCCTGTAATCCCAACAGTTTGGGAGGCCGAGGAGGGCAGATCACCTGAGATCAGCAGTTCGAGACCAGCCTGGCCAACGTGGTGAAACCCCATCTCTACTAAAAATGCAAAATTAGCCAGGTGTGGTGGTGCATGCCTATAATTCCAGCTACTTGGGAGGCTGAGGCACGAGAATCACTTGAACCCAGGTGGCGGAGGTTGCAGTGAGCCGAGATCATGCCACTGCACTCCAGCCTGGGTGACAGAGCAAGAATCTGTCTCAAAAAAAAATAAATAAAAGTTTTAAAAAACGTAGCCAGGCTTGGTGGCCCACATGAGTAATTCTTCATACTCAGGAGGCCGAGGTGGGAGGATCTCTTGAGCCCAGGAATTGGAGGCTGCAGTGAGGCATGATCATGCCACTGTACTGTGGCCTGGGTGAGACAGCAAGACCCTGTCCCAAAACAAAAAGAAAAAAGTAAAAGAAAAAAAAAAGATTTGTGGAACTAGTATAAAGATAGACATATATACATCAATACAATAAAATTGAGTGTCCAAAAATTAACACTTACCTGCAAGATCAACTGATTTTCAAGTTTGCCAGGCAATTCAATAAGAAAAATAAATAAATATTTTTTAACAAATGTTGCTGGGACAAGTGGATATCTACATGCAAGTTGAACTCCTCTCTCACACCATATACATGACTGATTCGAATTAATCATATATCTAAATATAAGTGCTAGATAGGCCAAAACCATAGACGATAACATAGAAATACGTTTCAATGACATTAGATTATTAAACAATGTTTTCAAAGATGTGACAGATAATGCATAAGTAACAAAATAAAAAAGAGATATATTGGTCTTCATCAGAATTAAAATCTTCTGTGATTCAAACTGCATCATCAAAAAGTAAAAAGACAAACCAAAGAAGGGAGAAAATTTTTGCTAGCCACATAAGGATCTAATATTCAGTATATATAAAACATGTTTTAACTCAATAATAAAAAGGCAAATATCTAAGTAAAATGGCCAATTACTTAAATGTACATTTCTCCAAAAATGCTATAATTATAACCAAGAAAGACATGAAGGTTTGCTCAACTCCTTTGTTATTAGGGTAATGAATATTTAAACAATGATGGAGTTACATTTCACCAATCTAAAATGTGTATTGTTAAGTGAAAAAAGCAAGTGGAAAAGGCAAAATACTGTATAATTCCATTTACAGAACACTCTGGAAAAGACAAATGTACAAAGGTAGTAAAAAGATTGGTGGTTACAGGAGGCTTGGGAGAGAGGAAACGTGAATATGAATTACAGCGGTTTTCTTTTCTTTTCTTTTTTTTTTTGAGACGGAGTCTTGCTCTGTCGCCCAGGCTGGAGTGCAGTGGTGTGATCTCGGCTCACTGCAAGCTCCGTCTCCCAGGTTCACGCCATTCTCCTGCCTCAGCCTCCTGAATAGCTGGGACTACAGGCACCCGCCACCACACCCGGCTAATTTTTTGTATTTTTTGTAGCAGAGAAGGGGTTTCACTGTGTTAGCCAGGATGGTCTCGATCTCCTGACCTCGTGATCCGCCTGCCTCCGCCTCCCAAAGTGCTGGGATTACAGGCGTGAGCCACCGTGCCCGGCCAAATTACAGGGGTTTTCTATGGGGCAGTGTAATTATTCTGTGTGACGTTATAGTGATGGATACATAATAGTGTTTTTGAAATCCTATAGAATTTTACAACAAAAAGAAATAATCTAAAAGCATGCAAATTTAAAGCATTATTTAGTAGGTTGGGGGACCCCAAAAAGAAATACACAAAATAATGTAACAGTATTACAAATGTATGAGTTATTTCACTGAAGGGAATGGGAGGAAGGGGGGATGACCTGAGTAACTTTACAAATGAGGGGAGAGTCTAAGTCTAAAAACCAAAGTTGGTGAAAGTCATTTCTCATGGGCATATGGATTACCAATTCTGGAAACACTGTGCATGTCTTTTCAGAATGTAAAACTGTTTACAGAACCAATTGTCTCACTGTTAGAATGGTAGGTTACATACAAATAAGTGGGAATAGGTAAACTGATTCATCTGCTAATAATTTAGATTATGTGATAATGGAGCATTAGTAGGAATTCATGTTTAATTTAATATAGATGCATATGGACATATATTGCTATATTTAGAAATATGTGTATATTTATGTGTCAGTATATAGAGATATATTTATTTTCTCGGTCAGCTGGCAAGGCTTTGAATCAACAGATGCCCCAGTAGCAATGAGTGGACCTGGTGCCCAGATCTTTGTTTCAAATTCTATTTTCCAATAAAAGGAACTAGGGCTTCCTAAAGACATGATGGATACTAGGCTTTGGCAAGGAATCAAAACACAAGGAGCCTGGAACACCATGCAGTGCCAGAAAAGAATATGCTAATCAACAATAAAACCAAATAACCAATCACGCAACATCAAACTGTAATTACCAGAGTATTTCAAAATGATAGAGGACCAACTAAAAGACCTCTGAATGACCAACAGTAAAACAATTTGAGCAATAAAATAAATGAAGGAGTCCAAGCATGGTGGCTTGCGCCTGTAATCCCAGCACTTTGAGAGGCTATGGTGGGTAGATCACGAGGTCAAGAGATCGAGACCATCCTGGCCAACATGGTGAAACCCTCTACTAAAAATACAAAAATTAGCCGGGCGTGGTGGCACGTGCCTGTAATCCAAGCTACTAGGGAGGCTGAGACAGAAGAACTGCTTGTGAGCCGAGATCGTGTCAACGCACTCCAGCCTGGCAACAGAGCAAGACTCCGTCTCAAAAATATATAAATAAATAAATAAAGTGTAAAATAAATACACACATTTGCATACTTACAGAAATAAGTGATTTAATAAATATAAATGGAAGAAAATATACACACAAATGGTGAAAAACTAAAAATAATTTTTGTAGATATTCTGCCTGTTGGGAGATGGAGCATGACTCCTCATTTCTTATGTGATTAGTAACTTTTTTGATACATACAACATGGAAAATGAGGAAAGGTAATTTATAGTGGAGAAATTTTATATCAACTATCTCATCCAGGTGATCAAATGAACATTAACAGTGATAAAGTGTGATTTTAGTATACACCCTTGATATCATGTAATGAGAATGGCATTTTTTTTTCCTCTGTGGTCTTCTACACCAAAATCCACAATCCACCGAAATCTTGTGAAAAACATCAAGTAATCCCAAATCAAGAATGCTCATGTCATCAAAAATGAAAAAACTCCTAGAAACTGTCACAGTCAAAAAAGCCTATATGATATCTAATTGCGATGTGGTATACTAGATGGGATCTTGAAATAGAAACTGGACACTAAGTGCAACAATGAAATATGAATAAAGCATGGGAAGTAGTTAGTGATAATGTATAATATTGGCTGGCTCATTGTGATAAATGTCCTACACTAATATAAGGGGTTAATAATATAGGAAATTCTGTGTGGGGAATACAAGAACTTTTATACTATATTTGCAACTGCTTTGTACATATAAAATTAATCTTAATTTTTAAAACTTTATTTCATTTTATTTATTTATTTTTGATTGGGTCTCACTCTACCACTCAGGCTGGCATGCAGTGGCATGATCACGGCTCACTGCAGCCTCGACCTCCTGGGCTCAAGCGATCTTTCCACCTCAGCCTCCTAAGTAGCTGGGACTACAGGTGTGAGTTACCTTACCTGGCCTAATCTTAAATTTTAAAAAGAGAAACTTTTAAAAGTTTCTTGGCAGAGAAACTACCAAGTTTAAGAAACAGGCTTACCATATTTTGATGCCCCCTGGGGGCATCTCTCTAATGTCATCATCTTCCTTAGCTGTTACAAGGAACTATTATGGTGAACTCTTTCTTTGTCATTCTCTACATTTTACTTACTATCTTTCTTTCTATGTTTGTATTTCTAAATTGTATATATTGTTCATTTTTTCTTGTCTTCAAATTTAGATAAAAGCAAGTGTTCAATTTAAACAATACTCCTAGTCTAAACATGAATAAAATCCCACAAATCCATATTGTGGGACATTCTACAAAATTTCTGACCACTATTTTCAAAAGGGTCAAGGTCATGATACACAACTGAAGACTGAGAAACTGTTGCAGACTCAAGAGGACCTGATGTGGCAGGCAGATGGCTACCAATGATCCCCATCTCTTCATCTACATAACCTTGAATTCTGTTGTGTTTTCGCTGAGTAAGAATAAGAACTTTTATTCACTTGGAAACAACATAATTTTGCAAAAATGATGAGATATCACTTAGGTAATTATACTGCGTTATGATTTCTGTCTTGCTAGGAACCTCACTCACTTGGTGGCTTTTATGAAGCATTTTGCCATAGGAGAGAAGCCCATTTGGCAAGGAATTGAGTGCAGCCTCTGGTCAACAGCTAGGAAGAAATTGGTGCTTTTGTATAATAAGCTATCCTGAAGTTTGCAGTACTACATTTAAAACTAATCCAAGCCCCTTTTCAAATTATACGATATCCTTTGCAGGTAGTTTGAGTACCTTACAATAACAAAATAATCCTACTTTCTTCTCCAGTGCCTAGTATTTTTACTGTAATTTGTTTCAAAGTATATGTAAGCATACTTGCACATATACATATACATGTGCATAGATAATCACATAAATTGTTATTTTCAAGAAACTATTATCTGATAGAAGCTATTAAAAACATTAAAAATTCTTTTTTATTTTTTTTTGAGACAGAGTCTCGCTCTGTTGCCCAGGCTGGAGTGCAGTGGCTCAATCTCGGCTCACTGCAAGCTCCGCCTCCCGGGTTCACGCCATCCTCCTGCCTCAGCCTCCCGAATAGCTGGGACTACAGGTGCCCGCCACTGCACCCAGCTAATTTTTTGTATTTTTAGTAGAGACGGGGTTTCACCGTGTTAGCCAGGATGTTCTCAATCTCCTGACCTTGTGATCCGCCTGCCTTGGCCTCCCAAAGTGCTGGGATTACAGGCGTGAGCCACCGCGCCCAGCCAAAAACATGAAAAATTCTTAAACCACTTAAAAGGTAAAAATCATACATCTTTGTCTTGCTATCAAGAAATACCTGAGGCTGGGTAATTTATAAAGAAAAGTGGTTTACTTGCCTTATGATTCTGCAGGCTGTGCAAGAAACATGGTGCCGGCATCTGCATCTTTTGAGGGCCTCAGGCTGCTTCCACTCAATAGCAGAAGGTAAAGGGGAGCTGATGTGTGCAGAGATCACATGTTGAGAGAGGAAGCAAGAGAGAGGTGGCTAAGTGCCAGGCTCTCTTCAACATCCAGTGCTTGCAGGAACTAAGGGGTGGGAACTCACTCAATCCTGTGAGAATGGCACCAAGCCATTACTGAAGGATCTCTCTCCATGATCAAAACACCTCCCATCATGCCTCACATCCAACACTGGGGATCAAATTTCAACATGAGACCAAACAAACCGTATCCAAACCATAGCATGGGGCCAAACTAACCATATCCAAACCATAGCATGATATGACATGAAAAGGAGAAAAACTATAACCATATGAAATGCCCAGCTAAAACAACAACAGGCAGAAAATGAGTGGAAGAAAAAAATTAAGAAAAAACGAGCAACAAATAGAAAACAGTAATGAATATGGCAGCTATTAATCCAACTACATCAATAATCATTCTGAATGGCAAATGGTCTAACTGCATAAATTAAATTAGATTTGCCAGAGTGGATGACAAAGAAGACCAATTATATATTTCCTCCAAAAAAATCTACCTTTAATATAAAGCCACATGTAAATTAAAAGTAAATAGATGTAGCAAATAGCATAGTAGATAACAGTAATCAAAGAAAGCAAGATTGGCCATATTAATTTCAGATAGAGCAGACATCAAAATAAGGAAAGTTACTAGGAACAAAAATTGACATTACATTAAGATGAAGGGGTAAGTCTCCAACAAGAGATAACAACCCCTAAACTGTATCCACCTAACAATAGAACATCAACCTACATGAGGCAAAATGTGACAGAAATGGAAGGATGAAGAAACGAATTCAATATTACACTTGGAAACTTCAAGACCCTCTATGAGAAACTGCCAGATCCAGCAGGTAGAGTTGCAGTGAGGACACAGCTGAACTCAACAGCAACATCAGTCAACTGGTTAGAAATGACATCTACAGCCTACTTCATCAAACAAATTCGGACTACACATTCTTCTTAAGCTCATCTGGAATACATTTACCAAGACAGAACACAATCTGGCCATAAAACATACCATAAAAAGGAATGGAAATCATAAAATGTATGTTCACAGACCACAGAATCATAAAACTAGAAATCAAGGGATAACTTGAAAAATAACTAGAAAATCTTGAAATGCATGTGGACTGAACAACAAACTTGTTATAAATAGGGTCAAAGAAGAAATCACAAGAGAAATGTAAAAGAAAATACTTCTAAATAAAAATAAAACTAAATAAAAATAAAAACATAACATCGAGATTTGTGTGATACAATGAAACAACATATAGATGGAAATGTATAGCATTGAATGTATACATCCGAGAAAAAAGGTCTAAATTCAATCATCTGAGTTTCCATCTTTCAAACTTAGAAAAGGAAGAGTAATTCCAAAGTAAGTAAAATGAACAGTATAATATTATATAAAGAGTAAAGTAAAAGTAAAAGCTACAGCTACTGGATTATTCAAACAAGTGTCAATAGCATAATGGTTCCCAGAATATAGAAGTATTGAAACGTAATAGAAAAATATAACACCCCCCCAAAACATAATTGCTTAGGAGCATGTAGCAGAGATCCTCCTCTGAAATAAAGAGATACTAATTTGCAGAATTGATAAAAAGCATGGTATCACAGGGTAATGTCATTTGTTTATTAAATTGTATTGCATATTTTTATATTGCTAAAATAATAGATTTTTTAACTTTTCACCTGAAAAAAAAGATAAACTGGTGAAGCGATGGATATGTTCATTAAGTTTGATTAAATCTTAATTAAATGTACACATAGATAAAATCTAAACACATTGTAACCCATAAATATACACAATTATTATATGTGAATAAAAAAGTAACTATGCAAATGCTTTACCAATAATCTGACAATACAAAATGTAGGTAATTGTAGATCCGTGATGGAAATAGGCAAATCTGACAGAAAGAATGAAGTTAAAATACCTGTCGCGGTCTAAGAAAATCATTAGGTTTGTATGAGAATATCACAGAACATGGAGGAGACATGCAGACACAAATGGGTAACATGGTAATGTCCACCGAGAAACGTCCTGTAAAGGCAGCCCACACCACCCACCGCTCATCTCCTCTTGCCAGAACCTCAGGCCCCTTGTTGGCCTCCCCTGTACATCTGGCCTCAGATTAGCTCTCTGAGCAGGTTTGAAAACCTGAAATCCCCTCATCAGCACTGCCTGTTGGGCTGTTTTCAGCCTCCCATATGTGGGCAAGGGTGGCCGTGAGTGAGTCATACTGAATTTTCTGATCCCACTTATACCTGCAAAATGACTGAAGGGAGAGAAACCTCTACTTAGGGTGCAGTGGGAGGTCTGTGCGATGGAGGCACAGAGGAGATCTGGAGCATTTAAGGTCCCTGAGCTGGCCAGTCATCTAGCCTGGGGATCCTCTCTGCCCCTCTCAACCCTCCCTCCTCCTGAGATCCAATCCTCCTGGTAATGCCCAAGGATCTCCCAGTGGGCAGGGGCCATCCTCATTCATTCCGTCTTCCTGAGAAGCATACCTCATGGACTGCATAACATTTCAAAAAAGAAACTGAGGCATTCCATTTCTTTCCCACAGAATGCAGTCCTCAGGGAGCGGCCCTGCCTTCCCTGTCTAGTCCCTCCATGGTCTGCCCTTCCTGCTCCTGCTTTCTCACGTATTACTCATCCCAGAAATCCTTCCAATCAACTGTCATCTTCTCATGGCCTGGCCTGTGCCATGGACACACTGTTTCCTCCTCTCTTCCCCTCCCCTGTCTGCTGGACTCACTGCTCCTCACTCTCCAGCATCTCCTCCATGCTCCTCCTCCTGGAGGCCTCCCTTGTCCATCCCATCCCAGGCCTGATGCCTGTCCCCTGAGTTCCCAAGGGCAGCTCTTCTACCTACAGTTTAGTTTTGGTTACATTTTCTGAATCTCCGTTGAACCAAGGCATCAGAAAATATGTAAACTTCTCTGTGTTGTTCTCCTGTGACCCCCCATGCATATAGTGGTCAAAGAATAATACGAAAGGTGCCGATCATCTAAAAGTCACACACGAGAAACTTTTAAAAATATTTATAGCTGATAAAATAAACATAAGTTTCAACTCCCTTTCTACCATACCATTTCTATTACGTATTCTAATATATTTAATCCTCTACAAAAATATGTGCTGCCTAACATATATGTACACATTTTCTGAGTGGTATTTTAAAATTGAAAACTAAAGATGCTTTTAGTATTCACTTATCAAAGAGTAAGAAAATGATACAAATCTATATTATAAGCCATCTGTACAGAGATATGTCATGAATACTTTTAGAAGAACTACTTGGAATGAATCAGAAAGTCCAGCCAACGTTTCTAACTTTGGGGTAAGAGAAAAACAAACATGCATATTAACAAAATTCCTGTCCAGAAAATCGATCTCTCAATGCTCTGTCTACAAAAATTAGTAATTTTTAACCTTTAAAAACCAGGACAAACTGAATCATATAATGGCAATAGTCACATCTCTTATTCACAGTGATGTTCTCAGCATATTTTGTCTTGTGGTTTCCAGAAAAATCTTTGTTCCTCTTCTTTCCAACTAGAGGTATTTTAGAGAACATTTCTAGAAAATGATAAAAGAGAGAATGCGTAAGATCTGTCTTTCCTAATAAAAGTGATATTCCCATGTAATTTAATAAAGAGTAATGAATGAAAAGATGAAAATAATTGAAAAGGTATGCTGAAAAATGATTGTAAATGCATTGTTAAAGGTAGGATGAAAGGCATTAATACACAATACAAAAACACACGTTTGGTTGTAGATGATGCCAAAAAATAAATTTATACACAAATGTTAAAAGTATTTGCATGCCAAAACAAAAACCAAGAAGAAATTATTACAAGCAAGGTTTGTGGGCATTGTATCATTGTTCAGTAAGAAGAATGACTGCTGAACTAACTCGATCTTTGTACAAAACAGCTGAATTCCCGCATGGTCCCTAAAGGGTAGCTGCTAGCCAGGCAGATCCAAAAGAGAGGCTCTGAACTCAGCTGTACCTTCTGTGTTCCCATGCTTAATGGGATGGTCTGGAGGAGGTGACCACAGTCACTGGGCAGTCTGTACTTGTGCAAAAGCCATGCAGGGATGTCTATACAGGCTCCTGATCTGCTCCCTGTTGCTGCTGGAGTAGAAAGTTCCCCCAGCTTCGTAAAGCAGAGAAAGAAAATGAGGGGGCATGAGATTGAAAGAAACTTGCTGAGATGATACTAAGTGACACAGGGAGTGGTGTTGGGGGGATTGTTTAAGATGCAGCAGGACACTAGAAACATAAGTATCAACAGCAATGTTATAAAGTTCTATGCTCTCTGCTTCATTCAAGGCACAGCTTGGAATACTGGTGTAGGTGCAAGGCACACAGCTTTTCACTCTTCTATGTCTTCATTACACAATACCACAGTGGTTAAGAGAATGGGCTATTTGCAGAGATGTATGTGCCCACGAGGACAATCACATCATTGCTGCCTCTGACCAAGAGTGTTTCTACAATGTCTATTTTAAGATGCATTTATATCTGAAATATGTGAAAATACCTACCATAGGATCAACATAATATACCCTTTTTCTCTGTGACTGCACACTTATCAGTGTAATGTCACTGCTGATCTGTTGTATTCTGGTCTATTATCGAAGGAATATGTTTCAATATAGGTTTATTTAACTTGCCCAACTGTATTTACCTTCTGCCTAGATACTGGAGATATTAGAGCTTTTAGCGAACTACCGGAATTTCTCTTTTAAATGTTGTAGTAAATACTTACAATTCTATATATTGCCTCAGAATTCATATTAAATATAGGTTTTATTTACTCATATCAGAACCAGGGTTTAGTCATCCATGACACCATTTCCAGTTCTCCACCTTCTTCCAATTCCTTAATGTGGTGGATCCAGATATCTCCTCATACAACCCCTCCAGGTCACTACTCCCTATGGGACAGCTAGATGGAACACTTGACTTGCCCCACTGACCACCATTCCCCATGTACAATGTATAGACATTCCAGTGAGCACCTCTACATCACAGGATGACTTCATGAAACTCATGCCTTCTTGCTCTAAACCAACAGCTGGAACTTCCTATGAGAAACCGATGTGGGTTACACTCTGGAACCCAATAAAGGCTGCAGCCCACTGGTCCCTCATTCCATCACCCTCCCTTTGACACTCACCCCACTCCCATTTGCTGTGGGTGTATGTTTCAGACAGCTCTTGCCTTCCCATTGGCCTTGGGAGGCATGCTATTTTCTTCTTTCTGGGATCTTTGAGTAATACAGTGTTTCTGTTATTTCATCAGTTTTGTGTTTTACTCTGTCGTACACAACCAACACACCTGAACCTAAATTCTTTCTCATCTGGGGCTCTCCTAGAGAGTGGCTACCTTGGTAGAAGTAAACTGTACATAGGTCAGACAAGAGCTTCAAGGGCATGTGCTAGTATAAACAAGTTTCCTGTGAGAAGAACACCTGGTGACATCTAGGACATTTAGATATTAGGAAATACACCAGGATAAAGAAGTATCCCACGAAAGGTAGACATTGTAGACAACAAGGAGTTAATCTTCTGGAGTCCCATTTGGTAAGGCTATACTTTACAGCCACTGTAGAGAGACAGAACTCAAGAGTAAATTACAAGCAGGGTGCAGTGGCTCACGCCCATAATCCCAGCACTTTGGGAGGCTGAGGCCGGCGGATCACTTGAGGTCAGGAGTTTGAGACCAGCCTGGCCAACATGGTGAAACCCCATCTCCACTAAAATACAAAAATTAGCTGCGCATGGTGGCACATGCCTGTAGTCCAAGCTACTCGGGAAGGAGAGGTGAGAGAATGGCCTGAACCTGGGAGGTGGAGGTTGCAGTGAGCCTAGATTGTGCTACTGCACTCTAGCCTGGGCAACAGAGCAAGACTCAGTCTCAAAAAAAAAAAAAAAAAAAGAGTAAACTATAGATAACAAAGATACATCATAAGTGGAAAGGTAACTTTGTAGACTATGGTTCATAATGTTCATTGAGAAGGAAGATAGAAATAGTAAAGAGTTACTTCAAAGTTTTCACTTGAGTGAAATTCTCTGAAGACAGAAAAATCTGTATCTTGGAAATGTATGCCTTAATCATAACATAATATTCTCAATCAGCGGCACTGCAAATCTAATTCTTCAATCCAGAATGATTATATATTTATATTTTCCATTTGTGTTAGTCTGTTCTCACATTGCTATAAAAAACAAACAAACAAACAAAACTGGCCGGGTGTGGTGGCTCACGCCTGTAATCGCAGCACTTTGGGAGGCCAAGGTGGACGGATCATGAGGTTAGGAGTTTGAGACCAGCCTGACCAACATGGTGAAACCCCATCTCTACTAAAAATACAAAAATTAGCCGGGCATAGTGGCGTGCGCCTGTAATCCCAGCTACTCAAGAGGCTGAGGCAGGAGAATGGCGTGAACCTGGGAGGTGGAGATTGCAGTGAGCCGAGATTGCGCCACTGCACTCCAGCCTGGGCGACAGGGCTAGACTCCGTCAAAAAAAGAGAAAAAAAAAAAAACTGAGATCATGCAATTTATAAAGGAAAGAGGTTTAATTGGCTCACAATTCTGTAAGGCTGCACAGGAAGCACGATGCTGGCATCTGCTCACCTTCTGGGGAGGCTTCAAAACACAATCATGACTGAAAGTGAAGGAGGAGCAGGCACAACACATAGCCAGAGCAGGAGCAAGAGAGAGGCTGGGAACTGCCACAAGCCTTTAAACAACCAGATCTCGTGAGAACTCACTATCGTGACAACAGTACCAAGGAGAACGGTGCTAAACCATTAATGAGAAACTTCCTCCATGATCCAGTCACCTCCTACCAGGCCCCA